>NC_086330.1:262547060-263747060 GCF_032445375.1 Bacillus rossius redtenbacheri | reverse complement strand
TCTGCATGAATTGTGTAGAGCTGGGTGAACTGATTGCTACAGAATTTGAAAAGTCTGTCTACATAGTATTGCTTGTGACTCTGAAATATTTCTCAGAAGAAGGAAAAAAAAAACCAAGTATTCTTTGTTTGACTCCTATATCTACTAAAAGGAGGTAATTAAAGTAAGTAATCTTCAGACTAACCAATGTTCTCATTTCTTTTTATCTTCTTAACTGCCTCTCGTTGAATGCTGACTTTTTTTGGTGACATGATCGTTGTACTGACAATCTCGGCCCTCTTGTCAATAGATGTTCCGTACACTACTACTTCTTTTGAACACAAAGCCAAATCATTTGCTTATTTGTACTTTTCTAAATTTGATATTGAATTGCTGATATCACTGAGCAATGGACCCTGGTTGCTTTTCTCTATATCGGTTATAGTCAATAGATTTACATCAAAATATACATTCATCCACGTAACCAGCACCCTTGGTAATGACTAATGACTAATGGTACGTTAAAATCGCAATTGCGATAAATGCGAAATAGATGCGAAATTTCCGGGTTTTTGCGAAATATAGATGACGTTTACAAAACTTGGAAGATCATTAAAAGAAGTGCTGATTGGCCCTACACAACAAATAACTACCTTTGAGAATATTCACTTCGGCACAAAATAGGCATGGTCGGGCAGAGAAATTTGACTTCGGGCGGGCTCGGGCGGGTAATTGTCCAAAATTTTCGGGCTCGGGCAATCTCGGTCGGGCATCAAAATCAGTTAATGAAATAAATTTTGAACATAAAATAGTCGTACTTAAGTTTGCATTGACAAACCTGAACTGTTTTTATTTATTTACTATACCGCACTGATATGAAAGTTAAACATTAAACTAAAAAATAGAGTGCATATTAATCTTGGAAATAAAGTGCTTATTAACTAAATTGTGTTTGGGTAGCTGCTTGAAGGTTCATTGTCACTGTTGATTGTTTGACCTACACTTCCACTGGTATCCATTTTGGTAAAATA
The DNA here is from genome assembly GCF_032445375.1 of Bacillus rossius redtenbacheri. Lineage (NCBI taxonomy): Eukaryota > Metazoa > Arthropoda > Insecta > Phasmatodea > Bacillidae > Bacillus > Bacillus rossius. The sequence continues at coordinate 263,746,050 of NC_086330.1, read as the reverse complement.
ATGACATGAATTAAATAGAAACAATTCACAACCACTTTCTGCAAATGCCACGCAACTACAATGTGTGTAATTAAAGTCAGCTTATAATCCTTCTCGCACACAGCAAGCAGCTCCACCGGCCTTGAACACTACTTTGTGACTATTGAGCAGTGAGCATCCGCCGTGCGTACGCGCGCGCGTGTGTGTATGTGTGTGTGTGTGAGAGAGACGGGCGACCAGCTGCATCGTTAGTCAGCCAGCGAGAGTAACGGTAAATGTTGACCTTGACCACTTCCGCTTGCTGCAGGGCTCGCTCTCTTATATCTGTCTCCCCCTCCCACAAACACACTTGCTGACCGGGCACCTTCTTTATCTTATCTCTCACACACACTCACTTCACCGGCTGGTGCCGGGACGGCGGCGGCGTGGCATGTTCCTGCAGCTGCCGCGCGTTCCAAAAAAAAGAAGCTTTGTTTACTTGCGCCGTGCGGTATTGCCGTTTTCCAAGGTGACCGATATTTTCTGGCACTGAAATACCCGCCCGGAATTTCGGGTATACTTGATACCCGAAACACTGCCCGAAATTTCGGGTACCCGACCATCCCTAGCACAAAATATTATGTTCAGAATAAGACTTAATAAATTAAATATACCATTAATGTTTTAACGGCAAATACATACGTTATTCAGGGTTTGGCAAACACAGTAGTATAATTTTGGTCGCGCATTAGCGTTTACTGTTGAATGTACAGTAAAAAAAATCCCGTCCATGCCCGATAACATAGTGCAAACACAATATATCAATATTATTTGTTTGAAAACTATTTAGTTTGCAACATTATCTAATCAACTGTAATCAAGATGAAACATCTTTCGAGATTGCTATTTTTTGCTCTAGAGGTTTGTTTACTAACAAGAAATTACAACACCATAAACACGGCACGGCACAAGCTCGCCGCTCGCCACGAACAAAAGCTGTGATTCGACTAATCGACTTCCTACGTAGATGTAGTTCGAATATCGACAGCAGATCACAGCACATTTGAAGTGCTGCCGCGTTGATCTGGCATTGGAAGTTCGAACTACATGTATGTGCGCGAGCCTCAGCTTACGGTCGGCGCACTCACACTGTCCATTTCGAGGCGTTTATTATCACATGCATTAGTAATTTCGCTGCGCATTCACTGTTTTGGCTGTGTGTTTTGTGTGTACAAATGTTGTGGCATTTGTCTAGTCGGTGCATTTTGTTCATTTTGGTGCATTTTTTTGTGTGTCGGCAGAAGTAGGTATAATTTTCTCTAGATATGGGGCGACCCAAAATAACTATTAAAGACCGTGCGAGAGACTACAAAGCAGAAAAACTTTATGTAAGTGAATCGGGGAATTTTAATTGTGGGATATGTAATATAATGTTGGAATGGAAGAAGAGAGATAACTTGGACAAGCACTGTCAGTCAGGTGGGCATAAAAGCAAAAAAAAATCTGTTGAAAGTGACCCTCAGTCCAGCAAGCGGCAAGCCAGTTTGTTTGAAATAAATGAAAATGCAAAGAAAGCCAAGCAGGAAAAATCAGAATTTGTCATGGATACTGTGAAGACATTCCTTCAGGCAAACATACCACTACATAAATTAGATAATCCAGCAGTGCGTGAATACTTGTCAAAATATGTTAAGGGATCTGGTGACTTGCCAGCGGGCGACAAGTTGAGACGAGTTTATGTAGAGAAGTGTGGCGAAGATGAGAGAGAGACTTTGCAAATAATTTGAAGGAGAAGACATTGTAATAGTTGCTGATGAAACGACTGACATTCAAGGACGATGTGTTTTTGCAGTATTGTTTAGAACTGTAAGTAGTACAGCAAAACAAAAGGTTGCTCTTGCCAGTTGCTCTTTTCTTGATACAGCTACAGGGACAACATGTAGTCAAGCCATAGTAGATACTGTTCAAAAATATGGCATTTCATATGAGCACATTGTTGGTCTGGTGTCAGATTCAGCTCAATATATGAATACCTGCTTCTCTGCTCTGAAAGTTCTTGTTGGAGACCATTTGATACATTTTAAATGTTGGGCCCACAAGATTAGTCTCATTGGAGATGTCTTTATGACAGAACTGCCATAACTTAATAGGCTTATTGTTAACCTGAAAATGTCTTTTCTTCATGGCAGAAAGATAAAAAATTTGTATATTAACTTTCTGATGTCAGAATACCCTGAATTACCTCCTGTGTTGTTTCCAAAACCAGTCATCACAAGATGGAATTCGTGGTTTAAGAGTGTTGTGTATCTTGATCCTCTTACAAAATTTCTTTCTCAGTATGAAGATAAAAATGCAAGTAGTTTGTTGGTATGCGAAACACTCCAAACCCCAGAACTGGAAATGCAGGTAAAGACACAGATCACATTCGTTTCTGAAATCTGTGAACCTCTGATGACACTGATTACTATTTTTGAAGGCTCTGAGTACCCTTGTGGTCATATCATTTGGGACCACCTTGAAAGAATAGATTTGTCATTGGGGAGACAAGCAAAAGGATTCTTCCCAGAAAAAAGTGCAGCATTTTTGTCTCGTTACAACAACACAGTGATGAAGGCAAAAATGACTGAAAACCTGAAAAATGCCTGTACAAAAGAGCACATGAAGCTTGTACTGCACATGGGTCCATGTAAAGCCAACTATCTATACAGGGCATCAGGCAAACTCTTCAAACCAGCTGTTGCAGGACAAGTAGTGCAGGTTAATGAAGCATCTGTTCATGCAAACAGATCAATACTGCCTGCATGCAAATCTGTGGATTTGAAATTTATGGAAGGCTACCTATATTTCCATGAGCAGTTGGTGAAACAGCTTAAAGAAGGAGCCAAAGTTGATGTTCTTCAGATTTTGTTGGCAATGCGACCAAACTTTGAAGAATTTTGCTGGGCAGCTATCAAATCTCTTTGGTTACCAGTCAACAACGTAGATGCTGAAAGGTTTTTCAGTAGCTACAATCTTGTGCTTACCAACAGGAGGAGGAAACTAACAGAAAATAACTTGGAGACTTGTGCTATGTTAAAGTTCAAGCAGTAGGATTAATAATATTTACATTGTGGGTGTAGTACTGTAATGAAAGTGAGTGGACATATAGGTATGGGTAAACTGTTGACTGACAGTACACAGGAAAAAAATGTATATTTTAAAAATTATTTTTTTCAAGCTATAAATAGTATAACATGTTTATATTTTAATTTTATAGATGCTGCAAAATGCAAATTTTCTCAATGTATGTGTGTTACAAAATGCTATTTTCCTAATTTTATAAATGCTACAAAATGCTATTTTCCTAATTTTATAAATCCTACAAAATGCTGCAGACCACAAAATAAATGCTATGAAAGGTGTTTGTAAATGCTCTTTTAATGTACCTCTACTAATGACTTAATAAGGCTAACAGGTACATATTGTCAAAGGGATCTCCACGATTGTAGTGGTTTCAGACAACATTAACAATTATGGACATTACTGCATTTCATAGTCCATATTAAGTACGCTTCTGCGAATCCAGTTTTAGGTAGATTTCAAAGAAATACTACCTATTGTAGCTGTTACCATGGTGGGACTTCCGGATAATTTTTATATAGTTCTTCGTTTCATGACCCATAGACCCCAAAACCATTATCAACTTAAAAGTTTATATAAATAAAAAATAAATATATACTTTATTTATATTGTATCAAGTGATTTTGTTTGATGTATTAGGTTTCCGACTCATTTCGGTATATGTGTGTATATAATAAATTATATATAATATATATAACAATTTTGTGGACATGATAAATGTTGCAATTTTTTACAAATCACTTCCAAACTGATACATAAAATCTAGTAGTGGAAAATCTTGGTAGAGTTTGTTAATGGGCAATATCCGACCACAGGGGAAGGTTTTTTGAAAAACAGAAATAATGCTGTAACTCTCATGATATGGAAATATCACATTCATTTGAATGTATTATAACTCGTAGGAGTAATACCAAAAGAATTTGTTGGAATAAGTTTTTGATACTACTAACCATAATTGCAAGGGGTTGAAAAAAACCAGTATAGGAAAACAAAAAAAAATCATAATGCCCATCGTAGGCACAACATCAAATTCGTCCAAATTATGTATTAATGTTATAATTTTTATTTCATTTTTTGTCTGAAACAATAAGGGGTAGAATTTATAAAAATTCATAACTCAGTTAGTAGGTAAACAATAAAATCCATTCAAACTGTTTGTAAATCTTATAATTTTTATCTGAAACATCTGTCGGAAACAATTTTTGATAAGACAAACCATTATTGCAGGGGGTTGAAAACAGAAAGGGGTAGAATTAAAAAAAAATTCATAATCTCTGTACGTGTACACTATTAAATCCGGTCTGTTTTCTTTATAAAACCTTAAATTATTATCTATAACATTAGTCTTAAATAACTTTTTATAAGATGAACCATTACTGCAAGAGGTGGAATAAAAGGGGTTAAATGACAAAAAAAATTCATAACTCCCTTCATAGGCACACTATCAAATTTGTTCAAATTGTTTGTAAATATTGTAATTTTTATCTAAAACTTTTGTCTGAAACAATTTTTGATTAGTCACACCATTGCTGTAAGGGGTTTAAAAAATGAGGGGTTAAAATTTAAGAAATCCATAACTCCCTTAGTCGGTAAACTAACAAATCTGTTCTAATTGTTCGTAAAGGTTATAATTTTTATCGATATCTTCTGTCTGAAACAATTTATAATACAAAACATTACTGCAAGGGGTGGAAATAACAAGGGTAGAAAAACATAAGAAGTCGTTACTTTTTTAAATATATATCCTATCAATTCCATTATAATTTTTTTTTAAACTCCTAAACTTTATCTGAATCTTTTGGTTTAAAATTTTTTTGATAAAAAGACATTTACCATAAAAATAGGGTTTAAATTTAAAAAATAAATATATAATTTGGATAATTTCCTTAGTATCAAATTCTTCAGAATTTATTAATAACTAGTGGTGCACCGATATGACTTTACCGATTACCGATTCGATTACCGATTATGAGAGCAATAATCGGCAGATACCCATTCAGTTACCGATTATAATAAACAAATTTTTTTAAGTGTAATAATGCACACAAAAATTTTTATTCCCATGTGAATTTAACTACAAGAGTAGGTAAAATTGAGAATACAGTTATAATAACAGTATAAAAATATATAAAATACACTATTAAGTCATTGCAAAGTGTAAATTAAATTAACTTCTATTTATATTTGTTATTGTAAACAACTTGAACTACAGTCTAATAATTGTAATTTACAATGGGTAAGTTTTTGTTGCGGAAAACTAGCATTATTATCGACTATCACATAAGGTTGCATCGAGAAATTACCGTAATTTTGTTCACTTGAGTTTATAGAAAAATGTTTCCACACTTCACTTTTTTTCTCCCTAGTCACCATCTCACTATAATTATATAAAAATGACTCAAAACCAATTCTAGCACATGTGATTTTATTAATGTTGACTGAATGTATAAAATTATAAATACTTTTTCACTTTTCACATCACATACAAATAACACAACAACGGATAATGTTACCAAAGACGCCCATGAGTTTGTAAAACACAGTGATAAACTCTGAAAGGTATCGAGCAACGACCTAGAGGTATATAGACTGCTAGTGGGAGGCCATCTTTGATTCCAATTGAATTTGACAGAATGGTGGGCAAACAGTGCTTTGTTAGCAGACGACGTACGTTGACAGCAGAAAAGTGGCAGTGTACTAAGTTAATTATGAAATTGCATTGAATCTGAAATATTAACAGTAAAGAGACAACGAAAACTCGTAATGAACGAATACGACTACAATAATACAAATCCATACATTATTTAAAAGTGGTCATTATTCCATTGCAGTCGATTATTTTAAATTAAGAGTACTTAGTGATGATATAAATTTCACGTACTTTATCAAATTACCTACACGAAATACATATATAATAGGTTCAATAACTGATCTACATAATATATTATATTGGTCACAAACGTTGGGTCAAATAAGGGTTAGCTATTTTCTAGCGCATTTAATGTCGTAAATACACATCGCATTATGATGAAACTGTATTTAAAATTATATTTCACTTGTTCCATCTTTAAGTATTACCCGCAAAAACTGTAAAATTGCGAAAAACCTACATTTTTAGGAAATTTACTAGCAACTTGCAACTTTCTCCCATAAGAACCAATGCTTTTACAGCTATGTTTTGCCCACCATTCTGTCCAAACAGCTCTCTGTCTCTCTCGCTCGGATTGTAGTTCCCCAGTATGCCGTCAACAGCAGCAATTGGCGCTGAAAGCAGGGTGACAATCAGTCTATATATCTCTAGGTCGTTGGTATCGGGACCACGATTTTGAACCGCTACTACGTCTCGAAAAGATCGATTCTCATAGAATCCACTGCAACTGCTTGTGGTATTTTGATTGCGTGCCATCTATTTTACGTCTCTGGCTATAGGTAATGTACAAGACCACTAAACAAAAGAGAGAACAAAAGACAAAACGTAATTAAACGTGTAGGAAAAATGTATTTTTTATTGTTAGAGGCAATGAGATTTACAGTAAACTCTCGCCAGTCCGTGGCCCGAGAATCCGAAGTTCTCAGAAATCCGGGGTATTTCCGAAGTGACATGATCGTTACTGTTTAGATGTATGTATCACTATTCTCAGTGGATGATAAGAGCGACGCTCACTGATATTTATAGCGCGGTAAAAGGCTCTGAACTGGCGCGCAGTCATCTCGTTCCCGTCAGATAACTGTGAAATTTGAGCGGTGACCGTAACATTATATGGCGGGAAAATAAAGATAAAGGTGTAATGCCTTTTCCTCTGGTGCTTTCAAGAAATTTTTTAACGGTTTTTTACACATAAAACTTCAAAACCATGCCTTTTAGCCATTTTAACTCCTCTTAATCCGATATAAAAAAAACAGTTGGGCATTAGCAAATTCTTAAATGCTTTTCGTAAACAGACTCCAGTCGGATATTTAGAGTAGGTTGGAAATCGCGTAGGTTTTCCTGAAGCTCTGGGCACCGTGTGTCAGTGTGTGAAACATGTTGCCAGTGACAAGTTTCCTAGCTGTGCGCGGCACACGACTGTAGTTGTCATGCGTCACACGCCGGGAATGCTGGCCGGAGGGAAGGTGAGTATAGTTCATTTGCGGTAAAAATAAATACTCTAACCGCCCTGCTAAATTTTTCCATTAAAGAAATTTTGAAGTTTCAGAGATTTTCCAGCAGAAATAATGTTCTGTAACTAACAAACAAATTGTATCAAAAAATTAACGGTAAATGGCTGCCGTGGGGGGCCTTAAAAAAATGTTCATTTTACCGGGAATGGACTATACAACCTGGCTTTCGTCGCATGCAGTGTGGAGTAGGGGAGGAAGGATGTTGACAGTTTCACACGCAGAAAATGGCTAGAGGGCTGGAGAGAGGGAGAGAGATGGTTTGTTGTCTGGGAGGGAGAGGTAAGCCGTATGACGTCATGCATCCGCTGCCTTTGCAGCCGCCAGCCTGTCTAGACGAGATTCTCGCACTCCCACTTACGTCGCACAAGCTACTGCTGCCGTGTTTTTAAACGGACTGTCCAATTTTTTTTCTCTTCTTATACGAACATTAGTAAGTGCACTATAAACCAACACAAAATATATGCTGCATGTTAAATAATAGCTTTGTATAAGCTTTTATTGTGAGTTTTACCATTTTTTCCCCGATTATTTTTGTTTTGTGCCAAAATTTCAGATTTTTTGATGGTTCTAGTGTACAATTAACAAATGATTTTTTTTTTATTTCTCCCGTTTCTCTTTAGTTTAACTGGACTGGCCGTGTGTCTGTGAGGGAGTGGCCTTGAGTCTCTTGCCAGCTACGTATCGCTTCTCTCAACCGCCCCTCCTAAATTCACTTCCCCTTATCAAGGGGCTTCCCGTTTCAGCGCACGCCACATTGCTACGCCTAGCTCTTTCACATCAAAGTGCGACTTCGGGTGCCATTAATTTAATTTAAGATGACTTTAAATTACTTTTTACACAATTTACTACCAACTTGAACAAATGGGTGTGTTAAATTTAATCAGGCCAGGCTGTAAATTTTCAGGAAAAAAAATTTCTCGGGTGCTTCATTTACTATGAATGGACTATACTGGTATTGCTTACGTACCATTCTGTTAACTTCTCAAGTGTCTTGTTTATTATGACGTCCTGTGGTAGTATTACATGTTCATTGACTACCATCTTATCTTTTAGAATTTTTTTTTGTATTTTAATGAAAATTTTTCAAAAATCCGAAGTTTTCAAAAATCCGAAGGTCATAAATCCCCGACACCCACGGATTTGCGAGAGTGTTAAATGAATTTTGTAATATATACAAATATTACTGTATTTCGTTCTAAAATGTGTAACAAAATATTACACGGTAAAAACCTACTTAATTACGCCGGGACGTAGATAATCGGCAAAGTAATCGTTAAGATAATCGCCGATTACGATTAATCGGTAAGTATCCATAATCGCCGATTACGATTCATCGGTATCCGCATCGGTGCACCACTATTAATAACCATCTTAATATTACCTTAAACCTTTGTCAAAAAAAACAATTATGCAACCATGTATTAGTGCAAGGGATGAAAAATAGTGTTTGGATGACAAAAAATAAATGCATAACTACCTTAGTAGGTATAATATGAAATTCGTTAAAAGACATTCAATGCTACTCTATAGAAAACTAGTTCTGTTCTGACATTGTGATTGTGCTGTCACCTATGATCAAATTATAAAATTGAACCTATATGCTAGGACAATGATCACATTCTTGGTCACCAGTAATAATAAATCATTTTTAATTTTTTTAAACGTAATGTAAATTCTGTTTTTTAAGCAAAAACATACAAAAAATTTAATTGTGAGTATTTATAACTGGTGTAAATAAATTAATTATCTGCCATTGTAACTAAATTTAATGTGCATTACTATGTTGTTGAAGAACAGGCCAGTACAATAACATTTTATGATTTTAAATAATTTTAACCTAATTAAAATAAAAATTTTGATTATTACATTTCTTATCAAGCTAGAGAAGTATTCCTGTTTTGTGATATTCACCCCTACATTGGTGGAAGGCCCACTCTTGGTGGGTGGTCCAGGGCCCGGACCATTCCCTCCCCCGAATCCTGGTCTGACCTTTACCCTAAAGTTGCAGCCAATTATCTCGCTCTGTCTTCAACACAGATAGCGAGTGAGCTGTTTTTTTTTTCAACAGCTGAGAACATAGTCACCTGTCAAAGAGAGCTACTCTTGCCTCCTCATGTAAATGAACTTATACCTTCCTTCACAATAATTTAAAATAAGTGTAATAACTAATAAGTGATAGCTTCTCAGTTCTCAGTGGGGCTTGTTTGGAGAAGTTCTGGATTGTTTTATTTAAAGTATATAATTGTGTATAAAACAAATAATTCTGTTGCTATCCTAATTTGTAATTATCTTCAAAATTATTTTCACTGATAGTATGTGTTTAATAAAGTTCATGTTTTGGTAAGTATATTTTCATTGTTATTTTAATGCACAAGTACACAAAAGTGTAACATATAGTAATCCAAGAAAATTTATTTACATTTGTATTTATTTTCTGCAACATAGTATGTACATACATATGTTTACCTACATGTTTTATTGTTTATAACAAATCATCTCTGGTAATAATTAAAAATTACTAAAATACTCTATTTTTATTTAAGTAGCACTTGTATTAACAAATTTTCCAACTTAAAATTGCATTAGTTGCAAAAATGCATTGCCAGGTATTTAATTTTCTTCATTTCACACCACACTATTATGGTTCCATAAAAATATAAGATTTTTCCAGTGCATATCTATCTCTCATTTTACTGTGTTTGGCATCAATTTTTTTTGGACTCCATAGATGTGTAAAAAAACTGTTTGTTTATTGAATTTATGTATTTGATTAGAAAAATATTAGTTATTTGTGAATAATTTGATATCCGATAAGAAATTTGTTCGAATGAAAAAAAAAAAAAAAAAAAAAAAAAACCAGTATTCACAGAAGCCTGGTGGAGAGGGACATTCTTTCATAAAGGCACACGGCTGTAAGGAGCGATCGGCAAAAGTCAACTCATGCAACTGGGATGTAAACGTAATGGGAGAAGAATGAATTACCAAAACTTGTTTCTAACTCTTTAGAAGCGACTAACTGTAACATTGGGACGGTCGCGAGGGACGTGCGGGCACTCACGTCCACGAGGGCCTGGGTGAGCTGCGGCTGGGCGCTGGTGCGCTGCTGGAACACAAGGCAGGACAGCAAGGCCGCGATCTCGGCCGGCTGCAGGTCCAGCAGGATGTTGTGCAGCACCAGCTCCGTGATCATCAGCTCGTGGTTGCCGATGTCGCAGGCCACCTTGCCCTTCAGCTGCACTGCGACCCGGCCACAACACACTGTCTCTTGGAGAGCAATGCTGTCATATCTTCCGCAAAGTCATGGCTTTTCGCTAATGGTGGCATAATCAGTCGCTGCACATGCATAGATACTAGGCTTGAGTGAATATCAGCTTTTTCTTAAAGTTTGAAACTATACAAATATGAAAGCAAAATATTCTTGAATACAAATATGGAATTTGAATAGTAAGAATAAGAAATGTAATCCAACAATTTTTGTTTTGTTTTCGTATCATGTAACAAATATGTAGGAAAATGAAAAAAGTAAATAGGTATTGTAAGTTGCTTCTGTGAAATTAGAGGAATAATACTGAAGTGAAATGTTGATTATGTTGCCAATTATAATAACCATACATCAAATATTAGTTAAAAGTAAAAAAATTAAAATTAAAAAAAAATTATTTAACTTTAATGACCTAATTAACCTTTCACTGAATTTTTCATTTGCCTTATTTCTCAGAACCAGCTACTCTAAATATTTAACCAAAAAATTATTTGAACTGTAAAATACCAAAAAATTGTATCCATTTCACAAAAACCCGATAATTTTATTTTAAATTCTTTTTGGTAAAATGGTGATTAAAGATGCTTATATTTAACTTTTATGGATTTTCATTGATCATGGCAGCCACGTAAACTGTATTTTAGTTTAGTATTAATACAAAAACATTTTCTGCTTATTTCCTCTGGAATCCAGAACCATAAGTTTATTTTATTTCTGAGTCACCAATATCTGTTTTATTATAGATACACGAAGCAAGCAAGCTGCTACTGTGGCACATGCATGGTGGTAGGTGAATTGTTACTACTGATTTACCGTATATACTCGTGTATAGCGCGCCCTTTTTTCCCCTCAAGTAAAGGAAAAAAATAAGGATGCGCGCTATACACGGGAAAAAAAAATTTTGGGTGGGGGGGGGGGGGGGAGGCGGGGAGGAGTGGAAGTCGTTAACTGCCGGGTGACGGGTGACGTTTCTGGCCAGCCCCCACACATACGCACAAGCAACAAGGCCTCTGTTTCACACTCACACACACACACACACACACACACACACACACACACACGTGCGCGCGCAAGCTCGCACATCATTGTCTCTTGTTTATTTTTAGACCTCCCCCCTTTACAGAAATCCAGCTCAGAAGCTAGTAAAAAGAGAGAGAGAGAAAGAGAGAATGTTGTCACCAGTTCCCCCCCCCCCCCCTGCAACTTCTTCGCTTCCTCCATTCCTCACCGGTGAGTCATCAAGTTCTCCGCGCCAGCTTAGCAACGTAGCGCGGCACGCCTCCCTCCCTTCCTTCCTTCCACATACCAGTTGTGACGATATAGCGCTTCATTATCTTCCGTTTAGACAGCAGAGTTTATGTATTTTCCTGACGCATCACCACACATCAATTTAAATAATCAGGTACCACAAAATGTTAGTAAAATTTATTTATGGGGGAAAAAAAAATTTCAATTTTTTTTTTCTTTGGAATTAGTTGCAAAAATCGTGGTGCGCGCTATACACGAGGGCGCGCTATACACGAGTAAATACGGTATATACTGCTGCAATTATTTTCACTTCATTTAATGGCCATTCCAAAAGAGTACTTTTTTTTTTGTTGTATTCCATGTTATTGATGTTTATTTTCCCAATAATGGTATGTGTAATGAATAAATACAAATATTAGTTCACGATTGAGATGTTACAAAAAGTTTGTGAGTTTAGTATCACCCATGCTATTTTTCCACTTCCACTTCTGTTTTGCAATAAAATAGTGAAATAACTTTGAATACTTGCGGCATGTTTAAAATGCAGAGTATTGCTTATGTTTTGGATTATGCTGTAATTCAAATATTTTCACTGGCCCAGTAACTACAAATCATTTCACTCGGAACACGTTTCACCACCCAACAAAATAATTTTTGATTTAACAATGTGTATCTGTCAAGGAGGCTCAAGTATTTTAGAAATTTTTAATTTTGTTGCAACTTATGTAAAAACTAAATTAAACCATTACTATAAAGCACAATAAGTAGGCAGACTCCTAGACCGTAAAAATGATCTATAATCATTTAAATTAAATAAGATAATTTCTATAGATTTTAATGATAAATATTTAAATTGCTAAAAGGGTTAATGTAATTGCATCAAAAGGAACAATACCATTGTTATATCTGCATTCTTCCAACCATAATTAGTAGATTTACTTTGTAAAATATGACGACAGAATGAAGCAGTAAGTTAGCGCACAGCAAGGTTGTACCTGCGTTGTTGCGATCAATATACTTGAGCGACTGCAGCACCTTCACCCTGTTCATGTACTCAGGATACAGGGACAGGCTCTGATCCGACTGCAGTATCTTCAGCTTCTCTATCTTCTCAGCAAGCTGTTTGCGGTGGAACACTTCCTCAAACTGGAACACAACAACACAATTCAAGAGAACCAAAGAAATACAATTCATCAATCACTTATAAACTAAAATATTTCGTTCCATTCATACAACTGGAGTTCATTGCAAGCTTTCATTAAATTACTACCTACATTTAAATCTAATTAACACAAATTGCGAAAGTATGTAAAACACATTAAAATGATTCATTCTGATTTCAAAATGTTAGTACAAAGAATAATTAACAATATAATAACCCAAAATTAATGACATCTTATTTAAGATGACCTTGGAATACAAGGCGACTTTCGAATAATAAAAAACTTTTTAGTTAAACTAAGGTTGTGCCAATAAAATTCTCAAATCCTCAAATTCCATTAAATCCTTATTATTTGAAGGATTCAATATTCAAGGAAAAAAATACAAAGAAAAATATTACAGGAAATTAAGTAAATGAAAAAATTCAATACTGATAACATCTGAAATTTAATAGGTAATCAATTATTTTTTTATATTTTTCCTGTTACCAGGGTTCTGGGAGTACTAGAAAAACATTTAATATTCATGAGAATTTTATATTCAATCCGACATTTCAAATTGTATAAAAATATTTAAATTATTTGTTACCAACAGAATATCCTTGGACCATGTGGGATTCATCCACAAAAAAATTATTAAAAAAATTTAACATGTTAACAACGTAAGATGATTTACTGAGAAATTTAGATCTGTTTTCTGCAACATTACTTACACAATATTTTTATATTTAACAAATGTTTTTATATTTGACAAATCGGTGATAATGATTTAAAATGATAAATAATACACTATTTTATGCATATAATCAGTTATATAAACCAAACTCTCTTTTTTTATTTTACTGTATTAGCAATCAATTTTTTTTGGAATCCTGTGTGAAATGTGAAAAAACATTTTTTCACTGTACGTTAAAATTTGAGTGGAGAAATATTCAATATTCATGAATATTGTGATATTAGATTCAAAATTTGATTTGAATGAAAAAAATAGTATTGGCAGAAGACAACTTGTTACCATTTCCCAAGATAATGCACTTTTAACAGTTAATTATATAAATAAAACTAGCAGCCCGTCCCAGCTTCGCACGGGTGGACATGATTTTTTTAAATATTTTTACAGTTTATTTATATTTTTTTGTTGTTTCATTTCTATATTTTTTTAAACACAGTATCACATCTATGTATACTTACAATCCGAATTTGTTCTTCGTTTTTTTTATTAAAGTAACTTATTTAATCTTAAGGAGACATATTAATACTCAGTATGACATAATCTGTCTAACAGAAACTTGGTTCAACGAAAGATGTATCAATGCTCATTATTTCACCGATAATTATTCTATTTTTAGAACTGATAGGGATCCGCTACTCTCATCAATGGAACGTGGTGGCGGAGTGTTGATCGCAGTGAACAAACATAAATTCCCTTCTGTTCAGCTAATTCAATTATATGACTATCGTGGAGTAGAAGCCGTATGGATTAATATTAAAATTGCCTTTAATAAGTACTTAACATTGGGTAATATTTATCTTCCTCCAACTACATCACCTAATCTATTCACATTGTATTTTGAAGCTCTTGAACAAAAACTCGTTAATTCTCATGATAATGTGATTATCTTAGGTGACTTCAATGTACCTGGGATAGATTGGAAAGGAAATCACTATTTCAATATTGCCCGTGCACATGTCAGATCCAAGGCTCAGTGCCTGCTTGATTTCATATCTAATTTGGATTTATTTCAGCACAACCTAATACAATCTTCCAATAATCTTCTAGATCTTTGTATTTCTAATCTATCCCATTGTGTGGTTGAAAAAGCTGTTGAATCTCTGGTCAAAGAGGATATCTATCATCCTACCCTACTTATTAAACTACTTATTAAGGCGACCTCACACAATTTTACTCCAGATTCTATTTTCAGAAACTACAAAGCTGGTGATTACTTAAGCCTTTATAACTCTCTAAAAACCCACAATTGGGATGAATATTATAACACCACTGATGTAGATGCTCTTGTAGATCAACTTACATCTTGTATCTGTGATAAAATCAATACTCACATTCCATTATCCACACGTAAGGCCTCTAAACATCCTTATTGGTTCTCTGGTGAATTAATTCATGCCTTAAAATCTAAAAAACACTTTCATAAACTCTATAAAAGAAACAATAATACTCAGTATTACCTTCTTTTCTCTAAATATAGAGCAATAGTTAAAAATCTTATTAAGCGTGATAAAACTAATTGGAATCGTAGTATCAATAATAAGGTTAAGAATAACCCTAAAAAATTCTGGAGATATGTCAATGTTATGAAAAATGGTTATAGTGAATCCCATTCTCTTAATGTCAATGGTGATATCTGTAATGATCCTGGTATTCTTTCTAATGTCTTTGCTAAGTACTTTGCTAGTGTATATGTACCATCCACCAACCACCCTCGTATCATTGATCCCGATATTATTCACGATTCAATTCCTGTATCATTCTTATCAGAAAGCCAGGTCTTATGGGGAATTAAATCATTAAAACCAACTATGTCTACTGGTCCTGACGGTATACCAAATTTCATTATTAAAGGCTGCTCTTTTATTCTAATGCCTCTATTGTTGCATCTATTTAATACAAGTCTAAAATCACAAGTATTTCCCACTAAATGGAAAATAGCTAAGGTTATTCCCATACATAAAAAGGGTAGTAAACTCAGTGTATTTAATTATAGGCCTATATCATTATTAAATGGCTTTACTAAAATCTTTGAAAAAATAATATTTAAACATATTAACTTTCCAATAAACAACAGATTAGCTCCTAATCAGCATGGCTTTAGAAATAGTATGACAACTTCTACTAATCTTCTCTCATTTATTAATCCTATATACAATAAAGTTACAACAAGGGGGCAGGTTGATGCATGTTATTTTGATCTGGCTAAAGCCTTTGATACTGTCAATCACTCCATTTTACTAGCTAAACTTTCTAACTTCGGTCTCTGTAATAATTATATAACCTGGTTTACTAGTTACCTTAAAGATAGATGTTTCTTTGTTTCACTTAATAAAAAAACTTCTACTTTATATCATGCTACTTCTGGTGTGCCTCAAGGGGGTACTTTATCTCCCTTATTATTCAATATTTATATCAATGATATTTTTAAAGTTCTTCATCATACTACTGGTTTTCTGTTTGCTGATGATCTTAAAATATCCAGAGAAATTTCCTCCCTAAATGACTGTCTGCTTCTTCAATCTGATATTACTGAAATTGATAATTGGTGCAAAATGAATTTAGTTTCACTTAACAAAGATAAAACAAAAATTATTTCTTTCACAAGGAAAATTCATCCAGTTAAATATGATTATTTTCTTGACAACTCAAAAATTTCCAAATCTCTTAGTATAAAAGATCTTGGTGTTATTCTTGATTCCAAACTATTCTTTCATCAACATGTTAATTCTTTAGTATCCTTTTCCCGTAGAACCTTATATTTAATAAATTATATAACTTACTATGCATCTAATATTGAATCCATTCTTACTCTTTATTTGTCCTTAGTTAGAAGTAAACTCGAATATTGCTCAGTTATCTGGAACAGTATTAACACCACCGACAGTGACAAAATTGAATCCATACAAAATAAATTTTTCAAAATAATTAGTTCTAGACACCATCAATTACCCAAATTAGAATCTCTTTCAAATCGTCGCATCCATCTGGATGCCCTGTTTGTGTTTAAGTGCTATAGTTCAAAAATTAATTGCTTATACTTACTTGATAACTCTGGTATTCGAGTCCCGCAGTTCAAAAGCCGCCTTCGATCCCTATTATGTTCCTTACACAATAATAATGATTTAATTTACAGACTTATCTCAAATTTCAATAAATATGAAAATTTTATTAAAAACTTCAAATTTTAATTTTTATGATTACCCTAATATTCTGAGTAATTTTATAATCCTGTTTATTCTTCCAATTTTAGATCAATTAGTTAAAATTATCTCAGTTGCTGTTTTGTTTTGTTTGTTATTGTGTCGTCCTTTATTTTCCTGTGTAGGTTGTATTTATTCGCTTGTATGTGTCGTCTTTTATTATCCTGTTTATGTTGTATTTATTCGCTTGTATGTGTCGTGTTTGTATTACTTGTTCTGTGCACACCTCTAAAGCTTCGGCTGTTGGTGTGCATGTCACAAATTTTAATAATAAATAAATAAATTACTTAGTATTTTTTTATTTACATTTTTTCAACATTTTATATAGCCCCCAAGTATTGTTGGACAATGAATTAGCTCAAACTGTTAACAGTCTTGAAATTCTGATAGACACAATCTATCCCGACATCGAAAATCTCACAGAAAGAAATTTCAATTGGCTCTGTTCGAGGGCGATAGTGTCTCCGAGAAACGACTCAGTAAATGAGATAAATAGAATGATTATGGAAAAAGTACCGGGTGATTTTAAATGTTACAAATCTATTAACACCGTGTGCAACATCGAAGATACAGTGCACTACCCACAAGAATTTTTAAATTCCCTTAATCCTGCCGGCTTGCCACTCCACGAACTAAAATTAAAAGGAGTTAATCCCATTATGCTATTGAGAAATTTAAGCCCTCCCAGTATGTGTAATGGCACAAGACTTTTGATAAAGGAATTACGAGACAATGTTATTGTAGCAACAATCATCACTGGGCCCGCGGCTGGACAGCGAATCCCGATGATTCCGAAAGATTTACTTTTTCCTTTAAAAGGTTCCAGTTTCCTGTGAAGATATTGTTTGCCCCTACGATAAATAAATCACAGGGACAAACTTTATCGATTGTTGGCATCAACCTAAGAAAAGAGTGCTTCTCTCATGGGCAATTATATGTTGTCCTTTCTCGAGTAGGATCTCCTGAAAATCAATATGTTTTGTTATCACCTACAAATACCGCTGCCAACATAGTGTACAGTGAAGCTTTAAGGAAAAAGTTTTGTAAAATAAAAGTAAGAACCAATAGAATTAAATAAAGCTTTAAAATAAAAATGTAAATACAGAAATGTAAAAATTACAATGACTTAGAAAAAATCTTTAAAATAAATTCACACACCTAAAACAAAAAAAAATAAATAAAAACAAAACAACAAAAAATATTAATAAAAAACTTAGGAAATTTAGTTGGGTAGGATCAGACAAAAATGTAAAATGTTGTAAAAATGTAAATAAAAAAATACTAAGTAATATGTCTCCCTTAAGATTAAATAAGTTACTTTAGTAAAAAAACGATGAACAAATTCGGTTTGTAAGTATACATAGATGTGATACTGTGTTTAAAAAAAATATAGAAATGAAACAACAAAAAAATATAAATAAAAGGTAAAATTATAAAAAAAATCATGTGCACCGGTGCGAAGCCGGGACGGGCCGCTAGTAGTGTAGATTATAAAGAGGAAAGAGCCTCGTGCCACGTCAAACGTAAAAAACCTATCATCCATGGATAACCATAGCGCGCGTCGCGAGCTTGGCTGTGCCAGGCGACATTCCGACCTCCATGGCAAAACAATTTAAGCGTTTTAAACAGAAGTATGAATAACATGGTCTATCAACTTTTAAAATTTAAAAAGAGGTTATTGTGACATAACGATAATAGTTGGACATATAGTATCGCAAAGTTTTTTGTAGTTATTGATATGTTCTTTAATATTGTAGGACATACTTTTGTTCTATCATCAATAGTTTCCGCAGCGCATGCGACATTATATGTTTTATGGCATTTTTTTACACCTTGGGTTACGTTACTAAAGTTTTAGTAAGGATTCCTTATCTTTTATAGCAATAAATATAGCCTATGTTACTCAGGGTGAATGTAGCTTTCTAATGGTGAAAAAAATTTTGAAACGGCACAGTAGTTTCTGAGTTTATTCATTACAAACATACACACAATACAAATCTTTCCTCTTTATAATATTAGTGTAGATCACAATATGTATTGATTCTGGAAACTTAGTTAATTAATAAAAAAATTAAAAAGTAAAATGTTTCTACACAGTAGTTGATCTCTTTCTTGTAAATTATTTTATTTTTGACCCTTGAGACCTAAATTCGGATCCGAAGGGTATACCTGAAGTACTCTTTGGGATTCAAGTTTGGGATTCGGGATCAATAACTTGGGATTTGACCCATTACTAAGTGAAACACTACCTCTAACCAAATTTTTACATAGGTAATGTTTTATAAAAAAAAACACTGTATTTTATATTTAAACTTTACATATTTCAAGTTGCTAATGAATAAAACAATATTTGGCATGTTTCATATTGTGGTTTGGTTCGAGTACGGTACGAAATCATTTCCATTAGTTATAAATTGTGGAAAATCTTGGTCGAATTCGTTAATGGGCAATATCCGACCAAAGGGGTTGAAATGGTGGAGGTTTTTTAATACGGAAAAATTGCTATTAACTCCCATAATATGAAATATATCACATCCGTTCGAAAGTATTATAACTCGGAGTAATACCAAAATATTTTGTCTGAATAAGTTTTTTATACAACCAAAATATTAAAATAACTGCAAGGAGTTAAAAAAACATGAGTTGGAGGACAAAAAAAAAATCATAACTCCCTTCATAGGCATAACAAATTCGTACAAATTATGCATCGATCTTATAATTTTTATCTAACACTTTCGTCTAAAACAATTAATGATTAGACAAATAAAAGAAGGGTAGAATTAAAAAAAAATAATCATAATTTCCCTTAGTAAGTAAATATCAAATCTGTTAAAATTGTTTGTAAATCTTATAATTTTTATCTAAAACTTTTGTTGGAAACAATTTTTAATAAGGTGGACCATTGTTGCAGTGAGTTAAAAAAATAAAAGGGTAGATTTAAAAAAAATTCATAATTTACATACCATGTATATTAAAATCTAATTATTATCTACAACTTTCGCCTGATATAATTTTTTATACTGTAGCAACCCAGATTACATCCTTCCCCATGCAATCCAGTAATAATAATTTGTTATAAATTTTTTTGTCAAATTTCAGGTTAGATGTAAATTTTTTTCCTTTCAGAACTTATTGTGAAAATATTTCACCGGGTTTATTGTTTTTATTTTTAAAATGCATAAGTTTATTTTTGAAGTTTTTTTGCTGGCTTCTTTGTGTGGAAAGGCATGCTGACGTAATTCTCCTTCGTTATTATCACGACCAAGGCTTTGTTTCACACGCTAGGCATGTGAGTTACCGTCACGGGAGTGTGAGAAAGAGACAAAATTGCTGCGTCGTGGGAACAGAAGTAAGCATTTCGTGGAAGTTCTGTTGCTATGCGCTGTGATTGGCTGAGAATTACGTCAGCGAGCCCAGGTTACTGCCCGCACAAAGGGAAGGAAGGCTGTAAAGTTACGTCATTGTGAGAGCACCGTGCCGGGTGGTCATTGTTTGAGCGTTGGGCCGAGCAGGCCGTGATCGGGCAATGGCTCTGTGTTTGATCTTTCCTTGATGTACAGTTTAATTTTTGTTTTGTGTTCTATTGTCCGGAATATTGTGTTTTTACATTAATTAAAAAATAGGTAATACATTGTAAATTGAGTATAAATTATTTCGTGACCTGTTAACAAACTGTATGTTCCCTTATCACCTAATTTTGAGCTAGCCGGAGGTGGTGAGTGGTGACAATACGACCAACCATTACTGCAAGGGTTGAAGGACAAAAAAATTCTTAACTTCCTTCGTAGGAAAACCATGAAATTCATTTGAATTGTTTGTAAATATTATAATTTTTATCTAAAACTTTTGTCTGAAACAATTATGGATTAGATAAACCTTTGCTGCAAGGGGTTGAAAAAATGAAGGGAAGAATTTTACAAAAATTCATCTCTCTTCATAGGCACGCTATCGAATCCGTTCAAATTGTTTTTAACTCTTATAATTTTTATCTAAATCTTTTGTCTGAAATATTTTTTGATTCGACAAACAATTGCTGCAAGGGGTTGAAATATTAAGGGGTAAAATTTAAAAAAAAAATTTATAACTCCCTTAGTAGGTACACTACAAAATCCATTCCAATTGTTTGTAAATCTTATAATTTTTACTTAAAACTTTTGTCTGAAACAATTTTTGATAATACAAACCATTACTGCAAGGGTTTTAAATTAGAAAATAAATAAAACTTCCCTACCATATATATACTCTATCAAATTAATGTCTATTTTTGTTTAACATTTTAAATATTGTTCAAAACATTTGACTAAAGTAAATTTTATATCACAAATCATTACTGGAAGGGTTGTAAATAACAAGGGTAAAAAGGCAAAATGTCATTATTTTCTTTAATCGACATACTATCAAATCCAATAAAATTTATTTAAAACTCCTAACCTTTATCTAAAACTTTTGGCTGAAACAATTTTTGATGAAACTAACTATGTATTACTGTAAAAACAGGGGTTGAAATTAATCAATATTAAAACTTTCTTTGTATCAAATTCATCAGAATTTATTAATAACCATCTCTATATTAACTTAAACCTTAAACCTTTTTCCAAAAAACATTTTTATATGACTACGCATTAGTGCAATGAATGAAAAATAGAGCTTGGAGGTAAAAATAATTGCATAACTTCCTTAGTAGGCTTAATATGAAATTCATTAAGACATTCAATACTGGATGCATTAGGTTAAAAACATTAAAAATATTTTTGCTGCATGAAATATAAGAAAATGTTAAATCAATCTTTTTGAATATTGACTAACATATAGATTGTTGCATAGGCTACATTAAGTTCTTAAAATGTTCCAGGAGTTTATAAATGTTTCCAAAATATTTCCAGAAGAAATAGATACTTCGAAATCCACCTACACCTGTAGGCTGTGCCAAAAGAGATTTTTTTATTACCGTAAAACCCTTTAAAGAAGTTATCAGTTACAAATACTTTTGTTAGTACGTTGAAATCAACTAGAACACCAATGTTATGTATGCTCACGGTTCCACAGATGCATTCTAAAATTGCTATCTTCATAAAATTGGGGGTGGCCCATTTTGACCTTCAACCCCCAAGAAAAATATTGTTGTTTTACTTTTCGAACCAAATATATCTGGTATTATTCATATGTATTTGGTCTTAATATATAAAGTATCTTTAAATATTAAATACTATTAATTCAACGAAAAAAATTACCTCAGGCCGCAGCGTGTAAACACGGAAAGCCCGCTAACTGCCGCATGGCCGGTCGGCCACTCACTCGCCCGCCCTCCTCTGCACTGGGGCCGGTGTGGAAGGTTGTACGAGGGAAGGAGACAAGATGGTTTGTGTCTCTGGTAGTGGGGAGGGAGAGGTAAGCCATACGACGTCATGATGATACCGGCCCGCAACAGCCAGCCAGACGAGCTTTGCATACACCCACTTACTGTATTTAATTGCATAATGTCCGCCATCGCATAATGTCCGCACATTTATTTTTAAATACTTGAAATGGAATTGTTAAAATCCACATAAAGTCCGCACCAGACAAAGCAAACTTGGTCACCCCTGAAAGGCACAGTAACGGGATGGAAATTTACCGACGCTGTCAACAATGCTTTAACCTTGAGTTGTTCAATTCTCCGGAGCGGTCGCTGAGAGGGTTTGTAGAGTGGTGAAACTGTCCACACAAGCCAGTACACGTCCCACGCGCAGACGCACGGACAAAGCAGCTGCAACATGTTTATCTAACATCGCGTTTGCTGAGAGGCTTTAATTTTGTTTTCATGTAAGATATGATACGCAACGTAAAGAAAACATCAGCTGCAGAGCTGCCAACCTCAAATCACACCCATCAGTAATGACAATTGTATGAAAAAAAAAGTACACGTAAATAATGCACAATACATTTTTCCTGGGGAATTATGACACACACAAGATAAAACAAGGAAAATAATATGCAAAAAAATGAATAATATAGGCCTATATATATATGAATACAATGCAAATTAATGAATAAAAAAACTATTTGAAAAATACAATCATCTGAATATGTAAGAAATGTCAATAATTTTACTGGCAATTTTGAACCTTCAATTCAAAGTATTCAAAGTTAAACTTGTGAACAACTGTCTTTTTATTTGCTTCTTTTATCCTCGTTGGATTAGAACTGGCTTGTAAACAAACAACAGGAGACAAACAAAAGAACTTGTAAACAATAACTCTGCGTTCGTTACTTTCGTTTCTTCAGATGTGGCGAAAAAACGACGATATAGATTTATTGCTCATCATGGCTATAAAATGTTCCGCATGTTTCTTTGATTTAATATGCCGTTTACAGTCATACCTTCCACCATATGCAATCGAAATTCAGTCGTACATACATTACAAAACGTGTGGTGTTCCAAAACATTTGAAGACGACAAGCATGGCCATTCTTTTGAATAGTTTAGGTCGAAAGTTCTGAAGAATTGCGTTTATTCTTTTTTCTCCCCAGAAACACTTTTGTTCTGTCACACGCTTCATTTCTACAACCGGCACTGAATAACAAAACACTATCGAAAAACATAAAAAAATTTCACGTCTGTAGACACGACAAAAACACTATGATGAAAAATATGGCTTTCAAAAAAAATTAAAACACAAGTTAGCCAAAGTACCGTACAAAAATTATCGTGATGTAAGTAGCCAAAAAACGAAAAGTCCGAGTATATGTACTAGTTGTGTCGTACAACGGACGTAATACCATCCCATTACTATTTCAAAACACCGGAATTAATCTACTTATTTCAACAGTACACGAGCATACATACTGGTTCCGTTATTTACGCAACCACGCGATGTATTCGAACTGCGTTCATGAAACAGCACAGCAGAAACTGAATTTTTTCCGTCTCCGTGCAGCACAAAGCCTCATTTCCGTAATAAACCAGCGATGTTCCGTATATTCCGTAATTCAGTGTTAAATCCGTAATAATTACGGAAAATCCGTAATGGTTGGCAGCTATGCAGCTGTAACAGAATGGACATACATGAATTCTTACATGTCAGGAAGACAAGGCTCTGCTTTGTTTTTGTTAAAAATTCCTGCTCAGCCTTATCCACGCTCTGCATTCCTTCCCCCGCTTCAGTCAAGCAGGGCAGGAGGGGACTCGCATGCACAGACGTCTGCCGGTAACATTTTTATACACACTTAGGGCAAGGGACAGGGAGGGCGGCTCGCCGGCTCCGGCTAATGCAGACATTAGACATCTGCCCCGTGCCGTTAGTGGCCATCTCAATGAAAGATTAAAAAAATATCTTTTCACGCACAGCGTTTATTTGTGTAGGCTGGCTGCGGCTTCTGAACGTAAGAGCGCACACGCGAGTGAGAGAAGAAAAAAAAAAAAGTGGCTTCTTCCACTAATTGCCGGCACCCAATTATCTCGACACCTGTCACATTTCTCACGTCCGCTGTGGAGGGTCGTCAGTCACCAGCGCTCTGCGAAGTAGTGTGCCGCCGTTAATATTTCTAACTGGGCCGAGGGAAGGGTGCCAATTTTACGAAGCAGCGATTTTACTAATGCAATCCACGGAACCGTGAGCATACGTAAAATCAGGGTACTAGTAAACTAATTATGAGAGAACAATTTTTTTACTCTGCACAAAATATGTAAAATTTGGAGGAAAAAATTGTTTTTTCAGACTTCACCTAATAATGTCCGCACCCCATTTTTTTTGTCAAAAATGTAGCCAAATTACTGCGGACATTATGCGAGTAAATACGGTATGTCGCAGAGGCTACCACTGCTGCATTTTAAAATGAAATGTACAATTTTTTTGTTGTTCTTATACCCACAAATATTATAAATGCGAAAGTGTGTGTCTATTTGTCCTTCTTTCATGCAGGAACGAAGCAACAGATTGACACAATTTTTTGCATACAGATAGTTTATGGGCCGGAGAGTGACATAGACTACATATAATTATGAAATCCCATCTCTACGGGAGTGAAAAAGGGGTAAATTCAGTTTTATAGTAAAAAATAATAGGAGGTAGGTCATAGACACACAAACAGTGAGTTTGTGTCATTTCTCTATGTCTGCCATACGGTCACAGTAAGGATTGGCAACTCTTCCTATTCTTCACCTTGGCAAAATCCATCCACTAAGTGAAAGCTCACAGCTGCTATTTAACTAAAGGCGTTAACAGTTTATAACTTTGTTAATGCGTTATCGTTTAGTGCGTCCGTCACGTCTAGCCTAGGGGTTACGTGCCTTCCCACAAAATGAAACTAAAGATTGGTGTCCTGGTTATGCTGATGGGTATCCTTAATTCACCGAGATTGTGCAATTAATGGTACTTTAAAATCAAAATTTCCCGTTTTCAAGTTTATGTCCTACAGACTCAAAACTTTGTAGTGATGTACCTTATGTTATATTGTGTTTAGACCGGGCAATGCCGGGTACTTCAGCTAGTAGGTTCATAATTGAGATTATTACAGCCAACCAAAATATACGCTGAGCATTAAAAAATAACATATTTTTATAAGTGTTCATTGTGATGTTTTAAATTTTTTTCTAATATTAAATTAATATTTTGGTGTCAAAATTTCCGAATGTTTGATTGTTCCTTTGAATGTTTTCGTAAAATTGCTGCTTCGTTATATCTGGGGTTCGTAAAATTGGGATTCTAATGTACGTAACTTTCTTCCTGATCTAGAAAGTGCATAGGTTATCTTTCTAGTAAAATCTCAATTTTTACATCCCTTAGAAAACGTCTTAATAAAAATTTACTATATGTGATTTTGCATCACTTGTATGTATTGCAAATGGATAAAATTATTTGGGTAAAAAAAAAATCTTGAAATTTTGCTAAGGTCATTATTGGTAAATACAAATACTCCATTTATAAGAATTTAGGACGATCAGTTTTCATCAGTGTCCTGGGAAACAGTCGAACATACCTGCTGCTCGAAGTTAGCAATCTTGGTGCACGGGAACTGGTACAGCGTCGGCCTCAGCTCGCTGACGCGCGCCAGCTTCTTCACGATGTCCACGTCTTTGACTCGCAGGTCCCTGGTGAGCAGTGAGTACTCCAGCTTCACGTTCCCGGAGTGGACGTTGTGCGTGAGTTCCGTGAGCTCCTGCACGGCCTGGGCACACGTGGGTCCCACCGGCGCGTCCCTGCAACAGTGTCGCAGCACGCTGTTCTGTCACACACAAACAAGTTGTTTTATTTTTTCTATTTGCTTTTAAATCATTGACAATGAGGTCATTAGAGCCAGTAATACGTAATTATTAGGGATAAGATTATATTGTTTTTTTTTTTGGCCAATTTTTTTCTTAAAAACAGGAGAGTTTAGTGTGATTGTTTTTATTGATAATGAATATTGTTTATTCATAAGTACAGCATATTATAGAAAATATGGCATTTAAATGATTTTAACTAATATTAATATATATTGAACTTTTACACCATAATAATTTATTATAAGCATGTTTAACTATTCGGAACAATAAAAATAAATTGTCAAGTACCTGTGTTTTGAAAATGTACCATCATAAATCATAACATAAAACTGAGTTACTAATAACAGTTGCAAGATAAAAATAAAGTAAAAATTTTCAAATATTTCAGTAGGTACACAACATTTGGTACAAATTTCCTGGTAATTAAATTATATTTATTCGACTTAATGTATTAACTCGAATTTTGGTGTTATAAGGTGTATTGATATGGCTATCTGTGTTATTTCGGTTTTATTGCAATTCACTATACAATCTTGTCAATAACAATTTAAATTCAATTAAATTTATTTAATATTAAAATAAAACAATAAAAATAGTAAATAACAAAAAATAAAATTAAATAAAGAATTAAAACAAACCTTTAATACAATAGGGTCTCTATCAACCAAAGTTCTGTATTATCCAAACCAACCTAAGGTGCAATTATCAGCAGGGGCGCAACAACTGAATTTCCGAAGGGGGGGGGGGGGGGGGGGGGGGGCAATATACCTTTTTATAAAGAATCATCGATCCCCCCTATTGAAGCGGGGAGGGGGGGGGGGAGGGTGGTCCGGGGGTCCTCCCCCGGGAAGAATTTGTATTTCAAGGTGGAAAATGGTGCTATTTAAGCAGTTTTACTATCTAAAAATTGATTACATAGCACTTTCTTTGCCCCCGTTTGCCCCCACTTCAAGGTTTCAGAGGGGGGGCAAAATACCCTTGCCCCCCCCTGTTGTTGCGCCCCTGATTATCAGCAAAGACTGTTGAAACATTTGGTTGAATACATAGAAAATGATCTAACATTTGTCGGGAGTCTAAAATATTAACCTCAAAGATTTAATTTACTGACTGTGTGAATCATAGAGTTTTGTGAAACAATCTACTTATACAAAGAAATGAAAAAAAAAATCAGGGCTAATTGCAGGACAGTTTTCTTGTTATATCCAATATCCGTGTTATCTAAAATTTAGTTTATCCGAGGTTGTCACAGACAACATTAACTCTGTTAGTTGAAACACTACTGTATTGAAGAATATGACAATGACTTGTAGTAAGGTATGATTCCAGAATTTGCCCGTAGTCATTTCGGGAATTCATGCAAAAATGAAATCAAGATGGCCAGACTGAGCCTCAAACCCGGGTCCTTTGGAATGCGAGTGCAATGTCTTACCACTGTGCCTCTCACTCCATCAGAGTAGAAACAAAAATAGCCAGGTGAAAATTTTAATTTCCACATGTCTGTCACCCCAAACACAGTACTTCTTATGGAAGGTGGTTGTATTTAAGAAGTTATGTTCTTAACCCATTGCTGTCAACCCTCTGGGGACAGATGTCACCCCTTTCTACCAGTCCTTCTCCCCCTACCTTGTCAAAGTCAGATCGTTACCCCTCCCCCAATCACAAGAAGAACAGCCTGTTTCCTGCTGCGTACAGACTGTTATTAGCATATTTACGAGAGAGCTACAAGCCACACGTGGTGTGCACCCACCAAGAGTCACTCTGAATGGTTTTACTTTACAATGTTATATGAGACTTAGTGTGCAATCAACATTCTAGCAACACTGTGGAGTAATTATTGATTGCAGGCATTAACATCCCGTTTGACAACCACAAAATAGGAACACATAGCTCTATTGGGAGTGTTTCCCTCGTGCAAGCAAGGTGAAAACATTACCTGAATCTTGGATTCTGGCGCTTCGTCCAGTCATCATAGACGATGTCTGTGTTGACCCGGATGAAGCGGTTCGTTATCTCGAAGATGTCCTCCGGCGCGAGGGTGAGTACAACGTGGTCTGGGACGCCGTCCGGCACGTAGATGGCCTCGCCCGCTGCAAAGCTCATCATCTTGTACCAGGCCTCGCCGCGATGGCGGCTCTCCCCCTCCGGCTTGTCCTTGACGGAGAGGCGAACCTCGTCGTCACCGTCATGCGGTCCGTGGCGGTCCACAAGCACGAGTGCCTTGTAGCGATACTCATCCTTGCGCAGGGCCTCCACCTTCAGCAGGAGCGCCAGCTTGTTGGCGTGCTGCTGGTGCGACACGAGGAGCACGCGACCAGGCACCAGCTCCTTGGCTGCGCGCGGCTGCCTCAGCACCTCGCTCTGCATACACCGTCACTCCCGTCACACCACCGCTCCCATGCATCTGCAGCGCCAAGGGTGAATAGGCTCATGTGATGATCCTGCCTCCTGCAGTACGGAGGTGAAGGGACAACACAACACCCAGTCCTGGGAAATTTTTTCCAAACATGGATAATCCCAGAACCAGCCACCAATCAAACCCAGGACCTTTTGGTGGTTATCCTGAGGTTAACCTGCTCTTCTTTTGGTTAACTATACATTGTAGCCAACATATCAGAATAAAAATTAATCATTTTAGCAAGTGTTGCATAATGTTGTAGTTAGTGTTAATTATAATTTTAAAAGTAGTAATTTAATGAACGATAACAATGAACTCCTATTATATGAATGAGGAGTGAAACACTTCAGTTGGTAAGTGCTTGATGAACTGAATATTTCTTAGAGTTTTCTTGTTGTGTTCCAGTTTGAGGAAGTGTTCTAAAGCAAACCACTCAACAACGGTGGACAGTTTTAATTACAATAAACAATTTCTAGGGTAACTGAAAAAAAGTAGAATATATCTATAAGTAGTTTTAGGCATACAGGACGAACCAGCATGTACAAAACTGACAACTGGAAAGTATATTGACACCTTCAAATAAGAGGTGAGGTGACTTAATTTTGGGCACGGAAGTACTAAACGAATATTTATTCCTAAATTAACCATTAAAAAAATTATGAACTACTATTGAAGTATCACAATGCTCTCTTACAAAATGATTGCAAAACATGCCAGAAAATTAAGAAAAAAACCTTTTAAAGGTATTACCCCCTGAAACAAGGCTTTTCTTCAGAATTACTGATTTTTTTTCTTATTTTTTAGAAACCATCTCAAAAAATATAGATAGGATCATATCTATAACTTTCATCAATTCAACCAACAAAAAAA
The DNA here is from genome assembly GCF_032445375.1 of Bacillus rossius redtenbacheri. Lineage (NCBI taxonomy): Eukaryota > Metazoa > Arthropoda > Insecta > Phasmatodea > Bacillidae > Bacillus > Bacillus rossius. The sequence goes on along the minus strand of NC_086330.1, from coordinate 263,716,699 downwards.
GTGAGTCTTTCATTACTCACTAGTGATGTGTAACTTCTAACCTCGGAAAGAAGCAAAAATTCCCCCGTTTCACTGAATAGAGATACGAGCAACTTTTTTAAGCCCTACTCCTCCAGTTTGCAATTTTCCCAAGCTTATGCCGCCTGTATTCTTGCACGTACTCTACACTTCAATTACCCCTCCCTGTAAATTAAAAAAAATGAAAAAATATTTTGATTTAGGAAATTATTTATAATGAAGAAAATTTGTTTTATAACTACCTAATTCACTTTTTAAGTGCCAAATTAAAAAGTATTAATTAACATGGCATTTAAATATATTTTAAAAAACATTTTAATATTAATTACAGAACTTATTTATTAATACACAAAAATAACTAACAGGAATGAATTTATACAAATATTATGTATAAACACCAAACATATTTCAATACAAAACTTATAAAATTATTGAATTAATAACTAAACATTATTTCACAACATATTTGTAATATATCAGAAAAGTGAAATGGCAATGAGATGCGCTGTTCAAGATTACTTTATGAAGAACGAACGGTGAACAGCTGTCTTAGCTTTCTCCCTTTCTCTCTCTTTTCAAACACTATGGAAATGTTTGCGCTCACGTTTGCACAAGCGCCAACTGTAGGCCAAACCGAAAAATTTAATGGCGTCCACTTCTCACTACTTCCTGTTACACATCAAAAATAAAATAACTACTTTTGAATCATTAAGTCACGTGGTAGGTACCAAATAAAGAATTAAACCAACTTTTAATCATTTAGCATAACAAGGCAGAACCTACACAACATGTATATTTCTAGATGTTGTAACAACTACAGTAAATGAAAACAAAGGGACGGGGCTAAACTTACGTTAAAACACTTTGTAACATGTCTTCACATATCATTAACAATTATTTCTTGACTTAACATATAAAATTTTTGAAACATTAAGTGTAAACAAACGAGAAGTTAGTACAGTATTATTATTCATATTTGTTCGGGCATTTACCAGGAAACAAAAGTTTTCCTCTACTTGAAAAGCAAAATTTTTGGTTCACGTCGTTACGTAAAACCAGATATAAATACAAAATGCATAGCAGATTCTCTTGTAAACAAAGCCATCCCACATTTTTACTAAATAGCAAAAGATATGAAGATACAGGATGTATAACTGTCTCATACACACAGCACAAAGAGCAATGTATCAGGTTTGTGGCTTTCTAAATAAAATCAATGGGCGCTGTAGTAGAAAAAAATACCTAAAAATACTTTTTGATTTATAATTTGTTTCAAGTGTTAAAGATATTCAGAAATGGTGTCGATAAACTCTCAGAAACAGCTGTGTTTCGTGCCAAACTTCATGTTTCCAACAAAAATGATGAGACATTTAGTGAAAAACTTACAAAAAAACACTAAAATTCATAGTTTTCCGCAAAGTTTGCACTTCAATATATTTTGGGGTCCCTAAATTTGGCAACCTATACATCTATATTTGTTTCATGAACTAATGTTTCTGAAAAGTGCATGAAATGTATTGTAATTTCATTTACTTAATATTAAAAGTAGAATATTTTGAGGAATGGTAGTACAAAGATACACACAAATAGGACTAGTAAAATTGAGAGTTGCCATTTTTGAATTTACTTCATTTACTCCAATTTTTTCTTTTTCTTTTCAAATATTTTCCTTGAATCTCAAATCTGTCAAATACTAGAACTTCGGTGGGATTCAAAGATTCGACCAGCCCATCCATAGATATTAACATTTGGCACTGATTTTATGCATTAAGTTTTTACATAGATTATTCGAACCACTTTTAAGTTTTTACACCATTGTTTCACACAACTTATTTCAACATCACTTTTGGTCAGTTTTATTTACATTTTTTTTGGGGGTCCCTAAGCTATTCTATTACTTTTTTCTACAGAAGGATTTATTATACTAATTTTTATAAAAAAAAAAACTGTGATAAGTGTCATAGACTGGTTGACTAAACATGGTACAATCCCAGCATGACATTGGCAAAAACTACAGTGTTTTATCGCATAATTGTTGCACGGGCATAACCATCGCACCGCTATTTTAGGGAGTCTTGCATAAATATTGCATAATGTTTTTGGTCCCGCTGTTAGATTCCAAGCACTTTGTGTAGGTAGTTTTCTGTATAAATCTAATATTCATTTCGATATTACCACTTAGATATTTAATTAACAGAAATACAAAGTTGTCTGATGTGTAAATTTTCTTTTAAAACATTATAACCTTTATCTGTTCAACTTCGTCACTGCTGTCTACACATAAAAATATAGCCAGAGCTAGTTGGCATCATTCATGTTGGGTTATCTTGATTCCCGTATAGAGCGCGCACATGTAGTCGAATATCGATATCGATAGCTCGCTGATTGCATGCAATATGTGTGCTCTGTTTAGGTAGAGTTAACTACAGGAGAATCCCGTTATAGCGAGCACGGTAATAGCGAGAACACGGCTATAACGAGGTCTTTTTGAGGAATTTACGGCGTGATCGCGTGTAGCGCGCCTTGGTTATTTGTCTGCTTTATCTCCACCCCTCTTGCTCGCCACTAGACATCTTGCCGTTGACACCTGTCACATTTTTCAGCCGTGCAGTCGCCACCTAAGTGTGTGGCTTTAAAAATAGAATCCCGTCCTTTCTTTCTTTTATCAAACTTCCGCTTGGCTTCAAGGCCGAGGTATGCTCGACTCGAATAAACCAAGCCTTTGAATATACATATACTTGTATGCATTTCTTATTACTTAGAAAATAGACAAAATCTATTTTTCCCGCTATTAATCATAACAATGCGCACTTTTTTTTAAAATATAAATGCTCTTAATTAATTTGTTGGGACCTTTTCATTAACGAATAATAACATTGATTATAACTATGTTAGGGCAAAAAAGTTAGAGCCGTCTTTATACTTGTTGCTAATTGATCGCGTTAATAATACACAAATATTTATAAACTTGTTTGGAGTTATTTGTCGTGACACGTTTACAAACACGTCACGTTATTTATTTTACTATCTGACAAATAGTAGGCACTACCATATTTATTTCCGAATCGCTAGGACAGTTTTATTGTAACTTTAGTTTCGGTCAGTTGTTGGGGTACTGTCCGGGAAGGGGGTGGTGATGGTTTGAGTTTAGTCCCAAATTTATTTTCAAAAAAAAGTTTACAGGTTTCTTTAAATGAAAAAAGTATAGTTTTCCAGCGACTACTTCGTTTGAGGCGTACGTGCGTTGCTGCACTCCTGCCTTTTTTGTAAGGAAATAAATCATCGCGCTACACTAGCGCCACCTGTTAGCGACATCCCGAACCAACATGGCCGCCAGCAGACAGCCCGCGTCGACAATAGATAGCAGGACAATGCTGCATCGGCTGCGGGCCAAGCCGAGTAATCGATTGCGGGCAGAGATGCTATACTTACGTGGCGTGGTAGGGTATTCTGGTTATTTTGACGCAATCGGTGATCGCATCCGTACTTGTGGGGTATCGTTTTAAAGAGAATTCACACATCTGCTCACAGAAATTAAGATTTCGTTAATAAAACCTGTTATTTTCCAATTATACAGGTTAAAACACAATTTTTATGCTATTTTCGGTTTATTTTTATTTTTTGGGGACAAAATCTGTCCAATTCGGTTATAGCGAGGACACGGTTATAGCGAGGATCAAACCCGGAACCATGACATCTCGCTATAACGGGACTCTAGTGTAACTACATTTGATAGCCCACACTCTTTCGTGGTAAGTGTGTACTACGACAATAGTTATGCATTAGCTCTGGCTCACGTTCGGGTCACGGTTTTTCTGTTTAAAGTTGAACAAAATGTTTTGTTGCATGAATTATTAATTAAATTTTTTTTTGGCATTCTTTTCTACACTCATGAATAGGACTTGTTTTTATGAATAACTTTACTTAACTAAAAACTCTTTTTTGGCATAAGTCGCACCCCTACTTTTCAAACTTGATTTTAGAATAAAATGTGTGACGATTATGTGACAAAACACAGTAAGTGTGCACATCTTCTATCTTCTTTCTTTGTACATTCGTGGAACTAGGGATCCAAGTCCTTCTCATTTCAAAATTGGAGAAATACAAACCCCACATTCATCGGTGTTTTCCACTGTCAGGCACCATGGACAACCAACTACCTGAGTGGCCCATACAGAAAATATTTGTGAATGTAGATAAGTCAAGGATGTACCTAGATTTTTATCTTCTGCATACAGCACCATCTGTGGTGTACAGCTTTCTAGCAGAAATGTGAACATCAGCTGCAGTTTCTATTTTAATCTACTAGTTTCAGGATATCGGGAACTTGAAGCAAATTTCAGCCAGTAATGGCTACTTTTGAATTATGTTAAGTGTTTACTTTCAAAAAAGAAGGCATTCAATTGTCAAACTACTTGTCCTGAAATGTTACCAGTTCGAACAGACCAACTAGATTTAAGCTAAGCAGAATTTTGTTCAGATACTGACCACAACCACTGTCAGAGGTTAGATTCCTAAACATTCAGCTTCACTGGAATGCACTATATTGCACTGAAATTCAGGCATAAAAAAGGTACTAGAAGTTTTTAACTAGGGACAAGATTATATGGTGAATTGCAATAAAACCGAAATAACATAGAAAACCATGCCAATACATACATACACCAAAATACATTTTAAAATACACCATAGAGCAATGAAATGCATTTTAATATACCATAAAGCACCAAAAAGCAACTAAAGTCTTGAAATTGGACATATTTTTTATTCAAAACTTAATTTAAATCACATAAGCGTGATCTTTTAATAAAGAAAATTAAATAAGTGTAACTTATTTAGCACGAACTTTGTATTAAAATGAATGACTTAACTCGACTGAAAAATCTTTTACTTTGTCTGATCTTGCAACTGTTATAAGTAACTTATTTTTACATTACAAAAAATTGGTTCATTTTTCACACACACAAATACTTGCAAATTTATTTTTATTGTTTCAAGTAGTGATATAAATGCTTATTAACAGATTGTTATACTGTAAAAGTGCATGATGTATCAGTCAAAATGAAACTGTATTAGTGAACAAGTACCGTATTGGTCCGAAAATAGGCCGATCTCGAAAATAGGCCGACCCCTTCTACAGCACACTCAAAATCAGGGAAAAATAAATTTTAACTAACTAAAATGATTATCAGCAGCATATTACCACAGTAACACTTCAACTAAGTTAGTATTTATTGAACTGACAAAATGTGTAATTCTTACTTACCAAAATATATAAATATATATAAGCTGTGTTTCCGTTTATCTTCACATTCTTTTGTAGTGGTGCCAACATTTTATACGGCAATGGCTACATTTTCTAAGTTCATAGAAATTGTGACGTAACAACATTTACCCGTACGTTTAATTTTGACGTAAAAAACCCAAAATGGTTTCATGTAAAACGTGTATGAATCAACCATAAAACAGCCAATATTGCAAATAGGTTTTATTGTTCTTGTTACTGTTGGTATGTACCAGTATTTGTTTATTCGTGTCGCAACTACAAGTTACCAACACTGGTGCCATTTTGTTTTTCCTGTGGTAGAAGCATAAATAAAGCATACTACGGTAAATAACCTTACTACAAAATTGCTGTTTTTACTAATTGTTTACTGTAAATACCACATTTTACAAGCAAATAAAATTACAGCAGCATGTTAAATACAGTTCAAAAATAACCAGACACCAAGCTTTTAAAAGCTATATGCTACAAGTGACCACATCTGTGTACTTAACTTAAAATATGATACGTTATTGGGGTTAAGTGTGTTTATTAAATTTCTAACTTGAAAAAATTACTAATTCCACGTAAGTACGGCGTAATTTTAGGTCAGTGAGGCAATGAACTGTATATCTGGTAACATTTTTATACCATAAGTGATTCTCCTTGAAATGTATGTGTTTAATTATACTATTTTGGCTAGTGCCCCATTATAGGCAGACTCTATAGATTTCAAGGTTGACAAAACTGGCAAAAAAGGTCGGCCTATCTTCAGACCAATACGGTATAATGAAAAATGAATTGTCATATTCATTTTATAAAAATGTATCAAAATGAATAAACAAAATTAATAAAAAATAAAAACAACACTTGAAATTTCCTGTTTTAATAACGAAACTGACCTAAAAATAAAACCATAAAATCTTGCCTCTATTTGTAACCTCAACAACGCACCAAGAGCATTGAGTGCTGGGTGCAGCTTGGCTCACGCTCAATGCAATCAGTCGGGAGGAACGCCGCCAGGGAACACGCACCCGGACGTCGGCCCACAGCTGCAGGAACTCGGAGGCGGTGCAGTAGAACTCGAGCAGCTGGTCGTAGTTGGCTCCCGGCTGCGAGGAGCCGCCGATGCGCTCCATCTCCTCCTCCACGGCCTTGAGCTGGCGCTTGTAGCGGCCCTGGCTGTGCTGGTGGTCCAGCTCCTTGAAGGAGCGCGACATCATGCCCTCCACGGAGATCTTCTGCACCCGCAGCAGGTTCAGGATCATCGAGTAGGTCAGGCGGAACTTGGACTGCAGTCGCGTGGGCTGGCCTGCGCATCACCGCACACGTGCACCTTCCCGTAGCCCACACATATACACCGTCCTGTGACAGTACTCACAATTTGAATGTAAACACATTTTGACTAAACTTTTATACTTAGCAACTAAGAGGCGTTTTTACAAAACTTATTTCCTACAAATATAAAAATGTTACAGGGATCCAATAAATGCTTATTTGCATGGTATTCCTTAACCTTCCGATAGGCGCACCTATGTTTCAAACATGGATTGGCGCAATGCACCTGTGAGGTGCTCCTCCTATTTCCACCAACATAAATCCCCACTACTGAAGAGTTTCATTACAATACCATGTAAATTTGAACTGTATATATGTAAAGATTTAAAATGTAAATTTAAAATTTATTTAACATAAGAATCTTCATAATTTATTGTTAATATTACCACAGTATAAATGCATAAAAAATCCAAAACAATAGCTGTAGATCAGTAACAAAGAAATTCAGGTATAATATTTTAAAATTATTTTTCAGTATTTAAATAATACATAATTTAGTGAGATATGTTATGAAATATGTAAGTTCTTATATTTCGATTAATTCCATGCATTATTTACACTTCTTATTTGGTACATACACAATCCAAATCTTTGTGAAATTAATAGGTAATATACAAACTTTTCTTCTCGTATAAATGAGTCCAGATGGAAATATGTTTTAAAGTAAAATAGCATGATAAAATGAAAAAACAAAAGCACTAAAAATTCAGAGAACACATAAAATATAAAAATTGCAGACACTGTTTGTTTTTCAGCTGTCTTTTTTTCACCAACTCACAGGCCTTTTGCACTTATTCACTATCAACTTCCAAACCATCATCTGCAGAAGATGTCTTACATTCATAACAATCTTTGCAAATAATAGTGACATGACTCAAACACAAATATTTGCCACAAGTAGCGCAACAATATTTGGTATTTTTGCGTTGTTTGTCTTCGCGACAAGGCTCACACAATTTCCTTTTATTGTTTTGGTCGTTCATCTCTTGTGATTTGCTGTTCGATTCCCTACACTTGAGAGGCTGCTTGGTTACTTCTGTCAATCTGTGCCGAAGTGTTATGTGTAAATTCTGTTTTTCAGCACTGCGTCGTGTCATTTCTTCTGAAACAAGACCTTTGGCAAGTTGGCGTAAAAATGTCCTGCGGTTGGCTACAACATAACCGTTTCCAGAGTAAATGACTTGTGCGTTGATACCGGCCACATTGAGCATAGCAAAAAATATTACCAAAGGCCACCGCCGAGCATTTCTCGCCACGTTATACGTTGCACACAATTTATCCACCGTATCCACACCACCTTTAGTTTCATTGTAAAATGTTACGATGTCCGGTTTTTTTGAAGGCCCAGTAGAATCATCGATTGCATCGTCAAAATGAAGGCTGGATATGAGAAATACATTTTTGTTTTTCCTAGGAACATAGGAAACTAAAGTCCCTTCTTTTCTGAATCCAAATATACTGGACTTTTCACTTCTGTTAGCCATGTGTTTGAATACGTCAGGGATTTGCCATTTATTTTTTTTCAGTGTGGCAACAAGGGATAGTTTTTTATCGGCCAGATCACTCAAAAGTGGAACATCACTGAACCAATTATCAGTAGTAACATTTCGTCCTGAGTTGACTATGGGCGATACCATCCTATGAACAACATCTGTACAATGATTACTGACAGCATACGGTCCATCTGGTTGTTTCCCAGCATATACTTCCATGTTGAAAGTGTAATACATTTTGGAATCTACAAGTGCAAAGATCTTGATTCCATATTTGGCAGGTTTTGAGGGAATGTACTGGCGGAAACCGCAACGACCCCGAAATGCTTCTAATTTTTCATCAAGTGTGACATTCTCTCCAAGAGAGTAACTTTTCTGGCAATTAGCAACAAATGTTTCAAAACATTCTCGTATTGGTGCAATTCGATCTAGTTCTTTCCTTTCATTTCTCGTCTCTTTGTTGTCAAATCGAATACACCTCATCAAAAATCGGAAGCGTTTTAAGGACATGGTGAGCCTAAATGTTTCAACACCATCCCCAGAGGGATCCCAAAGGTCTTCTAAGTTCAGGCGTGACCCACGATACACACCAGCTAGGTACAACAAACCCATAAAAGCCTTCATCTCTATTACATCCGTCGAACGTGCATCTCTGAGGCGATTAAATTGAGGTCTTACAAGTTCAATATGTTGGTTTGTCCATGCAACAACAGAGTCGAGTATTGACTCATCAAAAAGAATAAGACAGGTATCTAAAATGGTTTCAGCATTCATTGCTGTTCCTATAACCCCAGGGATGTATAATAACAAATTTTGCTTACCTCTTCTCCTCTTGTTCGGACATGGGCATTTGTTCCATTGGTACGAATCGACGATCTTACCATTTTTCATACAGTTTGCCATGTAGTAAGATGCATTACCGGGATCATCACCATCTGATTCATTACAGCTTTGCTAAGTGTCTGAATTTTCCTCTCGCTCGTGTATCTGATCTTCACTATCAGAATCAGATTGTTCTCCAAAGTCCTCATCTCCCGAAGTATCATCAAACAGCATACTATGGATTTTCTTGACGTCTTCAGGATTATCCAAGTTATAAATTATTTTTTTCCCAGCCATCCTGAAACACATATGTATTGTAAAACAAACACATGAAGTCACGTCACACCTACTAGGTGATTCTATTTTTTCAGTAGTTAATGTTAAATTCACAATCTTAGCTAATAAGTGTGTAATTGAATAGAATTAATAAGCAATTTGGTGAAGATAGCAATTGAAAATATCATAGTCGAAAAACTTACGTCAGTAGTCGCGCTGCACCTGCAGGGTGAAAATGGCTGCCACAGCCTTGAAGTAACTACGTCAACAGTCATGCATGAACTAACCAGAGAAGAAACAAAAGTTAGGAAGCTAGACGATAGCAGCCCCCTCCCCGACACACGACCTCGTGCAGGGAACATAAACAAGATAAGAATGCACCTGTCAGGCGCGGGCGCCTAACGGAAGGTTAAATAATTATAGCTAAAAGTTATAAAAAAATACCACAAATAAGGACACAATACCCACTCACATTGTCATAATAAAATGCTTGATTTAATTGTTATAAGTCAATAGAAGAAAAAAAAAATTATCTAGATGAAATATGTCACAACTCTATTTTAGCTGAAATTGGTGTTATTTTCTTCAATTACTTCCACATTTACATAACTTTTTACCTAAATAATTACATCTTACTTTTCAAAATACCAATAGAATTATGTAATTTATATAGCTATACCCCGTATTGCAGATTGCAGCAGTACAAAGTAATTCACTCTCTCAAAAATTGAATCTACATATAGGTACTGTAACAAAATAAAAACTGGCAAACTGTACATTTTGCTAAAGAATGCAAAATGTTAATGTTTTGGAGATTTTATCAAAGTGTTAAAATGGGTGCAAGCAAAAACATGTGTGGCCTTTGCTTTAGGATAGAACTAACCTAAAAAAAAAATAAAGTGATAGGTGCAGAAATAAAAAATACCTAACCTCCAAAGTTGGCAGGGTCATAAAAACCTTAGAATATTTATAAAAAAAAAAAATGCTGGTTAGTTAATCACTCATTTTTCTAGTCATTCTTTATAACACTTTCTTAACCATTCAATCTGCCTGATGTGTCGCTTTTTTAAAGGCAGAGTTATGATCACAGACCTAATAAACACCAGTAGGTAGTACAATAGCAATAATAGCGCAGGTTTCTTTCTTTTATATATACAGAAAAATATCATGGTTCGTACCCTCTCTAGCAATCAAAAATTAAGGAGTTTCTAAGGACCCCTTTACTTCATCACCTTCATCACTAACAAAAGTTAGAAAAACCATTTATAACATCACAAATGTACCTCAACCAAATAACAATGTTAAATAGTTAATGCACAAAAATTATTTAGTTGGTTGGTTCAATTCCTACAGATAAGCTCCTATTATCCAGAATTGGAACACACCTAACCCAAGCAGTGTATCTGAATTTTATATACAAACAATTTACTGTCATTAATTATATTTACTTTAAAAGTTCAAAGTAAGATACCTAATTAAACACATATTCTTAATTTAAAGGTAGGATAAAATTTATGAAAAACAAATTCAAAATGTTTTTTGTATATAAAATCTAATCGGTGGCCCAAAATTTGCCAACTGTACTGGGCATACACAAAGCATTGTTTCCTCCCAAGATGGAAACATAAGAACATTGAAATATCCACATTTATTCATTACTTGCAAACTATTAGTCTTTATTACAAAGTGTTTTAAGGATTCTTAGTAAAATTTAAGAACTTAAAAGGGCTCTTATTCAATTTGAGACAAATTAAGAGTTTTTAAAGATATTAAAGAGGTGTATGAAAATGAATTGTACTTTAATTAAAATATTATTCTCAACTGTGAAAAAATCTTAAAAATGTAAACAACAAACATGAAATGCGAATAAAGTATCCCTAGAATCATATACATATACAGAAAAAGTACTTCTTAGCAAATGGTTGCTGGTCAATAAACAAAATACTGCATACAGTAGACAAAATATTGAACACGATTGTGTAGCTTTCAGAGTCTGGTCCTCCACACCATACCTCAATTTTTTTCCTTACTTTTTTCTTTGCAGTGACCATTTGATATTTTCTTCATCTATCAACTAGTTTTACTGGTGAAATATACTCACTCATTTCGAAATCAAAACAATTTTCTATCCTCCAATCAAACAAAGAATTAAAATACTGAACTAATAAGACTTTTCATGACAGTGTGACAAAATAGAAGACAAGAATACTTTGCAAACAGAATATTTTAGTAGAGGGTAATTTCCATATCATCATGTGTAAAAAAATTTTGCGTGGATGTCAAGTTTTTAAAAAATTCCACGGCAGTAGGTAACAAAGATTTGTAAAAACTTCTAAATTTTAAATTCTATTTGCTGAAGTTCAAAAACCAGAAAAATGAAAATTTTATCTCGGCATTAGATTCCTTGCCTCAAGAATATATGATTACAAAAATGTAATTCAAAATCGCCAAACTAAACTAAAATGGATCAGTTTTGTGGAAACGCCCTTCACTTGTTTCTCATACATGTGATAATTTGAATGCACCAGCCCACAGTAGGAGAAAAGCCCAAAAACCTGGCCAAAACCCCAAAATATAAATTTTCGAAATAGGGTCAGTTGAGTAGTCATTCAGGTAGAGGACTAGTAACTGAATTCTATTGTGGAAGGGGAAGCCCTTTAAGTGTATACCTGCGCCGCAGCGTCAGTTGGCAGCTAGTGTTCGTGAAGAGTGTACGTGTCACGCGCTGAACAGACGAAAATAACGCTGACTTCAAAAACCCATAACTTTAAAGTGACGGGTTTAATTTCAATTCTGCAACATGGATATGACTTCTGGAGGTATGTAGAACATGTTTTTACATCGGTTGAATCTAAAGTTTATGTATAAATGATTGAAATGTAGTATAGCCTTCGGCATGAATAAAATTGAATAATTTTGAAAACTTATATTTTCAACGGTCCGAAAAGTTATATATTTTGTCACATTTTGCAAAGCTCCTAGTCTCGGCCTTTAGTTTAATGTATAAGCTTTCGAAATTTACAAGAGTTACCTGCGGAAAACGTGCGTCTTGTCCGTTATGATTTTTTTCGCATCGTGCGGTAGCCGAGCGTGCACGCGGCACTATTGAGCAGCCTCTGCGCCTCTACCTGAGAATGGGTGAAGTAGCATCATAACGGACAAGACGGCTGTTATACGCTTGAAATAAATTATTTTAATATATATGTATGTGTATATATATATATATATATATAAATTTTCTGTGATTTAATTGTGATATATACGTATGCATATATATATATTAGGGATGGGAAATTTTCAAAATTTTCGATTCGATACCGATTATCGAGTCTTGTTGCGATCATCGATTCTTATCGATTATCGATTCCAATCAATTAGGTTAAGTTATAGATTCTCATTTTCGGGATTGAAGTATAAGTTACAATGGAATCAGTAAACATACTTATTGAATACACTAAAAAAGCATTTTTCAAAATAATAAATAAATACTATTAAATTTAACACATAAAACAAAACTTTACATTACTTGAAATAAAGAAATTGAAATTACTATTCTGTAATGTGTAATGTGTAGGGCAAGCATTATTTTTTATGTGGATTATGTTTAATCCAGTTGAATATGTAATTTTGAAAAGAGAATACGTAATTTAGTAATAGGTCAGTAGTACTAATAAAAAGTGAATTGTCGTAAAGTCATCAAAATACTAACAATTTCATTGGAATACAATTTAATAAATAGTATATTAATTACTAAATGTACAATCATTAACATTTATCAATCAAACTTATAGCCACAAAAAGTTGTGATTATTAAAAATATTGTAAAAAACCAGAAACTACCAAATTCAATCTTTATACCTTTGAAATAAATGACAACATAGTGAAATATCATAAAAACAACACTTTTGACAAAATAAAATTGAAAGTTCTTAAAATAATAAATGAAAACTGGCAAAGCATCTTATTAGATCACAAAGTCTTATTAGATCCTAAATTCTTATTAGATCACAAATTCTTATTTAAAAAAACCAACATTTTGACTCGTTCAGGATCTAAACGGTTCCGTTTCTGATCAACAATCAGTCCTGCAGTGCTGAATAATCGCTCGGAATGTACAGTTGAAGGTGGAATGCAAAGAAATTTCTTTGACAGTTTTTTTAAACATGGGTACTTGGTATTTTCTTTCCAATACTGGAAAACGTTGGTACTTGAATTTTGAATAGGTTCTTCCAAGTAAACATTAATCTCATCTTCAACTGATGCGATGTGGCTTACACTTGGGGCAGTCTTCATTATGTTTGAGTAAAATGTCCACATACCATGGCTTTCCATTGCTTGGCTGGATGTTTGCGGCACAGACTGAGAGAAAAGCAACAAAATTTTCAAAATTAAAAATTAAAAATGAACAAACAAATGTGTCAACATAAAACAGCAGAAGTAGACAAATAAGAATACACTTAATGAATTACAAGGAAATTAGCACCTAACTTACCTCAGTTTCAGGTTGTTTCAAACAGATAGTTTTTCTTGCTTCTTCAATCAAAAAAACTTTCGCTTTTGTGACATTACCGTCCTGCACAAAAACATGGTGTTTAAATCGTGGGTCCAGTAATGTTGCAACTGCGTACAACATATTCTCTTCAACATCAGAATACTTCAAAGTTATGGCAGCAAGCATATCATTTTTGATGCCCTGTACACCTGATCCAGTAGGTGCTGGTTTCCTTAGCTCTTCAGTAGAACTGTTGATTATAGGTATGACTTCTGAGGCTGTCACACACTGAGTACTTACAGCCAATGTTGCATGGTTGAAAATACTTAAAAGGTTTACTACATTTGTCATCAGGTTCCATTCTGCTGATGAAAAAGTCACAGGTAACTGCAGAGTTGCTGATGCTAAAGAAACAGACTGTTTTTGCTCAAGTAAGCGCTGTAGCATATGGAGAGATGAATTCCAACGCGTTGGTTCATCCTGGATAAGTTTATGTTTTTTCATTTTCAGCGTGGCTTGAGCCTTCTTTAACTCTTTTGTCGCCTTACAAGAATGTTTGAAATGGCCAACTATGCGACGACCGTTGGCAATCAGATTATTTACATTCTTGTTGTTCAGTAGCCCTTCCTTTACAACAAGCTGCAGGGTATGTGCTAGGCATGGCAGATGTTCATATTCGGATGATTCTAGGCCAGCAGTTATGTTCCTGGCATTGTCTCTTACAATGGCAACAACTTTAGATTGCAGCTTCCATTCTTCAAGTGTTTCTGTGATAAAATTGCACAAATTGTTCCCTGTGTGAGATAATTCAGGAAAGGGAATAACCCCAATGTTGAGGTGTTGCAAGACAAAATTGGAATCAACAAAATGCACAGTTAGACCAAGATAATCGTCATTGGCTGTTGAAGTCCACATATCTGTTGTAAGACTCACATGTTCAGCTTCGTCCAACTTTTTGTTCACATTTTCCCTACATTCTTGGTACATGTGTGGTACAACAGTATTTGAAAAATGTTTTCTGCTGGGCAAAACATACCTAGGCTCAAGGAATTTGACAAATTCTGTGAATCCTCTGTCTTCAACCATGCTAAAAGGACGATTGTCTAAGCACATCATTCTACCTATGTGCTGAGTTATTGATTTTGCACGAGGATCAGTGGACTTGAATTGTGCAGTTTTATCAATAAATGATTGTAATGTAGGCTGGTATTGACTTTTAGGAGTTAGCCTATACTGGTTTGGTGTTCTTGATGAAATATTCGTTTGGCCAACTTTCTCAGCATGCCTCGGGGACACTGAACCGCTGCCTCTCGATGAATCAGTAGCAGTAGGCCTAACATCTGAATTTGATGACAATGGCAAGGTTGTCTCTGAAGAACAATTTTGTGCTGAACTATCATCTATTTCATTTTCTTCAATCTCGCTCAATTCCGATGAATGTAGCCTTTGTTTCTTCGTCTCATGAACGTAACTCCCATGCTTGTTTTCGAGATGTTTTTTCATGTTTGTTGTAGTTTTAGATTTACCGCCACGTGAGATTGTACATTTACAGATTTGACATATTGCGTAGCCAGAATTTTGTCGGTCGATGACAAAGTATTTCCACACTTCACTAGACATCACGTAAATAAAAATGTTATTTTACTATTCGTATTGCGCTAACATTACCCAACATTCAAACAAAGAAGCATCACTGGAAACAAAAGCATGTAAGAAAATTTCTACAGTTGCCGTACTGGTAACTTACTGGAATGAAAACGTGTTTCAAAAACGTCCATTGAAATTTTATGTTTAAGTTGCGTAATTAACTGGTGATTTAATGTTTACTGTTATTAAATAAATTACGGAAAATACGTAACTCGTAAAATGTTACGGGCTATGGCCACATTATTCTTGCATTTTATCGTTAAGTAATTGAGAATAAGATCTGTACCGGAAGTTGGCAAACCTGTGAAAGTTCATGTATAGACAAATGCTGGTTAACAAAAAAAATCATTGACGAAAATAAATATGCAACAACGCAAGTGAATAAATATACTAGAAACGTAGAAAACGTGGCACACTTCTCAGTAGAATCTTGAAATTTTGTGCACATGGCTACCAATGTGGGTGTATTCAGCAAGTAAAAGTTGGGCTACAATTTCTTTATACGATAACACTGCGTTAATAAATAAATAACCCTAAATGCACAGTACGAAATCGCCAACCTCCGTTCCCGCTTACGGGATTGTGGCAACTGAGCTGTGGTAAGCTATGTTATATTTCATTTATTATTTATTATATCGTTTATGGTTATTTATTTAGTTGTAAAACTGACTAAAATTACTGCAACGACAGCGATGAACCGCTGCTAGGCAGCACTTTACGTCTACATCCTGCAGAATTTTAATAATCGGTGATTTTCGCCGATCCTCGATTATCGTTATGTATCAAAAAATCGGGGTATCGAAGAATCGACGGATCGACTTTCCCATCCCTAATATATATATATATATATATATATATATATATATACATATTAAAATCAACCACATAAAAATGTCTTAAATATGAATGAAATGTTATAACATTCAAATAAAATATTTGAATATACATATATTATATAGTAAGCAAAGCTTTCTTTTAACCAAATCCATGTCAATATTTTCTGTCTAATTTTTTTAAAATTATTTCAATTATTGCGGTTATTTATTTGGTAAAATAATGTACATTGTTCAAGTTTTTGTATTAATTGAAAATGTTATCTTTTCCTTTAACACCAATTTTCTACAATTTTATGTCTTTATTACAGGATCCGGTTACAAAGAATTGGTGCTGACAAGGAAAGAAGTATTTCTGATAATCAGCGAGCATTTATCCGATAAATTCGCTTCCTTGATCGAATTTATGGTAGAAAAAATTTCCAAGGACACCGGACGTACAGTTGTAGTGCCTGAGGACTCGAAACAGACTTTTTCGATACTCTTCAATCAAATGAGAACGAGGTGGCAACAAGCTCACAGAAAATCCTGTGTATTTTTCAAGAATAACGGTGAATGGCTTAGCAAGCAGGTATGTTTTGCCGCACCTACAGACACTGTAGTAACAAGCCCGGGTAATACGGGCGGCCGCCCGTCCCTTGAGTTTACAATGTCCAGTGAAAGATCTAAACGAAGGAAGACCCAAGATATTCGTACATCGTTCAACTCGGTCGAGTTAGCATACGCTACTCAGATGAGCCTTCGCTCTTCAGGACAATCCGACGCCGCAAAAGTTATTAAGGACGTAACAATGACGAGTCCTTTAAGAGCTTCCAAGTATCGTAAAGCTTACTCAGCAACGGATGAAATTACTTTATCCGAAGAGGCTGCACTTTCCGCTATGATTGAATATAAATTCTCCAAGAGTACTTACCAGGGAATGAGAAGATTAGGGAAGGAAAATAACTGTAAGCTATATCCGTCTTACGAAAAAGTGATGAAAGCAAAAAAGCGTTGTTATCCACCACGTGATGCAATCAGGATTACAGAGAGTAGTGCAGAAGTCCAACTACAGGCACTATTAGATCATACAGTTGAACGTATTTTACTCGTCCAAAATGTACTCATTCAAAGATTGACTCCAGATAATGTTCGTAAAATGGACTTGATTTGCAAGTGGGGTTGCGATGGAAGTTCTGGGCAAAGTGAATATAAGCAGACGTTCAGTGATGACAGCAAATCTGATGCGCATGTATTCTTTACTTCAGTCGTGCCATTACAACTCGTGTGTTATGATCAACAATCGAAGGAAGAAATAGTTGTTTGGAAGAACCCCAGACCCTCGTCTCCACGATTTTGTAGACCGCTTAGACTACTGTTTCTACGCGAAGACACAGAGTCAACACTTAATGAAGTCCAAATTGTTGAAGAACAAATACAGTCACTTCGTCCATTCGAAAGTGTAATAGATGGAAAAGAAATCTCCGTAATGTACAAGTTGTTGTTCACCATGATAGATGGTAAAGTTTGCAACGCTGTATCATTGACGAAATCTGCTCAACGGTGCTATTTGTGTGGAGCAACCAGCAAAGATTTTAATGCCATCGACACTGTATTGCAAAGGGAAATCAATGAAACAAATTTGAAGTTCGGATTGTCGACGCTGCACGCGTGGATACGGTGCTTCGAGTATTGCTTACACGTGTCTTACAAACTCGGCATTAAAAAATGGCAAGCTCGAAGTGCCGAAGAAAATAAAATTACCCTGGAACGCAAGAGGGCCATTCAAGAAGGATTCAAGAAGCAATTGGGTCTAAATATCGATCGCCCAAAGCCTGGATACGGCAGCAGCAATGATGGCAACACAGCTCGGCGATTCTTTGAAAATTCGACGGTTTCCGCTGCGATAACGGGGGTCAACGAAGAAGTTATTAAACGCTTGTACGTAATCCTACAAGTTATATCGTGTGGCCACGAGATAAACTGTGAAAGATTTGAACAGTATGCTATTGAAACGGCAAGAAAGACCGTTGCATTATACCCTTGGTACTCCATGCCTACTTCGGTGCACAAACTATTAATTCATGGTCCAGTGATAATAACTCATGCTCTATTACCAATCGGCCAATTATCCGAAGATGCTCAGGAAGCTCGAAACAAAGACATCAAACGATATCGAGAAGATTTTGCGCGAAAAAGTTCCAGGGTTAAAACTATGGAAGATGTTTTTCATCGGCTCTTAGTTACTTCTGATCCGTACATTTCAAGTGTCAGAAGACTACCACAGAAGAAGCTGAAGAGTTTGTCGCCGGAAGCTGTAGCGATGTTGATCGCTCCTAAAGTGACTGCTGCAGCAGACGCATTTTGCGCAGAGATTGAAGCCGTGCCGGGAGTTGTAATAGATACAAACTCGGATAATGATTCTGACTCCGACTCCGACTCCGATTACGATTTTGATTAAGAATAAAATATTCTATTTTTGAAACGTTCCGTATGTATTTTGGAAATAAAAATAATAATTGCGTAGAATACACTGTTCACGTTTATTTTATTATGATGATTTTTTTCAATATATTAATGTATCTATTTAGCAGGATACTCGGCCATTTTGTTTATAACAATTTGCTGTAAGCTCTTTGTTGCAAGTTATAAACAATAGATATCGGATTGGTAATCAGCGACCTTGAAAACCCGTATATACCAATTTTTGTCAACATCTGGTAACTTTTTAACGTTCATGTCGGCCATATTGGATCGGCCATTTTTTTTACGATAATTTGGCTTGCGGATTCGTAATCAGCGACCTTGAAAATCCGTAAATACCAATTTTTGTCGACATCTGGCAACTTTTTAACATTCATGTCAGCCATATTGGATCGGCCATTTTGTTTACGATAATTTGGCTTTCAGATTCGTAATCAGCGACCTTGAAAACCCCTGTAAGCCAATTTTCATTCCCGTCAAAGGTCATTTGAGGTTTTGGCCAGGTTTTTGGGCTTTTCTCCTACTGTGCAGCCGCACCCAGCATCATGTCGCGCAGCGTCGCCAGTGCGGGCACGTCCCCCTTGCAGATGATGATGACCGTGCCGGTCTTGTCCAGGCCACGGCGGCCCGCTCGCCCAGCCATCTGGATGTACTCCGCGGGCAGGAGCGTCCGCATGCTCACGCCGTCGAACTTGCGGATCGAGTCGAACAGCACCGTGCGGGCAGGCATGTTCACTCCCATGGCAAAGGTTTCCGTGGCAAACAGGAGCTGGAACAACCCACAGCATCTAGTAACCTTAGCTTCCCACAAGTAAGTAATAACATTTCCCTGCTGAAATTTAAACTTTTTTTCCTGAATGTTTGTGGAATAATTTACCAATTTTGCAATTTTATCCAAAAAAAAAAATATACCTTCTACCATCATCATAGCTGGCCTAATTTTCTCTCCACTTTCTTGATTTCATGACTCTGACCTGAAACACCTGAAACAACCATCTTACAAAAAAATTTGTTTCACAGTCTGGACGATGACAGACTAGAGCATGACTTTTCCCCCTTAGTACCATATTTTATACCGGTTTTTAGTTAAAAAAAAGTGTAGTGCAAGTCTTATGCGAATTTATAACTTTGGTTAAAGAAAATCTTATGATTGTAGTGTGTCATTAGTATGTGTGTAAATAACGCTCCTGAGTTGGCTTTTAATTTATGAGTAAGTAAAAACTGTTTAGTTAAAATATCTGAGCAGTGCGTGAAAAGCACTATGAATGGCGCCATTGTGCTTGTCTGCCAAGCCGCCGCACCAGTTGCCCAGCTGTAGCTGGTGCCGGCAAGTGATGCGACCTGCTGGGCTGGCATTTGGCAGGAGGGGGGTAAATCTAAAAAAAAATCCAGCGAGTTTGTAAGTATGCATTCTGTGTGACCATGTAGCGATAATTATGGTTCTCCCTCCCTCCTTCCCACCATCCTCCACGCTTGAAAATGTCAACTAGTACAATCTCCACGTGCCTATTTTGACAGATTTTTAAGACGCAACTTTGACCCAAATGCAAAATTCCACGACAAATCTACACCCATCATTGGTGCTTTGAAAGCCGCACTTCAAAGCACGGCCTTTTACGTTCTTCAGCTACCGCACCAATTTCTCGCCGTCTGTAACGTGTATGCTAATTTCCATAAAGAAAACTGACAAGAAAGGCTAGCTTCTGCCTTTTCTTTCTATTATGGAAGAGGGCTGGTTTAAAATAATACGGGAAAGGATACACAGCTGTCTTTTGTTGAATGAGGAGACCATCACCTTTGTAAACAACTATTTTGCAAAGACTCACACAAATGATTGTTAAAAAAACAACTGCGCATCCAAAATGGCTGAAATTTCAGAGAGTATATTCCAAAGAATGAGCAAATACATTCCCTAATTTTTGTTGAGTGCTGTCATCTTCAGTTGAAGGTCAGAAACCTTTTAGACAACCCTTGTATCTTAAGCCTTAATTACATTAAGAGAGTTCACCAACAATTTGCCTGCATATTCACTGGTGGCAAAAAATTGCTTATTTGATTTTATTTTTATAAGATAAACCCAAGCACAGAGTTCAATGAACCTAGATAAGGGATCTACCATAGCCTACGGTAAGAAACCATCCCTGCATATGCCTGGAGCAACTTTGAGAAAACACGAAAAACAGAAATATGGGTGTCTGCTGTCTGGACAATGATTCGAAGCCAAGTCCTCTGGACCGTTATGAATAAATTAGCTTTATGTAATCATGCTGACTTATTAACTCTCGCTAGTAAATTATAGACTGGTGTATATTACTATTTCAATTAATTGTCGGAGACTCAATAAACAGTTGATAAGTACAACATTTTAAATCACAATTTTGCTTAATTTGAATTTAAATGAAAATAATAAACATCAATAAAACAACCTAAAATTAAATTATTCAAAATATTCAACTATAACCTCAAGAGAACCCCCATTTGAGTGAGTTAGCTACTTTTACTGGCACTGTGTATCAAACACTGCTGAGCTAATGACACATAAGCATATGTTTGAGTTTCTTAACATTAAAAAATTTCATTTTTTTAAATAAACCCCCTCTCCTACAAATTAACCTGCTAAGTAAAAAAAAAAATTATGGCTTCCAAAATTATTTTTATAAGTGAATTCTTATTACAACGTACTTGAAGGGGGAAAAAGTTTGGTACTTAATATTGAGAGTATATGATAGCATTAAACTTTTTATAATGTAAAACATCTTACAAAAATCTGAAAATATAATTTTAAGTAAGAAAACCTTTTAAATAAGTAATTTATAAAAAGGTTCCAAAGGAGTCTACCCATGGATGACTGCGCTTCTGATGGACAACATTCAACAAAATCAATTAAATAAGAACCTTAGCTGTCACACTAATAATACAAACTTATACTTTTTCATAGTTAATTTTTTTTCTGCAGAAAACACACCGCTCTAATATTTTAAATGGTATAGATTATCTCTTGTAACAATTATCTGCATTCAGCATGAATTCTTTCTGGTCCTTCAGCAAGTGTAACAATGGAGCATAAAGAGGACTATACCGTATACCGTATTTAGACATGTATGGGTCACATATCTTATGCCAATTTTTACTTTAAAAAATTGAAGTGCAATTCTTATGCAAGTTTTTCATTTTGCGCAAAAAAAATGTTATAATTTATTGTAGTGTGTCATTGAGTATGTGCATAAAAAACTCTCCTGTGCTGGTTTTTAATATATAAAACATCACGAGTAATTACAATTTTTTTAGTTAAACTATCTCAGCAGTGCATAAACGACACTCTGAATGGCGTCACTGGGCAACGTCGGCTCAACCGCCGGTCATCCAGCCGGCGCCGGCAAGTGACATACCTTGCTGTGCTAGCATTCTACTGGAGGAGGGGGGGATAATCTTGCTAGAGTTTATGTGTGTGCATTCTGTGAATGCGTGTGGCCAATGAAGGGGTGTTGATAGTTCTCTCTCCCTTCCTCATCGTTGTAAATGTCGGTGAATTGGCACTGTACACATTCTCCATGTGTCAATTTTGACAAGTTTTTAAGAGGCAACTGTGACCCAGATTATTGTTTTTTGCATGAAAATTCACAGCTTTCAAATGAAAAATTCCATTACAGAAACTGCAGCCATCTATAGTGCTTTGAAAGTCGCCCTTCAAAGCACAACGTTTTACATTCCTCCAGCACCTCTGCCCGAATTGATCTCTGACTATAACATGCTTGGTAGTTTTTACTAAAAGGAACTGACAAGAAAGGGAAGCTTGCTAAGAGGACTGGTTAAAAAAAATACAACAGCCCGGAAGGGATACACTGGTATAAAAAAATGGAAGTCTTCTCCTGTGTCTGTTTGTTAGTAGGAGTTGTTATAAAGAAGTAGGGAAGGTGTGAGAGTGGGGGGAGGGAAGGGGGGAGACAGAGAGAGAAGTGGTCACAAGAATGCCGCCTCACTTCCTCCTACAGTAATAAAGTAGCACAGAAAGCAGACAAAAAGTGGATGGACGTCACCCCCAGTGACATAACAAACTAATAACATAACAAACTATATAATTTCATAACAAACTAATAAGCTGAGACACGGAACAAAGACTTCACTTGTATCCATGAAAATATACTAAAGACAGATATATGGTTTCGACCCATATTGGAGGGTTACCCTAACGGTGAAAATGTTGAATTTTTATGATCAAAAATATAGGTACCACCAATACACAGGAAAATACGGTACGTATTTCATCACCCAGTTGACACAAAAATTAATAAAGCATATTCATACTTTTAACTGAACTTGTAGAAACTGAGTGAGCAACTTATCAGCATGGAGAGCTTAATCATATTGAAGAGCTATAGAGATGCATCTTTCCCTAATAGGGAGAACAAATGCCACTAAACAATAAATGTGTAAAAATTAAATTACAGACATAGTATAAATATGACAAAAATATTAGAAGTATCTATCATATCATCGTTTTTAGTAAAGAGAAGAGTTCTTAGAATAGATGAGATGTAGTTTTAATCTAGAGACTAACTTTCACACGACCTTCCTGGAATAACATCTCAACTATTTCCTTCAGTATCGGCAGTATTCCGCTGTGGTGGATGCCAATTCCTTGCATCAACAGGCCTTGCATTTTCTTCACCTGGAAGTACAACACAAACAATCACTCAAGGAAAACTTAAGTATGTAGTTATCCCATATCAGCTCTAAGACATATATCATGATTATCTGTACTATGCTTAGTTGGATAAATTAGCAAAATATGATAAAATGCAATACCACTAACTAAAATTTCACTTTTTCATGAAAAATATAGCAATCATAACTTCTTTTTAACGTCAGTTCAGTAAAAAATGTGGATGGAGTTTTGCAGATACTGAAAAATGTTACGCTTCAGTTCCAAGATAATTAGTAATCAATTGGGTTCTAAATATTCCAATTACATTATTTACTAGCAATTATCATTTGCTTTTACAACACAACATTTAGTTTTAATGTCATAACATCTTTATTGCCAGTTTAAGTGACGGACATGGTCGGATAATTGTACTGCCAGGTACAGAGCGACTACAGAAAGTGTTAGTTTTATTTTGGAAACTTTTACTCAGAGGTGCGTAGTTTACTCCAGTCATAGAGGTCCCGTTAAACTAAATGAGAACTACGTAAGTATAAATGTGAAAACAATTTAAGGAGATTAAATGTACAAAATATGATAGCTGGCAGTAAATATCTTTGTTGTATGAATTTATGCAAAGGAAACCATTTCATTTTGTAATGTAGTACTGTCTTAATGTTTTCTATCTGCAAATGAGCCATACACACATATTTTTAACATCTGAGACAGTTTAATCAGAATCAAAGCAAGAAATGCCTTAATTTATACAATGCACACTTTATTAAACACAAAAGTATACTTCAAAAAGAGCTGAACACGTTTTGTCCCCTCCCCCTACTAGTAGGAATACTGAATATTTTTCTAAATGAATTCTAACATATACTAATAATTTGATTTTTCTTTACACCTTACAGGAGTACAAAAAAAAACTGATCAAAAAAAAATTGATCAAAAAAAATTGATCAAAAAAAAAAAAAGAACCATAACCAAGAGACGTGAAATGAAGGAAATAAAAAACAAAACTAGCACTCTGTTATCATATTAGTTTAAATCTGGAAAGTGTTTTGTTGTTACAACAGTTGTATACATAAAATAGAGTACTATCAAATATTATTTTAAAATTGTAGTCATTGATTATATGTTGAATATAAAAACAATGTTTGAATACTTGTGCATAAAACCATTCAAAATTTCTCAATAAATTGTCTTAGCCTTATAAGTTAAATTTTTTCATTACATTTTTTTGTTTATGGGTCCCACGTGGTGTCATTAAAAGAAAAAACTCAATGAAATGTTGAATCAATCAAATATAGAATATTTTTCAAATACTAGCAGAACTTTACTCTACACAACACAGACCTAAAACAATATTTTCTACCATATAAATATTCTTCACTCCATAATCATTATCCCATAACGAAAAGCCTAGAATCAAGATGAGAACATCTTCATTACTCAAAATTACTTATTCCCCCGACTACGCTATATTTTCTGGCACGCACGATCCATTAGGTGAGGACATAATGTGTCACAGCTCTAAGAGAAATGCTATGGTCAATGTAGCAGCACAAGACCACTCCAAAATCCAAGACAGGTAGCTGAATTTGTTGACAAAATTTGAATTAGCACATACTCAACTTTGTGTATAATTACAGAATTGGCATTAAATTTGATTTTAAAAAAATTCTGAAGTTGTTGCATATCACTTGCTGTCAATATTTACACGGATGTTGAGAGTATTTGTTTTACTTAATAAATGTGAACATAACCAGTCTTTATTCTGAAGTGTGCTTGATACTACATAAAAAAGTAGAATGGCTAAAGTTCAGAAGGCAGGGCAATTTACAATTTGAAAAATGTTTGGATTATTTGAAAACAAGCTATAAATAAAGAAGCAGTTTACAAACATAATATAAAAAATATACTAAAAATTCAGAAGAATACTTCTATTAAACTAAACAAGTAAAGCGGTTTCTTCGTATAAGTAGGGACAAGATTTTATGGTTTTATTTTTAGGACAATTTCATTTTTCAAATATAATTGGTGTTATAGTTTTTATTTTTATTTATTGTCTTTTTTATTTTAAAAAAAGTGTATTATCAACAATTATTAAAATAAAATATTTCATAAATTTATTTCACTAAAATATTCTCATTTTGATTGACACCTGATGCACTAACACGGTAAAACCAATAGCATTAAGCATGACTACAACAGAACTGCTCAGGAAAACAAAAATAAATCAGCAAATTTTAGTCTGTGATCATAAATTTAAAAAAAGTGTTATTAATGTAGGCGATGCAAGTTAAAACAATATATTATTTTTTTCACTTCATTAAAGTCATACATTCTGGTACAATATTCATACTAAATAAATTACATTCAATGAATTTTCCATAATAAAAGATTACAATTTGTTGTTCGTTTAATTTAGTTTAGTCAAATTACTGATTGATTTCATGTTGTTAGTTACATTTGGATGCTAAATGGTGTATTAACTTTCATTTCGGTGTTACCCTCTTTTATCGCATAATTGTAGCACTCGCGTAATCGTCGCACCTATATTTTTGGCAGTCAAATTTGGGATAAAAAATCTTCTTGCTTAAACATCAAATTTTTTTTTGTGCTTGCTATTACTAGATGCCGAGCGCTTTGTGTAGGTATCTTTTCCATATAAAACAATGTATTTTATAGTAGTAATTTAATATTTATTCGGAAATTACAACTTACTTATTTAATTAACGGAAATACGAAGTTGTCTGACATGTAAATTTTCTTTTAAAGACTTTTTAAACATTATTTCCTTTATTTGATCATCTGCGTCGCCGAGGTGTATTGCTTATGAACATGTAGCCAGTGCTAGTTGGCATCATTCATGTTTGGTTATATTGCTTCCAGTATAGAGTTCACGCACGTACCTTATTGGCCCGAAAATAGGCCGACCTCGAATATAGGCCGACCCCTTCTACAGCACACTCAAAATCAGGGAAAACTGAATTTTTCAATTTATTTGCTTGAGCCCGCCAGCGACGCACATTCTTCTCATCAACACCATATTTCCGCTCAGCTTCCACATTATTTGTGGTTTCTGCATATCTTATTACACTTTTGAAACTGGCAGAAAAAAAGCAAACAATGTTTATTTTTTGAATAATCGATAAAATAGCACAGTAACGCAAGACAACAACGTAAATTCCGCAGTTAAACTCGCGATATCGTTCACACGACAATCCGGATATTTGAAAATTTTTTAAAAACATTCAACACAATAGTTTTCTGTGCACTTTTCAAAGGCTTTCCCGTTTTGTGTTTTACAAAACTCGCCATAACAGCCATAACAAACCATACGCGCACGAATCCGAAATGCAACTGTTGCGCCGGCCATCAACCGTATACTGTACACACTGCGTCTGCTAACATAATTGTAAGTAAATACTTGCTGACACATTAAACTGTATTGGATATCAATGGTGAAACGCTATAATGCTATATAACAACAATTGTTATAAAAAGGCATGGTAAAAATATTTACAAATGGTACGTAACCAAGAGACTATTTCTTGCGCACGAATAATGTGCGCGGCGGCCGGCAGCCAATGAAAATGTTTGTTTACAAGATGGTATGTTTATTCCAAAACTCCGGTAAGGGTGAACGGAGAATACGGTAAATAACCTTACGGCAAAATAATTGCTGTTTTTACTAATTGTTTACTGTAAATACCACATTTTACAAGCAAATAAAATTACAGCAGCCAGTTAAATACAGTTAAAAAATAACCAGACCGAGCTTTTAAAAGCTATGTGCTATAAGTGACCACATCTGTGTAATTAACTTAAAATATGATACATTATTGGGGTTAAGTGTCTTACTAAATTTCTAAGTTGGAAAAATTACTAATTACACGTAAGTACTGTACGGCGTAATTTTAGGTCAATGAATTGTATATCTGGTAACATTTTTATACCATAAGTGATTCTCCTTGAAATGTATGTGTTCAATTATACTATTTTGGCTAGTGCCCCATTATAGGCCGACTCTAGATTTCAAGGTTGACAAAACTGGCAAAAAAGGTCGGCCTATTTTCGGACCAATACGGTAGTCGAATATCGATATCTCGCCGATTGCATGTAGCGCGCGCTCTCTGTCGAGTGCCGAGTTAACTACAGTTGATGGCTCGCATTCTTTCGTGGTAAATGTGTACTACGGCAATAGTTACGTGTTAGTTCACGTCGCAGATTCAAATGGCCTGCGTTCGCATTACAGTTGGTTTTTCTATTTAAAGTTGAAGAAAGGTTTTTGTTTAATGAATTATTAATATAAATTGTTTGGTGTGCTCTTGTATACTCCACCTTTTTTTAAATAAGCGTACGTTCCATGAACTGGTTTTTTTATGAATAACTTTAGATAACAAAATTTTTTATTCCCGCATAATCGTCGCACCCCTACTTTTCAAACTTGATTTTAGAATAAAATGTGCGACGATTATGCGAGAAAACACGGTATATATTGCATTGACTTGCTTTGCAGAGTTATTTCTTTTTTATTGAAATTCACCATATATTCTTGTCCCTACGTATAAGATGATCATAAACATTTAAATATATATTACTTTCACACAAAAGTATGTACAATTAATTATTAGTTAAGATATGATAATTAAATATTCATACAAATGTTAAAGAAGCATTTCCAAACTCTTGCTGCTAAAATTCAATATGTATTTGTGTTTGAGAATATCGTTATATTTGTATTTGAATTTGACGTGAATTAAAAACTAAAACTGGCACAATCCCAGCAGAAGTGAACTGAGGGTACGCAGAGGACCTGCGGCAGCTCCCGGTCGGGCTCCTTCAGCTTCTGGATGCACTGCTGGAAGAAGGCTCGGATACGGTGCTTCTCCGTGCTCGTGGTCAGGTCCACGGAGGACAGGTTCTCCGAGGTCTGGTCGCAGCGGTTGCGGGACAGCGTGAAGGCCACCACGGGCAGCTTGTCATGCTTCTGCAAGTGGTCGATCAGCCCGATCCACATGGTCTTCTCCTGCTTGGGCGTCATCTGCACCCTGCCGGCGTCCCGCTGCCCGTACTTGGTCGCGAAGGCGGTCTCTCGCGACTTCTTGGCCGCCACGGCCGCCCGGTACCTGCGAGCCCATTGGTCATTGGCGTCTTGCGTCGTGGCTGTCACTGTCTCAAAACTGGTTTGGAACTGGGCAATAGTGATGAACGTACAGTACCAAAATATTAATTACTAAACTAGTAATGGGTCATCCCAATTTTCACTAATTCGAATCTCGAAGAGTACTTGAATATACCTCTCAAATCCAAATCTAGGTCTCAAGCGTTCAAAATAAAATAAAAAATATAATGCTTTAAATGTTTTATTCATTAACTAAGATTCCAGAATCAATACATATTGTAATTTTATTTCTATACTGATTTCATGTTAAAAGTACAATATCTTGGGGAACAGTAGCAGGATAGGTATGAAGGAAAAACTTGACCTAGTTACCTTCAGAGGTCATCAGTGTTAACCTTTCATTTATTATATTTCTTCTAATATTTTTGATCCAATATTTTTCCTCAAAATTCGAATCCTTTAAATAATAAGGATTTGATGTTATTTGATATTTTGATTGGCTTATCCCTATACTAAACCTAATCTTGTATAGTGAAAGGTCTTTAATTCTGCATTCTATGGTCAGTGACATAGCCAGGGGGTAGGTCTGAGGGTTCTGGACTACTCCTTCTTGGATTAAAAAAAAAAATGCACAGAAATAATAAAATCACAGCAACTTACATACATAAAATTACAGGAATGTTATTGTTAGAGTCAAGATTTTGTGGTGTTATTTTAAGA
The DNA here is from genome assembly GCF_032445375.1 of Bacillus rossius redtenbacheri. NCBI lineage: Eukaryota > Metazoa > Arthropoda > Insecta > Phasmatodea > Bacillidae > Bacillus > Bacillus rossius. The sequence continues at coordinate 263,687,558 of NC_086330.1, read as the reverse complement.
CAAATTTCGGTGTAAAGAAATAAAGATTTCGGTGTTATATGGTTTTATTTTTTTGCTCTAAATACCCACGGCAAAATTTTCTTGCTTTTCTGTACGACATGCAAATTTATTAAAACAAATATTAATAAACACTAAAACCTCATGATCTAATTACAATTAAGTTCATTTGCAAATTCATAGATAATTAAGTTCATTTGCAAATTCATAGATAATTAAGTTCATTTGCAAATTCATAAATTCAAACTTTTAAATAACTACTAAAAATTTCACGACTTAATTACAATCACATACACTACAAAATTACACAATGAAGCACTTCCAAAGTTACTATTAAGACGGTTTTATTGAAATGCTATCATAGTTAAATTTTCCGCATTTTCTGGAGTGAGACGTCTTCTGTCACTAACTACCAGTGAGTACCTGGAAAATGAACGTTCTGCATGAACATTTGATGTTGGGAACCAGATTGCCCTTAAACTGGCTTGAGAAAATTCACTGTAGTCCCCTTTAAGGGAGCAAAGTACCTTTGCAACATCAATTTGGCTTGTTTCTGGCAATGAAAGTTCATCCTCAATTATTTTTTTTGAAAGCAACATAGCCATGTATGAATGTATCAATGGGAAGATGGGAAACAGAAGGCAAGTTATGCAGAGACTTCTATAGGTTTGCATCTTCTATGCTAACCCTACTCACATTTCTTGGGTTGAACAGCAAATTAATGGCATTAAAGACTCTTAGACAAAGATGTCGTTTAACAGATGAGTTTTGCCTCAAACGCTTATGTTTCTCACTCGCGACATGTTTCACAAGCGTATCGCGTCTCTCGTAGTCTAGCCTGCAGTTACAGAATTTGCACATTAACATTTTATCACTGAAATAAAATCCTTGCTGGAAAATTCTTTCGATCCGTCACTGGCAGAAACCTTCGTTTTAGGCATTATCAAAAATTTGTAATCACGTAGGAAAAATTTAACCTCTTAATACGCAAAAACTTGCCGTGCTGGAAAGATCAAAACAATGGAGAATATATGCGAATACAAACGCATACCGAATACCAACATACGTACATGAAAATAAATACCGACATAAACGCATGTACTATTTATTATTTACAATTGTTACGTTAAGCAAGGTTAATTTTATTTTCGTACCCTACTTACTTTATTTTAAATAAACAGTAAAAGCAATGCGCTTTAGTGTGTAATATTTTAATGATTAAAAACGTAATCTTAGAAAAACATATTTTGGACGTTTGTTATTTTTGTATTTACAGAAAGTGAACGGCGGTCATTGTATCAAAGTTATCAACATTTTAAATTATTATGGTACACACAATTACCGTTTAAAGAAAATATTACGTTAATTCCGAGACTTCATTTTAAAATCTATAATGAATCACCGTTACATATAATATATATGGCTGCTAGTTACTGTCAGAAATATTTGATTGTGCTGAAGATAGTGAATTGTCCTTACAGAATGAAAAAAAAAAACGTAAATAATCAGGATAGACGAAATTTCGTGACATATCGCGGATTTCGCACAATTTCGTTTTATTTAGCGTTTTCAAGCGGTTTTCGGTGTTATTTCGTTTTATCGCGCATTACCATATAATCGTGCCTCTAGTTATTGTAATCCTTAGTATGCTACAATAATGTATTTCCTCCTCACTACAGTCCGACATGGCTCATGCACAGAAGCGGCAGGAATTATTTTTTGAGTAGCCTATTTTTAACAATGGTTTACTCACATCATTAAATAAAATCCACAGTATAAAATATTCAATCTTCTATTCTTAAGCAAAATTATTTCTTAAATTTATATGTTTAAGCATTCGGAGTTTAAAGGTCTACTATTCCGGGAGATTTAAGTGTGACAATCAATTTTATTTTAAAATTCCATTACAAGGAAAAACTTACTCATAAAATCCGATATAATGGTTATAATGGACATCTCCTTCACAAAATCCTGGCTACAACCCTGTATGGTTAAGACCATTCTGAATTCTGCTTGAATTAAACTGCCCGCAGACAAGATCTTTTTGGGTATAATCCGGCTGTTGACCTTGGCCCCTGGATAACATTACTGTGCTGGCTGTGTTAAAAGTGCTCAGAGTTTATAGTTACTGTTGGTTTTTTGAAGTGAAACTTCTTTGGGTGCGATGAGAGTAAAATTTTGAAGCCAAATTTTAATGCATTTTCATGAAATAATTGTGAACCGTTTCCTACGCGAAAAGGACAGAGAATATCTACTTGGCCAAATAGATACGAAGAGAGCACTATGATAAATACATTGCTGGGCTTCTTTTCATATACCTCTTTGTGCGATGATTTATCTCCTGCAAAAAAAATAGATCCGAGAGAGTTAGAAGAATGAAATAATAAGACAGAGAAAGTGTGCATGCCCTTGTTTCAGAAAATATATAGGTATAGCATCCTACATAGCCAAGTGTCAATGTCTTGACTTGAATTTTATATTTGCTGCCAGCGCGCTCGCGTTCCTCCTTGTTCAACCAGCAGCATATTGTGTGTTCTTGGAACAGTCCCTGCATTTCCTGCATAGATAGTGCTACCTGTAATGAATTTCATATTTCGTTCAGAGATTTGGCGAGTTCCAAATGACAGAATTGCTTGAAGCATGCACAGTTTTTTTTGTGTGAATATTTCAACAGTGAATAATATTTATTGCTTATTGGTAATAAATCATTACTGATAGATCAATAATTATTGATATCCTGAATAGTTATTTTTAATTGATTAATAATTTTAGGTTATTGTTATTTTTATTTTAATAATATTTCTAATAAATACAAAAAAAGTTAGGAATCATATATACTTGAAAAAGGAATGGAAGCAAAAAAAGAGTGCTGTGTTATTTTTAGAAAATTATCTTCTCTCTCTCTTTCTCTCTGCTGTTTTACCCCTTACAATATTTTTACGAGTTGAGGTTTGAATTGCCAAAGAAGTTTTACGTCTATCACATGTACTGAGTTACACATGGTTTTTTATTTTTTAAAGAACTGTGCTCATTAGTATTTTTCTTTCTACGGTAACATTGTCCCGGGCTGCGCCCTTCTGAGCCCGATGTGCCACCACCTCCCCCCTTACAAGCTGCGAGCCCACCCCTTCCACCACCACCCTCTACGACCCCGGCGCCCACCGATGTGACGTCAGTGCTCCGCTCCCGAGAGTTGCCGAGCGAGGACGAACGGTCAGTGAGTCGCGAGCGCTGCGAGAGGAAGGAGCTTCACGCACCTGTCATCGTATTTCGGAAGTTTTGAGTGATACAGGGGGAAACGGGCCTCACCACACACGGGCTACGTCACGGCCCTGAGAACAGAGTAGCCGGGTCCACATGCCCGTTATACATGTGGTGGCACCCTAAACTTCGATGAACACTTCAACCCCATTGCGGTAGCAACGGAGTTGCTAAAATTTGTTTCAAATTCCAGTGTACAGAAAAAAAAAGATTGTATGTATGATGAACTACCATAAAACCAAAACAACACCCAAAAGTGTGTCGATACACCATGTAACACCGAAATGCAAGTAAATTACTCCATTCAGCATTGAAACGCCACTAAATTTTTTAAATTAATCTCAGCATAATTAACCAAATATTAACTCAAATCAAAAACCAAATTTTTCATATAATAAATTCAATTTGTGTCATTTATTTAGCAGAAAATGTGAACCTAAATGTATATAGTAAATAGATTATAAATTTTTTTTAGTTGGTTTTAATAACTTGCAACTGTTATTAGAAACTCATTCCTACATTACAACACTGGTACATTTTTTAAATATAAAAATACTTCCAAATATATTTTTATTGTTCCAACTAGTGAACCATGCATATTAAAATAATAAAATGCTATATTTATGAATCAATAGGACTCAAAAAAAAAAACAATAAAAACATTGACATCGAAATCTTAAGTTTTAAAAACAAAATTAGCCTAAAAATAAAACCGCTTAATCTTATCCCTATTGTACAACATATTAATTTTTCTTAGATAGTCTTGATAAAACTGCACTGACGTTCGATAATCCGGCCAATCTCTGATGTGGCTTGGCCGTGGGCCCCAAAGTGTTGGATTTAAAGTCCTTTCAGTGTACTAACACCAAAATGCAAGTCAAGTCATGACATAAAATTATATTTTATACACAACTTCAAATTTTAAAAAAAATGTCTTTAGTCTAATTATGTAATTTAAAACCATGCTATTGATTAGAACACAGCAAAGCATTCTGTTTTCTACAAAGGGTTTAACTCTTCATATTCTGAGGAATTTAAGAGACTTCCTTCATAAAATAGTAATATGCAATAGCAACAAGCAAAGAAGCAATGAGGAGATAAAAAAAAAATTATTGAAACAGTTTACTTAGACTACCAAAGCAAAAATTATACTGCACCCTACAGAAATTTAGCATAAAAATCTCTATATTGTTTATAAAACATCAAACATAAGAAACAAGAAATATGTTTTAATCAGTTTTTAGATGGTATTCCCTGGAGCTAGTGACGTCTAACTTGATTCCTATTTTTGTGATCCCATAAGTGTTGATTGTATAAAAATGAAAGGGTTCAATTAAATTTTTTATTTTCACTTATGCCACTCTGACCACTGTTGTTTACCATAAACGTTTCTACTAATGCCACTTTTGACCACTATTATTTATGATTCAGTATCAGCATTGTATGTGAAAAAATGGGTAACATGCAAATTCATCATCTGTATCATGTGAACCAATAACATATGCTAGATGCAGGGTGTCCTTTCTTTAGTTTAGCTATTGTTTCTTTCTCCAGTATTTACCCACAATAAAAAACTGAAGATGAAATCAAATTTTAAAACTATGGGCAAACAGTGAAAGTGATTAACATTAGATGTACACCATTGAAACCCCACTGTTTAAGCAGACATTAGGAAACAAGACTTGATAGGAAACAAGTTGAAAACAAAAAAAACTTCAAGATTGTATTTCAACCAGTGACTACATTAAAGTGTGACACCCATATAGGTACTTCAGCTAGTGAAAAAAATTCTAAGAAATATGCTTTGCTATAAACCTGTAATTATGTTTTATTTTAGTCAAAATTATTCTCCTAATTTACATTTTTATGTTTAAGGCACCATGTAAATGCTATCAAGCTATTTTCAGGAGAAAATACTTTATCATTAGACACTAAATATATAAAGTAATTTATTTCAATGTAAAGTTTGATGTACCTTAAATGAAATGACTTTGAAGAACTTTGAAAAAATCCTGCAATTCAATAATGCAAGGATTGTGGCCACCTTTATACACAGAAATTCCAACAATCATTGTACAAACATTTTTATAGTTATCTATTAACAATTTTTTTTAAATTTTATTTTTTATTCGTAGAATTAATGTAGCTAGGTGAATAGTACACCTATCCCTCACTTAGCACGACTAATTCGTTCCTGAAAATGCTTGTGTTATTCAAAATCACGTATTCTGAAGCATTAGTTTCCACAAATAGCAAGGCTAATTTATTTAATGTGTTCTAAAATTGTGTAGGAAAATATACTTTACGTAATATAAATGCATTGAATAACACTCACTCAACTATAAATATGTAACACCATTTATCTTTATATGCCTCCCATCATACTTTGTATTACAAATACGACACCGCGTAGCAGGAAATATGTGGTTATGAACTTTATTGTCAGTCGGCTGGCTGACTTGCCTGCCCGGGCGTGACCAACTCACATCACGTACCTTTCCAAACCATCCTTTACTGACAGTGAAACCGATATAACTGTCCAGATAATAAGTGGCGGGAGTGGGTCTGACCCTGCGGGGAAGGTGTCCCCTGAGGTGTCGGAGCTGTTGCCAGCTTTAGTATCCGAGACATGATCCAACAGGTTCATGGAATGGGTGAAAGGATGCGAATATATAGCCTCTCCGCACCAAGTGGCAATCCTCTGCCTCCACGTGGGCACCGCTGTTGGGGGCGAATCGTGGTGATATTGTTGGGATGGGTAGCCTCAACCTCTGGTCATAGCATCGCCTTAACTGAAGAGGACAATGCCGGGCGTAACCCTGCCGCAGTGCATTCTCAATTCCATGTATGGGACCAGAAATGGCGGATTGGCTGAATCTGCGGGCAAAAGCAGATGCGATTGAAACCTTTCTGGGGGGTTCGACTGCCAAGCCCCGGCGTCTCGGTCCCAAAGGGCCCCATAATGAATGGATCAGGCCTATGGTAATGGATGGACCATGAAAGGCGCCCCTGTGTTCTGGTGCACCCAGGCTTAAAAAAGAGCTGTAAACTGCTCGACTAGGTGTGATATGTTCCCCTAGTCCAGTGGTCGGGAGAGGTGCCGAGGCAACCCCGAGGCCCTCCTGCGCACGCACCGTGGTTGTCATTTCTAGCCAGGGCTTCCTGTGATCGCCGCCGGATGAGTTCAGGCACTTCCGGGCCTTAATCGGCTGTAAATCTGCCGGGCCGAGGTACGGCAGGTCGGAGGGTAATCCGAGGAGACGAGGACATCCTGTGGAGTAATTCTGAAGAGTGGCAGTCGGTTAGCAGCTGGCGAACAGTCTACCGAATCAACGCCAAGTTGGCAATAGTACGGGAAGAATCCGTGAAAGATTGAACGGTGTCCCGCTGAGGTTTCCTACAAGGCCCTGGATTCTAATTGGGTAGGACTCGTACTTGGTAGTGGTGCTCCGATCGCTTGGAGCAGGCTCCAAGGATTCCCCAGCCTGATGCGTAGTCGACGTGGTGAGCGACGACACAGCTCCGGTACTAGCCTGGATAGCTAACAGAGGTTGGATAGGCCTCCACCAGACCACGGGTTCACTGGGTGTTTTGAGGGGTCCCAGCGTGATGTGGGAGACCGGCGAAGACGCCAGTAGTGCTGATAAAGTCTTAGGGCTCAGGACACAGCCAACTGTCTGGTTAGTTGAGTGTGGTAGAAGGGTTGAGGCGGCGTCCATGCTGGGTTGGTGGCCCCAGCTGCTGGTCAGCGCCATAGCTCTAACACCCTCCCGATCAACAACAGGGAGCGATCCCTCACAGTTCTGTTACTTTAAAAGCTCTGGAATGTCAAATTTAAGAAGTTACCCCCACTCTAACCTAATAGGGTGTATATGTGGAAGGGCAATCGTGAGTACACCGGCCGTAAGGTCGGCATAATCTGTCCGGATAATTACTTTTTAATTTTTCAAAAATTAAAGTGCTTATTCGCATATCACCACCTGGTTCACACCAATCCTGTCAGGTCAATGATTATTTTTTTATTGAAAAATTCAATTAACAACCTTTTCCTGTGAATCATCTGTTCATTTCTGTTCCGGTATCTAATGTCAAATATATTCCCGCTAGTACAACCAACAGCATCAGACTTATATCAAATTTTGATAAGAGTCCTTATTTCGTACGATTGTGCGCAGAGTGGACTTGCTTAAAACTTAAGTGCGACCAACATAAGCGTGGCCTTCATGAAAATCTGCGCACCGTAATACTTCTAGTTTTGTCTCAAATACTTGAACACGATGCATTATGAGTGATCAAGCACGTACAGTTACCGGCAGCTGAATGGGCAGACGTTGCTTTTGTTTGAGTGAATACCCTGCCACTGGCTAGACTGAGTTCACGGCCTGGTTTGTGGCCAGGCAACATCGGTACGACACGGCGGCATACGTGCGGACGTAAAAACATTTGGTCCTTTACACTTCATAGCCGCAAATAACTTTCCATAGCTGATGTTTGTAACAGCCGATAGCATAGACAGATCTGCGCGTGCATCTCTTCCCCCATTGTTTGGCTAACTGTATCCCACGGCACATCTGCTGTTTATAAAAGTTGAAACAGACTTTGTGACGTAGTGCTCCACTTTTTTTTTTTGCCTGCCCAGATTTCGTGCTAACTGAAATTTACAGACGTGCTATTCAAGACTGGGGTTGTAAAATTCACTTCGCGTTAAATGAATCCGTGCAATCTGAAGACGTGCCAAGTGAGGGATAGGTGTACTAAAGAGAGAGAATTTACAAAGTCAACTCCACAGAGGTCGGTACACATACATACTTCAAACAGATGCTTTTTGTATAATATTTAGAAATAACTGTAACAAGAATTTTATTGATTTTACAGGAGATGAATTTCTGGTTTTGGATTTTTCCAAAAAAAAAAAAAAAAAAAAAAAAAATTATTTCTGTGCTAAAAGCTTTAATAGCGAAGCATCAAATACCACATATTTACACTGCTCTTAATTCTTTTGCAGAAACTAGGAATGTATGTCCATCAGTTTACGTCCAAATTCAATTATCTAAGATTAATATCTTACACCAAGACAATTAGTGTGTTACACCAGTGTTATCTTACACCAGGTCAATTAGTGTGTAACACCAGTGTCATCTTACACCAGGTCAATCGTATGTGTGTTAACCTAAAATGGCATTATGTTAGTATTGACTCGCCAAAAGAAAGCAACACAAATTTTTATCAATGCCCAAGTTTTGTCAGTCACGTGTTTGACATTGTCAAGGGTCCTATTCTCAATTTTAGATGTAAACAAAATATATGTGTGAACTATTCATTCAGTTTAAATAGTAAAACAAAATTGTGTGTATATTATCAAACTGTAGGAAATGGAAAACACATTTCTGCTTCAAAGCCAGGAATCATTTATAAAGGAAACAAACATTGGTGCACATGTACATATTTTGTGCCTGAAAATTATGCGCGTATGGTGGGAAAACAATCATAAGAATGCATTTGATAAATTTTTTTGGTCTATGACATGAATGTTGTAAAGTAAAATGGTTGATCAGCAAGGTTTTGATCAAAGTTTTTGTCAAGTCTTTTTTTGGGTTTCATCTTGGAAGTACCCATTTAAAATTTTTAATAATTTTTCTGGCAGTTTCGGTAGTACCACATGGTAAAATAATACTAGCAAGTGAATCCATTGAAAAATACTTTAATATGTAATTAATACAGAGTAGAGTAAATATTTAGTGTTTCAGAATGCTTGTTATTTTGGATAGGAAATTGAGCCAACAACCAATAGAATCAGCATTAAAAATGGCACCTACCCTAACAAATGGAAGATTGCTAAGCTCATTCCCATACATAAAAAAAGGTAACAAGTTAAATGTTTTGAACTACAGGCCTATTTCTTTACTAAATGGTTTCGCTAAAGTCTCTGACAAAATTATATTCAAACATATTGATTTTAAATTAAAAACCATATTAACTGACTCTCAACATGGCTTTAGAACTGGTAAAACAACCATGACAAAAACAGTCTCTTTTCTCAACCTTATTTAATTTGAAGTAACTACACGTAGTCAAGATGATGCTTGTTATTTTATTTAGCTAAAGCTTTTGACAAGGTCAACCATCAAATTCTTCTTACTAAAAGTTCTAATTTTGTCATAATTGATAATACATATCCTGGTTAACGAGTTATCTTAAAAACAGAAAATTTTATGTATCTATACAGAATACAATCTTGAATTTTCATTTGACTATTTCTGGTGTCAATCTAGGTGGTACCTTATCTCCTTAACTCTTCAACATTTACATTGATGATATAATATTAGGGTTAAAGAACTCAACTGGCACTCTCTTCGCAGATGATCTAAAAATTTACAGGAAAATGTCATCTTATCATGACAGTTATCTGCTCCAATGGGATTTTTGATTGGTGTACCTGTAATTTAGTTAATCTCAATAATGAAAAAACCACCATCATTACCTTCACCAGAAGAATTCATCCTATTGAGCATGAAAACAAATTAGATAATTCACCTATTATAAAATCATAACATGTCAAAGATCTTGGTATTTTTATAGACAAAAAGCTATTTTTTCATCTTCATATAGAATTTTTTATCTTTTATTCTAATACTTGGTCTCATCAAAATTATTACCTTTAACAACTCAAATCTTGATTCTATTCTCTCCCTTTAAACAGCTTTAGTCAGATCTAAACTTGAATATGGTTCAATTATTTGGAACAGCCTCACAACACTGATGGTGAAAAACTCAACAGAGTTCAATTAAAAATATCTAATTACATTAACCAAAAACAAACCACTGGCAAAAACGTTGATCTAAATTCTCATTTAGGTTCTCTTTCAACTGTTAGAAACATTTTAAACACTATATTTGTTAATAAATGCTATAATTCCAACTTAAATTGTCCTTAATTATTTGAAGTCTCCGACATTAAAATTCCTTCATTCCACCATTCTTATGCACCCTAAACACTAATGACATAACATATAGACTCATCACGCATTTCAATAATTATGTGAACCTTTTGCATCAAACTAGAGAAAAGAAACTTGTCAAAAAAGTTCTATCCTCTGCCCATAATAAAGTTAAATAAACTTTTGTTTTCATCATTTTGTCTCATCTATTTATCATATTGTATATATGTGATATGATTAATCATAATTTTTTATTCTCCTCTGTTGTAAGTCAGTACTGTATATACCTACTTTTTGTTATTATACAACTATGTATTAATTATGTTAGTATTTGTTTTTGTTGTTAATGAACTATTTCTTGTTATTATTGTATTTGTTTTTGTTATATATCTGTGTTTGTATTATCTTTTGGCCCCCGCATGTGTGCGGTACTGACTGGTGGATTTGTTAATTCTTAACTGCTTGCAGATGCACCATCTTCATGGTTTGTTTCAAGTGGTGGTGACCAACTCTGCGTAGTGCAAACCTGCTTGCGATGCCTACCCACATGCAATGGCCATATCTCTTATGTACTTGTCCTTCTGTTTTTGTTTAGGTTTTTTTTTTGTTTTCTGTATTTTGTATTTCAGTTTTATCGTTCCCTCCATTTAGGTGACACAGCTGTCTGTGGACATGTCACAAATCCAAAATAAATAAATGAAAACAATTTATTACAGTTCCTTTAACTATCTTTGTTTTTAAATAAAAATGAACTCAGAATGGAGAGTAAAAATTAAGGAATATGCTCAGAATATATAAATATTTGGTTTCACCCATCCCTATTTATTTTGTATTCACTTCCAATAACATTTACTAGGGACTACTGCTGTTCCGATAACTCCTTTCCCAATGCCAATTCCTGAAACCCAGATACTCCAACCGATACCACCAATGATATTCCTTATGCTTCCTCTAAATTAAAATTCAAAGCCAGCATTTGGAAAATTGTTTAACACTATTCATTTGGTAAAAAATCTTCCTTTTTGTTTATGATTTTACATGTAGTTAAATGGTGTCTAAAATCAAATACTTTCATATTTTCCTTACAATTGTAACTAACATACCGTATTTACTCGCGTAAAGGCCCCCCCTTTTTTTCCCCTAATTTTCGACTCCAAAAAAGGGGAGGGGGGCCTATACGCGAATTTGGAGGAAAAAATAGATTTTTCTTTTTTTCAGGTACTATATATGAAAAACTAACATTTAATAAAAGCAAAATGAAATACCGCCACAACTTATTTAAACGCCAATTAAATTGTGATGCCCTCAGATAAACACAGAAAAAAAGTTTTTAAATTTCTTCTCAAATATGTTTAAAAAACAAGGAAGGGGGGGGGGGGGGGCGTATACGCGGGCGGGGCCTTTACGCGAGCAAATACAGTATTACTAAAAATCTGGATTTGAACAGACTGAATGTGACACCACCATGCAGTTTATGTTTTTATTAAGTTTTATGCCGTTGTAAGCTTGTTGAAACAATAGTGGCCCAATTGAAGAATATGCAAGGTCTTATCAACAGATTCACAATATAGAACCGGGAGCCAACGTACACACCCGGCCTCGTTGAACACCCGGTCGCCGTCGAGCACCAGGAAGCGCTCGTCGCGCGACTTGCCGCCCGACCCCGTGTACAGGAAGTGCTGCAGGGGCACGGGCCGCTTCAGCGTGCTGATGACGTACATCTTCTTCTGCTTGGTGCGGCCCACCCAGTCCGCGAACTCCAGCGTGTTGGGCACCGTGGCACTCAGCATCACGATGCTCACGTGCGCGGGCAGCAGAATCAGCACCTCCTCCCACACGTGGCCGCGCTGGAACACACGCTCCGCTGTACAGAGGACAAGGGGATGATGTACAGCTACTGTGCATAACTGTTAAGAACAAAAAAAAAAATTGGCTCTTGTAACAGTATATTGACCTATCTCGTAAAATACTCAACATGAAGTATAACTGGAAGAAGCACTTCATGATGGAGTCTGAAAATTGGCAGAACGGAGTACTAATACAATGAAAGCACAAGTAAATTAATTACAACTAACATATTGTCAGCATTAATGTGATGAGAGAGGATGAGATGAGTATGAAGCAATGACAGAGTAAATAGGTGGTGAAAACCAAAGAAAGTACCCAGAGAAAAACTCCCAGCACAAAAAAAAAATCATTCTTATAAAGTAGTTCAAACAGTAGCTACAGCAACCTAACAGGAATGAAACGTAATAAGTGATACTAAAATAATTTGCTGTAACATACATGGGGAAATACACAGTATGCCACCCTGACTGTCTGCCAGACGTGGTCCTGCAACTCCTCCCACACTGCAGCAATGTTGCAGACACATTTCTGTAATTTTGTTAAAAAAGTTACTAATGTATCAAAAAAATAACATGAAATTCATGAAAAAATCTGAAGTATGATATACTGCACGGGTAGTAGTCACAATGTATTTCACAAAAACACATTCATTAAAAGAAAGAAAGGGTAACTAACAGTTATACTTTACACAACACAGGTGTATTGTTAAATGGAGTTAAAATGCTTACAATTCTTGATCCGACCAGTAAAAAAATTTTTGGTCTCTAGTTTTGATTCCTACGTAGTCAACATCAAGAACAACCTTAAGATCAGTGCATATATCCCATAGCAAAAATACAGATGCAAGAAATCCCAAACACTCATGTCTCACCTCTGAATCATTGATGTAATGCACCTCGTCAAATATAACATACTCCAAGTCGCGAGACACTTCACTGCCTCGGTACAACATGGAGCGAAGAATTTCGGTGGTCATGATAAGGCAGGATGCTGTCTGATTGATCTGGAAGTCTCCAGTGATCAGGCCAACATCTCCAAACGTGTTCTTGAAGTCTCGGTACTTCTGGTTTGACAATGCTTTGATGGGTGACGTGTAAACAGCTCTACAAGACAACCAGCATAAGAATAACAAAAGTGGAGTGCAATATAAAAATGTTGTGTCCATTATTTCATGAATCAATATGTAATACAAAAATTAACCTCAATTTGTGACAAAGCATGAAATATTTGTGTTTTAGCAAAATAAAACCAAATTTATCTGTAAAAACTGTAACATCATTTAATATTACAAAGCCAAAAAAATATAGGTAAATCAAATGTTGTGACTGTATTTCCAGCTCCCAAAAAAACTGTCTCCAGTGTGTAATACTTGAACATGTTGTACTACAATCGTAACAGCTGCAAAATTTTACTAGTTTATTCTGGGAAAAATATCAATTTTTCCCACGAAATATAGTTTTCTTTGAATTTGCAGTTCCTATAACACATTAAAAGTTAAATCAGAACATTTCTGAATAAAAAATTGTTCACAAAAAAAATTACTTTTATTTTGAAATCTAGTCTTATCAACTGCTAAATAATATTGAACTGTCAACTTTCCCAGCACTATTCTAAAACAATTGATACCTAAATATGCTTTTCTAAAATATCTTTTCTTTTCGGAAGACGTATGTTAACAGAAAATATATAATTTTTAAAAATGGTCATATTCTTCCCAGAGAGAAGACTGAACAAAGACTTGGTGTGAAAAATGGCATAATTTCACGTACACATGTCGGGGGTGAGTCAGTTGGTCCAAAACTTTTAAAACAACCACCACTTCCCCCTATTTAGACCCCCTATTCCCGAACCGTGAACCAAATTAACAATGGGGTTTTATTGTTCACTCCTCAGATACATAGGTGCTAAATTGTTATATTTTCAGAGCGTACCTGCTGTTTTGTTTTCATTAAGAATTGTGCAGCAGACATTATTTCTGAACCACATGCACACATTAAGATGTATCAGAATCATTACTAGTTTAAAGGAGGATCTCTTTTTACATATTACAAAAAAAAGATTTCTTCTGGCCTAATGTATTTCTTATGGGCCTACAATTTGGTGACTTACCAATCGTGACATATCATTCGTGAGGATTCTACCATGTTCAAGGGTGTCCATCGCTCGATCCCTATGATTACGTCAACCATGATTGGACACTTTCATCTTCTAAATCCGAAATCCTGTTCTACTAGTGTTGCCTACAGTACTTTTTTCACAAACTGAGGAAAAATACTTCTTAATCATGCCAAAGCCAAAAGTAACCCTTCAAGCCAGGGCCACACAGTTTAGGAGTGACCGGTTTCATGTTACAGACAATATTCTCATGTACAAGTTCTGTAATTGCCGGTTAGAACATCAAAGAATGGATACTTGAATAAAAATTTGGAAACTGAAAAAGAATAATTACCTAAACTTAAAATGTGGGAATATGGACAATGTTGTTGTTGTTTGTGTATGTGTGTGTGTGTGTGTTTTTTTTTTTTAATAAACACCAAGTAAAGTTTTGCTCTTTATGAAACACTGTATTCTATATCACATTTATCAAGATGTGTTTTTACCCAAAGTCATTTTACCAACTGTTGTATGGTATTATTTTGTTACTTTAAGTATGCAATATTGTGTGAATGTGCAAAAACATTTTAAAGTGTTAGTTTAAGATACAAGATACCTAATTTTTATTCATTAAAATCTTGAATATTGTAGTCAAAATAAAATTCAATCTATTCAATATGTTTAATAATGTAAACAGTTTACAATTATTTTAGAGCTTCAAACAAAAAAAAAAATATGTATAGTAGTGGAAAAAAGACCAAAATGCAATGTATTAAAAAAAAAACTTGTTATGGACTTTTACCCATTATCATTTCATAGTTACACAATTACCAAAGCAAAAACACCTTACTTTACATTCTGAACTGATGTTTACAGCCATGTGAAACTGTGAACATCTATGGGGTAGTATTGACTTCTGTTGTAAAAAATTTCTATGCTAATCCCCAGACCTGTCAGTTAATTACACTCCTCTAAAGAATGGACTGTAGCTAACGGGTTCTACTAAAATAATAAAACTTCATTTCTAACGAGCTTATTAAATGTCAATATGTACCATTTAGCTTATGTAAAAACCTTTATAAAAAAGTGGCTTTCTGACAATTCAATGACCAAATTATGGGAATTAATGTCAAAATAAAACTATACAAAACAAATAGTATAATAAAATTGGTAAATATTGGATCCCAAACATACCTGGAAGAAACTCTTCAAGGAGTCCGAATGTTGGTAGAAAGAAGTACTACTATAATAAATTAATGAATAAATCAATAAGGGCTTAGCACCTCTTCAACAGAGGTGATATAAGGGAAAATGAGGGATGACAAGATGAATGCTTGAGGAAAATGGGATTGCTTACGGCAATGTCCGCTACGCTTCCCACTTGCAAAAAATTCAGGGTATGACCCCCCCAGCTATAGAACCCGGATCGCCTAGAGGCAGGCAAGTGACATGACCACTCACTCCCAGTGGCCCCAAAAAGGAAGTGTAAAATATTGTAATATCTAGGAACAAATGAAGGGAGACTCAGATTTTGCACGTACCGAGTCTTGTTCTTCTGAGAGAGGGCGATAGCGTACTCTGCTACCACTGTCTTGCCGGCAGACGTGTGGGCGGCGACGAACACGTTGGCGTGCTCCTCCAGCTTTAAGATGGCCTGCGTCACCCAGCGACACCACCAGTAAATATCTACAGCTCAAGTCTCCACATTACGTGCTTTCAAACATGTACTTTTCAGCCAGTCTAAAAGCATATTAAATCGACTTATGTGATTGTTTAGAAAATTATATAACAGGCCATTAGGAAAGCACCATTTCCTGGTGCATAAAATAAAAATTTTAATGCAATTTTTAAGGCTACTCTCATTTTAAGAGACAGATTGTTTCATGTGATGGTACTTATGTTGCTATTGCACTGTCTGCGCACCCATGGGTACTTATTCTGCTGTTTCATTGAGTAAGGAAAAAAACTAAACTTACAAAGAATATTACTCGCATGAACCTGATTTTTTTATTCTTGTACCCACATATCAAATTGAATAGTTTATTATTCATATTAAAAAACTTGAATATTCGCACAGGCCTAGTATTGTGCTATGCACAAATTTTACAGTCAAATACTTTTTCATCCACCAAAAATCCTTTTAATAAAGAATTATACTAAGATACTGGCTAGTTACTTACAAATATTGAATTCCTGGAGTCTTGGAGTGTAAAAATTTACAAAAAGTATTGAAAAGGTTTTGTAAAAATATGGGATCTGTTAAATAATTGTATATGTAATTGGACTGGTATCTGTTTCTATCCTTATCTCTAGGGCCTGGAATTTTTCGTGATCGCGAATTTCGCCAAAATTCGCGCGAATTTCGCATGAAAACGCAAAAAGTAAGTAAATTCGCGAAAACCACAACATTTCTATATTACACTGCGAATATATCCCCGAAAAGTACCATTACAGTAGAATCCCGCCGATGCGACCCCCCTCTGATGTGTCCATTCCGTTTATACGACCGTTTTTTGAGAAACCGTGAAAAATTTGAGCAGAGAAAGTCAAAAATTTGAGTTAAATCGGCTGAAAAACAAGTCTGTTACACTTTGTTGGGCGCTATGTGTTCACATTTATCTTGGCGAGAGCTGTACTGTAAGCAGGCAGGCATACAAAAGACGGCTAAAAATAGATACCACCCCTCTAGACTGTCCACGCGGCAGTGTCTAGCCGAGCTCGGCGCGTCCATTATCGCACGAAAAGCCGTCTCAGCTGTCATGTTATCTTACCCGCCCGCACGAAAAGCCGCTGTGGTAGCTTCTGCGAGAGCGTAAGAAACTCGTCTGGTCAGGCTGGCGGTAGTGGCGGCTTGACAGGGACGTGGAAAAGATAATTGCTTGAGCTGTCAAAATAAACATCGCTGATGGCAAGGGCGGGAGCGCATCCTGTCGGTCTGTCGCTGTGATTATCTACTCCAAAAACATGTCACAGCATTTCAGGATAGCATTGTTCTTATATCTTTCGTTTATAGCCGAATGTTTTCTACCTGATCCACACAAGTTCCTTCGCCACGTTTTGAACGAAAATAACCGCCAGCCGGCTAGCATAGCCGAACTCAATTCACTTAGCGCGAGTATTTATGGGAACCCATTGTTCAGGTTATGCAAGTCCGAGGTGTAATATGAATTTAAAAAGTTGTCTTTTTTACACCATAGACTAATTGAATATGAAATCTATGTGAACAAAGGTGATTTTTTATGTATTTGGTTTTTTTTTTTGGGGGGGGGGGGGGTTCTTTTAACCCTAGTCTTGTGTTTTAGCATAATTACCTTTTTTTTACATAAGCCGTGTTCGTGTATGGTTTTGATGCTCAAAATTGATCTCGGGTATAGTTAGCACTAAGTTTCTTCTCATTTGTCCGCCGGAGTTTGTTCAAGTGGCAACCCCGTGTTCCTCCACTCCATTATGCCAATACCGTATTTATTGAATGCAAGCAAACTCAAACTTTTGCACTCTACGAAAAATAAAAATAATATGATGCCGAATTCTAAACTACCGTGCACACTTGGCCGGATATGAGAACACGTTAATTGTATTTTGCGAAAAGTGTATAAAATATTATATCAAAGCAAAATAATAACCTAATATCTTGTATTTATCCAAGTTGCGTCATATACGGTAAAATGTAAACAAAACAAACCTGGTTTGTCCAGGTTAGCCAACATAGCTTCTACTAACTTCTCACATAAGCGAATGCTTCCTTAACGAAGATCATACATTTCTCAGACTGTGAGAAGTTTTGTTTTGTGTAAAGGTAAACACATATGTTAGCGGCTAACGAATTTATCTTACCGTAGTTGTTTATTTTGTGTAACTTCATAAATAGCAAGAGAATAAGCAAATAATGATTTTGCAGGTACGAAATTAGTCTGCGCAGCGAGACTGGGAGTGTGCGGGCATGCGTGACTATCATGCAGCCAGCATCTGTTGTTGACGCTACGAGCCGCGACAGCGTTCCCAACGTAGTGGCATTCCACTGCTGATATTTATTCGCGCGCCAAGTTTAGTTGATTGTTTTCGTAACAGCCTGTATGTAGTATGTTGCAACATATTTCTGTCTAGAGTTTGAAAATGCCAAATAATACTTTGAGTGCTCGAGACCGAGCATATCAGTATCAGAAACATGGGTTTTATTGCACTGACAATAGCACAGTGATGTGCAAATTTTGCAACAGCAAAGTTTCATTGGAAAGAAAATATTCCATTGACAAACACCTAAAGTCGGCTAAGCATGTGGCATCGGCAGCCGAAAAAAAAAGAAAATTTGTAGTTGCAAACATCTATAGCAACATGTCTGTTTTGTGTAACTGTTTTGGATTTAATTGGCTGTTATTATGCATATTAGTCTATTCCTAGTATACATGGATTGTTTATTAAATATGTAAACTATTATATTCAATAACTGCACAATTTAGTCAACATTTAAAATACCGGTAAAATTTCCATTGCATAACGAAAATACAGACTTTAAACCACCGCTTTTCTAATTTGAAAGTACCACTTTTTTAATACTGAAAACACCGAAATTTTCCAGGCCCTACTTATCGCCCATGGGCCATGACTAAATACAACACCAAAATGCAGTACATTCAATACAAAATATAGCTCTGAAATACAAGGAATTAACTGTAAGTAAAGTCATTAAATTAAACAGCTAACAAAATATTGTTAGCTCAAATCACAAATAATTAATTTTTTACTACAAAAAATTCAATGACTGTCACTATTTTAGCTTGATTTACAAACAAGAATGAACAGACCAAACACAATGATTCATTAATAGAGACAATATTTTATGGTTTTATTTTCAGGCCAATTTTATTTTTAAAACAAGAGATTTCCGTGTTATTGGTTTTATTTTTTATGAAATCTGTTATCAAAAAAGATAGCACATTACTGAACAAATATGACACTTGAAGTGCTTTGATACTAATTTTTCCAAAACAATGTCATTTTGACTTAAACATGATGAGCTTTTACAATATAATGGTTTCTAATAAGCATGTCTAACTATTCAGAACACATAAAATAAAAATGTTAACTATTTTTGTGTGTGTAAAATGTACTAACATCATAATGTAAAAATGAGTGACTAATGCCAGATGCAACATTAAAAAGAAGTAAACCTTTTCCCAATTATTTGCATAAAATGTGGTATAAAAACTTCATGCTAAATAAATAAATACCACTGAATTTAATATTTAAAAGATAACATATTTTCCATTAGAATTAAGTTTTGATTGAAAATGCTGATAATTTTTATGATTCTAATCACATTTTGGCACTTTGTGGTGTATTAACTTTAATTTAAGTGTTATATTGTGTACTAACATGCTTTTCAGCGTTATTACGGTTTCATCGCAACTCGCCGCATGAACCTACTCATGTGAACAGACAGACGGAGGAAGGCAGCACGCACCTGCTTCTGGAACGGGTCCAGCTCGAACTCCCACACCTTCGCCATGTCCGGTATGCGCTGGTGGAAGTCGGTGACGGGCTGCGAGACGTCCAGCACCTCTGCCCACTTGGTGCTGGTCGGCCCCTGGAGCGGAGCCGTCTCTGTGATCCTCAACACCGGGACGATGTCCTCCTGTAACGCCGGTCACAACACTACTGCACTTTGTCCGGGTAACTGTGAATTCATAACAATTGGAGGATAATTTTCGGCTGGAAAATCACTATGAATTATTATTTCATAATAATGTACCTACATAAACTATGAACAAAATAAGCATATGTACCTCGCATTTGGTTCCATCGTAAAAGCTCATTTTCGTTTGTTTTTTTTGCCAACCTCACAACAGAGCACCCCAAAAAAAAAAAACATAAAACATTTTTACTCAAATTCAGCAAGATAATGATAGTTATCAAGCGAACATACTCTTCTGTGCCTACTTCGGTAAATCTGTTGCAGCGCATGGCAGAATCTGCTTGTAGAGAGAAAATGGTGCACATTCAAGTTGGTATATAAAGTGAAGCAATAAACTAATATAGTACCAATGCCAAGGTCGAAAATAAAAACAGTTTTTTTTAAACCAAAATATCTGTTTATTTTTTAGGTTTAAACCAGGTTTTTTATTAAGTAAGTTAGTTTGGTCCTCACCATTGACGTCGTCCCAGGTGCTCCCGTGGCTCGCACAGGTCGTTATGCCACCTCGGTGCCTCACCGGTCAGCGTTTTTGGTCGGTGGTAAGTGTCTCGAACGGGTGTAGGTCGATTATCATGGAGAGCGGAGATCGACTCAAGCCCTAACGGGACCTGCCAGGACGCGCCAGTTGGCCTTCACCCCTCGGCGCGAGCAGTCGTGTGCGACTCGCGGAGTTCGGATCGGCGTTCGTGTACGGACCAGACAGTCGTGTGCGTGCCGACGTTTTGAGCTAGCTGTGTGTGTGGTCCAACCACTCCTGCCTGCCACGTGGCGACGTCACGACCATTGAGAGAAAGGAATCTCGAGCTGTGAACTAGCCCACAGCAACCACCACTATTAAAGGTTAGTTGGCGCCCTCAGACACCACCCAGCCACGCATCAACATCGGCAGGACAACAAATGGCACCCATCTAGGTGTCTCATCAAATTTGCAAACAATTTATGCAAAGAAAACCCATCAAAATTCCTGTCAAAGCCAACGCAAAGTAGTCGAACGGCGAGCCGGGACAAAGGGGAGAAAAACGCGCGCGCAGGACAAAGGGCGCGTCTTACCAGTGCCTTTAACGGGACCCTAGGGCAAACGAGGACAACCCACCCCCACCCCTACCCCAGCAACGCGCGCGCCTGAAAGGAGCACCAGCCACCACTTCCCCCTAGCCAACTCTGGCCGTGCGGCACCCGAGCCTAACCAAGTGGAACCGAAGGTAGCCGAATCAGCACACTCGACCACGGACCGCGTTCACGGACACATCCTGTCTCCCGGGGCGGCCAGCCACGTTCCACGAGGATTAAGAGAGATCCTGACATAGCCATCGACATGGAGGGATTGTGTGAGGGCTGTCTTAGACCCTTTCCGGAGTCACTCGTAAATAACGAGAGCGCTCAGTGTCAGTGCGCGTGCGGCCGCGTCCGCGTCAAAGCGGAGCAGCCGGGAAGCGCTGCAAGGGGTGCAACAACACGCTATGCGCAGCCACGTGCTGCCGCGCGCAACCAGGCGAGACGGCCCAATGCCAACAGTGCGGGGTCACAAAACACCGCGCGTGCGCTGAAGCACGCAAGTTAGTGCATTTTCGTGATGGGTTGTTCCTCTGCATCACCTGCGAGAGCATAATGATGCAAGCGTACCACGCACAGCTGACCCCCGCGCCGCGCACTGCGAGTGGATTGATTGTACTGCCGGAGTTCGCGGGTCACGCCCACAAGGACCCAACCATATTCCTGCGGGTATGCAAGGAAAAATTAGCACGCCATCACATCACACCAGAGTGGACAGAACGCGCCAGCAGCCAGTTACGCGGCGACGCCTGAACGTGGTGGTCTCAGACGGGCGATTACGACACTGCGTGGACTGATTTTGCAGGGAGCCTGGAGGCACTCTTTGATGACTCGCGCGCACAGGCCTGTTGCATGAACAAGTTGTTCTGCCGAGCCCAGTCTAGCGGGGAGGGAGTAGAAGCATTTGTGCACGTGAAGCTGCGGCTCTACCGACGTCTAACACCCCGCGGTAGGATACAGGATGTGCTACCGAACATTGTCAAGCTCTTGACGCCCGAAGTATGGCCTTTCGTGCATACTGCAGTGGAGAAGAGACTAGACGCTTTCCTCGCCCTCGTAAGGGAAGTAGAACAGGACCTCAAGGCAGCACGAGACGCCCGAAGCATCACGACGCCCCAAGTCCCACAGGTGAGGCCGACGGGACGCCTGGAGGACACCCTGGCCGCGGTGCGATATGTGCAACCCCCCCCCACCAGAAGAAGCTAACCCCCGTCCAACTTGCTACAAGACGGGGGAGTGGCATCGCGTCCGAATCAGGGCGGCCAGGCGGCGCGACAAGCACGGGCAGGCAGCCAACATGGCAGGCCTTCCAGTGAACGTGACGATCATCTGCCACGCTGCCAATACTGCCCGACGCCTGAACACCACTGGCATAGAGTGTGCCCGACCAGAGAGGCGCGGTGGATGGCGTCAAGGGGAGGACCCGCGCCGTCGGGAAACTGCAACTAGGGGGCGACGATGCAGTTAGCCGCTGTCCCCGGACCTCACGCCCTGCCTCCGCCGACACACCATCTCACCAACCACTCGCCAGTGGAGGCGGCCCACCGCACCCGACGACGGACAGCCCCACGTCGCCAGCGAGTGACACGAGTCACCAGGCGTCGCCAGTGACCCGACCCACAGCTGGGGGGGCGAGAGATGCACCGTCTCACCTACCACTCGCTAGTGGAACGGCCCACAGCACCCGACGACGGACAGCCCCACGTCGCCAGCGAGTGACACGAGTCACCAGGTGTCACCAGTGACCCGACCCACAGCTGGGGAGGGGGGGGGGGGGGCCGAGAGACGCACCGTCTCACCTACCACTCGCCAGTGGAGGCGGCCCACCGCACCCGACGACGGACAGCCCCATGTCGCCAGCGAGCGACACGAGTCACCAGGCGTCGCCGGTGACCCGACCCACAGCTGGGGACCCCAGCCAAGCACCACTGCGCCTGGGGCGGATGGGACCGAAGGCTGGAAACCTCATCCGCATCCCTGTCTCGCTGGATGGGAGGCCGGTGGAGGCGTTGGTGGACTCCGCGGCGACTCACACCTACGTTGCGGCCCACCTTGTCCCGGATGCTGAAGTGACACCTGAACCTGACACCATTCAGCTCGCAACAAAGGGATCTAGCACGGTCACGACTGGGCGTATGGAGGTTAGTGTCAGCATAAGGGACTATGTGACCAGGACGTGCGCACTTGTATTGCAGGACCTCAGGGATGAGCTCATCCTAGGGTTACCCAGGCTAGTCCAGGAGGATGCTAACATCGAAGTCGGGGCAGGTAGAATGCATGTCGGGACCCAGGGGCGCTGGACCGTGTATGGGTTGTCACATCGCCACCCACCTACCTGGACGGATCCTACCCAGCTGATAGATCTACGCCATGGCGTACCACCAGACTAGACAGAACCCTCAGGCAGCAACCGCAGGTGTTCGCGTCAGCTGACCGGCTGCGCCGCACGAATATTACAGAACATTTTATACCCATAGTACCCCATGTTTCTCTATTCGCCAAACCAGGGGGTTTTGGTCCCCGCGAGCTCACTGCCATCCAGGAACAAATCACAGAAATGCTGGGGGATGGGGTAATAGAGCCCAGCACGTCACCATACAACTGTCGCATAGTCATGGCCAGTAAGAAAGACAGCTCCCTGCGTTTCTGTATCAATTTTAAGCCAATTAATGACCTAACCATCCCGGCACCACCACCACTCATAAATCTTACAGAAGCACTCACCAGCATGGGCGATGCCCAGGTGTTTACGTCACTAGACCTAAAGTCCGGCTACTGGCAGGTGCCAGTTCGGCCTGAGGACCACCCCAAGACAGCCTTCACTGCACCCGATGGGCGCAGGTTTCAGTTTTGTGTTATGCCGTTTGGGCTGATGGATGCCCCCGCGACCTTCCAGACCATGATGGTCCGCGTCTTGGACGGCTACATTGGCAAGTTTGCAGCGGCCTACCTCGACGACGTGATCATATGGTCACGATCGTGGGAGGATCATGCACATCACCTCGCATTGGTCCTCGAACGGCTAGCCACGCACGGACTGACGTGTGCACCGCGCAAGTGCCATGTCGGCGCGAGGGAACAGGAGTTCTTGGGGCACCTCGTGAGCGCGGACGGGTGTCAATCCCTACCAGATCAGCTGGCCCTGATAGAGGCGAAAGAGCCTCCCCGTACCAGAAAACAATTGCAGAAGCTAATGGGACTTAAACTGGCTCAGGTCATTCATCCCGAACATCGCCACCATCACCGCACCAATGACGGACCTCCTGTCACCCAAGAGCAGGTTTCGATGGACAGACGCGGCAGAGCAGGCCCTCGCCTGTGTCAAGCAGCAGTTCAGGGAGTGTCACACCCTGTCACGGCTAGTGCCCGATATTCCCCTATTCGTCCAAACAGACGCGAGCCAGGAGAGTATTGGGGCAGTAATCTTCCAACAAGGAGATGGAGAGGAGAGGCAGGTGATCGAGTACGCCAGTACCAAGTTTGGCCCTGCAGAGCGGCGGTACCACGCCAACGAGCAGGAGTGCCTCGCGGTGGTGTGGGCACACAGGCAATACCAACACCACCTCGAGGGGAGACGCTTCACGCTCTGCACTGACAGCCAGTGCCTGCAGTGGCTGAACTCCGCCCAGGGAGGCAAATCCAAGTTCACGCGGTGGGCACTGATGCTCCAGAACTTCGCTTTTCGCGTGGAGCACGTCCCTGGGCAGGAGAACCAGCTGGCGGACGAGCTCTCCCGTCACCCGGATGCCAACACTGTGTTCAAGGACGATCAGGGATGGGACGACTTACTTCCCCCCTGCAACCCCCAGACGGGGTCTACAAGTGAGTCCCCGCCGGCAGCGCTATATGTCACCACGGCCGAGAGGCCCCGCGACTCTGCGCCAGCGACCCTAGCCAACCTCATGGAGATCGTCTGTCTCGCACAGAGCCAAGACTTGGTCAGTCAAGCACACCTCGCTAAATGCAGAGAACAGGAGCTTCCCCACCTACGTAGTCTTGACGGGGTACTCCAGAGTCGTGTGCCCGGAGACATGAGCTCGTGGCGCACGCACGTGCCAACGGCCGGACGGAAGGCTGCCTTGCATTTTTATCATGATCACGACCTAGCGGGACACCCGGGCGCCGACCAGACCCAGCAGGCACTGCGGCAGTGGTTCCACTGGCCGGGCGTTGCAGGTGACATCCGCCATTATGTGCGAGACTGTCAACCATGCCAACAGCGCAAGGCCCATCGGCCTGACGGAGTAGAGCACCAGTGCCCCAGGAGGCCCCATGACCCATTTCACACCGTGGCTCTTGACATCATGGGCACATACCCCGCACATCCCGCGGGAAGCGATTCTTGGTGGTAATCACGGATACTTTCACACGCTGGGCAGAAGCGTTCGCCGTCACTAATGTACGGGCTGAGACCATCGCCACTCTCCTCGATGCCGAAGTATTCCCACGATATGGGTTTCCCCGAGTGCTACTCACAGATAATGGCACACAATTCAAAGGCCGGCGCTGGAAAGCCGATTGTAAGCGCTGGGAGGTGGAGCACCACACGACACCCACGTACCACCCACGAGCAAACCCGACAGAACGCCGCAACCAGGACATCAAAATCCAGTTGCGGCTACGTCTGGGGGACGACCACACCCAGTGAGATGTGCTCCTCCCCAAGATATTGTACTGCCTCCGTCGCCGCCGAAACGTGGTAACCGGCTACTCCCCTGTGGAGTTGCTTCAGGGACGGGATCTCACCCTCCCAGGGGAACTCCGGGTAGCGGGCTCTGCTCAACGAGTGCTTCAAATGCCTGTCGCCGAAAGACGGGAGGATGCACGCCGGAATCAGGCATAGTTTGTAGCCACTCATACCCCTCAGACCACTAACCCACCCCTGCCATTGGAGCCGGGGCAACAGGTGAACGTCCGATGTCACCACCTTTCCTCCAGAGGCAAGAAGTTTTGCGCAAGCCTGGCCCCTAAATGGTCCGAACCCCGTGAGGTAGTGAAGCGACTCGGGCTTACCACCTACGCGGTCACAACACAGAGTGGAAGAGCCGCCAAGGTTCACCGAGATGATCTCCGGTTAGTCCACCCTAAGGTTGGTGCGGGACACCTGCACAAAGATCCACAGAGGACAAGAAGGACATCAGAAAAACATAAATTCCCCCCATCACCTCTCGCGGCGACATCGGACACGGATCATGCAACCATGGTATCACCAAGCCCAATTACACCACCCACAGGTCAACCCCTCCTGTCATAGGCCACGCAGACGGCAAATTCGCACCATACTTTCTCATCGTCCGAGCCCCAGGCAAGCAGGGCCACGATGCCCGAGCTGGAGTACATGATGAGGCGCTTGGGTAACTGGGACTATCTGGGGTTAACAGCATCTGCCGTTACCCAGGGCATGTCCCCCCCCCCCCCTAAATGGCCAGCGGATGCAAGTCTGGAGAGATCGACATTTTCGGTGCGGGTTGACGAGCCTGAGTCCACAGGGGCAGACCAGCGAGGCGACGGGCAACCCAGCCACGAGGACGGAGGAGTGACCATCGTCCCTCTCGATGAGGCCGACGACACTGGGAAAGCACCGCCTGTACCCAACCGAGCTGAGCCAGACGCCACGTCACAAACTCAGGTGGTGCGGTGATCGACCCGGCCTCATGTCCCCCCTGTCAGGTTCGGGGGAAATGAGGGGTACCAACCACCACTAGGGGCCCGTGCTGGGGGCCGCACCAACCCTAGACAGGACCTTTCCCCGGATGCACACCACTGCTCAGTGATGAGGCTGCTACCGCATATCACCCAGCCCAACTCCACTACATCTACCAACACCTCTCAGACACAGTGCACTCCAGAGAACTTACAGTATACCCATGGAGGAAATGCCCCAAGGCAATGCGTGTGATGGGGGCTTCGAGGGGCATAACGGCCTCGGTGAGGGGGGGGCATTTGACGTCGTCCCAGGTGCTCCCGTGGCTCGCACAGGTCGTTATGCCACCTCGGTGCCTCACCGGTCGGCGTGTGTGGTCGCTGGTAGTGTCTCGAACGGGTGGAGGTCGATTGTCATGGAGAGCGGAGATCGACTCGAGCCCTAATGGGACCTGCCAGGACGCGCCAGTTGGCCTTCACCCCTCGGCGCGAGCAGTCGTGTGCGACTCGCGGAGTTCGGATCGGCGTTCATGTACGGACCAGACAGTCGTGTGCGTGCCGACGTTTTGAGCTAGCTGTGTGTGTGGTCCAACCACTCCTGCCTGCCACGTGGCGACGTCACGACCATTGAGAGAAAGGAATCTCGAGCTGTGAACTAGCCCACAGCAACCACCACTATTAAAGGTTAGTTGGCGCCCTCAGACACCACCCAGCCACGCATCAACATCGGCAGGACAACACCATGTTCAAACTAAATATATCTGAATTCAGGTTGATTAACCATTTAAGACCCAATTCATAACTGACGGCAACTAAAATATATTCATATTTCATTTTAAGAACATCCAATTGTCCCATATGTAAAATTTTATGAAACCAATTTGCACAATGGTGATTCTAATACAAAAGAGTTTCCACAAATTTATTGTTAAAATTAAAATACTAATAGGAAAATAATTTGTGACAGTACTACAGTATGTTCAACAGAATAAACTTATCAAACCTAGAGGTAATAAAAGCTAAATAATAAACACTCTTTTTCCTTCTATCTTGTGGACTATCAGTTATTAAAATTAAAATATCAAGATTAACAACTTAAAACAAAATGATGCTAGTTCTTTCCTGTTTGTATTGCAGATCACATCACATCACATCACATCACATCACATCACTGTTGGTTGTGTTCGTTGAATGCTTTAAAAAGAAATAAAAAATTGGCTGCTTTTTCTATGCCTAACTTATTACGTACTTTCGAATGCACAAATCCATATGATGAGAAGACTCTCTCTACACTCGCTGAAGTAGCTCATGCTGTAAGTACTGTTCAAAAGAAAAAAAAAACTTTATCATGAAATTTCTCAATGTCATTCTTATGATTTCTCCACCACTCATAGGTTGTAACCTGTAATGTTAATTCTTTCTCAAAAAGCAAGTATTGGAAAGGTAAACTTTTTGATTGAAATTTAACAATTAATGGCAGCAGTGAAATCATAGATCACCTTGATTTTGCAAACTCAAATGCTATGCATTTTTCTTCTTCAGTCAAATCAATACCAAGTGATGATTTTTTTCTTTTGGATCCAGCATATAAGCTAAAAAATGAACAGGTGTAAGTGCCATTTAATATTTTTTTTTTGGAATTTTTGTATCACATTTTTATTCTTTGTAGCTTCCATTTTCATTTGAAGATTCTTCCACACAAGTACCAACACAGAAATAGTGCATTTATTTTCTGAACTTTATTAAGGGCTATAGCAATAGCCAATAGGCTTCAAAATATAATTCAGGTCTCTACATTCCGTTTCAATGCCATGTTAGAAATTTGTACTGTTTTATCAATAGTGTCACGATGTTCCTCACAAACACGTAACAGAATTCTTTAACCTTTAAAGTATGTCTTAAGATAATCCACCATTGTATTTCAGCGCACTTCATTTGGGAGAATTACCTAATTTTTAACATCATATTGCCTGTAACATGCATTAGCAAAGTGGTTGTTTCTGAAATATTTTATTATGTGTAAAACATGTTCTGTCACACTAGGAATGTGCAAGTTATTTGCTAACAAGTTGAATATGTGAGTTGAACATCTGGAAGTGATGATATTCAAAAATCTTCATTATCATCCAAATTTGGCGCATTTTCAACACATTGGCAGCATTATCAGTAACAACCGAGCGAAACTTGCACCTGAAGTTCTCCTCACACATTTTTATGCTGTTCACAGCCACTTCAACTGTCAAATAATCGGCAGTGTGAGCATGACCAGATGAGTGAATGTATTCACTAAATATACATTATCTGATTTGGCCGTAACTGTAGCACATATTATTGGTTCAGTATGGACATTTGACCAGCCATCAAACCCACGACACACACTTTCTTTTTCACAGAGTAAGAGAACAAGTTTTCTTTTCTTCTTCATAAATAGCATCAAGTAACGAACCACTAATTTCTTTTATGTTTGGAGGGGTGTAGCCTGGGCGAAGCTGTTGCATAATTTCCACAAACTGGGGATGTTTGAAACTACGAAAGGATGTATTTGTTGTGAACATAAAGCAAGCTACTTGATGAAGGATGACAGGCTACCGCCCTTGCAGTGGTGGCTTGGACGTATCATTGAGGTTTTCCCTAGTAAAGATGTGTATGTGACAGTTGTGTCAGTTCGCACGGCTATAGGTCTGCTCAAGCGAATGAAAGTCAAGGTTTGCCCACTGCCTAAATGCACCTACAAACTAGGTTATGAATTGTAAATATAACAGTGTTGTAAAACATGTACATTTTAGGTGGGCGGTATGTTGGATCTGTAGGACGTTTGAAACTCCCGCCAAGGTGCGGTGTAGTTCTGGCCGAGCAGTGTAAAAAACATGGCGGTACTAAACTAGGCAGTAAGCGCAATGGTGCATTTTAGACTCAAGCTGTTTTTTAAGAGTATAATAAAGTGTTTCCCCTAACTATGTGTGTACGAGGGAAGAGATCTTCGTTCGTGCTCAGCTTGTTGCGGTGGAAGTGCTCATCAGAAGATACAAATGAAACACAACATGTCTCCCGTTTTTTTGATGACTTCCCTATATTGTTCTACTATAAAATTTGGTTACATACTTTGCTACTGCCAGGTTTTCAGTGCTAACTGCATAAAGCTGGGTTCACGCATGGAAATAAGAATTTATTACTATCCAAGTTCCGCTACTGCACTGTCTTTGATACACCATGACAATATCGTTACAAATCCTATATATATATAGTTACGTTCATCACTGACTCACTGGCAGACTCTGTAATGCTGTAACATAGCACCTACCTGCAGAATGCCAGAGTGTGGCAGGAAGTCACCAACCAGGAGTCTGAGACTGGCATTCTGCAGGAAGCCGCACTTGTTTTACACACAGTAACACTTTCATTTTTTTTGTATGTGTATTGTATACATGTATTTGAATTTTTTCCCAAAAGATTGTGCTAGAAATTAAAGAAAAGCTTTTATAATTTGTGAGTTTTTAATCATTATTTACTTTATGAATTTGATTTATTAACTTCGCAAAGTAAGTAAATATTTAATTAATAGCAGAAAATCAATTTTTATTACGTAAGTCATCATAATTGATTGAAGAATATTGAATGACCAGAGACAATTCAAACACAATGTAGTTATTCATGAGGATCTTCATTAAAAACAAATTTTCTGTCAAATATTTTATCATTATCAGAAATAATTTTAATTCACACAACATTAAAATAAATTGAATCCTTACTAATCCTTACTAATATTATAAATGCGAAAGTAACTCTGTCTGTCTGTCTATTTGTTACCTTTTCCCGGCTGAACGGATCGTAATGAAATTTGGCAAGGAGATAGATTATATCCTGGCGATGGACATAGGCTATCTTTTGTCAAAAATAAATAAATTTTAAACGGGTTAAAAAAATATATCATAATTTTATGTAACGTGTGTCATAGATATACAAACTGTTAGTGTCATTCCTCTATGTCTGCCGAGCAATAGCTTTCAAGCCATTACGTTACGTTTTGCTATTGTAAGGAACTAAGTAGAGAGTAAGAAAAAAATAAATATCTTGACAGTTTGTAGTGTCGCCATATTTTCAGTTTTCAATACCGTTTTTGTTTATTACAATTTAAATTATTTTTTTTACAGTACCTACTTATAACTTATTTGCAAGGAGTTTGGTTTAGTGTTTATAATTTATCTGCTGAGCGTCAAGAGTCTTAGGGCTACTGAGACCGAAGACCAGAAATATTTATCAATTATGTAATATATTGTTGAAAAATTTGAATTTTACTATTTCAGGTAGGTCGATTTTTTTTTATTAATTATAATAGTTACGTGTAATTGCCATCTTCCTTTATTTCATATTAAACATTATGTTTGGTTGAGTGTGAGATAATTTTATTTATGTATGTTTTAATTTTATTTATTTTCTTATATATATATATATATATATATATATATATATATATATATATATATATAATAAATTTTTTTGACAAATTAGTTATTATTTATACTTTTTGTTTCATTTTGGACTATGTTTTTTTTTACTTAATTCAAAGATTTGTTGTGTGTACAGGGAGTGATATCTCTATTAATTTCTATACTCCTTTGGATAAGCGGAATATGGCCACCACAGTTTTACATATCAACAAATCCTACAAATGTTTTAAACATTATGACAAATAAAAAATAGTTTCACAAACATCCTTAGTTTTTTTTTGGTGTGTATAGTTTGAAGTTTAATATTATGTATGTACGTAAATTCTTAAACATATAGTTATTTATTAATTTATTTAGAAAATTATTCATAGGTAGGTAATAAGTTTTCCTTTATATCTCTTTCGATTTGGAGTGTTTCCGAGCCATTCGGGGTCCTCTTTATCACCCCTCCCCCCCCCCCCCCCCCCAGGTGTTTAAATCCCAAAATTTTGAAAGTTTAAAATTTTTAAAAAATCTTTCTCTTTCGATTTTAAGCGTTTTCGAGCCATTCAGGGTCCTAGAAACCCCCCCCCCCCCCCCCCCTGGGAAATAGCCCCAAAATTTCGATAATTTGAGGAATTTCAAATATCTATTCTTTCGAGATGGAGTGTTCCGAAACATTCGAGGTCATGAACCTCCACCCCCCCTCCCTGTTCACGAAAGTGAAAGCCACAAAATTTCGAAAATTTGGAGAAAATTGTATTAAAATTAAGTCATTACGAACTAAAGTGTTCGGGGCATGGTGGAACTTTTACCCAAAGTCAACTTCGCACCCAATTTTGTGGGAGCGGGGGGGGGGGGGGGGGGGTGCAAAACTCCAAAATTACGACAAATTTCAAAAAATTCTTAAATTTAAGTATAATTTTTACTATTTGGAGTGTTTCCAAGCCATTCGGGGTCCTCAAACTACCCTCCCCCCACAAGGAGTCAAAGACCCAATAATAAAAAAATTTCCCAAACTTTCAAAAACCTATTCTCTTTCGGTTTGGAGTGTTTACGAGCCATTCGGGGTCTTCAACATCACCCCCCCCCCCCCTCCTCAGGGGTCAAAGCCCCAAAATTTAGAAAATTTCAAAAATCATTCTCTTTTGATTTTTAGTGTTTCCCTGCCATTCAGGGTCCTCAAAATAACCCCTCCCCCTCTGGGGACAAAGCCCCAAAATCTCAAAAATTTCAGTATTTTCAAATATCATTTCTTTCGAGATGGAGTGTTCTGAACCATTCGAGGTCCTGAACCTCCACCCCCCCCCCCCTCCCTTTTCTCACTCCTCCCCCTCTGGGGACAAAGCCCCAAAATCTCAAAAATTTCAGTATTTTCAAATATCATTTCTTTCGAGATGGAGTGTTCTGAACCATTCGAGGTCCTGAACCCCCCCCCCCCCCCCCTCCATTTTCTCAAAAGTGAAAGCCACAAAATTTCGAAAAATTGGAGGAAATTGTATTAAAATTAAGTCATTTCTAACTAAAGTGTCCGGGGGATGGTGGAATTTTTACCCAAAGACGTGTTCTCCAACAAATTTGTGGTAAGGGGATTGGGGGAATGCAATACCCCAAAATTTCGAAAAATTTCTTAAATTTAAGAATACTTTTTTTACTATTTGGAATGTTTCCGAGCCATTCGGGATCCTCAAACTACCCTCCCCTCACAAGGAGTCAAAGACCCAATAATTAAAAAAATTCCCAAAATTTCCAAAAACCTTTTTTTTTTTCGATTTGGAGTGTTTACGAGCCATTCGGGGTCCTCAAGATCACCCCCTCCCCTCAGGGGTCAGAACCCCAAAATTTAAAAAATTTCAAATATAATTCTTTTGATTTTTATTGTTTCCCAGCCATTCAGGGTCCTCAAAATCACCCCTCCCCCTCTGGGGACAAAGCCCCAAAATTTCGACAATTTCAGGAATTTCAAATATCATTTCTTTCGAGATGGAGTGTTCCAAACCATTCGAGGTCCTGAACATCCACTTTTCGCAAAAGTGAAAGCCCCAAAATTTCGAAGTATAAGAATATATATAATTGGATTTTGGTATGTATGACGTCGATATACTCTTGCACTGTTTGACCGATCGCCATGAAAGTTGGCACATGGAAGTGTTTTTACCATCCATTTTTTTGTAACTCGCCGCTAGATGGCGCTGTAGCGCATCAACTTCTAAACCTTTCAACAGATCGCCCTGGGTAAACAGAAAATCATATGTCACAGATACACAAACAGTAATTATATGTCATTTCTTAATGTCCAACACACTGGACATATCGCTATCCATTTTGCTGTAACTCGCGAACAATATTTCACCCGGTGTTCAGCCCGGGCAAAGCCAGGTACTGCAGCTAGTTTTTAATAAATATATCTTATATATTAAATTAATGTGTTTGCTATATTCATCATTTTTTAACAAGCGCCTTTGGCAACTTAAAACTAACTAGTAATTACAGACATTAAAATTAACATAAAAAAATGTAAAGTTATCAAAATTATTAATAATAATAAAATATTATTTTAAATTATCAAAATAATTAATCCTATTAATAAAAGTCAAACTTCAATACAATGCTTGAAATGTAAGCATAGTCTAAAGCAAAATAAAAGATGAGCAACAATACAGATTGTTGAGGGTTGCTGTGTACTTTTTTTAATTGTGCGACTTGGTGCCTTCTTGCACCACACGTTGGACCTTGGGACAGTGCTGCGATCTGTGGACTAAACGGACAGTTACGCATCATCATGGCGTCGGTTCGAATGTTGATGTATGTGCTCGAATATTTTTTGGTCCTCCGGGCCGGATTATAACGCTAATCAAGATTAACGGATGGTGAAAGTGTTATAATAACATCTAGGGAACGATTTTCAAAATATTTTGCACAGGAAACGGTATAAGGACCTATCGGTGACGCGTGGTTGTAATGCCGACGGCTTATAATTAATGACGGACATTGCGAAGGTAGAAATTGATAATTATTAGAAGAGTGAAATTATGCGGCAGTGAATCTATGTTTACGGTTATTAAGGGCACACAAGAGTCCTTACGCGGGGATTAGTGAAGTTACGCACACAAAAAAAAACTGAGTCAAAAACAAAGGGAAACGCTTACCTACTAGATAAGCACAATGGCGGCACAAACACCGGAATTGCAACACGTAATTTTAAACTTTTTATTGGGCAAAGCCGATGAAGCCCGTGATTTGTATGAAGCGTCGGAGGAGGATGCATCCAAATTGGAGGATTTTAAAATTGTATTTGAGGAAGTTATAGAAAAAAGGAGTGAATTACTAGCAAATTTCTTTGCTATGTGCACTAACCCCCCCAGTGATAAGGTCGATATGAGCGAAGTCAAGCAACAGTTCGCGGTTTATGAAGTAGTGTTCCGGGAATTGCGTAAATTATACAATAAACAGACGTCAAGCCAAAGTGAGGTTAAGGCACCAGGTGACACAGTGCCTAACACGGGATCGCAAGCCACGTTAAGTCCCCACGTGTCAATGTTGCCTGCATTACCGCTACCGGTGTTCGGCGGTAACCGCGCTGAGTGGAAGGGATTTGCGGAACTATTTAACTCTGTGGTTGGCCAATGTTTGCA
Organism: Bacillus rossius redtenbacheri; assembly: GCF_032445375.1. NCBI lineage: Eukaryota > Metazoa > Arthropoda > Insecta > Phasmatodea > Bacillidae > Bacillus > Bacillus rossius. Next base: position 263,652,970 of record NC_086330.1, on the reverse strand, counting down.
CTTGACTAAAGTGCAAAAAACTCACTATCTGTTAGGATGCCTTAAGGGCGAGGCGCGGGACTTAGTTTGCAACATACCAGTCATGGAAGGAAATTATGATGTAATATGGGGCCTTTTGGAAAGGAAATTCTTGAGTGTTCGGATCACAGCGACCATCCATGTGCAAAAAATATTGCATTTGGCTCAAGTAGACAGTCGCAGTGAGAATGCCCTTAGCAAGTTTGTAGCCTGTGTCGAAGAGAATGTAAATGCCCTGAAGGCATTGGAATTCCCTGTCGAAAAGTGGGACTTCCTCTTATTGAACATTTTGTTAGAGACGCTTGATTCACCTTTGAAACAGGGGTTTGAAATGTCAAATGAAGAGGACATTCCCTCCTACCGCAATCTCTTGAAGTTTCTGGACAGGAGGGCAAAGGCAGCAGAGCAAGTCCATTTGTCTTCAGTTAGGAGTACCAGGCCAGTCTTCTCACAAAACACTTCAAGCAACCGGGTTCTTAACATAAATAAGTGGCGACCGATGAATGTGTCAGACTCAAACATACCTGGTTTTAGAAAGACTACACTTGTTTCAACTCAAGACAACCTGAAGTGTAGTGTGTGCGACGGATTTCATGGATTGCACACCTGCCAGGAATTTCGTTCAAGGTCGGTTGAGGATAGACGGAACTTCGTGCAGGCGCAGAGGCTCTGTTATAACTGTCTGCGGGGACAACACGTGGCAGCACAGTGTAAGTCTAAGTTTCGCTGCCAACTCTGCCAGGGCAGTCACCATACACTCCTCCACATTGTCACGGGACAGGGGCCTAGGAACTACGCAGCGAGCTCAGATGACGATGGACGGGGTGAGGAAGAAAGTCCAGCAATTACCATGTGTGCATCAGAAGAAATGAGGCCGGTCAATCCACCCACCACAGTGCTGTTAATGACTGCATTGATACGCATCAAGGACGGTGCAGGTCAATACCAAGTGGTTCGTGCGCTACTAGATAGTGCTTCGCAGTCTTCCTTCATCACAGAGGCGTGTGTACAACGGCTGGGACTAAGGCGACATCGTACAACTGTGAGTATTGCTGGGGTTGGCAACACTTTGATCCCGGAAGCCAAGGGATCAGTTATTTGCGAGATTAGATCACACCAATCACCAAAACTTCACATCACCAGCAAGGCATTAATTCTTAAAAGAATAACCAAGGACCTACCATCAACTAAGATTGCCACTGGGAGCTTAGTGCATATAGATGGCCTGCCGCTGGCAGATCCCCAGTTCTCTGTGCCCAGTGCCATAGACATGCTGCTCTCTGCGGAGGTAGTGGCAGAAGTAATGACAGGTACTAAGATTCACGGACCGCCTCATGCCTTCCAAACCCTATTCGGATGGGTACTGGCAGGCAATGCTCCATGTGCACAGTTCACTCAGCAGGCATCAGCATCATTACTGGTACGCACTGACATGTCCCTAGACCTCGCTCTTCAACGGTTCTGGGAGGTTGAAAATCTCCCTAGTAAAACCTTCACATCCAGGGAAGATCAGATCTGTGAACAGCACTTCCAGGAGACTCACAGGCGTGACAACCAAGGCAGGTACATGTTGAGGCTTCCGTTTGCACGTTCAGCGGACATGTTGGGTGATTCATTCACAACTGCCCTCAAGCGATTGCAGGGGTTAGAGCGTAAACTATGTCGATCCCCCCAGTTGCTTCAGCAATACCAGCAATTCATGGAGGAGTACGAAAGCCTGGGTCATATGTCAAAGATTGGGACATTGACACAGGATGCCGACAGCAAGGTGTCTGTATCGTTAAGGGCGGATGCGCGTAACCAACCCCTGTACATTATACCACATCATGCTGTGGTCAAAGAAGATAGTTTAACGACTAAGGTACGCGTAGTATTTGATGCATCGTCGGAGACGACCAATGGACCCTCCTTGAACAAGTTGCTGTTGTCTGGTCCTAAATTGCACAAGGAGGTTGCTGACATAGTGCTGAATTTCCGAACATCAGCAATTGCGATAACAGCTGATGTATGCAAGATGTATCGTCAAATCGTAATTGATCCTGAGGATAGGAAGTTCCAGTGTATTTTGTGGCGTAATTCGGTTAGTGACCCCATACATATATTTGAGCTGAACACAGTAACGTATGGACTATCATCTTCACCCTTCCAAGCGCTCCGAACCATGCAGCAGTTGGCAACAGACGAAGGCGCTAACTATCCTTTAGCTGCTCACACTCTGTTACATGATGTGTTTGTCGATGATATTGTGACCGGAGCTGATACTGTAGGTGATGCACAGGAATTGAAAACTCAGCTAGTGGCGCTACTCGGAGCAGGTGGCTTCCAACTTCACAAATGGTGCTCCAATAATGGAAATGTAGTCAGCACCCATGACAATGTTCAGGCTGATATGAAATTTGACATTACGGAGTCGGTGAAGGTGTTAGGAATACATTGGACGCCATCAAAGGATGAGTTTTGCTACAAGGTAAAGGTACCCACTGTACCGAATACCAAACGTGGTATTCTGTCCTTCATAGCTCGATTGTATGACCCATGTGGCTGGTTGGCCCCAGTGATTACAGCCAGTAAAATTCTGCTGCAAGTGTTGTGGACTAAGGGTCTTGGTTGGGACGACCAAGTTGACGAAGACATCTTGTCTGAATGGGAGAGCTTTACAGCAGCGTTACCATTGTTGTCTCGGGTACGAATACCCCGATTTATTCCATTGAAAGAATTGGACGTTCAGTTTCACGGGTTCTGTGACGCGAGTGAGAAGGCCTATGCTGCTGTCATGTATGTTAGGTGTGTGACAAGGAGCGGTGAAGTTACTGTGCGCATGCTAATGGCAAGGTCAAGGGTCGCTCCCTTAAAGACATTGTCCATTCCAAAACTTGAGCTCTGTGCTGCACACTTGTTGAGTAAGCTATGCTTACATGTTTTGGCACTTTTCCAGCCCAAGGTCAAGACTCCAGTGTTGCATGCTTGGACAGACTCAACTGTTGTCCTAGCTTGGTTAAGAATGTCTCCACACAAGCTGCAGACATTTGTAGCCAATAGAGTGGCCGAAATTCAGAGTGCTGTACCGCCAAGTGCCTGGAAGCACGTTCCCTCGGAATGCAACCCAGCTGATGCAGCTTCTCGTGGATGCTTGCCAGTCCAACTGCTGGAGCAGTCTTGCTGGTTCGGCGGTCCTGGATGGCTGTTGCAAAAGGAAGAACATTGGCCATCACAGGCGATGAAACACCACGGGAGCATTCCCGAACTGAAACCACCCTCAGTTGCAATATTGGTTGCTCAGCTTGAAAAGAAGTCAGAGGACCCTCTAGGTCTTATCCAGAATGCATCTTCATTGAGTAAACTTCAGGCTGTGGCAGCATGGGTTCTGCGGGCGAAAGCAGGATTCCAGAAACAACAGTACTTACAGGACACCATTTTAACCTTCAAGGAAAGGGAGGCTGCTTTAACTTACCTGATCCAAATGACCCAATTATATTTCTTTAAGGATGCCATCACTGCCATCAAGAAAGGGGAACCATGTAGTAAGAATATTCAGGCATTGGCACCCTTCATTGACTTACAGGGAGTCGTCAGGGTGGGCGGCAGGTTACAACATGCCTCTATTCCTGAGAGGACGAAGCATCCTATTCTGTTACCGGCGCAAAGCAAACTTTCAGAGTTAATTGTGATTCACTTTCATGTTGGCCACCTCCATGCGGGCCCACAGACGACTTTGTGTCTGACACGGCGTCAATACTGGATAGTCTCTGGAAGAAGTCTAGTTCGCAAGCTGCTTCACAAGTGTATGAATTGTTTCAAGGTGAGAGCTACGGCATTGAAACCACTCATGGGCGCACTACCAGTAGCAAGACTTACTCAAGTCAGAGCGTTTCGCTCTGTAGGAGTTGATTTTGCAGGACCATTTCTCACTACCCCAGTCAGAACACGAAGAAGAGTGACGTATAAGACCTACATGTGTTTGTTTGTCTGTATGGCCACTAAGGCAGTACATCTTGAAATGGTGACTGATCTTTCTGCAGACGCATTCTTAGCAGCCTTGAAACGGTTTGTCTCACTCCGAGGAACTCCCACGGAAATCTACTCTGACAATGGTACAAACTTTGTGGGTGTCAGTAACCACTTGAAGGAACTATACAAGACTCTGTGGTCAGGCGAGCCTCGACATCACATCCTGGGTGAAGCAGCTCAACGAGGTATCAAATGGCACTTCAACCCCCCCGCAAGCCCTCACTTTGGGGGCCTCTGGGAGGCGGCTGTTAAAATAGCAAAACAACACATGAAGCGAGTAGTGGGAAACCTGCTTCTTACCCTAGAGGAATTTGTCACTCTGCTAGCACAAATATCAGCGGTGATGAACTCTCGGCCACTGTGTGCGCTATCAACAGACCCTGAAGAGTATGATGTACTCACTCCAGGTCATTTTCTGGTTGGCGAGCCAATGACTGCTGTGCCAGACCACGATTTGATGAATCTTTCCCTAAATAAGTTGGACAGATGGCAACTTGTTACCCGCTTGCAACAGACAATGTGGAAACGGTGGAGTGTGGAGTACCTCCACACACTTCAACAACGTGCTAAATGGACCACCCCAACACCTAACGTACAACTAGACCAGCTGGTTTTGGTCCAAGAACCCAATCTTCCTCCACTTAGATGGAAGACTGCGAGAGTCACAGCTCTCCATCCAGGCCAAGATGGGATAGTGCGTGTTGTCACACTGAAGACTCCTCATGGGACATTTGTGAGACCAGTGGCTAAAGTTTGCCCATTGCCCATGAACTAACCGAACTAGTTCTTGGCTAGTTCACATTCTTGTTAGGGATGCCGTAGAGTGTAGTAGTTTTTTTTTTTGTTTATATGTTTACCTGGTGATTATGAAAATTCTTATTTTCGGTGGGCGGAATGTTGAGGGTTGCTGTGTACTTTTTTTTAATTGTGCGACTTGGTGCCTTCTTGCACCACACGTTGGACCTTGGGACAGTGCTGCGATCTGTGGACTAAACGGACAGTTACGCATCATCATGGCGTCGGTTCGAATGTTGATGTATGTGCTCGAACACAGATATTATTCATAAGTGATTTGTTTAAACTTACAGTTAATAATGAAAACTTCATATATATCCTAAATGAATTGGTTTCCTATTAATTAAGAAATGAAGCAAATTTAACACAACCCTGTTTACTGTTTAAAACAAAAGACAATATTACACTTGATGGATATTACCTGCATCATATTCATCTTCAACTTGCTTATCTGGACTTCCACATTTAGATAAGTGATTTTTCATTCTGAGGAGTTAACCCTCCCTACATTTGGCCCTCACACCATTTCTCAGCCATATAACATCCTGCTTTCTGCCACTCATGTTGAATCAGAAAAAGTTATAACATCAAAGAACTGAAGTACAGTAAATCTGCCCATCTGACAGGGACTTAACCACAGAAAGGGTATTTCCCCACAGGAGGTGGTTTGAACATAGACTGGGTGTTCTCCACAGAGAGGGTATTTCACCACAAGAGGAAGGATTCTCCATAGAATAGGTGTTCCCACAGAAAGGGTATTTCACCAAAAAAGGAAGATTCTCCATAGAATGGGTTTTTCCCATAGAATGGGGATTTACAGTAAAGTTGGAGATTCACCACAGAAGAAGAATTAACTATTTAATAGTTTTAATTTTAGAGAATTATTTAGCTGGGTATTAATTATAAATTATTTAGATAATTCAAAAGATAAAATTTTGATTAGTACATAATTTTTTGTTCCTGTAAATCTCCAGAAACATTAATGACCAAACTTTTCTTGACATTAGAGAGGAATTAGATGTTTTATTTAAAAAAATTAGGATACGTATTTTAATTCTTAAAATTACAGTATTTTTTTTAAAAATTAAGTTATTTAAAAAAACACTTGGTTAAAACAGTGTTTTAAATTAAACCATTGTGTTTTAAATAAGCCAACCCTGACCAATGTCAATAATAATAATAATAATAATAATAATAATAATAATAATAATAATAATAATAATAATAATAACTGATCATTTCTGTAAATAGTGCCAAGTTTTCTTTGAAAGAACTACCAGTACCAAATATTTTGCATCATACTATTTCTTTTATTTTCTAAACATAATAAAAATATCACCAGCTATCTAAAAGAACCAATTATTTATGACACGTTCCTTGACTTGAAGTAAATAACAAATAAAATATTTGCTCCTCCTAATTAATATTGTTTGTAACAAAAGTCAAATAAAATCTAAATGATTTCTACTCCATGCCTGGGATATGAAATATGAGGGTGTTGCTGCAGGGGCATATGCAAAGGAAAGGGGGAGGGTTAAGGGGAGATATATCCCCCCCCCAAAAAAAAACAACGAAATTCTGAATTATGTGTATGCTCCTGTGTTGCTGTTATTTTAATAATTAATTAATTGTCCCTACCCAACGCGGTTCACCAACAGTAAAGCATTGGCATCACATTCTGGAGGATATGGGTTAAATCAAGGTTCGGCATATCTGCAATCTTGATTTTGGTTTTCAATGATATTCCAAAATCAGTCCAAGCAAATGTTGGAAGGGTTCCTTGCATAGACCATGGCTGATCCCTTCCCCAACTGCCTTGCATTGTACTTCTCTGAATTCATCCATGTATAACTCCTTGTTAAAAAACTGATTGCCAAGCATTTGCCTCTTCAAAAATGTAAAAACCAAACTAATGTCAAAATTTTATAGTGAGGGATGCAGAATCCAAAAAATAAATATTGATAGTTGACAAATAAAGTTTGATGCCCCTATATATTCTACAATAAAACTGTAGAACCATCATGTCTGTACATTGAAAATATTTGGCAAAAACGGATTGTGGGTGGTATACGGAATGTAACAGAATACAATAAGACTATTTTTAAAAACTTTGTTGGTCTGAGTACACTAATCTCCAAAACTACAAGACGAAATTTTCATAGAGTTTTCACAGGTAACTTGAGCGTAGCCTAGGGCAACATATAGGCTTTATTTCATCAAATTCAGCTTACAAAAAAATATTTATGATAATATAAAGTTTAAGGAGTCATCTCAGCTAGTACAGTTCATAGGCAAATGAAAAGATGGAGCTTCATTAGTTGATTTTTAAAAAGCACTCACAGAGGTTTTTGTATGTTTACCTCAGTATCATGATCATTACGGCATAGTACACCAAAAAACCAATAAATAACGCTGTTAGTTTTTTACGTCAGTGACAGAAGAATTACTGTGAGTTTACATAAGTGAAAGAATTAAGCGAACAAACTAACATTGAATTCACCCTGTTTTATCGCATAATCATCGCACCAATAATTTAAAACGTCAAAATTTTGATAAAAAAACCTCTCGCGTAAACGTCGCATAACGTTTTTGGTCCCGCTATTAGGTTTCGAGCGCTTAGTGTAGGTATTTTTTTCCATATTTAATTAACCGAAATACGAAGTTGTCTGTTGTGTAAATTTTCTTTTAAAGACGTTTTTAAACGTTATAACCTTCATCTCTTCGTCTGCGTTGCCGCAGTGTACCGCTTAAATAAAAATGTAGCCAACGTTAGTTGGCATCATTCATGTTTGGTTATGTTGCTTCCCGTATGGAGCGCGCACACGTAGTTGAATATTGATATCTCACCAATTGCATGCAACGTGCGCTCTCTGTCGAGTGCCGAGTTAACTACATTTGATGGCACACATTCTGTCGTGGTAAGTGTATACTACGACAATAGTTATTTGTTAGTTCAGGCTCGCATTCGGGTCACAGATTTTGTTTTTCTATTTAAAGTTGAAGAAAGGTTTTTGTTTCATGACTTATTAATTTTAATTGTTTGGCGTGCTTTTGCATACTCTACTTTTTAAATAAATGTACTTTCCATGAATAGGTTTTGTTTTTATGAATAACTTTACCTAACAAAATTTTTTTTTCTTCATAAAAATAGCACCCCACTTTTCAAACTTGATTTTAGTATAAAATGTGCGATGATTATGCGATAAAACACGGTACTAGATTAGGATATACGGATTTACTGATTTCAGTTTTGTTTTGGTTATCAAAAACTTAACAAAATTGCTTTGCTTCTTTCTATAGGTTTTATTTCTATTTAACTTCTTGTCTAGGAGAAATTAATTTATTGAGTTTGCTTTGTGAATTGTGTGCCTATTTATTACATTTTGAAAGGAAGTTTGTCATTTTTGAAGTTAGAAGTATGGAAATTGGTGTTCAGGCTTCTGTTTATAAATAAAATGTTATCAAATATGATGGGGTAATTCATCGGGCACATGGCTACTTTAAAATAAAAATCCAAAAGTCATGGTTGCACTAAAGTAGTATCAACCACCTTCAATTCCAAAACCATTGGACTCTGAATCCTTTCATATCATTGAAATCTATTGACAGATTCCAGAATCAGAAGTGACCCAACATTAAATTAAACCTGCTATAATATTGTCAAAAGAAAAAATCTCGCTTCACATTCTAAACTAATGTTTACAGCCACGTTAAATTGTAAACATTTATGCTTAAGTGATATGCTTCTGTAATGAAAGTTAAAGCTGAAGTTAGGACAGTTAATGAATTTTCTGCCTCAAAAAATTAATTTTTTGCAGTTTGAGTAAGGTTTTGTTTTACTGTATTGCTGCTTTAGTTCAGTTCAGTGCTGTTCCAGTTTTATCACAATTCACCATATAATCTTGTTCCTACTCGTAGCTGTAATGTCATTAGAGAACTAAGAACCTGAAGTATAGTATATAGATACAAGAAGATGCGGTACCTTGGGTACGACCTCTGCAAGCTCTTCGTCTATGGCCAGCGCATGCACGGCCGGCTTGGCGGCAGCCTTGATCTCCTTGGCACGGTCCGCTTCCGTGTCCTTCCAGAGGTCCAGGAACACTGCCTCCTCCTCGCGCAGCACGGACGTGAGGTTTATCACACCTGTCTCCCTCCCCTCCTTGCCGGCGGCGGCGACAGGCGGTGTGGGGCCCAGCTCTTCCGTCCCGGTCCCCTTGTCTACCTCCGTCAGCTTGGTGAAGCCATCCGGCCCAAACTCCACGCCCCTGGCGAAGTTGGGGGGGACAACCAGCAGGTCTGAGTCAACAAACAGTCCCAAGTAATTACAGCTAGGGTAACCACCTTCATGTGGACTGTTACAGCAATAAAAACAAAGTGATCTTACTACATACAATACTCTTCAAATACACTCACTTGTTTATTTTAGTTGTTATAGCTTACAAAAATTAAGGGCCCCACTTATCTGGGCACACACAGGGGGCACAGCGTTTCAGTAGAAACCAAGTGATTTAAAAACTACAAGATATTCAAGTGATGTCTGTTTCTGAAAAGCATTTAAAAATACGTGAGGGCGGATGAGTATTTCTGTTTCCTTATTTTGTTTTTAAACTTTATTTTTAGGAGAGTTCAATGCCCTGTACATATTCTTGAAAGCACTCAAGAAACATGCATTTCACCTTTATTTCATTTATTCACCATTTAATGTTATGATTACTGCTTGGATCTCATAGTTGTCCTATGCACGACGAAAAGACTGCGCATCAGTTCACAGCCTTGTGGTTAGAGAAGCACCACCAAGTGTCGCACGTACCATCCCGCCTCACTAACACAGATACAACCTTGACTAGGCCGACTCCTTAATACTACTGTAGTTAGTAAGTAGGAAGTGTGAAGTTTGTATTTATATATTTAAACCCAAAAGGCATGGAGATTTTTATATTAACTGCAGTGTGTGAGAATTAGATTTATTTTTACTTTGGAAAGTGCAGTCTTGTTAATTGCCTGGCTGTAATTTTGGAAAATATTGATACAGAGCGTAAGTAAACTAAACAAAAAAGATCATATCCAGTACAATCTGTTTAAACCAATAATTTTTGTGCTTATAAAAAAGGCCATAATACAACATTCAAAGCTCCTGACTGGCTAAAAAATAACACATTTAAGCAGCTAAATCTAATCAACAGTAATTCTGTACCTATGTACTAAATGCTTATCACAGTGAATGGTTGCACTTTAGATTACACAACAAGATGATAGGGTGTTTTAAAATTCTGGGGAGATTAAATTTTAATTTTTTAAAAATATTTTTTATTAATAGCTGTGGAACACCAACCTAATATTTTCACCACTTTTAATCTGGATTTTTGTGCTGCATACACAAACCAAAATGCATTCTTCTGAATAAATCTACCACGCAAGGAGATGGGTAGGCCAAGTTCCGAAGATTTACAATACATGCTAGGGTGTAACAACTGGACATTGAACCCGGCACCTTTACATCCTGTACACAGACTATCGCCTCCCACCCCAACAACAGTCCAAGAACAAGACACTATCGCCCTGGTGAAAAAACACTTGCTCTGGGTCGCATCCTGAGTTCAATTCACCTGCCTCTGTGCTGCGGAGAGGCGGAAGGACCAGTCTCCCCCGCTACCAATCACGAGCCAGAGAAGGAGACGAGAGACTGACAAAGAAGGCTCTAGGCAGGCGACAGATACACACACATATTTCATGGGTAGAGAAAAGATTTTATGGTTTTATTTTTAGGTCAATTTCAATATTAAAAACGGAGATTTCAGTGTTATTGTTTATATTATTTACCTATTTGTTTTGTTTATTCATGTTGATAAACTTTTATTTAACAAATATGACAGTTCAATATTCATTATACTTATTTCACTAAGACAGTTTCATTTTGACCGATACATAAGGCACTTTTACAGTATAACAATCTGTAATAAGCATTTATAACACTACTTGAAACAATAAAAATAAATTGGCAAGTATTTATATGTCTGAAAAATGAACCAATGATGTAATGTAAAAATAAGTTACTTAAAATAACAGTTGCAAGATCTAGTTAGTAATGCATTTTGGTACAAACTGCATGCTAAATAAGTAATATGAGTAGAATTTACTACATTACAAGATGTGCAATTATGTGATTTAAAATTCAGTTTTGAATAAAAAAAAGTCTATTTTAAAGATTTTAGTTGCATTTTGGTGCTTTAGGGTAGTATATTAAAATGCATTTCATTGATCTATGGTGTATTAAAATGCATTTTGGTGTTATGGTATATTGGCGTAGTTAAGGTGTTATTTCGGTTTTACTGCAATTTACCAAATAATGTTGTTCGTATTCATGGGGAAAATATATTACGTATATGTTAGAGTTTGACACACATAGCACTAATAGCTTTTATCATTTGCAATGAATGGTCGTTGAAAGGTTCTTTTCCATGAGAATGGAGGTGCTGGTTACTGTACTTCCGAACATTCATGATTCACTTGAAAATTGCTACATCAAAAGTCAAAATAGTTGAAACAGAATACCAAAGAAAAATTAATACACTTTAAAAAATTTGTAATAAACTGCTCTATAGAAAAATACAAAAGAGAGTTTGTATTCCCCAAAAAATAATTATCGGAATGTACCAGTGAACACTGCACGATTTTTCTATGGCCAACTATATGTTGCCTGCTCATGAATATCAGGTGCTCAAAATTAATTTTTTTTTTTTTCTGAATTTGAAAAGTCCTTTAACACAATGTATAGAGATGTACTGCAGTAAAGACATGAACTTTGGACAAAACTTAGGGCCAAAGGCCAACCCCTTTCCCTTGGAATGTGACATCACTCGTGCCAAGGCACTAGAATATGTCATGTGTCAGTGACCGCATTGACCTCCGTCCCTCCACCCGGCACATGTGTTAGATGTAACGTCACGTAGACAATACAAATATCACCAGCTCACAGACGATGCCAATATTTGTCTAGAAGGGTTACATCCTTTGTCCTCAATTTTGCAATACAATCGACAGGTTATGAGATATTTGGGCGTCTTCGCTGAGAATATAAAAGACCCTGACCAACAAGGGCAAGGGAGTTCAGTCCTGTCGGTAGCGATACCTACAGGGCTGCGGTTGCGATAATAGCGATCAAGAGGGTTGGTAGTGATACCATCAAGTTCTGTGGTTAGCGAGCAAACAGACAAGTTTTCCAGCGAGGAGCGACCTCGTGGATGAAAAGACCCAAAACGACATCAGCAAGATGAAGAAGTGACAGGGCAAATGTTAATGAGCAGTGACACACAAGTGGTGGTGTACAGAGGTGTGCAAAACACAAACAAACGAGAGATGTGTGCATTTATTAGATTAATTAGGTTTAAGTAATTTTGTAGATGGACATAAACTGTTACAAATTGAAGAAATATGTTTTAAATTTGAATATGGTAAATAAATACACATTTACTGATCTGGCTTACCTTTCAAACCCTATTTACCCTAATTCATAATAATGTTATAAATCTAAAAATAAAGTTTGAGTTGAATAAATTAAAAATGTTGAATTAACTTTTTTAATTCATTAAAATCCACCAGTAAAAATTAAAAAAATATATATTTAATATTTTTCTTCTAAATAACTTCATATATATGTAAATATAAAAATGAATGGTAAGAATTTTTCTCATAATTATTATTTGCTAACATTGTTTTGTTGAATAATTGCAACAATGAAAACAAAGCTATCTGCACTCTTGTAACAGTAAATGTTTCTTCACAAAAGGCAAATAAAAAAAATTCTAACAGTTAAACATCTTAAAAACATAACACCAAATGAAATAAAGGTTCTTTAAAATGCTTCACTTAATTGTAAGTACTTAAAACCAGTTGGAAACTAAAAAATTTTATATCCACACAGCATCTAATTTGAAGACTGTGTTGTCCCAATTTGCTGACACAGAGCCACCCCCCCCCCCCCCCCTCCTCACCACTGGCTCATTCTCTCTCCACCCCTCCCTTCCGTTGTAACTTTTGCACCCTTTTGACATCTTGCTGTCCCAACTTGATAGAAGGGGAGCGAAATAGAGAAAAAAATGACAATATTCACTTACACTCTCATCAAAATTTTTGTATGCATCTTGGTTTTTCCAACATTTGCAAACATTATAGGTTATAACTAGATCTAGATAGCTGGCTTAAAGTATGTAATAATTATACATCTTACCTTTTAAAAAAAAAAAAACTGGTCACTATTGCACTGTGTAATAGGTAATTTGACTGAACTAAATTTTTTACTACTGCATTGTCAAATTTAAAAGAAAAGATTGAGAAAAAAAATACTTAGTAAGAATTAGGGCAAAAAGACTGTGTTATCAAAGGGCACAAACAAACGTGCAAGCCTCAGTTCGTTTGAGAGCGAGCGAGAGTAAGCCAGAGTGAGCAAGAGAGCACTAGTGAGCCAGAGTAAGCGAGAGGAAGAACGTACGGATTTTCTTTAAATGATACATTTGTCAAACAAGAGAGCCAGAGGAATTGGGAATGTGAGAACCTGACCATTTTCAAAGTCAATGTCGCCATCCAAGTGGTCGGTGAAGGCATCCAGCGAGGGCTCCGGGAAGCCCCCGGGCCAGAAGGGGAAGCTGTTGGCGCTGCCCCTCGTTGCCTCGTTCGTGGGCCCGGGGGCGCGGCTCAGCGACATGGAGTTCTTGGCGGTGCTGCCCTGGTCACCCACCCACACCTCCCGGAAGTCCAGCAGCCTGCCGGTCGACGGGTCTCTGTCGAACTGCGGACAAGGACGTCACATGTCTCGTTCCAGCACTGTGTACACTTGTACAGTCAAGAGTGCTGCAGTGCCTACCAAACAAGGGCAAGAGATTTCAAGATAAGGTTAACGATCAAGGACTACTACTAGAAAACTACACTAGTAATGCAGTCTGCTTTTACATGGTTTCCTTATGCTTGCATTGATGATCAAAATGCAAACGTATACAGAATTAGAGTCAAATTATGAAAAACAAACTAGAATTTCCACGAAAATGTTCTGTATTTAGTAGGGTCTATGTTTACCTAGTGTACTATGCTTAATCTAGTAGCATAAAGAGCCTGATTTATAAGGCTCTAATAGGTGAGACAGGAGTGAGGTATATTCGAATACATCTGCTTCAGTTGCTCCATAAAAGGACAATCACTAGTTTAGTATAGATGAGGACCGTAAGTAAAACAAAGAACTAGACAAAACATATTATACAAGAAATATTCAATTATTATTCCAAAAAAGACCTGACATATGAAATTGTCTTACAATTCAACTTACTATAGTTAATACATATTATATAGTTCACATCAGCTTACATTCTAGGTCGCTATACTATATTGAGAATATTTTGCACAAGTACACCTCTGAATGAAAATATTTACAAAACACTGTATCTCTGTTCCAAACAACTTTAACCTATACTTTACTTTCAAAAAAACACACACCTATAGTTATACAATTGCAAAACAAACTATGTCACATCAAATATTATAAAAACATGGCCCTACATTCCATACAGAGGACTAGATAAACTGTAATCACATTCACTAATAAATGAATTCCATGTTCACTTGTTTACAGTAAATACTAAGCCTGTGCGAATATCAGTTTTTTAGTTTGAATCGAATTCGAATACGAATACCAAATTATTCTCGAATACGAATATTGAGTTCGAATAATTGGAATGAGAATTGAAATCCCATAAAACATGTTATATCACATCACATTACAATATAATAACAGGTACATATTTACTGATACAATGTATGTAGAATCAAAAAACTGACAGTACTTAAGATTTTAAGGTTCTCCAATTTTATAATTAGTTCGTATTAAAAAGAGTCTTGTCACATCACTACATATTAGCTAATTTAAATTTTCTGTGGAGAAACACAAGCTGCTCTACATTGTCTCAGTTATAGTTTCAGCTACTGTGTTCAGCTTACACAGCTTACATACCTCCCTGCACAAATTTTCAACCCATATTTTTATTTTATTTTCATCCTCAATTAGTGAATCTTTGAACCGTGGATCTACCATCATAGAAAACACATTTACTTCACAATCTTGGTACACCAAATAACATGATCGCAAGCTTTTAAGTTAGTTCTTGGCAAGAGTTTTTTTTTTTTGATGCGCAAGACAGGATAATTGCCTGAGCTGTCACTACGCGAGGAATTTGGGAAGGGTGGGATGGTTACGAAGGGGTGGGGTGGGGGGGGGGGGGGTTGTTTCCGCCTGCATCCGGTCGTTTACTGTGTATTATCCTATTGAAAAACATTGACGTAGCATGTTAGGCTTTTGGTGTCTTTGCTGTGAGTATGGGGCCAGATGTTTTCCACATGGTCTGTACAATTTTCTTTCTCTTTGCCGTCACGTTCGGAACGAAATTACAGTGCTGACAAACCATGTTTCACCCTCTATCTGTAAACTGTCACCTATAACACCCCGGTTGTATGGATTTTACAGAAACATATTTATCTTTATCAGTATGCTGACAGTTCAAATCTATTTTAAACGACCTGACGACATTCTTCTACATAAAATACGTTAGTTATCGCTCCGAATTACTTTGTTCAAACGGGCTTTACGTGGCCAGATGTAGTGGAATAACTTCACATACATAACTCTAAAACATTACGAAAATCCCGCGGAACTTTTGCCCCCGCCCAACGAGAGAAACCTCCGTGATCCCGAAATGTTTCCGGGTTTCAGTGATCCCGTTCAGCCTTTTTCGTAAATGACTGAATATTCGTTTATTCGAAGTGTTAGTATTCGAAATCGAATTGAATACGAATAATAAACTATTCGTTTTGATATTCGAAAATTCGAATATTCGCACAGGCCTAGTAAATACCTGTTAAGAAGTTTCTCAAAGACCTTAGAAATTCGAAATTAAAAGGGTTTTATTGTATATCTGGAAGTAAATTAAAAAAATTTCATTAAACAGCTTATAATGCTTGTAATGTAAACCACGGTGTCCAGAGAAAATATCTCTATATATAAAAATCAATGTGTGTATGTATGTTCCCTATGCACTCCAAAACGGCTAGACTGATTGTGATAAAATTTTCAGGAAATCTTCAGGTTAGCCCAGCGGGTGATCTTGTGATGTTTGGTAGCAATCTGATAAACAGATTTTTTTTTTTTTTTTGGCACTTTCTGTCATATTTGTAATAAAAATTAATACAAATATTTTTATTTTTGAACATTCACAATTAAAAGTGATATTAGGGTTGCTAGTGTAACAATAAAAATTCATGACTCAAAGCCAAACCAAATATAAAAAAAATTCATGACATTGCTTTGTTTAAGTATGTTTATGATCAGTTAAACCATTTCACTGAATGTACAATTATTTTTAACATTGTCACTGGTAGCATTAGCTTGGATGGCTGACATTTTGTGAGATTTCTTGCTTGTTTATCAGAATCAGCTATAGCCATGACAAAGCCTCTAACTTTTGTAAAACCTAACTAGAGACTAAAAATATTATTTATTTAAAATTTTGTTAATATATGATTCATAATCACAACTAAGGTTTTATTAATTTTTTTCCTTACACACTTGAAGCAAAATAATGTTGTTCAAAATTTGCAAATACAACCATTAAATGGTAAGAAAACCATGAGAGCAAACAGAAGGTGGAACTATCCGGCCTTGACATTGTGAGATATTGCTCAAAGCAAGCTGGCTTTGCACTGGATCTCACTTGGATCAGCTCACATGATAAGGATTTGTTATTAACATTTTATACTAGTTCCCATCACTGCCCTAATCATTACTAACAGGAAACAATGTTAGCATGGAAATAAAACATCAAATTTATGTGGAACCTTAGATTATATGCAGAACACACAACTTACCTAGTGTACTATGCTTAATCTAGTAGCATAAAGAGCCTGATTTATAAGGCTCTAATAGGTGAGACAGGAGTGAGGTATATTCAAATACATCTGCTTCAGTTGCTCCACAAAAGGACTATCACAAATTTAGTATAGATGAGGACCGTAAGTAAAACAAAGAATTATGCTACAGGAAACTATCTGTGAAATTTTATCCTACTCAGTCTTATTTTATTGGGACAAACAACTGTTATCTATTAAGAAAATAAGTAAATTGCACTTAAGGTAAAATTTGTCTTCAAATATGTATTTTTTTTTAGAGAACTTAAATTTATTTAGAAATAAAAGTAAGAAGTAGAGGTTAAAAAAAAAACTAACAAATCAAGAACATATGAGAAAGAACAAGAAAATAGTAAAAGATCACAATAAATATAGAACATCCTGTAATCAAAAATATAGGAAATATGGGACAGTATAATAAACATGCTAAAAAAAATAGGAAATATAGGAAAAGTGAATATATAATTGGAACTGTAACTATATAACTGACTAACAACTAGTGAAATTTATTTCATTTAGACTAGACTGGATGAATGTCTTGAGGCTCTTAAATAAAATTCATTTAACACAAAATTTCTATCATTTCTCTAGATGAATTTATTTATTGTAATTTTATGTTCACTACTACCAATTATTTGTTAAACCTTATTTACAATACTATACACTGCAGGCAGGATTTCTGAGAACTTAGTGCATTACAAAATTGTTCCTGAGCAAACGAAAGTGGAAATTTACAAAAGAATTATTTAAGAACTAGCTGAATTTCCCTGCACTGCCCGGACTAATATCCTTTGATCGCTGATTTTCGGGAAACCTCATCCTCAGTTGATGGCTATGTAATATAAGGAATATCACAGCCAAAATTCAAAACTGTAGGAAATATACTACAGGAACGGGAAAATTTTGATCTTCAACACCCTGCAAAAATTTGTAGAATTTATTGTTGAAACACGCAAAATTTTGAATTTTAACATCCCCGCAATCCTCCTTGAGAGCCAATTTTCTGGTAACCACATGCTCAATTAATGTGTATGTAATATAACAAACATCCCTGCAGTGTTTCAAGTCTGTAGGAGATACACTTGAAAAACAGGAAATTTTTAATCTTTAATGCCCCTGCGACCCGCCCTGGTAGCCGATAAAGATTTGAAAATGACTAAAGAAGGAGCCAGAGAAGGTATCAACAATGCATTAGCAGTTGCATAGAGGTGAAGAAAGCACTAACAATTCAATAGCATTGAAAAATAGGGTACCTAATTATGATCTTTAACACCTCCGCAACCCCCTTGTGAGCTAATTTTCCTAAAATCCTTTCTTAATGGATGTAAGAATATACGTGTCACGTTTCAAGTCTGTAGGTCTTATAGTTTCTGAGAATTCATTGTGAGAGTGTCATAGAGTGGTATTTTTCTTTATGCAAACTTTACCACCCCTCTTCGCCCTTTAGGGATAGAATTACAAAAAATCCGACCTCAGTGCACCTCTAGGTACTCAAGGAATATTTCTTCCAAATGTCAAGTCTCTAGGTCCACCGGTTTAGGCTGTGCGTTGTCTCTCTGTCAGTCGGTCAATGTTAGAGTTTTACTAAGTAGATGCTTGGAGTTTTATAGCTGTTGGGTGTTCAATAGAAGCCTTGACTGGTATTTGCTGCCCTCCTTGAAGAATGTATACAATATTCATCAGACTCAATTACACAAGGTAAGACACTGATATGCACAGAGGCCCCAACTTCATGATGGGTTACAAACTACTTGGGCACCGACTTCATGTTCACAAACCTGAGTCACTCCCAGAGTGCTGGAGCTGAACCTGTGACCAACACTACTATAATATATATAAATACAGAGTGGGGCAAAAGGTATGTATTGGTTTTGAAGGGCTGATAAATAAAAAAAAGGGGCCACTTAAATTAGGTTTATTTGATTGGAATCAGTACACATCCCCATTTTTTTTAACCAATTTCTGAAGATCACATCACAAATATGGTGGCCATCAGCCGCGATACATTGATGAAGGCGATTTTGGAACACTTCGACTGCTTTTCTACATATTTTCTTCCAAGTTGTGAGGACGATTTTTAAAAACCTTTTCCTTGAGGTTACCCGACAAGAAGAAGTCTCCAGTGAGCGTGCAGGCCACCCCAAGTCACCCTCTCAGACACAAGGTGCATAGGAAGCATTTGCCTAAGGTTCACCATTGAAACTCAAGCAGTGTGGGCTGTAGCGCAGTCAAGAGTAAAAGGTGTGAAAAATGTGCAGAAAAGCGGTTAAACAGTTCTGAAAACACATTCATCAATGCACCACTGCTGATGGCCACCACCTTCCTGATGTGATCTCCTGCACTTGATAAAAAAATGGGAATGTATAATGATTACAATAAAATAAACCTCATTTTTGTAAGTTACTTCGCTTTTTTGTAATAGCCCTTCTAAACTGATACACATAAACAAATAAATTTTTTATTAAGAAGATCATGTTATAATATAGATAATTATATAAATACATTGTTATATATTAGTTAAATCTTTATATTATATTAGGACAATTTCACTGTTTGTTAGTCTTCAATATACTTTGCTCATGTCTGCACTCTGATGGGTGAAAGGAGCTACTTCTGCACTTGACTTAGGCAGTGTGAACTAATTTGCTGAGTTAGAAAACATTCCTGGTTCGCCTTGTCAGGGGTATATTTTTGTTTGCGAGGGAGGATGATAAGTGCAATGCTTGCTGGTGCTTCTAGCGCGGTTTCACCTCTAAGCATAAGGCTCTGAACTAGCATGCCGTATTCTCGTCATTCACTGTGGTTTCATTTGAATGGAAACCATCACAATGTATGACCAAGAAATGACGATAAAGGTATAATGCAAGTCCCTTGAGTGCTTTCAAAAATCTGTATCACAGGTTCATGTATAAAAATTATTCTAAAAACCTATGTTTCAGCAATTTTTACACTTATAAAAATACAGTTTGAAAACTAAATATGGAAACAGAACTAGTCATCCTCCCTAAGTGTATCCTTAAATGCTTTTCTTAAAACAGATCCTATTCAGATACCTTGATCAGTATTTTTATCACGTGTATTTTTTTCTGAAGCTCTACCTACCATATAGGTGCCCAGGTAGGTAAGACTCTTAAAAAATATTTCTTAAAACCAAAAAATTAAGAAGTCAAGTACAATGTTTTACAAAATAGGCTGGCACAAAACCCATTCTAGACAAATTGGCATCTGTCGCGAACACGGCCAGGCAGCGAGCCGGAGAGCGAAGGCTGTGTTCCGCACCTTCAGGACGGATCCGGCAGGAGTGACATCGTAGTTGTAGAGGGAGCTGGGGTCGGTCTGGCGCGGCCAGAACTGCTGCGCACGCTCGTAGTCGTGTATCGGCAGGCGGTCAGGACGCACCAGGTACTCCTTCAGCTGCTTCTGGACGTCAGGCAGCACGGGCGGCGGCCCGAACGGCAGCTACCAACACAACATCTACAACGTTATCATTGCCGCTGCATAGCAAGATCTTGTGTGTTGATTTGTCGTGAAGCTTAACACTTTTAAAACTAGCAAATTATGCTGTGTTTAATGAGTCTGACTGACAATTTTCACAATTTTTTTAATTACTGCATATTAGTATGCTACATACATAGTTACAATACTTGAAATTTATTATTTGAGTCACATATTACAAAATATCCAGTGTCATAAGATGTTGATTTCAAATATAATTTTAGATATATAACAGCTTCAGGCACGACAGACTTGAAATACACCAAAACTTAAGATCAGTTAGCAGATGGTTTTACCAAACTTCTTGTAAAGACAAAGCTTGATAAATTATATCAGTACTAAAAACTTAAAATGAATAAGAATTTTTTTTTAAATTTTTTGGAAGTCTTTTATGTAAAGAATTACTTGATTGAGAGAGAATTTTAAGTATGTTATTAAAATATTTCTCTTTGGTTTTGTATCTTAGCCAAAAACTGTTACATATTGTGTTCTGTTTAAATATGGTGCAGAATATTGATTGTTATTGTAAAACATATGCGTCTTTATTTTGGGCAGTTATAGATAAATTAAGTAATAAAAGAAAGTCACTATTTTTTTCAACAGTTACTCGTACGGAATCAAGCATATTGTTACAAATGTGGGAGGCATGGCCGCGACGTGTACCAGGCAGGTACCTGAGTGGCCTGGCGGCCCCGCACAGCCACCCCCTTGCCCCACGCCTTCCTTCCTCGCTGCTGTCATCTGTTCCTTACCGGCTTGAGAGTTCCACAGACTTACAGGGGCCGCCGCGTGGAGTGGCGTGAATAACGAGCTACTGTTCTGGATGCTTTGAGCATTCAGTTCGGTCTGGGGTGACGCAACTCATCACAACCACTCCAGTCCATTCCCGAAAGACGACCTACGGGTATAAAAGTGGTAAAGCTAGCCTCCATGGGAGTTCCAACAGGCGAGTTGAGTGAAGTGAGAGTTCGGCGAGCAGCGCAGACGTGGAGTGACGGGACAGTGCGTGTGTGACCAAGTGGCGTGAGACTAGGTGTGTGGACAGGTTCGAGGTAAGGTCACTGTTGATCGAGACTAGCTCCAGTGAGGAGTGTGAACTGTGGACTTGACAGATACCGTGCGTGTGTGACCGAGTGGCGTGAGGTTCGAGGTAAGGTCACTGTTGGTTGAAACTAGCTCCAGTGAGGAGTGTGAACTGTGGAATTGACAGATACTTAGTATTTTGTGCACAGACATGAAGTGTTATGATTAAATTAGTAATGTAAATATTAGTAGCATATAAAACTGAATAAAATTAATTGGGTTACCTTAACGAATCTGTTTCACCCACTCGTAACATTATATTTAATGAGTTTATTTCAATTTTCTGATCTAAAATATATTTCCCTGACTATTCCAGAATTTTTCCTAAAAATTTAATTCTCTCTCTCTCTCTCTCTCTCTCTATATATATATAAACACATATATATCAATTTTCTGATCTAAAATATATTTCCCTGACTATTCCAGGATTTTTCCAAAAATTGAATTCTCTTATGACATCGTAACGTTATATTATTAATGTAATGCATTATGCATAAAAAAAATTAAATAGACTAAATATGTCTTTCTCCTGGTATGTCCCACATCTCAGATAGTGCAACTTACTGGTATGTCATTAATAGTCTTATTGAAAATTGGCACATTTATATTTTTTTCCTCTAATATAAACACTTCAATGGTAAGTTTAATTTTTTTTTCTGATTTTTATAAGCAGAGAGAAATTTATTATTAAATTTTTGGTTCTGTCCCAATATTTCAAGGTCATTCTCCTGTAACAAGGGAAGTTTCCTTAAAATAGGTTTCAATGTTGAATACATTTTGTGTTGTGGTTGGTACACTGAATATTTTTTACTTTTTGGAGGGAAAGACATTGCAAGAAAATGTGTGTGATTTGTTGCATGTTTTCTGAAGAATAGCAAAGTTTTGAATTCAGGTAAGTGACTGTTTCTACTGTCATTTTTCTGTATGCCTTTTCAACTTAAGTTCAAGTAATAACAGTTTTTATTCTAACTTAAAATGTAGATATATTAATTGGCAATTCATTGTAGGTGAAATCTAACCTCAAAAAATGTTCTAAGCCTTCAGCCATGGAGTAAACCAATGATAATGTCATTCTCCTGGCTATCATTCTCCTGGTATGAAAGTCATTCTCCTGGCTTTTTAAGGTTCTGATTTTTCGAGGAGAATGACTCAAATCCAGGATAATGACACACTCAGACCAAAATCTTTTTTTCTTCTTTACACTTGCCTAGCAGTAAATAAAACTTTTAAAGTACTTATACTTTATCATAGGCATGCAATGAGGGCCTATTTGACAATATAGTATCAACAAAGTTACAAATTTACATAGAAAATGTTCCAGTGTTGCAGATTATGGCTCCACGGAAAAAACAAAGCAGAGAGGAACAACTGAAGAAAAAACGAGATGCTGAAAAAAAGTGACAAGAAAAGATAAAATGCAATCCTGAATTACTGCTTGCAGAGAAGATAAAACGTAAACAGAAATATGAAAACAGGAAGAAGAAAGGTCAAATAAAACCCATTGCTGAAAAAGAACACAGGGGAATAAAGGCAGCAAAGAAAGTCATGGCGAGAAACTCAAAGAAGAAACCGTGAAAGAAAGAAAAAAGCAGAAGAAAAATGTATATTTCTCTCCAATAATTCACCACCAAGCAGTGATTCGGAAAACATACGGGAGATACCAGAACGTGAACTTTCAAATTGTTTCACACGTTCTAAACTTCAACAATTAACAAATGACTCTACAAGTTCATCACTTAATGTTGCTTCTACGTCTTGTGCGAAAGTTGATGGCAGAATGAATGCCGGAAAGAGAAGAAGGAGAAAAGAACTTCAAAACCTTAAAAATAAATTGTGTGAAGGTGAAAGAAAAGCAGCAAGGTATCGAAAGCGATACCAAAGATTGCTTGCAAAAATGGAAAGTGACAAGAAGAATGCTACACCTAAAACGAAAGTAAATGGTTTCTTGAAAGGGCGGAAGGTTAATAAAGATATTAAACGAAAGCTGGTTTTTGGAGAAGTATTGTTAAGTCAGCTCACCCATAATTACAACCAAATAAAATCTCACAAGACTAAAGACAATTTCAAAAGAGTTATTGCTGGAAGAATAGTGAAGAAATACAGATGCATGACCAATGTATTCAAATTTTTAAAGAATAGAAGCAAGAATGTTGAAGAGAATATCAGAAGGAAGTCTACTGAAATGGCAAAACAAACAGTAATAGATTTCTTCACACAGGATGAAAACAGCACACAATGCTCTGGAAAGAAAGATTTCATAACAAGGTGTAAATTGAAGAAACAAAAGAGATATTTGAACGGTAGTTTAAAGGAACTGTATGCAAAATTTAAAAATTTGGATTTGGGTATTAGGCTGAGTTACACTACATTCTGTCGATTCAAACCTTTTTGGATTGTTGCACGCAATGTGAACAGTCGGGATACTTGTTTGTGTATCACACATAGTAACATGGAAATAATAACAGAGAAATTGCATGTGAGTGATGTGATAAACGCTAAAAAGCCAGAGGAAATAATGTTGTGCTGTGAAAAGTGTTTGTTGATAAAGTGTGATGAATGCAAAGATCAAGTGATTCTTTATAAAGAATTAAATTTGTCTGAGTGTATTGTTTATCACAAATGGGTAACAGCAAAAGAAACTCGAGTAGTACAAGGAAATGAAAAAGTATTTCAAATTACAACAAAAACTGGGATCAAAATTGACATTGGAAGTGCTGTTCATGAATTAGAAAGTACTATCGTTAAATTCATGAATCATGTGGTGAACATCCATCATCAACATCAATACATCAAAGAGTTGAAAGAAAATATAAGTTACGAAAAGGCTCTTTTCCACGTAGATTTCAGTGAGAATTTTTCAGCCAAATATTCAGAAGAAGTACAGGCAATCCACTTTGGCGCTTCAAGGCAGCAGTTTACATTGCATACTGGTGTTGCTTATTACAAGGCTGAAGACATGGGAAAAAACTTTTTTTCATTTTGTACTCTTTCTGATAGTCTTCGACATGACCCTGCCGCTATCTGGGCTCACCTTGATCCAGTGG
Source organism: Bacillus rossius redtenbacheri (assembly GCF_032445375.1). Lineage (NCBI taxonomy): Eukaryota > Metazoa > Arthropoda > Insecta > Phasmatodea > Bacillidae > Bacillus > Bacillus rossius. The sequence goes on along the minus strand of NC_086330.1, from coordinate 263,628,584 downwards.
TAAAATATCTACTTCAGCAGTGCCCCCAAATAAAAATTGTTCACTTTTTGAGTGATTCACCATCCACACAGTACAGGAACAAGAAAAACTTTTACTTGTTTCAATCTGTGGTGGAATGATACCCATTGGTAACAATGGCAACTTGGAACTTTAGTGAGGCTGGCCATGGTAAAGGAGCACCGTATGGTGTCGGTGGATGTTTGAAACGAACAGCAGACAGCATTATCGCACAAGGAACAGATATTACAAATCTCCCTACCTTTTTGACAAATTGGAAGAAAATTGTCCAAACATTTAATGTTGTAAAATCTCTGAGAACGATATTCTCAAGTTTGATGAGATTCTACATAAAGGAGGAAAACTAGTGACTGTAAAAGGAACAATGAAAATCCATCAAGTGACAGTTACTTCTACACCCAGCACACACAGTTACCTAGCACTGAGCTGCTTGCAGTGCACACTGAATCAAAATAGCAAGCATTTTGGGATTGTGTTCTCAAGTGACTCACAAAAGTCTCTCACGTTGGTCGAACAAGGTAGGGCATGTTATCATTCATAAGTATATGATTTTAATAAATAATTAATTTACATTACTAACAGTTGAAGTCAAACGACATAATGAGCGGAATGCAGTAGGTACTGATGTATGTGAAACTAAGATGTTTGTATTTTTTTCAGATACAACCTCACAGTATTCAGTTGGAGAATGGGTAGCAGTCACATATGAAGGTCAAACCTACCCAGGAGAAATTACATGCACTGACAACGATGGAGGAAAGACAGTGACAATCAATGCAATGGAGCCAACTAATTTAGGAAGAACAGCTTGGAAATGGCCTTCTCCAAGGGATATTCATTTGTACATAATTGATGATATCCTACGGAAAATTCAGCCCCCAGTTCCATCAGGGACTAGAGCATCTCAGTTTGTGTTCTCAAATCCTATATAAAAACTCTGCAAATTTTGTATTTGTATCATGAATTGTGTTTAAAAATTAAACCATCATACCAAGTTCAGTTTCTTGTCATTCTCATAGAAGTTGTCATTCTCCTGTCTCACAAATTTCAAAATTGGTATTTAAGTATTTACAGACATCAAACTATGTGACCAATAGATAATTGTAATTAAGTACCCTTTTAAGATGAACACTGATTTTTTCCAAAAATTTTTAAGAAGTTTAAAAATCAAAAATATTGTAGTACCAGAATCCTTACTTTCGTGATAATCACCCTTAAACATCTTAGCTTAGCTTAGCTTAGTATACAGTAATTTCGTGAAAATGGTATGGAAGTCATATAACGTAAATGTGACACAAATATGGCGGACCTACATGTAGCATCTTAAACTTGTAAATAGTCACTTTCGTAATAATTAGGGTACATATTGAATGTATTGGTGTGCCAAATAAAACTTCATGATAGTAAAACTACCCTGGAATATATTTGGTAAACTAAAATAGTCATAGTCAAAAGTAATCTCAAGTTTTAAAATAACTAAGAAAACTGGCATTATAATGATTATAATACATATTCTCCTTGCAAAATGGCAACAATCTCTGTAGCACAGTGGTAGCATGTGAACTTGTTTGCATGAAGGGAAGTGGTTCCAACCTTGTCACTGGAATTTTTTTTTTTTTTGAAATAACATTATAATATAATAATAATGAAATGATAAATCAGCTCAATAAGGTTGGTTAAATTTCTTTGTAGTAATTATTTAGACAGATTTTATTTGTTTAAAAAGAACAATTATACAAACATATAGGTACTTAGTGTTATAATATATTTTTTTAAATGTTTCAGGTAACTATTTTAGTAATGCTATAGAAGTATAACCTCCAAATGTAGGGAAATTTTATATTATTAACTGTTTAATGAATTTTAATAGATAGTATTATAATAAAATTCTATGTCAAAAATAAAGTCTAATGGCCATGTTTAGAATTTGTTTTAAGTCTTTTTTGATTTATCGGAGCCATTTATAATAGTTTAAAAATTTGGTTTCCTTTGTGCTGCCATCTGCAGGTAATGGTGGCAAGCAATGTTTACAATTCAAGCAGCGCTTTCTAGCAGCAGGTGCAGAAAGTGTGTGATTCACGTCTAGAAATGTTGGTATTTTCTTCGAAAGTAAATATTTTATTGATCAGTATATTTATCAGGCTCGGCATTATTTTAGAGAATTCTACTTTAAAATTTGTGTCCAAATTTAATATTATAAATTTATTTGCAACATTGACAACATAAGAACACATGAATTTGCTCATTACGAGGTTAGATGTTTACGTCACTGACTAGGACTGACACAATTTTTTTCCCATCCTTATGAAAACCCACTAATTTTTCCACAAGATGGTTTGCAACTTTGGTAAAGATAATTTAACACAATAAACAACACTCACAAGCAGACTAATACCACAAAACATTAATTATTACATACTTTTTTTTACCTAAATTGCTAGTATTCAAACATGAAAAAAAAAAAAGCTAGGAAATTCAAAAAAATTATTTACGGTCAATTAATAATCGGAGTAATGTGGTAATGTGAAAGTGGAATAATTTGCAAAGCTCATCAAAAAAGGGGCAGAAACAAAATAAAAAAGCTAATTGTGCAAAATCTACATGTGATTCGCATCTAGAAATGTAGTTTAAAATACAATTTTGTGTATATTTATCTGCATTATTTCAAACAATTCTATATTATATATTATGTCATTGTTTCATATTATAAGTGTATTTTGCAAAATGAGAACACATTCATTTTCTCGTTACCGAGGTTAGATGTTACACATCTCCGGTAATACTGAAGGACTAGCTCACATTTCTTTCTGTTAATATGTCAACAGCGAGGTGATTAGAGATGAAAGCACGTGACTACTAACCACACAGAGCAAGAATGCTGGGGAAGGATTCGCCATGGCCTACAGCAAGGAACCGTCCCAGCATTCACCTGAAGTATCTTCGTGGAACCATGTGAACTAGAAAGCCATATGGCCCGACTGGGATCCCGACCCAGGTTCGGTTCAATTTAAGTCCAGTGTCTCGCCACTGCACCATCTCGCTTCATAGAAAATTACTCCAGCACGGGATAAAATGTTGAGTATATGGGCACGCTCGAAGAATTAAAGTGGCATGGATACTCAATACTATTTCAATGTTAACAAGATTAATTAGTAATTCCACATACATTTTGGCTGTAAAATGTATATGTACTTGTAAATGTATTACTGTTTTACAACCGTCTATGTCTACTTGTATCTACTTTTATCTTTAGAGGCTACCTATAATGCTAGTCCCTGCCCCCTTCTTTTACATGTCTATACTTTTTGAATACTTAACTAATGTTTTGACGTGTCCTATACAACCGAGTGAAAACATATGTAGAGTCAGATGGACGTAAATAAAAATATATAAACGAAATAGAATGGAATAAAAACTAATTATAATAAAACATGTTTTTCTTGCAAGATAATTAACAAAGATTAGTAAAAATTATTTCCAACATTTTCTGGAAAAAAAAAAATGTAGTATATATTTTAATACAGGCTTACTCCATAAAAAAATACCTTAAGGTATTTTAATAATGGAGAAGGCCTTTGCTTTAAAACACTGTGAGGTGTATTTTCTTCTGGCATATTTAATTGCAAACATGGAAGTTTATATTGTTATTTAATTTTTAAGTAAATAAACAGATAATAATACCTTTATGATCAAATATATTTTATTTTAATTCAAATGCTGTAACATGTTTTGTAAATACTTTGTCTGTAGTTTGATGTTATGCCTAATATAATAACCAATATCAACAAATGTTTTGAAAATATGAAAATAAATTACTATTTAGATATTAAATTAATTAATGCATTAAAGTTATTTATTTCTGAAAAAAAGCTTATTTATATTTTAAAGCCAAGTGAATAACTTACAACTTGATAGAAAATGTTATAAATGTAATAACAAATTTTAGATTTTTAAGTATGCTTTGTAAGCCTCAATGATTTGTCATTGTGAATTTAACAGTAATTGAACTGAATGAATTGTGAAAAATGGGATTGGGGCAGGGAAAATTGTCAAAGACCATCACATAGCACAAGACATATTACATACTCTTGCCATATTTTGAAGTTTGATTCTTATCTTATGAGTCTTTTAGGATGAACAATTTGATGGTGAATAATTATCAAGAAATTTTGGTTACTTTGAATAATATTTTATTTTTGAATACTTGGCCAAATTTCAAGAGAACTCCAACTGATTAATTTTTATATGCAGTATCATAGAACAATGGATAGTTCTATAAACATGTTCAAATGAGAAATTTTTTTAATAAACATTTTTTTAATAAACATCAAGCAAGAATTATTGTTCTGGTTAGTACTTTGAATGTTACTAAAAATAGTTTGTTTGTTCATGTCTCATTGACTGGAAGATTATTTGCAGCCAGTTATATCTACGAGTTGGAGAATTGTTTGAAAGTATTCCAGGACAGGCTATGAGAAGAGTAATTCAGAGTATAACAGGTAAGTTCCGATATATTGTGTTTTAAACATAGTGAATTTTGTGTATATTGTATGAAATTGTAGTTATATCCACATCCAGAGTTACACTTTTATTTTTTAAATTTAATTATATGTATTTAATGAAATAATTAACAGTAATTTATTTGATTGCTTCAAATTGAGATATTTATTATAGTTGTAAATAATTTGATATCCCAGAATTCCATACAAAATTTTACTTCACCACTACTACTTAGTTAGCCATGCTTAGAGTAATTATGAATTTATTCATTTTATTTGAGTTAAAGATAATAATTTAATCCTTTGAATTTCTATTTTTAAGAAACACTGTTGGTATAACTAGTTTTTGGACATGAACATAAAAGGAATATGTTATTTATCTGTGATATATGTTTTTATGTTTGACATCCAAGTGTGATACACGTAACACATATGATTCAATAAGTGTACCAGAACAAAACTTAGTTGCGTATGTCGGTGTAAATGTGTTGTATTGCCAATATCAAGTGAATATCTTCAAAAAGATGTTAAAATAATTAGTGCTTTGAATAAAATATTTAATGTTGAAACAGATTTTTTAGTCATAAATTCTTTACTTTAACTTCACAGTATTAATCATTTTAACTCTAAGACTCATTCTTTTAAATATAATATGGTTGATTCCAAAATAAGCAACTATTCAGGTTTGGTACCCGACAAAAATTATATAAGATTTAAATGGTTTAATATACTGAATTAACGAGCAGAAAATTATGATAAGACTCACACTTAACTCTCTGAAATAATAAATTTGCACCTCATTGCAGGGACTTAACAGAATTAATTGGCATCCAACATGGATGTTAAGTTTCTATTATTACATATTAATTGTTCGCCCAACCAGTGGCTTCACAGAATAATTGGCATAACAGCATAAGGCTGTACACATTAATTAATGCCCAACGTGGGGCTGTCCAACACCCACCAGGTAAGCCTACCAGTATTATGGCAGAAGTAGTTGTCTGTAATGATCTATATTTGAGTCATTATGTCAAAGCTTAAGCTATGGCTAAGTGAAGACAAAAGTGTAAGCAGCATGTAAGTGAAAACCACAGTACTGACACACATTTAAGACCCTACATTTAAGTCGTTCAGTAGTCTACTCTGTACCACAGTATTTTTATAGTCTGTCCCACGAACTGTGTGCTTAACTACAATGTGTCTCATCCTTAGTTTGCCGTGTGTAGTGTATTGGACATTCACTTTCTCTTTCCAATACATTATTTCTGCCACTAGTGCTGTCCTTGTTTCGGTATGCATCATTGCCAGATATATACCACAGAGCACAAACATTTTAGACACCACTTTGTTATGTAACAGAAAAACTGTAATTCTGTAATGTCATGAAATATTTCTGAGGGGAAAAATCTTAATAATGTATGCTGTAGCGAAAAATTTTAAATGAGAATATGGAAAACAATATATCTTCATGTATTTCGTCAAATCATAATATAATTATTACTTCTGAGGCAGAAATAAAAGTTGCCATCTTGATTTCAAATGCATTTGTCAGCAAACTTTTTTTTAATGGAATTCCTGCAATTTTTAGCTATGTTTGCTATAAATAGTTTCTCATGTGAAATAATTGGTGTTTAGTATTGAATTTATTTTTTTCAATAGACAATATTTTTTATAGTCTAAAAAATCTCTAAAATTATTAAAATTAAATAAAATAACACTAAGTTATGTATAATTTATTAATTTATTTTATTAACAATGGCATACAAAAGAAACTTTTTAGTGAGAATAAGTTGCATGAATAATTAGTGGAACAGAAATAATCTTGGTTGTCTAATAGTATCACTCTGGCAACAGTGTACGCGCCATTCATTCTGTACTGCAAACTAAGAGTGAGACACTGTATAGCAGCCAGCAAGATGAAACATTAAACATGCATATGGATGACGTGCAGTTGTGATATTAATACATGTACACAGCACGATTGCAATAAATTAACTAAATGCACAACAGGTGCCTAGTTGGCTCCAACGGAGTGTCCAACATGTAGCAGCACAGCATGCAGAGTGAAGTGAGACAATAGAATTGTAGATTTGAGAGCAACATGTAGCAGCACAGACAAACACCATCAAAAGCAGTAAACAACGAGAAGAAGTTACACTGCACATAGATTACGGACTCTGATGTTAAATGTTGTTAGAGTAGATATTTTTCTAAGAAAAATATTAAAAATTCTAAAAAAAAAAAAATGTTTTGGGTACAATTAATTAATGTGATGAAAATGAATTACATCTTTGATTTCACTAATTTTTAAATCTTTAATTGGTTTCTTTTGCTTGTGAAAGTTTGGTTAGGTTACTAAACGGCATTTAAAATACTGTAAAATCATGCCAAAGGTTTGTTATGGTCAGTCAGAGGAGTCAAGTTAAAAACACAATACCAGTCTTGCTATTGGTTGGAAATAAAGTAGGGGAAATGTATGATATCATGGAAGTTGGCCAATGATAACTAATTGAATTGTGGAACAAAATAAATTAAAGTATGTAATATTAGCAACAACAAAAGCCGAAATAAAACTGTGGGAAAATAAAAAAACCTTTTGGACTGATTGGGGTATAAAGATGAGTGAATTAATAAATAGAATTAAATATTTTTGTAAAGAGAATAAATAAGAATACCTACAATAAGTATTAAGTAGTTATCAAGAAATTTATTGAATAGGTGTAGAAATAAGTGTAGTAGTCATGAAAGAAGAGCAAAGTCGTGTTTATTAACATTGAAATGATATAACGGTGAAGAGTAGAGGAAGAATGCATGGTTGTGTGATTTTAGTTGTGAACAGGAAAGTAACAGTACTTATTTTGTTATATAGAATATATTAAATGGATAAAAAGAAATTTTTTTGAGTAAATTTAATGTATAAAAGTTCCACATTGACAATAATGAATTTTGACATAAAACCTAGAAAGGTAAGGATTTTTTTATGACTTTTAATTTTTTTGATTTGTAGTTTTTTATATGTGAATTTCGTTTGATGTGCTAGGTGAGAGGTGTGTTGTGTGGGTTTCATTTTTGATGTTAGGTGAAATAGCTACCGGTATTAAATTACGTGAAACTAAGAATTTTGACAAAATATTTTTGTGGTATTGTGAAGTAGACTGCAGTCTCACCAGGTGTAGTCTATTTTGCAATACTGGTTTTAATTTTTTGAAAGTGAGACTTTTCAACATATTTCATCTTATATCATGAAGTAGAATACAATCCCACCTGGTCTAGTCTATTTTGCAATACCAGTATTGATTTTTAAAGTGAGTCTTTTTGACGTAATATTTGATAGGTATCATGAAGTAGTATACAGTCCTACTCAGTATAGTCTATTTTGTGATACCAATATTTTATTTCTTATAATTCACCACTTTTCCCACAACTTTTGTTGGTATCATAAAGTATTTTAATAAATTGGGCACGCTGTTGTATTTGCAATACTCCATAAATTTGTAGCATGTACAGACATATCTTTGATAAAGAAATATCAATATTACAAAATATACTAGAGCAGGGGGATTATGGTCTAGTTTACGGTACCAAAAAAGTAAAATATTAATACATGAAATGCGTGAAAAATAGTGAGTTGATAGTAGTTCCCTGCCTAAAAAGCTCCATATGCCGTGCTTGACCCGTAGGGATGTAGAGGTAGTAATAATGTGAGCGATGCCATATTGGTGACATCAGTAGTTATGGAATCGGGATCTGGAATACACCTGGTCAGTGAAATTATAATACTTTGGTATCAAGCAGGATTAAAAAAAAAATGCTTTGTTACGGTACCTATAAATAATTAAGTATATTACAAAATACAATTGCCAAATTTCACCGTTTTTTTCTTTTGAAACTAGTATAATATAAAATTACCACGATCTGTTAAATAAAATAATATGAAAGCAAAAACAAACTGGGTAGGTACATAAACGGCCTATTTGACTTTACTCCACCTGCAATTCATATTCATGTTCTGGAGCAAGCGGCATTTTCTCTAATATTAAATGTATTAAACCTTCATAGCAGTGCACAACTAAACCAAGTTGTACAATAATGCAGAAGCAAAGCCAAAATCTTGATTTATGAAAAATGAACAATTAATACTTTTTTTAAATCAAATAAGTAAACACCACATGGCTCATAGATACTAAGCAATTCAGAAATCAGTTTAGTACATAAAAACAAATATTGTAGTAGAAAATATCAGAAAGTAATCGAAAAACGGGAGACAGCGCATTCTAGCAGCAGCGCCTGATTCTACGGCTTTCGCGCATTTTTTTATGACAAAGATATTTTGGCATTTTTGAATATACGTTTTTTTCCCCAGTTTTATTCCGTTGTTATTAATTATTGCTGGAAAAGTTCGTGCGATGTTTGGTTCAACAAATACGACATTGCTAAATGCTCAAAATCATTTCTCAAAGTCATTTTTGTTGTTAAACTTCTTCATTCACGTTGGTGCCGAAGTCTTACTCGTGTCGCGGCAATAAGCTATTTTATATTCTCTTACATAAACATATCGATGTGTCAAATAAAAATTTGTAATTGCAAAACTACTCTTGAAAATAGTTTCTAGGCTTAAATAGTTACACAAAGAAATAGTAGCAACCCTGAAAGTAATTTTTTATTGTGGGGATTACAATATTAATCATTATATTTTATTCATATTTTAAGTTGGGTATTTAGCACTGCGGTAATATGCGTGGCTGTGACGCCCCCGCAAGCCCCAAGGGAGCGTCGTGAACCGCGTAAAATTGCCGGAAATTACCTGGTATAGTGTATCGCCATCCGACATATCAGAAAAATAGGTTACGGCACACCGTTCACCCAAACCTCTCGGCATTCAACACAGGTATAAAAAATATCAGGGCTTAATTTAAACAACAAAAGAAAGGAATTTGCTTGAGAAAGCACAACTTTTGCGGCAAGTACGACAAAACAATATTTATTAATCTGAACGTCTGACATCAAACTAATACAAGCATTAAAAGAATATAAGCATTCGCCGGTACCTATTAATTAAATCGGGCCCGATGCTATAAACTATATATATATATATTCATACCCAGCACATGATAAGGAAATATAAAAATACCCTAATCTTAACATCAGTTACAAAGACACCTTATACTTATTTAAAATCTCAAATAAACCAAGTTCGAGCTAGTAAACGCCTTCCTGGTTACGCGACGTGCTCAAGTGTTCGGGGGACAGGTACCCTTAAAACGTTCAACGCGAGTCTCTACCATTTGAATTTCATCTTAAGTTTCAATTATTTACTTCACGTGTCCATATCCTAAAGTTGTTACATGTAACTGGGGGAAAACAGACCTCCGATGTAAAATGACACTCTCAGGCTTGATGTAATTATTTCTGCCACCAATCTCTTGCAGCATAACTCCGTGGCACAAGGGGAATCACAAGGGAAGTCACTCACGTATCGGCTCGACGTCTCCGTATGATTATAGCGAATCCTCGCTAAGCCCCACTAGTCCTCAGGCCAGTCGGTGCTGACGGCTATACCAGCCGGAAGGAGCCTCGTTCCGCCGCGATAGTACAGCGGCTATCCTCTTCACAAGCTTTACAGCTACTCTTGCACACAGATATCAACGAGTTATTTTGCTGCCCAAGCCGGCCCAAGCGCGAACCGCCTCACACTGGTCGACCCGTCGTACAGAACAGCTGATCGCCTGCCTTCCCCTCCCCTCCTTCAACGAAGGGAGGGGAAAAAGTCTGTCACCCTCGCGCGCATGCGCGCCGTGCTCGTGAATTGTTTCATTTTACCCCGATCACAATTTGTCCAACTTTGCTATGTCGCATTAATAATTAAAATACTCTTATACAAATGCAAATATATAACTACATTATAAAATATAACTAATAAACACAATTATTTAATGATATTCTCACTAACTGTTACCAGGTGCTCCCAGGCGACACTAGCGCTGAAAAACATTACCGATATTTCAAAAATACCGCCGTACGGATAACACCAATACTCAAAGAAACTATACTAAAGGAAAACTATAATATAAACTTCCTTTTAATTTTCTTGTAAAACGGTACCCCGAGAAAGGGGTACAGCTGCTAATTGAAAGTTCATAGGGTCAATTCCTGTCCTAAAATATCCCTTTTTAATTTTTCTCATTTATGACACACTACTACATTTTGACACTGTAGTTAAAGAAAACCATATATATGTAATTACTTGTTATTTGTTTAAAAGTAAACACTATAATAATAACTTTAAATAATAGCTCAGTCCATTTTTTTGGTTAGTTTGCACTAGGAAGGGCATATAAAATTATTTTTTTATTGACAATCAAAATAAATGTTATAATAATATACCTATACGAAATAATTGATTGGGTGCACATGAATATATGTATATACACCAATCCCTCACTTAGCACATTGAATATATATACCTATAACGTATAGAAGTCGCAAGCCGAGGCTAAATTTTCTGGCCAGTTTCGCAGAAGAATTGATGTAGTAGGAAGCTCCGTCGCAGCGATCGCTTCAATCGTTGGGTATCGACAGCGCACGCTCCTAGCAGTCTTAGGGCGTACTAGGTTAACCAGCCAGTCATGCCACCTCCCTTCACCCTCCCATTTACAGGAAGCTGGTATCAGCACCGTTGGGCGACCTTGACGATACGTATTCCTTACCACTACCTATGAGAGCCATATGAAACCCCGGGAGAAGAATGTCACTGGGATGGAGAGATTGTGTACCCTAGTAACATGAAAATTAGCTCATAAGAACTTTGTATCAGGCCTACAGTCAGTGTTGAGTTTTAAATATTATTTAATTTAAAAGTTAAATACCTACTTATTTTAACTTTATTTCGCATTGATAATTTTATAATGTAAAACATTCTGAAGGGTAAGAAATGTGCGTACACGGGTTGTCAGAATACGAGGATCAGTTCACGAGGCACATCAATGTTCTGTCTTCCAGTTAAAAACAAGGACAGGGAAGTTGTGAATTATAACTTGACATTTTTGATTTACATTATAGTTATATGCTGTGAAAAAAAAATTGACGCGAGTATGCGAGGAAGGTCTTAATTTTTAAAAATGAATTAGCAAAGAATTATTTTATTTTATATTTAAAATATTAACATTTTAATTACCTACTTAAAAAATTGGTTGTCTGTAAAGTCGGTTTACGGACGATAGTTTAACGTGACAACGTCATAACAAAACATTGATGAAATGATTGATCCAGAAGAAAAGGAAATATCATATTCGGCCTGAGACTGAGCCATAGTAGGTTTTTGTAACCAAACCATTTAGGCATTAAAAATATTATATTCTTTGAGGAAGAATTTTTTTTTTAATTTTTCAATCTTTTGCATGATAAAATCTACCTTTGCATACTTTTATGAATAAAATTGAATCATTTTTATTGAATTATCACTATTTTGTATGGATACAAAGGAGTGAAATGAAATGTGCAATTGAATTAATAAGTTTACTTTTATTTGCATTCATTAATTCAAATATATTTATTACTTGTTGCATGTGCCATATTTATTTTTACAAGTACAAAAAAAAATTTCGCAGCTGCAAGGTTTCGAACCGACAATCTTTAGTTCCACACTTAGATACGCTAATCACACGCCCACAAGGCCATATTAATATAATATAATTTCAAATGTTATATATTTTGACGCCGCCGTCAGTGCTCCCTCTGAGAGCACAGGCCGTTATGTGTCTTCAACACCTGATCAGTGCCGTGCCACGAACACGCCAGTGCGTGCAACGTAGTGCAGTGCCCCGAACGGCGTGACGTCAGTCACGGCCTCCTACGTGTGCAAAGCGCCCGGCCGGGTGTGGCACTGCGCAACTAGGTAGTTTATACATGCATTTGATAAAACAATCAAAAACTAAAACTTTTAAAATAGCCAATAATTATTGTTAATTAACTAATCATTTTGTAAACCAATATCGTTCACAAAACTGGCCAGAATCATCTTCCCGCGCTCCGCAGTTTCCCGCGGAATTTTCCCCCTCCCTGGCCCCGGTGGCCAGGGAGGTTAGTCAGTAGCGACCGAACTCTCACCCGGGCCGGCAGCCCTGCACACGGGGAGCTTTCATCTTTCGCGCCATCTCCACGTTAACAGCAATAGGTAACTGTCTTTAAATCTTTTCAACAGCTCCCCGGTCGGCCCAAACCGGCCGTATGATATTTCGTGCGGTCTTTCATTAAAATGTGTGACTCGCCACCGAGTCTTCCCAGTGCTACGTAATTGAAATCATTTAGGCGACCCGTCGTGGCGCCTGCGCCTCACGCTATAAACCTCCCCTTGGGGAACTAATTCGTAGCCCACGCAGGGCGGCACAGTGCCGAACGCGAAATCGAACTTAATGACGATTCACCACCTGGGACGTGCAACGGTCGCGGACGAGATATCCCGCCGGATTCCGCCGCGCCCGTCCCCAGCATAACGTGGCCCTCGCCACCACGCGGATTAGCCGCCATTGTGTGACCACCTGATTGGGACACTTGAACTTCTCCCGAACTCGGGGCTAGCCCTTAGTGACTCTAGTGTATTGTTTCTGTGTTAAGTGACTTTGTATAACCAGTCGTTAGCGTACTTCATGTTACGTCCCGCACAAACTTTCATGTGTGCAGAAACGGGCTTGCCGCTCACCCGAGCATTCGTCTCGCAACTCGCCGGGTAACTACCCCTCTTAAAGTACTAGCCGCTGGGCTACCGAGCGACCGTGAAGAGTACCGCCAATTGAGGGTGGTGTAGGCTGAGTGGAGGTCGACGATGAGCAGCCAGTCGCGTGAGAGTGCCATATGTGACGTAGCGAAATGTAACGTGTGCGACGTAATAAATCTGTTAAACGTACGTGTGTGTTTTCTCTAATATGGCGTCCTGGGAGGCCATAACATCCCGGGGAGCCCTTTGCCGACGCGTCCCTAACCTGCAGCCACGAGGCCAGGAACCCCGCCCTTGAGATCAAAATTCTTTAAAATCTTTTAATTTCACGTAATTTCAAAACAGGCAGCGGGGACTGCGTCAATATATATTTATAACAACTTTGTTTACGGTAGGGGTATAATATTAACACGATTTTATAACAAATACGCATCCCAATACACCAAACTTATTTATAATGTGTTACAATATTTTTTAAAACATTGTGCAAAAGATCCCGGGTGTAATTTGAATTATTATTTGCAACTGTAAAACACCATTGTTGGTTCAAAACGTATTTGAATTTTCAACATTACTTTTTAATAACCGTACCGATTGTGCTGAAAATCGGTGGACGATCGTTAAATTACATAATATTAATAATTCAAACGACGAAAATATGATTGAAAAGTCAAATCGATGGTTGTTCCAATCGAGTGGAAGAGAGATGCCACGCATGCGTACAATGAGCGAACAGAACACATCCGTAGTGGGACATCCGTAGTGGGACACTTTTTCGTGCGTGCAGCCGGCGTTCTTCGATTTATTAGACGTTGTCACGTCAAAAAAACTTATTATATTATAACAACCACATATTTTTTAATGAATTTATACTTCTAATGCGACTTCCAACAAGGTTGCGTTAAACGTTTAACGCTACCGTGAAGGGGGTATGAAAGCACTGTCTGTTTGTACGCGGTGTTCTACAAAACTACTATACGAATTTTAATGGGGGTTTCAAGTTAACTTGAGCGTAGCAGAGAAAGAAATATAAGCTTTATTTCATCAAAATCGGCTCAAGGAAAGAAAATAAATCTTAATTTTATGACAGACAATATAATCATTATAAGAACCCATACAGCACAAAATGTTACAGATATGTTTCAGAAATATAACTTTTGAAACATTGTAACATGTTTGAAACATTTCGCAACCTACCTGAAACATCTCGGATATATTTCAGAAACGTCCAAATGTCCGCCCTGTGAAATATTTCAATGAAACCTCCCTGCAACATCAAATGGTAATGTTTCTGAAATGTTTCAATGAAACCTCCCTGCAACATCAAATGGTAATGTTTCTGAAATGTTTCCACTAATGTCCCATCAATATTTCTGAAACATTTAACCGAAATATTTCCATAAATGTTCTGAAATACATATAAAATGTATCATGTGACCCAAAATACCTCTGGAAATTAGGATGACTGAGGGTATATTTATAATTTAAAAGAGTATTGCACTTTAACAGATACCATAATGTTACAGCTGCATTGGTCAGCTAGTTGCAGTGAAGTGCAGTGACTGTGTTCCAATTCATCACAGCATTCCCTCGTACACTTCCTCTTGATCACTTTTTGCATAATGCCCCTTGACCACACCCTTAGAAAGTGTTAATCGGTGGATTGATATGATCTTGTTCGTATCTTCTTGTTATAGTCAAGTTTTGCTTGTCCATTATAGTAATGTGTCATTTTTTGATTATATAAAATAATAGATATTGTAATATTATTTTGTTTGAAATTATTTTAAAGATGTGCTCTGGTAGGGCATAGAATGTAAATTTTTGTCGTTTTTAATGTAATGATAATTGATTATATTACTTAATAATTTGGCTTGTACAATAATTAAAAATTTACTTATAATTTCTAATGTAATGTTAAAAAGGCCTGCCGACAAAATCCAACAATTCAGGTAAATTAATGAAACCATATTCTCCACCCTACTGAGCTTAATTTATAATTTATATATATATATATATATATATATATATATATATATATATATATATATATATGAACCAAGTTAAAGAAATAATTTAATTAATAAAGACATCAGATGTTTTCCCAGGTCAGCGTACCAGACTTGCCTAACATTAATTTTACAAACTATTTTATTGTTCTAAAAACAAATTATGGTTATAAAAGTAAAATTTAAATAAGTCTTCAGTATGCTTGCAAAGTGAATGAAACTTACATGAATGTAATAGGTAGCCCAGCATTGGTGTCCATGGTTCCTGTCCATTGCATTTTATTTTAATGGGGAATTTGAATGTGATATAGTGGCAGGCAGGCATGCATCTACATCAGTACATGGGGAAAAAGGGACAAGCTAATGCACAAAGGTTCCATTATTAAATACAATGACAATGTCATCTTGTAATGAATAAATTAAATTGAGGCTCCCCAAGCTATCTGGATGTGATCTCCTTATGCTCAGCACAGAAAGTATGCTAATATTTACTTAATCCATAACAACCAAACCCCACTTGCATAGGAGACATGATTACTGAGAATTTTAAAATATAATTTTCACAACCCAATGTGTTATGGCCACTTCAAGTTTGTTTTTGAGTATCATAAATGAGCACTTGTCCATCGATGTCTTTATCTGTATTTGAACAATGTCTTGAGAATTTGGGTATGGTTTTCTATTGCATTCCAGATGTTGACATTCTCAAAAATCACGACACTGTTATTGTGTACGGTATCAGTGGTCTAGATAATCATGTGGTATTACATTAACTTAAAATACTTGATACACACAAGAAAAAAAATCGCATTCAACCTCAAACAAATGTTATAGAAATAAAAAATAATATACCTATATACAATACACTAACATATTATAATAGAAAATTCCTACTTGTATGTTGCACAGGAAACCGGTATTAACATAATGAACAGCCATGAGACTTGACCTGTGCTCGTATTGTGATGTACTTTTCTCCTTATTTAATGCTATAGTAAGTATATATGGCTGGTGCTTGTTTTTTGGACATTTGCAAGAAAAAAATGTGCGCTTGAAAACCCTCAAAAGACATGTAACAATTTTATGTTATAATTAATGTCTTTTTCTTCTTAAACACACATATACTAATTTACAGAGGGTCTAAATATGAAACAATGCAGTCTTAATACAATTTCATCATATAGCTTTATAATCGACATATTGTTTTCCATTTCACACAAGCTCAACATAAATGAGACTGGACTAGAATCGGCTGTCCTCACTAAACAAAAAACTTGTCTGACCAGCCTAAATGAAGTGAGATGGTGGTGTAGTAGTGGAATATAAATGGGAATGAAACAAATGTGCAATGAGAAATACTCTTTAACATTGCAATGTCACTTTCCCTAATTGAAAGACTTATTGTATCAGACAAGAGCTCAAATTGATCCAGCTTCCCTAACATTGAGTGGCCAGTGACTTGCTGAAGATAAATAGTGGCAGTCCATAAAAAATCTGGTTTCCTTAATTTTTTCTATAGATAGCATGTTAATCTACCTAAAGTTCGTGGATTAAGCTAGGTTTTATATTTGTATTTTAATACTACCAAATTGACTAAATAGCCTAAGGATAAAACAACAAATACAATATGGCAATAGTATATAGGGTCTCTAAAATCCAAATTTTCAAAGTAAATACACAAAATAATATTAACACAACAGTACTTCCACACAAACTATATTCAAATGAGATCACAAATTTATTGTAAACAAATAATATAAATAATTTTATAATATGCAGTACAAAATTTTAAAATAATATGAATGGCGAGTTATACTTTGTACAAAATAGAAGGTAGCTAGTTTGGCCTAACTCGTCAACAATGAAATCATTAGAGATAGAGAAACTTATTCAAACAGACAATGGGGTTTTGGATTGTAACTTCTATGATCTATGTTATGAAACCAGCCAAGAATGCACCTGAAGTAAGTTAAGAACCATGTATAACCATAATCAGAAAGCCACACCAGGTCAAACCAGGTTCTTTCCATTTGAATACTTAACAATAGAGGCAAAGATGCAAAGGGGTATTTTCAATAACAAATAACAACGTAGTCTGAGAAGTAGACTTTAATAAAAAAAACTATATATATATATATATATATATATATATATATATATATATATATATATATATATAAATAATATATACAATACATGAAACTTTTAACTGACTCTCTATGCAGATGTTCTTGGAGATTTTTGCTGGAAAAAAAAAGAAGAAAAAACAATTATTTTTAACTTGTTTCAGGTCAATTATGACATGTATGTGAGATTTTTAAACATGTAGACACTAAGTTGTTACATTATTTATTTTTAAATTACCATGCAAACAGAAAAAAAAAGTTTCTGATGCCAATGATAAATTTCAAAACTGAAAGCATCTTAAAATTGACAAATTGGTATTGCAACCTATGCATTTTTTTTTTTCAAACTTATTAAGCAGGAATACTTCTTCACTGGGAATTTCTTAACATGCTATTTACATTCCTAATAATCAATTTAATGGTGTCTGGTTAATGCAAAGAGGCCCATGACATTGTATAATAACACATTTTAAGCAAAGTTTTAAAAGAAAACTTAAATTTAAATCCTAATGATTTCCTAATAAGTGTCTGTGTGAACAGTGCCTGTGATGTTACATCATTACAATTCAGCCCATGTTTTTGTGCAATAATACTCTAAAATTTCTAGTAATTTTTTGAGCAGATTCTCAATATTATCCTTTGTAGTGCACATTTAATGTTTATTTTCATTATTTAAATTGCTACCACTACATAACTATACACATGTAATCTAATAAATCATCATTTAATGTGTTTCCTTTATTGTCATATAATGGATGGAATTAGGTTTTGTCAAACTCTCCAAATCAAACATAATTTGTTACTACTATAATTTAGCATAAGAAAAACTAATTTAAATAGAAATACCAATGATGCTTATGCTTAGTACAACACAACTCGAAGACTTGTACCTTCTCTGCGGGAAAGGATAAAATTTACTTCAATTATTTTGTGCTGTAATCCCAGCCCACCAATAACATGAAGGCCAGATTGCAGAAATAACTTTGTTAAAACGAAATGGCAATTAATGAAACCGCTGTCTAATTATATGTGTAGGCCTAGTGCATTCACTTACAATAAATTACATTTATGACAAGCCAGATATAATAGAAGGCTTTATTAAATTTCCATTAATAGTAATACGTACGCCTACAACATACAATAAGTACTACTACATAGTGCAGAAAATAATAAAAATAATTACTTAACCAGCAGAATTGTAAATTATTTAAAATGAAACACTTCAATATTTATATTAAAATAAACACAACATAATTAATTTATGTGTTGTGCACAGTAAATAAACATTAATTACCCTTAACTACATATTATAGGTTATGAAATATATTTACTTAAGTATATTATAAAAGCCCGAAGGTGATAACTGAATAAAATAAATTGGTTTAATCAAATGCTATTAAAACCAAAATATTTAGGAACCTATAAGCCTATATTTGTGTGATTTTTAACTAAAGATAATAAATAACCCATACATTAGCATTCGTGTTCTACAGTCAACGACCATATATAGCTACAGTAAGTAGAAAACTTGTTAGATGCTTTCGCAATTTTATTAAATCGCGAATATCCTGTTAATGCATCACATAAATTAAAAAATCAGACTGAAAACAGCGCACATATAAATATGGCACGGGAATGTTAAGCATACCGACAAAAAAAGACATTCCTTAACCTACAGCTTTACACATTTCGAAGACGCATAAAAGAATGTTTCTATACCGGTACTTGCTTAAGTGCGAAAGTAAAAACAAAAAAAAAGTAAACTAACATGAAATAAATAATGTTAAAACTTACAATTTATTCACCACATATAAAAATCCAAGTACCAAAATACTGCGCCAAAACAAGAAATAATACACAAAGACAAAGATTTCTAAACTTCAGTGCCAACAAGCATGATGGGAAGTTTCAATATAATGTCTCAGATACATTTCAGAATCAACCACAATGTAATATTGCCAAACGAATCTTGCTGAAATGTATCTGAAACTTCATTTATAGACATGAGTACTATGTTTCCAATGAAATGTTTATGAAATATTCCAGAAACATGACAGATGAAATGTAATCTATTCGAAACATAGTAATGTTACTGCAATATCACAGACATGTTACTGAAACATTGTGTGCTGTATGGGAAGCCATTAGGTTTTGCTATTGTAAGGAACTAAGTAGAGAGTAAGAAAAATATAAAGATCCTGACTGTTTGTAGTGTCGTCATATTTGTTTCAATTTTCAATACCCTTTTTGTATATTACATTTTAAAATGCAGAAAAAAATCATGTTTCATAGACACATAAATAGTGAGTGTGTGTCATTTCTCTATGTCTACGAGGTCTCGCCGCGTCAATTTTCTTCTTGGGGCAAACCCGTCCGCTTAATTAAATAAACAGCTGTTATCGTTGAATGATTTCATGATTTATTTCATGAAAATCTGCTCTCATAAAAAAAGTTAGTTTTATAGACATTCAATAGGTCTCTCTCTCTCTCTCTCTCTGAAAATCAATATATGAATCGTTACAAATTTATTTCCTTTAATTTTTTAGTTTGATTTGATACAATATGATTTCATTAAAAATCAATTTCTACCCCTTCCTATTTTAATTTCCACATTACGAAGTTAGTTTCACTTCTTCCGCGCGGAGGGACTCCACGCACTATTTTTGCATGAAATTAAAAACTATTTTTTTAATGATGCCAAATAAGTATAACTTCTCACACGCGTACCTAAGTACATGCACCTTTTTTTTTTTTTTTCATTATTTTGACTAAAACCGAGTGAACTCTAGTTAATTTTCGATGTAAATTTTAAAAAACGCAAAGTTTTAGCCAAGTATTACCCATGTCGTCTGTTTCACATAAAATGCATTTGTTTGGCAAGTGTGTCGTCGTCCCGCTAACCCTCCCTCGTTGTTCGACGCCCAGTTGCTCAGTTGTACTAGGTAGAGTGGGGTTCGGCCAGTGTGGCCAAGGAGGGTCAAGCTAAGACATATAACTATCCACCACCAGTCTGTGACAAACACCCGATTTATTAATACAGGACCTGTACATGGAGCTGTCCCAGCCCGGCCTGCGACAGTCTAGTTTCACGCAAGGCGACACGAGGGTTCTTCTCCTGACCGGATACTTGGCTTTACTTTCAGGCTAGTCTGCACCATATTATGTACGCGTTTAGGCCTGTGTTACGTTGGGGGTCCCTGCGGACAATAAATGTCCTAATGCCCCTCTGGTTTCAATAACTTTATGTCGCATGTCCCACAATGTTCAGAGATGCGGCACGACACGCATGATAGATTGCAAGCCACTATGTACAAATGCGGATACCCCAATTCGATATGTCCATACACACACTGGACAAGCCTCGCGCTACTGGTGCCTTCTAGCACTATGTCCTATAGTTCGGAGACACCCGGAAATGTGGCGCAACACTGACACACTATGCTACAAGCTATTATATACAGACCTAAATGCCCCGCAAGATACTATGTACAACGCGAATGCCTCTGGTCGGTACGGCGTCATTACCTAAGTTATGAACAATTTAAATTCCAAAATATTGTATTATGTACCCAGAAAAAAAATTAAAATGGAAGACACTTATATTGAGATTCTAAAGAGTAGGAAATCATTTAAACACGAGGTGTTATAGACTTCTAGTCCAGTCAAAGTATATTATGTAATCAGATTCAATCCGATGTTTATGATTTTGTGTTACAATTTTACAGTGGTCTGCACGGAATGTCACATCAAAACTCATGATAAATAGGAAATGATAATGTAATTGACATATTTTGGGCAAATGGATGAATCAGTACCACTTGTCGGCTATGACTGTCGTAAGAATCCACCATTAAGAACAAACTCAGCGTCCTCCAAGTCCAAATTCTCCCTTGTCACCTAAAATATGTACAGAGCTGCTTTCTTGGTTTTGCGTATTCCAGCTTCGTCAAAGAGAGCAAAATGAAATGGAGGCAACTAATGCTGCATATACATGATCAAGTCATCCTATTTTTCTTTACTTATCGTTATCCTCTGAAAAACTAACAAATGAACAATAAATAAGCTATTACAATTGAAAGTAATAGTGTAGCTAATATTCGCCAGAGGGAGAGCTTGTTATTTTCGTGACAATGCTTGATTAGAATTTTTCCAACATTACACTGTATTGATTGCTTGCCAATTACTATAGCATTAAAAAAGGTAACTGTGGCATCCCCTACTAGTCCAGTTGCTATAGACATGATTTGTTGTGATCCAGGAAATGGTGGGTGGTTATCAAGCTAAGCAGAGATCTTATATTAATCTGTGACATCCATACTTCTTCGAGATTGTCAGAAAACAAGTTGTTCAAAGATGTAAAATGAATACCGCATAACTCTTCAATGATGAGCAGATGCAGTTGCAGTCATCCCCAAGGTCCACTCGCTCAAGAAATTATCAGTGAATCCTCGTCCTCGTGTGAGGCTCCCAACAAATTTCATGTTACGCTTTTAATTCTGTTATGTGTCTGTCTGACCAAACGCTATCAGTTCTTTTCTTTGAGAAGTAACCCTGATATTGTGCTGAAAACTCTTTCATATTTTTACTACTGGTGGTGATAGGTGTTGAATGTGTGTGAAGGTTTAAATGTAAATAAACAGATAATGAGCTGTTTTGTTTACAAACACAGCTCTGGGGGTGGTATGAAAATGACATGTCAATTCACGAGTGGCATCATTACTAACCATTAAAGTAAATATTTATGTTGAGTAACGAAAATGCTGATGGCAGACTGTGATTGCTGGATTTAAAAAATTAAACAAGCTGGTGACCAATTTATATTTATAATTATGAAGGTTAATGACAACAATAGTAATAACAATTATTTTAGAAATTACGTTCGAAAACAGAACCAGGTAATTATATAGTCTAATGTTGAAAGTCCTCAGAAAAAGTAAGCTGTGACTAGCCAATTACACAAGAAAACAACCAGAGTTAGGATGTTTTTAAGTCCAACAATAGCCTGAGTAAAGTTTATGCAATGTTCACACCCCAATGCAAAATAAACGTTGACAACAACAAAATTTATGTGAGAAAAAAAAGTTCCAGGTAGTTATTCAGGGGTAGAGCATGTTCTTAACTTCGGACCACTGGGACACCGTGGCGCATTCCAATTCTAGACGTTGGTTAGTTCTAAAGGAGCTGTGCCAAATGTCCGATGATTCCCGGAGCCGTGAGCAAAAACAAGGGGCCGATGTGCAACTCCAAACATGCACGCCCGGTCTCAGGCGTCCATGCCTTACCTTATGTCTGCGGTGTCAGATGTCTACCTCCGGTCCTCAAAAGGATACTTTGGGCTGTGTGCTGGCCTCCCCGGACGATGTCACACGCAGTTCAGTCCGTAGCAAAAACAAAATCACCAAGCCCGTAACACGGACGTCGCGCTAGACATGTGAGGCTTGCGGTGTGCAAAATTCCCGAACAGTTCAGGAGAGTCGGCGAATAGTCAACTGCATGAACCGGTACAGGAACGATGGTCGTTTCGTGCGATCTTCAGCGAAACGTAATACTGCGCCACGCGGAGTGACGCGGTTCGACTCCCAGTGACCCCAGCAATTCCCCGAGAATTTTTTTCCTAACCTAAATTAAAACTAAGTGTATTTGGGAGGGGTCTGGGTTAGGGAAAGTCTCTAAGTGCGTCTCAGGCCGAACCTATATGCTCTAATCATGCAGGGTTTAAGCCATGCAGGAGAGGGAGCATGCATCGTGTGCTAGGAGGGGGATTGGCCAGCCATGGCAGCGATTGGCGCCATGACTAACTCCCCTCACTGACTATTCTAGACTATAAACTAGATAGGTTGGGCCCAGGTAAAACCTGCATAGACACAGGGAAAACCCTGGGCACTTACATGCGGGATGCAAAAATTCATGCATTATTGGCAAGCAGGTTGATTACAGGAAACAGAAGGATGGTTCCGGAAGAACAGTTGGACAGAGTAGAAAAGAGTCTACCATGCGGGGGGTTGGGGGCTTGCACTTTGCTGTGCGCATTGTTTTGAGTGGCACTGGTTTTTTCGGGGGCGACTTTAGTCGTTTCCCGCCGGGCTGCCAGCCAGCCAAGTTACATGAAAGAATAATTATAATTATATTACCGCAGCAGCCAGGTTGCCCCAGCCACCGTGGCCATGTATGCCCGACACATTGTGCTGCCAGCCTGGGCATGTCAATCATTGGCTAGTCCAATGTTGCTTATTTGCACTGCAGGATGTGGTCAGGCACATGGTCGGACTCCTATTAATCGATAGTGAGTCTGCTCACTTAATAATTAAAATTAAACACATATTGAACGAACATAATTATATGACCGCAGCATCCAGGTTGCCCAAGCTGCCGCGGCCATGTATGTCCTACACAATGTGCTGCCAGCCTGGGCATATCAATAATTGACTAGTCCCATGTTGCTTATTTGCACCGCAGGGCGTGGCCAGGCACATGTTCAGACACCTATATATCATTAGTGAATCTGCTCACTTAAATAATTAAAATATGAATTTCTATAAAAATAATAGGTAAATTTTGTAGCCAAAGCTACGCGGACACGCACTCCAATGTACTCGGCACAAAGCTGATGGCACTATTGGCTTACCGTGTCGTGCGTCTATGTCTGTCGGGCCTCGTTGCTGGGTTACAGCTCAGCTAGTGTACTAGGGAGTGGTGGATCCAACACATTGAGCTGCCAGCCTGGGCATGTCAATCATTGGCTAGTCCAATGTTGCTTATTTGCACCGCAGGACGTGGTCAGGCACATGGTCAGAATCCTATTAAACAATACTTAATATTATAACTTAATAATAATATGCTAAATACTAAATCTGAGCTGCCAGAGATACAAGTGTCGATCTGCGCGATTCTTAGGCAGAATTTTCTCGCCAGTCCGCAACCGCAGTGTTGGGTTCTGGCCTCGGCTGCGAAAAATTGCAGGTGCGCTGTGATTGGCCGGAACTTCCAGCCAATCGCAGGCCACTACGGTGGTCGGTGCGCCAGGATGGATTTCGGGCGTTTGTATTTTTGTGTTACGTCGGAATCGTAATTTCCGAGTGAGGAAACATGCGGATTTAAGTTGTTTTCGCATTTATCGTAGAAAGTTTGCGTTGTACGAATGTAAAAGTCTTGCAAAGTTTCCGACTCGGTTTCCCGATGCAAAGCTTCTACAAAACAGTAGCGTGGGGCGTCAGTAGCGATTCGAATACACCTGTTCTGAATCCGCTGTAATTTTCGTAAGTGTGTAGGGTCAGCTGTTGCACAGACAGGGGCTGCATACGTGATTATGGGGCGAATTAGAGCTTTGTACAGCAGTAGGCCGGTTTTAACCTTGCTGCCGCATCGCCTGCTCATTACTGGATATAGTGCACTAATCGTAGCCTGTGCTTGCGCTCGCTTAGTGTCAATGTGGTAGCGCCAGAGTAGTTTCCTATCCATGTGTACGCCTAGATATTTCACTACATCCTTATGCGGTAGGTATTTGTTCGTCAAACAAACGTATTTGCGGCCTGTGTTCTGCAGACGGGAGATTTTTGCGGGTAAACACAAATGGCCTCTGTCTTGGTTGTGTTTACTGTGATACGCCAAGTCGTGCACCATCGTTCGAACTCAGTGAGCGCGACTTGCAATCTGATTGTAGCTAGCCGGAGGTTGTGGGACCTGCTATACCGCACTGTCATCTGCATAGCAGCCCACCTTTACTAGGCGGTGAGCAGGGCGTGGCATGCCACTGACATATAAATTGAAGAGTACAGGGCCTAAGATGCTTCCCTGTGGAACACTTGCTCTTATTTGTTTTATGTCGGATATAGCTCCTTCAGTAAATACTCTATAGGTTCTGGCTGCTAAGTAGGATGCGACTAGCTTAATATAGCAGTCCGGGAATCCTGTTTGGTAGAGTTTGTAGATTCCGAATGAAATACTCTGTCGAAGGCTTTCTCTACATCTATAAACGTAGCAACTACGAAGTCTTGTACGTTAAATGCGCTCGTGATTTCCTCAGTCAGGCGCACTAGCTGATACACTGTCGAGTGTGTACTGCGAAAGCCGAACTGTTCATTCGGCAGTATGTTATTTTCGTGAATGTGTACGTTAAGTCTGTGTAGTATAATACTCTGTACGACTTTAGACACAGTGCTTAGCAGACTGATAGGTCTGTAATAAATTCTGTGGCAGTGTTTTGTTTTTGCCTGGCTTGTGGAAGGCTATAACTCTAGCCTCTTTCCGTTGCGAGGGGAAAATATTTAACCTAAATATTGCATTTATGCACTCGGCTAGATATTCTAGTGTTCATGGGCGCAAATCTGTAGGATTTCCAGGGGGGGCCCGTGAATTCTGTGGTTTAAGAATTTTGCGCTAGAGGTCAACCGAAACAATTCTTCTCTGGATGATAAGCTCGTATGTTATACACTTTATTTTTACGTAAGTGATATTAACAATAAAGCAGAGCAACATATGTTTTAGTAATTATTAATTAATGACTATAAGACGTGATCCCTCAAACATGTTTGAATAATTTTCTAACCTAAATACATAAAATATCCATGAAAAAATCTATAAAAATAATATACGTTAATATAATGCAAATAGATAACACCCCACCCATACATTACCATTTTCCAAAAGTGTTTATTCTAATTTCAGATCTTGAAGCAAAATCTTTAGCTAAATCATGTAAACTAAGTTCATCCAAACGACTTTTGAGAACATGACACACAGTCACTGAGTTGAGACGGGTTTGAGTCATGGTACTTCTTAACCATGTCTTCAGACGCCTCAGAGCGCTGAAGCTGCGCTCACCTTCGCGTGAAGAAGCTGGAATAACTAAGAGCAATTTCACCAGTTGCTCTACTTGATGAAATAATTTCCTTACCTGGAAGCAAAACAATGTACTAAATGTTTTATATATAGCCTATATACAAAGACGATAGTACAATATATATTTTTTAAATTGTCCTACGTCGTAACCTATAAAAAAAGGCTAAATTAAAAAAAAACTATATTTACTTCTGGAATCAAAGCTTTCAGCACCCCGATGGCATCATGAACACTGGTATACTTGTATTGAGCATGGAACATCTGCAGTTGAACAGGCAAAATTGCATGGTTAAATTCTGTGTATTCTGTCAGAGAATCAAGAACACAACCTTGAAGAAGTGAATCTTCCAATTTTTTGTAATGTTCAATGCCAGGTTGTTTATACTTTTCTTGAAGTTGCATCACTGCTGTATCAATCATGGCGAAATACTCCTTTCTAAAATGCCTTTCTTCCAAATTTTCCGTGCTTCTCCTGGGTTTCATTATTGGCCGTAAACCGTTTTTCTTTGTGATGTCTTCTGCTGACTTAAATACAATTGCAAAGCCTTCTTCTGTCCTTTCATCTTTGTAGGCCTGTGTAACCGTTTTGACGACTTGAAGAGTTCCACTGATTGTTTGGCCAACACCCTGAAAAACTCTGTTCATGTTTTCCAGAGGGGCTAAAATATCAACAGCCATACAGAGTCCAAGAATAATGTTTCCGTCACTCAGAGAATGTTTAAGAGCACTTGCTTTGTTAGATCCTTCACCTTGCATCTCTTCAAGGGCACACATGATGGTTTCATAGGTTTGAAGGATGGATTTCATCGGCAAAACTTTAGCTAACCACCTAGTAGGACAAAGTGGCCGAATATTCACTGCGGATGGAATGTCACATGATTGTATGTTAATGATTTAAGAATAACTTTAAATTTTCCGCTCTGACTTATTAAGTTTCCTAAAGAATCTGCCTGCATTATAGCTGCACTTACATGTCCACTACTAGCTGCCACAAGTTCTGCCACAAGATGGCTGATATGTGCTGCACAATGAATATAAACAGCTAGTGGTTGAAGTTGTTTTATTCTATAAGAGCATCCCACTCTTAGATTGCAGTGTGGAAGTAAATGGGCGTATTCTCTCTCTCTCTAACACACGCCGATTGCCGTTAGCGCTGTCCTTGTTTCTTCGTGCGTTGTTGCCAAATATCAAACGAAATTAAAATTTTAATTTTTGGTCCAAGCTTTTTTTCATATTGTATAGCATCGAAATACGCATCAGTCAATGCTTATTTTGAATACTTAACAATATTTTAAGTGTCCGAAAAAATTAAAAAAAACATATCTTATTCACTGCGAACTGTTTTGAAGTATTCCGAGATGTTTCACATCATAAAAAAATAACCTACATGTGTATTTCATTCAGATTTTTTATGAATAAATTAATGCCTATGACGCCACAGAATAAATGTTAAGACAAAAACTATACAGGTTTCACTTAAATATTTTTTTTTAATATATTGAAATGCATTTTCTCACAAACTGACACATCAAAACGTTTACCAGCGGAAAACCTTTTTTCTATTAAAGATAGATGGGGGACGAAATCGTGAAAAATGTTCATAATGAATTGAATTAGTTTTTAAAAGCAGCTCCATCTTAATTGCTTCTACAGTTTCCGTGGAAATAGCTGTTAAAGATGTGTCTTATCAGTACAAGAGCGCGCTGCAATACAGGTTTCTCTCACAAGCTGCCGTCGTAAGAGGAAACATGGTCGTGTGTTTAGATAAGTGGGGTTCTGTCTTGCAAGCAATTTCAAATACATGGCTTCCTTAGTCAACCATGTATTTCCTTAGACACGCATTTCTGAAAACCAGCCTGCCAGTTAGTATCGAGTCTCGCGACGAAGCAACGCGTTGTGTCCGGTGACTCGTTACAGTTATAATTTTGACAAACAAATTATATATTAACATACGTGATTTTATTTTCTACATTTATTTTTATTACGTACATATAAAATATGGAAGATAGAACACCGAAAAGAAATTATATCGGTAGGCTACGCGGGAGGGAGCGCAAGATTGTGTTGAATGTATTTGAGTATTTTTCAAAAAATATGAGTGTGTGCAATGCAATTAAGGAAGCTTACCATTCTTCTGGTCAGTTCTGTGCTACTCTTATGGAAGGGGTACTTATCAACATTGGTCAGCGGTAGCGATAGTGATTATAAGGTAGGTATGTGATATTAATTTCTTAATCAAGTTAACGTTACATTTATCGTATAAATTCCTATGAATGAAATGTGAGTGAACAGATTCTTGTTGTAAGTTAAAGTTAAAAAAAAATTCCTTATCGGCACAGAATAAAGGCGCACGAAGATTTTGATGATTATATTTCTTTACATTAGAACAAAAAGGGATTTTTATATCCTTAACCCAATTTTTTTCTTCCCCTTGCAGTAATAGTTGTTACAAAATATATTTTAATCGAATCTTGAACATAATATGTAAAATGTATCAAATAAATACGAAGGAATTTAATAGCGATGATGGTACAAAATTTTGAATTATTTTTCTATCCTTCTCAACACCAAGCATCTTATCAAACATTGTTTTTGACAAAGTTTTGGAAAATAATCATGATATTTACAAACAATTTAAACAGATTTGATAAGGTGTCTACTAAGGCAGTTACTTTTTTTTGTCCGGTGAAAATATTTTTCGAACCCATGCAGTTATGGCTGGTCGTATCAAAAATTTATTTTGAAAACATTTTTTGGCATTAGGTACTCCGAGTTATCATACGTTAAAATGGATGCGATGTTATTCATATTATGGGAGTTGTTGCGATTTTTCTGTTTTTCAAAAAATCTTCCCCATTTCGACCCAATTGTTCGGACTTTTCCCATAACTACTCGACCGAGAATTTCCATTACCGTATTTTATTTATCATTTTGGACATGACATGTCCAAAAATACGGCATTTATCAGGCCCATGAAAATGTGATTTATATATATATATATATATATGGGATTTTTAGAACATAAAAGAAAACTATAAGAATATTTCGTCTACAATAGGTAGTTTTTATTTGAAATTTACATAAAAGTGGCATTATTACAAATTTATATGTGTAATAGTATAAAATATTATAAATTACGATATGATTTCTTAAAATGCTTCTTGTTCGATCCGAATTACAAAGACACACATCTCCTGAAATTCGTAATGTGTTAGAGATTTGGCAACAGTGCGCGCCATAAGCCGTGTACTGCAATCTAAGAGTGGGACGGGCTTTTATAGCTTGAACTTCCTTATACTCGCCTTTCATATTTGCTGCACCATCGTACGTCTGGCCCCTTAATTTACTGATGGGCAACTGCAGCCGACACAATGTATCCACAACAATTTCTGTCAGAATTTCTCTAGTTGTTGAATGCGCTGAGTAGAACCCTACAAAATCTTTATGGCAGGTCAGATCTTCATCAATGTGTCTAATACAAATCATTTGCTGATCATTCTCTGCAACATCTTGTGTCCCATCAACAATCAAAGAAAACATGCCTGCTTTATTCACATCTTCACATATACTTCTGATTTTATGGTGCGCCATATGTTCTGCAATTTCATTTTGAATTTGTGGGCTTGTCCATGTAGTTTTATTTACCAACCAAGAAGAAAGTTGGCAATCGTCTTCAGCAAGAGTTTGTAGGACTTGAATGAATGTTCCATCACAGGCATTGTGACCTCTAATAGCTAAACCTTGTCTCAAACAAAGTTTTAAAGACTTAAAAATGTTCAGCAAACAAGCTTGAGCCTGTAACTGTTGTTGTTTTGTATGATAATTCAACTGGCTTTCAATTGGTAGTGAATGTTTTTTGTGAGATAACTGTTGGACAGCAAAAACATGATTTCTACTTTTTTCATGTTTTTTAAACTTTTCTATGGCCTTTTTCCAATTTCGGAAACCATTTGTAACAAATGTGGGATCTGATTGGTTCGAAAAACTGCATGGCAATTTTGTGGATTCGCTGAAAACTGTTATGCATGCTTGACAAAGGGCTCCAACCTCTGGTTTTGTCGTAAGCCATGGGGATTCTTTTTTCCAGTGGTTTTGAAAGGTTCGTACCCGACCGCTATGTTTTTGAATAGGAACAAAATCTGTCACAGTAAAATATTCTTCTGGGTTTAACTTACTACACTCAGACTTAGAGCTCAAACCACTGGTATTGCAAGCATCATGGTTACAACATTCCGCTTTCCTTTCGCAACTTAATTGGCTTGGAAATGAGACTATTTGCTGGGTCTGACTTGTGCTAGGTTGTGATTCTTCTCGTTTGTTTCCCTATAAACGTAAAGAGAAGAATTCATGTTTTATTATGTCTCAGTCGGCTCGCTGAAGAGGACATCTAAAAAATTGAAAGAGCAAAGAGGCTTAGTAAAAGTTGTGTAGTACTATTGTAGTATAATGGGAAAATAAACACACATAAAATATTGACTGTTTACCCCAATCTTTAAGTTAGTATT
The DNA here is from genome assembly GCF_032445375.1 of Bacillus rossius redtenbacheri. Classification (NCBI taxonomy): domain Eukaryota; kingdom Metazoa; phylum Arthropoda; class Insecta; order Phasmatodea; family Bacillidae; genus Bacillus; species Bacillus rossius. The sequence goes on along the minus strand of NC_086330.1, from coordinate 263,597,876 downwards.
TTAGTTTTTCTACTATTTCATACCACACACACACACGACACTCTTGCAGACATACATTGGGGTTACAGGCTTACAGCAGACTATTCGGTGCAAGTTTGTGTCTATTCTTCTAATCTTCTATGTTCGTTAAATAATAGATTTTTGAAATATTTTGGGTCATATATTTAATACAAATATCTTAATATGGAATGTCAAACAATTCTCCTTCTGTAAGCAACAAGTTTCATAACAATGATCTTTTCTTATTCTAGGAAATATATATTTGAGGCAATTAAATTTAGCATTTACAGATTTGCAACAATGAGACATGGCTGTAATGTTATAAAGGAGGGTTCAATTATATTTTTTTGCAGAATACTCGACTTTCTCTGAAGTAAAATTTTGACAGAGAAACTAATGACATTCTAAAATCCCAGCGAATAGTGCACAGTGGTCATTTAGAACTTTACCAAATACACATTTTCGATATACCTATGTTTTGCTCATTTCAATTGTGCGATGATGTCATCACACGTCCTAAATGCGTACATATTAATGCTATTAATCATTTGAAACAAAAATGTCCAGTTTATGTGAGAAAAAAATTTCTTGTTTTTCATTTTCGTAATAATACATCGTCTGCTTAAAAAGGCACAGAATAATGTATATACTTCAGTGATGAGTCCTTTATTTGCCATATTATTCTTTAAATTATTTTCGATCCTCTTGAGAGTATAAAATGTTAGCTTCACCGTAGAGACCGATTAAGTTGCTAAGAAAATCAGTAGGGTAACAGATCTTATTAAAATCATCTCAATCTGACGAAGTTTGAGATGTAAAGAGTGGGGTTACATTTTAAGGCTTCCGTACCCAAAGGGTAAAACGGGACCCTATTACTAAGACTCCGCTGTCCGTCCGTCTGTCTGTCTGTCCGTCTGCCACCAGGCTGTTTCTCACGAACCGTGATAGTTAGACACAACAAATACTAAAAACATAGTAAAATAAATATTTAAGGGGGCTCCCATGCAACCAACGTGATTTTTTTTGTTAGTTTTTGCTCGATATTGAAAATAGCAACAGGTAGACGCTTGAAATATTCACAGAAAATTTAGTTATATATTCACTTTAAAAATAAATGAGTAAATTAAAATAAAACAAATATTTAAGGGGGGCTCCCATACAACAAACGTGAAAACAGAATAAAATTTCACAAATGATGTATTTCTGTTGCCGCTATAACAAAAAATACTAAAACAGAATAAAATAAATATTTAAGTGGGATGATTTTTTTAGCCGTTTTTATAGATAATGGTACGGAACCCTTCGTGCGCGAGTTCGACTCGCACTTTGTCGGGTTTTTTATGCCACATCACATAATTACTACGATTCAAATGCTGTTCGTGAAATTCTTTGTTCACAGTTTTTGATGCGCCCTAAAAACCCAAAGCGCCAAAGCTAATAAACGGATCAACATCAAATGAACGATCGAATCATATTAAAACACCCATATAACACCCAGAGTGCCCTCCAACACGAACGGCTTAGTATCCACTCCCTCATGCGGGAGCGGAAGATGTGGACCAAAAGGCACATAGGCGCTATAACGACTGGGGATGGTACAGTGATTAGGGATTCAGTCACAATCCTAGACGCATTTACGAGTACATACAAGGAGCTTTATGCCGAACTTGCCATTGACGTTGATGCAGGAACTCGATTTATCCACGTATACGACGGCGGCCTCGGTGACGTAGCACAAAATGGACTGGTAGCGGACTCAACAGCGGAAGAGATCACTCACATTGTTCGTCGAGCTCCGAAAACGAAGTCACCTGGTGTCGATGGTTTACCGTATGAATTTTATCAGCATTATTGGCAGATAATTCAGGGTGAATTCTGCGAAATGGCTTGAACAGTTGTCCGACGAAGGCACCTGGGACGCACACAGGCAGAAGGAATTATTGTTCTCCTTCCTAAGGTGAAACAGCCGCATGAGATCACTCATTGTCGGCCTGTCACTCTTCTTTGTGCTGACTACAAACTAATTGCACGGGTGTATGCTAATCGAATAAAAACAGTGCTCCCGGATGTCAATGGACCTGATAAACACTGTGCAGTGCAGGGAGCTTCCATTGTGCACGCCACCAGCACACTTCGGGATGTTCAGATGCTGACACAGAAATCACCGGGTGCTGTAGCTCTCCTGAACATTGATCTCGAGAAGGCTTTTGACAGGGTGAATTGGACGTTCTTGGACAGGGTGCTTGAGCACCTATGCTTCCCGCCAACGCTCTTGGAAACGTTACGTACATTCCGTGGGGATCTAACTTCGAGGTTGTCTATCAACGGCAGATTTTGTGACAAATTTCCGATCCTATCGTCGGCGAGACAATGGTGCTCACTCTCAATGGCGCTTTTCGTAATATACATCGAGCCCATTATAAGGATGTTCAATGCCACTCTCGCGGGCCTGAGAATTAATGGGCACCACTTAACATGCATTGGCTACGCTGACGATGTCACGATCATTGTGCGCAATGAGGCAGAAATAGCATCTGTTCAAAATATTCTTTCCGGGTATCACAAAGCCACGCAGGCACGATGCAACTTCTCGAAAACGCACATCCTTAACTTGAAAGCAGAACCCGATGTAATCACTCCACCGCATCCCTTCCAATCCACGGATGCAATACGAATGCTGGGAATACTCCTTAACGGGAATGTAGAGCAGACAATTCAAGAGAATTGGGGTACAGTTGCTCAAAAGGTCCGTGGCAGCCTGCTCGAATCCCGCCTCCGTAATCTGGACATTATTCAGAGAATATACATTATCAACACCTACTCACTGTCGCAACTATGGTACATGGCGCAGGTGTTTCCACTGCCAGCATCAATTGCAGCTCGCATCAGGCAGTATGTAGGATGGTTCATTAGGAAAGGTTCCCTTTTTAATGTCAGCAGAGATCAGATAACGATTCCTGCTGTCAAAGGAGGTCTAGGACTCATTGAACACGAGCAGAAAGCGAGAGCTCTATTCCAGAAGTCCATCATACAGCGTGTCTTAAAGGGTGGACGTTCATCGGCTTTGTACACAGAAGCATGGGATGCTTTAGAGGGGCTTCCATGGCACTACAGGGCAGCCGCAGCGTATCTGAGGACCACCATCTCCGAGCTCCCAGATGGAACGAATGTGTCAACTCGTTTCCTCTATGATTTTCATCGACGAACAATAACACACATACCGAAAATCCAGACCAAGATTCTCTCCTGGTGGTGGCCACAAATATGGAAAAATGTCACGGACCCAGAATTACCCACTCATCTCCGTGCCGCAGCCTTTGCTTTCGTAAATGACCTGACTCCCACCAAATATAGCAGGAAACAAATTTCGCTGACCCAGGACGACCAGTGTGACCTCTGTGGCTATCGTGACACTGCTATACATCGAATGTATGACTGCTCTTTCTCGCGCCCGTTGTGGGAGTGGTGTCAAAGAACACTTGCCAGACTTCTCGGCATGCCTCAGAGAGACGTGTGTGCGGACAGGATGTGCTATCTCGACATAACGACGTTTCCGACAGTGAAGAGGAGGGCTGCTGTGTGGCTCATGATGAACTTGATTGCTTTCGTGCTCCAAATGGGACTTCATCGCCCAGTTACGACGTGAAAGATGGTTGATGGTAAAAAACAACACCTTACGACGACGATTTGGACATTACCTTTTCCTGTTTTGATAACTGTAATGGCAATGCATGTTGGTTCGTTAGTGTGAGAGTATGTAAACCTCTTGTACACTCTTCTGCCTAAAATTGTCTGTTATGCGACTGTACCAGCACCAAACTTGTCAATAAACAATAATAAAAAATAAAAAAATAAAAAGATGGCCATACGGTCAAAGGTGTATGTTTTCCAACCTAGAGGTCTGAGCTGCGGTGGTTCGAATCACAGCGCTTCCAATGTTTTTTGCATAAAAAATTAGATTTTGTATGTCGATAAGGACCATAATAGCTCTGGTAGGTAATGAAACATCGACATTATGTGATGAAACAGAGCGACGCTGGCGCTCTCTAGGAACAAACAGCAGAAACAAAGTCGACGGTACCCAAGATGGAGGCCTCCAGCGGAACAGAAAATATCAATATTGCCTCCGTGTCGAAAATTTCATCATTAGTGAGTGGAGCACTCGATTTAAAGATGGTGGATCCAATATGATGTATCCGAAATTGCCTCCAAGGTCAAGGTAAAAGGTCAAGGTCACGGTCATTAAAGATGGCCACCATTATGTCACAATCCAAGATGGCGGTCGGCACCACAGCACCACAGCCTGAAGCCTGGCGCAGGAGCCCATTTCCTATACCTGGCATTCCATTGAATTATTGATACACAGGGAGAAAGAGGGATCGTCAGAACGGAATTACTTCAAAATTTGAAGAAGTACCTCCAGCAGTGATTCTTTATTTAATAACAACGTGTGGTCTAATTTCGCCGTACTAACCAATCCTTCTAACGTGTCAACAATATTGTTTAGTTGAACCTGCTTGTCAGTGATGTCAGATTCAGAGGAGACCCGGTTTGGCGGTAAGACATTCGTCGGTGTCGTATGATGTAAAGTAACGGGTCAAATTATATCTGGCACATCAAGGCGAAATTGTGCATAATACTCACGAAGGTTACCATTGGTGTTAACATCAAGTGGGATAACATAAGGTATAGCTTTGAAACATATTGTATATCCGTCCGATAGAATGTGCGAGGGGACACATGGTACTGGGTGGTTTTTGACCTGTGCATATGTCGGGTGTGGGCACGAGGCCACTCCACCAATGTCAGTGTGCATTTGGGGGTTATGGTATGTTCGCATGGTTGGTGCTATGCCTTGAGGGGTGATCGTCGCCTGCAGGTCCTGGCCAGTATGCATGGCCGTCACTTTCCGCTTTTCTTCCGCATAAGGTAAGGTATAATACGGCATAACTTTCGTAACTTCCCTCTCCTGCTACCAAACAGGACACAACTTCCTGTCTAAGTCAGAGTGGTGGCCTTTCCAATTTACACATTGCGGGCCATTAGCGGTAGGACATGGCTGGTCCTGGGTGTTCAAACATGTAGCACATCTCCGATAGCTGGTCCTACAAGTTTTGGCAGTGTGCCCAAATCGATAGCATGAATAACAGATAGTATCACTTTGTACTTCAGGGATGACCTTGAAGATTTTTTTTATATATTACTATTTCTGTTGGTAAGGATTGACCTTCAAAAGTGAGAGTGGCCAGTTTAATGGGCACCCTCTCATCCTGACCCTCAATCCGAATATGTTTGGTCATACATTCGGCAGATATACCTAAGTTTGTGTGTAGCACATTCATAACCCTCCATGACTTCGTCCATACTGACATCCAAAGGGATGACATATATAATACACTGCTTTTGTGCAAGGCCTATCGGGATGCTGGTGTTGAGGTGTAGTTGATGTGATACATCTGAGCCGAGGAAATGGTTAGCTGCCTCAGCTGTTCTAAAATGAATTTTGAGTCGTTTAGGTCCTGCTTGTTGTATGTGGGTGATGTGTCAATTAGGGTGTAACCTGTTGCCGATCGCAATAGGATGCAGGTTCCTTATGTTCTCATCAGTGGACTCAGCTAATACTACATAAGGACCACTACAGGAGGTAGGATAACCCGTGCTTCTGCCCATTACATACCGTTTACCCCATTGACTCAGTCCATGACTATCATCTGCCCCATTCATCGTTTCGTTCAAGGCATTACTCCCTATTCACGTCGTATTGATTTATTCATTCGCACATCCATCCATCTTATCATTTTCCGCTTATTGTCCGTTCGCTGCTCAATGTTCATATCACTATCCTGAATACGTTTACCACCTATCGCTTCATTCGTATAGCTCGCCAGGTGACTGCGGTTGTACCCCGATACACGTCCACACACGCACGCAGTCGTTAAACAAACATTTTAGAATAACTAAGTTTTAAAATTGAATCAGTTGACACAACATTCTCAAAGCTTCTGGAAGTGGTGGCCTCCAGTTGGAGGCTAACAGTCAACCGGAAAACAAAAGAGTAAATAAACCATCTCAAAAATATATTTGAACACACAGCTAAATCATCTAAGACCATTTGCAACCAAATAAATTAATTTAATAAAAGAGTGGCTCAACAAAAATAATTCCATATTAAAATGACCTAGGGCAATGAAAGTGGCGCACACGCTACAAGATACTTGTTGGAACTAGCAGAATCGTGTTGTTTTTAGCTGACAATTGCTTTTAATTGCAAGTACACACATATTATATGTTTTTTTATTTATATAGCCCTTTTATTATATAGAAAGTATGAATTATTGATTCTGAAAAAGTGTAAATAAATATTAAATATTTGTCTTCTATTTTTGTGTATTTAAAGTTTTCAATATGACTTTGACATTCTCCTTAATCTGCGCTTTCAGCAGTGTTACCAAAATGTATATCGTGTTGTAAATAAGTGCTAATATATGATCTTTACTTTACTTGTGCATGTAAATTATACATAATTAATTATTGGTAGCAACACAGATAGTGACACACATGTAAACTTATCATTACACTTTTTAACAGAAAACAACTCACTACAATTACATAAAACACTTTCAGAATCACATACTTTTTTACACTGAACATGATTACCCTTACACATAACACATAAGAAACAAACATTACAACACTTGTACCGAAATATTTAAAGAACCTTTTCCAAATAGTATTAAGATAAAAATCCAAATAATTGTTAGGTTGGGCACGGGATATCTAAGAGTTCTTATTAAAATTTCATTGTTAACTTAATTATAACTGATGAAAATAATATTTATCAAGTAAGGATTTAAATACAAAAATGAATAAAATTTCCAAATAACTATATCAGTGTTTCGCACAAAACTCTTTTTTCCAGAACTTCTGAGATACATATCAGAGTTTGATAATTTTTGTTCAGTCCTGTTGCCAGTAATAAATTTGTGTTAATACAATATTAATCCATCTGGAAAATAAATGACTTTTAGCTGATTCCAAATAATTTTTCCTTAAGAATATTAAATCTTTAGGAGTTCCTATCAGAAACACTTCAATTATAGTTAAAAACATGGCTCTTTAGATTGCCTAATGACACAATATTAGCCCGTGTGATTCTACTCACTATAACTGTGAGTTATGATTTCTTGGCAGAAACTAAAAAAATTTCACATCCAATATTATAACATGATCATCACCCTTCCAGGGCTAGAATAAGCACAGGATACGTGTTTCAAGCTCCATATAAATGTAGAAATGCAATAATTCTTTATCTTCTCTTATCAAGCCAAAATGGCTAGGAAAGGCCCTGTACAAGAAAGCCAGGATTATTCAAAAAACCATTAGTATCTCACACAAATTTTGAATGTTACAATACAATTTAAAAAAATAGATTTTTCAACTACTAAGGTTTTTGAAATATGGCAGACATAGCTGAATATGTCCATCTGGAGACTTAGATAGGAATTTACACGTCAAAACCTAAAACTGAACATGTAGAATTACCTAATAAAAAATATGAAGATTACATACAATCCAAAAAATATTCATAAACACAGTTGATTTAGTTAAACAAGAAAAACGAAAATTGCATAGAGAATTAAACATCAGAGATACTGCAGACTTTATTAGAGTACAAACACATTGCAGTCCAAAGTGTAATACAATTCTTCCAAAAACAAAACAAAAATTAGAAAAAGAAGTTAGAACACAAATAAATGTAATTCAGATACGTGAGACAACCATGCACGCAACAGTAATTGCTAGAGCTTGCCAATGCTTTACAGTTAATTTCTGATACTTTCTAGTACTTGATGGTATTTGCCCATACTTACTACAATACATCACTTATTCTCAGAACTTAATCATTATGTAGGATCTGGCCGGTACCTGCTAGAACTTGCCTGCCAGTACAAATTTACAAGTGTTCGCTGGTACTTTCGGAATAATTCCAGTACTGGTCTGTTGTAGTTAGTACCTTAGTTCAGTTCTTCGCATTCCTTTGCTGGTACTCGCTAATACAGTACAATCTTACATGCATTACAGGTTCTTGCCAGTGCTAGAATGAATTTGCCAGTATTTTATATCTTGCCAGTTAATTTATTACTTGTTAGTTATTTTTTTACCTAAGCAGGTATTTTATTACTTTTCAGTTATATTATTACTTGCCAACACTCGCCATTAATTGCTAGTACTTTCTATTACTGGCAGGCACTTGATATTGGCTTGCACTTTTCGGTACTTGATGGTACTTCTTTGTACTGGTTAAGATGGTGTTATTACTTGCCAGTACTTGCCAGTACTTGCCAGTACTTGCCAGTACTAGCCAGTTATTTATGGTTCTTAAAAGTTCATCTCCATATCTTGTCAATACTTACCAGAATTTAGTCTCAAATTGATATTATTTTCATGTTCTTGCCGATACCTTGTTGGTACGGGCTAATACTTGAAATATCTTGCGGCAATTGCCTGTTATTACCAGTAATTGTATTTACTTATCTTACCATTAAAGGATTGTAATTGCTCATTGACAGTACTTACTGGTACATTAATGGTGAAACTGGCTAGTTATTGCTTGTATTCGTAGTACTTGTTTTTACCGCTAACATTTTACTTTTATTTGCTGGTACTGTTAAAATCTTTATAGTGCATAGCAGGATATTACCAGTACTGACTACATCTTGCTGATACTTGGCTGGATCTTGCTGATACTTGGCAGAATATCACTATAAATTATGGTACTTGCTAATACTAACTGACAAATGTCTGTATCTGTATTCATTTTAAAGTACATACCAATTAGTTACAGTTCTTATCTGTGCTTATTGGCTTGTGCATATACCTACTGGTAGAAACTTACCAGTTTTTTTACATTGCTTTGATTGAATTTATCAGTCATTTCTGTAATGAGTAATTTATTGCCAGTACTTATCAGAGCTTACAATGACCTCATACGGCCCTTTCAGTAATCCATGAAAATAATACACGCTGGTATTGAGTTATTCTGGCCAGCAATAGAAAATTATCCCGTATTTGAAAGTATTTGGTATGTCTGCCTGTACTTCCTGGTACTAGGCTGATCTTGATGTTACTTAACAGGCTCCTGTTTGTACTTGAAAGTATTTTGCCAGTAATTGCACAGTTAATGCCAATAATTACCATGTAATGCCATTACTTGCCTGCACATGCCAGTACTTTCCTGTACATCCCGGTACTCTCCTATATATGCCAGATATTGCTGGTTTTGGATAGTATTTGCCAGTACTGGCAAAATATTAACAACAATCGCCGATTCATGCCAATAAAAGCTGTTTTTGCCAGTTACTACCAGACCTTGACGGTACTTAAAATACTTGCCCATACTGGTCATTTATTGCCAGTACCGACATCATTTTACTAGTAATTTAAATTACTGGCTGGTTCTTGATAGTAATTTGTAGGAACAATGTAGGAGATTGCCAGCTATTGTAAGGATCTTGATTTTAGTTGTCAGTGCCCTGTAAATAATGGTAATTGCCATTTATTGCCAGTTCTGACAGACACTTGATTTTACTTTACTGGTAATGTCTAGTATACTCGTAGGATTTTTCTGGTACTTGCTGGCACCTTCTGGTATTAGGCAGAATATTACAAGTGCTTAGCAGTATAATGCCAGTTCTTACTTGTATTTTCAGGTATTTGGAAAGATCTTGCTGTGTCTTGGCAGAAAAATGCGACAACTTGTCAGTATTTCCACTATTACCCATATATTACAGGAATATGTCAGTAATCACTGGTACAGGTCTGCAATTGGCGGTACTCGCTAGATAAGTTAGGTTATTTCGGTACTTTAATATTTTTTGCCAGTGCTGACATGATATTGTAGGAAGTAAATTGATGGGAATTGTTGGCAACGATCGTTACTGGCGAACACTTGTTTGTTTCCACTGATACTAATTGGCAATTATTGGTACTAGCAGTAATGGCACAATGATGTTTGTAGTTTCCAGAATTAGCTAGAATTGGCAGAACCTAGCCGGTACTTGCTGGTACTCGATAACACTTGGCAAAAATGTTTGGAATTTGAAAGAATTTGCAAATTGTTGCAAGTATTATCTACATTTTACGGTATATACTTGCTTATACTGGCTAATACGCATAGCAGAATATAAATGGTACTTGGCAAGATCTTGACAGTACTTTGCAGGATAATGCTGGAAATGGCCAGAATTTACGATAATTGTTAATAATAGCCGGTTATTCCAGTACTTAATTATAAAATTTCTATTAATTACTGGCATTGGCAGCATATTGCCAATACTTTGGAGATACTTACTGGTAGCAACTCGACAATAAATAAATATTCTAGTCAGTATTTGCAAGCACGTCTCGGTAATTGGTATTACTTGCCGTACTTACCCGTTATTGCCGATACTTACCAAATATTACAGCTAATTAACAGTATGTGTTGGTACTTTACCGTACTGTCAATGTACTAACAAAATTTTGCTAGTCTGTGACAGGATCTTGCTGGTACTTGGCAGTCTTTGTGGTAATTATGCGAAGGCAACGTTGGTAACTGAAGAAATTTTGAGGATACTTGCTTGAAAGCATATTCCTTCTTACTTGACTAGCTTTAGAGCAGTGTTCACGAAAGTGTTGAATGTAATGTCGTATTCTACCACTGGAATACTCACATTTGAATATAACGTTATAGCAGGGATATAAAATGAGGATCGAATGCTAAAAAAATGTGGTTTAAATTGAATTATTTAAGTGTAAAAAGGAAATTGATGATGGTGAGGATGAAGTTGATAAGTTTTTGGGATTTTAAAATACTGTAGTTGAAAAAAAATTTTTTTTTAAATACTCATTTTTGATTTTTCTAATAGTTCAATGGATATTGGCAATTTTAGTAAGACACTCTGAGGATAAAAAACAATATTAACTGACACGAAATTTGCCCATTTTTTTAATGGTGCAATCGAATTTGTTGTTAGCCTTGGTATACCTGTAATTATTTCCTAATTTTATACAGCAAGGTAAAAAAGGAAGGAAATCGCAAAATGTTACTATCTGCTGAAGGGAGGATTGTACGCAAAAAAAAAAAATACAAAGCAGTTTTTGTTGCGTTTGAACTGAACTATTAATTTCCAGAGTTTGGAAATTAAGACCTGAGACGCAATTATTTGTCGTGGACAAGGCGCATCTAACCCAAGTGGCTGTTGTCCCTGCTCTAATAGTGTGGGAGTGCAGAGGGCTCCAAAGTCGTGGCACCTACAACCACGCAAGGCCGTAGCCAAGTTTTGGTGACGAAGGAGATCCATTAAAACCATTACCGGTATATCATTTTTTTCGTGATTAAAATTCAATATAAAGTAAAATTGGCTTGTCACTCTAAAATCTCAGGGAATATTATACTTTCATAACATCCATGTTTACACAAAAAATATTTAAGCAATGATTTTGCGTAAGAAATAAAACGAAACATTTACTATTTTTATTTTTATTTAATTGATTTTAATACTTCGTTATAAAATTGATTGTTTGATGATTACATTAAAACAAATCATACACATGTTATTAAACACATGAACCACACATGTCAAGTTTGTATGAAAGACATAGTTACACGTGTGCAAACCGGCATTAAATACAGACATCTTGGTGGGAAAACATTCCTGTCGCTTGTGTGTATGAGGCATGTTGGGCTATAATGGGACAGAAAAAAAACATTGGTGTAGCTCACCAAGCATCACAATAATCGTTGTACAGTAATATCTGTGTAAACGTATGACGCTAAGTTGGTGTTCAGTGTCCCGGAAGGGAGGGGTCCGGACCCCGGGCCCCGGCGCGCGACGTCTCGGCGCCGCTAATTAGGCGGCGGGGAGGTGTGAAGCCAGGCGGCGACGCCCACGCTCCGGCGAGACAATGGCGCGCTCCTGGCGGCGCGGGCAAACAGGGGCTGGGCTGGCGCCCTTCGCACCACTCCTCGGCCCGTCAGGAACACGGGAGTGCGCAGCCGCAACAGCTCTCGTCCACCTGCTTCCATTAAATATTTTGTTTACATATATACATTGTCTATTGTTATCGTAGTCACGGCCATACAGACAGGTCCGGCAGCTTAACCTTCATTCTCTGACCTCATAGCGAAGCTCGCGGCGCTAGTAGCAGTGGAACCCAATATTGTGTTAACCGCGCTCTTCTCCCCTACTTCCTGTTACACATTTCCCTAGCATTCGCGGAGTTACCTCCCACCCAAGATGCCGCACACCGCGAGCTGATATGTTACACATATCGTCGTATTCTGGCTGGCTCAGCAGGGTGTCTTCTGACCCAGTGGATGTTTCAGAAACAAATAGAACTCACCGGGCTGCTGAGAAGGAGACTGCCGCTGACTCCAGTGGCTCAGTGCGACCACATCTCTACAGGATCTACGTCACAGCGGCAGGCCTCGTGGACACACCTGGAGCGCTGCAGTTTTCAGTTAAAATTAATCAAGTTTTAGCTTTTTGAAGTGAAACTTCTTTGGGCGCGATGAGAGTAAAATTTCAAGGCCAAATATTTTAATTTTAAAGATAGCAATATGCTATATATATATGGCTGGCACGTATTCGTTCATCTCATTGTGCGACGATTCACCCGATCAAAAGAAAAAAATCCATTTCGGCACAGCCTACACGCATAGGTAGATTTCGAAGTACCTATTTCTTCTGGAAATATTTTGGAATTTCCTATAAACTCCTGGAACATATAAATGAATATTATTGTAGTCTAAAATATCCTATATGTACGCCAAAATTAAAAAAAAATTACAATTTTCTCATTCCCTGCAGCGAAAAACAATTGTATGTTTTTAATTTAATGTATCCAGAATTTAATGCCTTACCAAATTTCATATTATGCCTATTATAGTAGTAGTATATAATAGTTCCTGCTGGCACAGGTTTCAGGCTGTGGTGCTTGGTGCTGGTCCGCCATCTTGTAAAGTAACGTCACGGCGGCCATATTGGATGACCTTGACCTTGAAATTGACCATGACATTGACCTACAAAATTTGTCAATATTTGCTCAAAATTCGCCAAAATCCACAATTTCCAGTTTTGTGGAAAATAAATTTCGCCAATGAATCTGAAAAAATTTGAAAATTACACATTTCCCGATTTCACGGGACAAGTTCCCGTTTCTGAGAGAAAATTTCACGTTTTAGTTCTTAAAACTGCCAACTGCTTCGAAATTATTAAAAACAGCTTAAATTGATTATCTACAGCCTCCTATAAGCCGTTTCTAGGAATAAGGTTACCTGACCGCTATCTTTGATTATGACGCCAACGATAAAATTTCTATTACGTCCGCCAATTTGAAAATCTCTATTTAATGTTTAATTTATGAAAAAAATTCTAAAATTAAAAAAAAAATTAACCAAAATTTAATTAAATATTATTTAAAACACGCACTAACGTCCTCGGTTCGAACTCATTGAGGACAAAAAAAATGGTGACAGATCCTTCCTCTACGAAAGACGCCGACTGACCTGCTACCACTAATGCCAAGGTATATATATCTACAGCTAGTATGATGTCATGTCCGCCATCTCGTTTTCGTCTGCTGGAGGCCACCATCTTGTTTTCGTCTGCTAGAGTGTGCTACCACCATGTTAATTTAAGTTTTGTCCACTGGAGTGCAATCTTCATTTATTATAACTGAGATTCCCACCATTTTGAAATATAGGCACCATCTTGGAAATGTGTAATTATTAAGCTAGAAATTTGGGACAGATTCCAAAATTAATTTTAGAAATCTGCAAATAATATGCTGATTGATTCGATCAGTTTCCGTCCTTGGTTCGATCCCGGAGTGACGCAAAAAATTAATTTTTACTAAAAAATAAGCACTTCAATAAATATGATGGACAGTTCTAAAAGCACCATAGGCTCTTTGCCAACCAGCCTCCAGTTATTCTTTATGTCAGCCATCTTGAAAATACTTAATAACCATCCTAAAATTTTGGGAAAAAGTTCAAAATTGACCAAAAAAACTCATCAATTTACATATTGAATTGTTAGATCCCTATCCTTGCTTCGATCCTTGACAAATGCAAATATTTTGCTTTTGTGTAAAAAAAATATTTAATAAACCATGTTAAAATTCTAAACGAGGCTTAATTTCATTTTATTCCAGCCTCCCATAAGCTGTTACGTCGTCCATATTGGAAGTTTGAATTTATTGACCTAGAAAATTAGGGAAAAATCCATAATTCATCAACAATTTCACTTAATAAAATAATGTTTGACGCAATAGATTTCCGTCTATGGTTTGATTCTCGGCCAGCGATAAGGTTAACTAAAGCATAAAATTAAAGTATTCAGTTTTCCATTACCTTTCGTGGAGTTAATTAATCATTTGCTCTACGAAAATCATTACTAATACAAAATACCTGTCCAACGAATTAAATACTTTGTCTCTATGCATAGCATGAAAGTCTTATTTTTTCGATACTTAGAATACATTCCGAACAGTTTATGTTTAATGCTTTACGTATAGGTTCTAGTGTCTTCGGACCACGAGACCAGGTCATGATCAATGTCAGTTGTATAGAACAAACATTTCCGAACCATGAGGCCAATCATGTCCTGAGTACAGACTTAACAATCGACAATGAAAAAAGGAAGTACAATCAGAAGCACAATAAACCAAAAGGAAGCACAATAATCACAAATAAATCACAATCAGAAGCACAAACAACGAAAACGAAACCCAAATGGAAACACGATCAACGAAAATGAAGCACAATTGGCAGCATAATCAACGAAAAGGAAACACTTTCGGAAGCTCATTCGACAAAGAAAAAGCACATTTGAAAGCACAGTTATCAAAAAGGAAGCACAATCGGAAGCACAATCAACTAAAAGGAAACATAGTCGCAAGCACAATCAACGTAAAGTAAACACAATCGGAAGTTCAATCAACAAAAAGGAAGAACAATAGGAAGCACAATTCACGAAAAAGAAGCACAATGGAAAGCACATTCGACAAAGAGGAAGCAGACTTGGAAGCACAATTAACGAAAAGGAAGCACAATCGGAAGCTCGATCAACAAAATAAGTACAATCGGAAGCACAATAAACGAAAAGGAATCACAATTGGAAGCACAATCAACAAAAAGGAAGCACAATTGGAAGCACATTCGACAAAGCGGAAGCACATTCATCAAAAAGGAAGCACAAGCAACAATTTAAGTTCCTTGTTTTGAACTAAATTATTTTCATGACTCTTCCGATCTCGACAAAGAACTTAAAATGAAGGACGTTGAGGATTTATGGTAAAATGACGTTAATGGAAGAATCCTTAACATGAAAAGTGAGAAAACATTCAAGTCGAATTCAAGTAGAACCTCCATACTTTGAAAAAATGGCGAACTCTTAAAAAGGAAGCTTAAAGACGATGCAGAAGCTTCGAATTCAACGTTTTCAAATTCTTGCAGTAATCCGGGTGAAGACATTGACTTATAGGATGGTGTCGACAATGACTCTGAGGCTGGTGACAAAATCAATGACTGTGAAGAACCACCTAAAGCTGTCAGGTTCGAAAGCTGTGATGAAGTCCTGAGACCGAAACGGTGAAAACATCGTGATAAAATAAATAATTCTGATAAAGCCTATGATGAACACTGGGAAGATAGTGAACTTAAAGAAATTAAAACCAGTCATTCCAAGAAGATGGTGATCGCAGAAGAGATTGATTATATGTCAAGGAAGAACCTAACATATCAGTTGATGCCTGAATCTTTTGGTGGCATCTTTTCGTAGACGAAACTACTCGCATATCGACGAAGTATCGTCCATACTTAAAGAACTGCGGGAAGCTGGCTACAAACAATAATCACTTGTGTTATTTTTCATGTGTATAATATTGAAAAATAAATCAATTATGTAGATTGAAAAAATACATTTTTTATTTATAGTAAACTGATTTATAACAAAGACTGAGATCTCGTAATACAGCTACCTCTTCGTTTATTGTGCTTCCAAATGTGCTTCCTTTACAATGATTGTGCTTCCAATTGTGCTTACTCTTCGTTGATTGTGCTTCCTTTTTGTTGCTTGTGCTTCCGATTGTGGTTACTTTTTGAAATATTGTGCTTCCAAATGTGCTTCCTCTTTGTAAAAATTGTGATTCCAATTGTGCTTCCTTTTTGTTGATTGTGCTTCCAATTGTGCTTCGTTTTCGTTGATTGTGCTTCCGATTGTGCTTATTTTGTTGATCGAGCCTCCGATTGTGCTTCCTTTTCGTTGAATTTGCTTCCAAATCTGCTTCCTCTTTGTCGAATGTCCTTTCGATCGTGTTTCTTTTTCGTTACTTGTGCTTCCTATTGTGCTTCCTTTTTTTGATTGTGTTTCCGATTGTGACACCTTTTTTAATTGAGCTTCCTTTTTTCATTGTCGATCGTTAAGTCTGTACTCAGGACATGATTAGCCTCATGGTTCGGAAATGTTTGGTCTATACGACTGACATTGATCATGACCTGGTCTCGTGGTCCGAAGACATTTGACCTATAAGTATAGTATTTATCATAAACTGTTCGGAATGTATTTTAAGTAACGAAAAATTAGACTTCCATTCTAGGCATAGCGACAACATATTGAATTCGTTGGACAGGTACTTTGTCTAGTGATGATTTTCGTAGAGCGAATTATTAATAAACTCCACGAAAGGAAAACTGAATACAACATTAATTTTACGCTTTAGTTAACCTTACCACTTACCGAGAATCAAACCATATACGGACATCTATCGCATCAATCATTATTTTAATACGTGAAATTTTTGATGAATTATGGATTTTTCCCTATTTTTCTAGGTCAATAAATTCAAACTTCCAAGATGGCGAACGTAACGACTTATGGGAGGCTGGGATAATATGAACTTAAGCCTCGTTTAGAATTTTGAACATAGTTTATTAAATAAGTATTTTTTATACAAAATCAAATTATTTGCATCGGTCAAGGATCGAAGCAAGGATAGAAATCCCAAAATTCAATCTGTAAATTAATGAGTGATTTTTTGTTCAATTTTGAACTTGTTGCCGAAATTCTAGGTTGATTATTATTTATTTTCAAGATGGCTGACATAAAGACTAACTGGAGGCTGGTTGGCAAGGAGCCTATGCTGCTTTTAGGACTTTCCATGATATTTAATTGAAATAATTATTTTTTAGTAAAAATTAATTTTTTGCATCACCGTGGGATCAAACCAAGGACATGAACTGATCGAATCAATCAGTATATTAATTGCCGATTTTTGAAAATTAATTTTGGATTTTGTCTCGAATTTCTAGCTTAATTACACATTTCAAATATGGTGCCTAAATTTCAAGATGGCGGGAATCTTAGTAATAATAAATGAAGATTGCACTCTAGCGGACAAAACTTAAATTAACATGGTGGTAGCACACTCTAGTAGACGAAAACAAGATGGTGGCCTCCAGCAGACGAAAACGAGATGGCGGACATGACATCATACTAGCTGTAGATATATATAGCTTAGCATTAGTGGTGGGAAGTCAGTCTGCCGGTGTCTTTCGTGGAGGAAGGATCTATTGCCATATGTTTTTGTGCTCACTGGGTTCGAACCGAGGACGTAAATGCGTGTTTTAAATAATATATAATTAAAATTTAATTATTTTTTTTATGAATTTTAAAATTCATCCCTATTTTCTAGCACAAAAATAATGGATTTTCAAGACGACAGCCGTAACGATAGTTGAAACGTTCTAAATCCATGATGGCGGACGTAACGATAAGTACAACGATGATGTCATACACATCCAAGATAATGGGCGTAACGAAATTTTGCAACGATTCTAGAATCCAGAATGGTGACAATAACGAAATGTGCAACAGTTTTTTTAAAATATAATTTTATTTAATTTTGATTAATTATTATTGTTTTATAAATTTTAGAATTTTTTCTTTGAAATCGAATAATAAATAAAGATTTTCGAGATGGCGGCCGTAACGGAAATTGTAACTGTGGCGCTATAATAAAATATGGCGGTCATGGTATCTCAATTCCTAGAAACGGCTTATCGGAGGCTGTAGATAAGCAAAGTAAGTTGTTTTTAGGAATTTCGAAGCCGTTGTCATTTTAAAAGACTAAAACGGGAATTTTTCACTCAAAAACGAGAATTTTTCCCGCGAAATCGGAAATTTTTTTCTTTTTTCAAGGTTTTTGAATTTTCTTGGAGGAATGTTTTTCAAAAAACTGGATATCTTTGTGGATTTTGGTGAATTTTGGACCAATTTTGGCAAATTTTGAAGGTCAAAGTCATTTGTCAAGGTCAAAGTCATCCATGATGGCCTCCGTGACGTCACAATCAAAGATAGCGAACCAGCACCAAAAACCACATCCTGAAGCCTGTGCCTGGAGGAACCATTAAATACTACTTATGTTAGTTATGCAATTATTTTTGACCTCCAAAAACAGTTTAATTCCTTGCACTAATACATGGTACTGCGAAATTTTTATTGGACAAAGTTTTATGGTAATGTAAAGATGGTTATTAATAAATTCCGACGTTTTTGATACTAAGAAAGTGTTATTTTTTTAAATTCTAACCTTTATTTTCACAGTAATAGCTTGTTTCATCAAAAATTGTTTCAGCCTAAAAAAATTTAATTAAAGTTTAGGAGTTTTACAATACATTATAATTGATTTGGTAGTATTTCTATAAAAATGTAATGACATTTTGTCATTCTACCCTTGTAATATTACCCATTCCCCTGTAGTAATGATTTGTGATATGAATTTTACTTGAGACAAACGTTTTCAACCTTCTTTAAAAGTTAAACAAAAATAAACATTAATTTGATAGAGTACATGGACGGAAGTTTTATCTATGTTATTATTTCAACCCTAGGTTTTTAACCCTTTGCAGCAATGGTTCGTCTTATCAAAAAATTGTTACAGAAAAAATATTTAGATAAAAATCATGGGATTAGTACATAATTTGTACGCATTCGAGGTTGCGTCTACGAAGGGAGTTATAATTATTTTTTTTCCAACCTTGATTTTTTCAACTCCTTGCATTTATATTTGGTCGTAACCAAATCTTAATCAGACAAAAGAGTTTGGTATTACTCTTCCGAGTTATAATACGTTCAAAAGGGTGTGATATTTCAAAATTAAGGCCGTTACAGCTATTTTTTTTAACATTCCATATTTTTTTTCCTCTTTGGTCGAATATTGTCCATTAACTAACTCGACTGAGATTTTTCACTACTTGATTTTATGTATCAGTTTGGAAGTGATTTGTGAAAAATTAAGGCAGTTATTATGTCCACAAAATTGTGATATATGTATATATAATATGAACATTTAAATTGATAATGGTTTTGGGGTATATGAACCATGATACGAAAAGCTGTAAAAAAATTTTCCGGAAGTCGCACCAAGGTAACGGCTACAATAAGTATTATTTCTTTGAAAACTAACTAATAGTATCGAGATAGATATATGAATGAAAGAATAAGACTGAGAGTGTGCGCATGCACTTGTTTCAGTGCAGAGATATAGCTACCCTATACAGTCAGCTGTGAATGCCATGAATTATATATTTTATACCAGCGCGCTCACGTTCCCTGCATTTTCCGCATAGGTAGCGCTTCTTGTTATGAATTTACTATTACGATCAGAGATTTGGCGTGTTCCAAATGGAAAAATTGTTTGAAAAAATAGTGACAGTACAGTTTTTTTTTTAAAAAGAAAACTGTCTTCTTTCTCTCTCTTTCTCTGCCGTTTTACCTCTTCCTATACATCGAGGTTTGACTTGCCAAAATATTTTAACTTCTATCGCATGTACTGAGTTACACGCACTCTTTTATTATTAGTTTGACAGGGAGGGATATGAACTAAAAGAAGCATTGTTGTTTTCAATGCCGTAAACGACTTTAGCTTTTAATTTTGGAAACCTTCCTTCATTGAGGCAGGGATACCACATTAAGAGATTTTCAAATACCTAAACATGATATCAACTGACATTATTGTTTTAGTTTTTGTCATCTCAAAATTTACTCAAATACTAAATGTTAATGACTAAAAACGGGAAACTGGCACATTATAGTCGAGTAGAAATAAGCAAAAAATGGGCCCGACATAGAACTAATACAAACAAAAAGTCTGAAAATACCTGATAATACCTTAGTGTTTAACATACTGAAAATCTACATTCGCATCTTTGCGTCTTTGGCCGCCATATTGGAAATATGGCTGACAGTATGCACATTTCCGGCAGTTTTTGTTATTTTACGGGTAAACCATGCAGTTTAGCGAAAACATGTAAAATAATTAAATTAAAGGAAATAAAATTTCAAACAATTTTAGTAGGGGCCTACTATTCGTTTTCCCCGTATCTCTCATGGTTTTTTTGTTATTTAAATTTAAACATTGGAATTAATTTTGAATTTTGCAGAAATTACGGAAATATTCGCCGTGTTCCACATTTTTCAGGGAAATTAGTTTATATATGAAGTTATTCTGATGGTTGATTAAAAAAACTTATTTCGTGCGAGTTCACGATATTCAAATAATGAATGAAGAGTACATTATGTCTGCATTGGTTTGAAGTTATTTTCTTGTCATAACCAGCAGTTATATATTGTGTTAGTAAATATAATTCATTTTCTTGTGTTCCAGGTTAACTAATGATAGATTTTATGCTCCGAGGTCATCTGTGCTGTTGGAGATGCTGTTCAGTTATCTCCGAAATGAATACAAGGAATTGTAAATGCAAGCAATCAGCGGGGCGATAGAATATCTGAATTACTTTTGCCTACTTCTGAATATCCTGTGCGAGTTCATGCTTCGTGTCGTAAAGTGTACAAAACTCCTCTTGTTATTAAGAAAGACCTTAAAACGGCATCGGAAGAAAAGGAAGGAATCGACCAAGCATGTCGCCAACGCTCTGGTACACGATCTTTTAATTTTAAGGACAAGTGTTTATTTTGTGGTAGTTGTGTTTGACCTATCGATTTAAAAACTAAGTCAGTTGTGTTGGTTCGAACACTTCGATTTCGTGGTACAATAATAAACACATGTGCATCAAGGAATGGTTCTTGGGCAGATGAAGTTAAAACACGTCTTCTGTCAGTTATCGACTTACCCGCTGCAGATGCTCAGTACCACAAAGTTTGCAGTACAAGTTTTCGGATTGGACAATGTATCCCCCAGAAATACAGATGTTCTGAGACATCTGCTACTTCCGGAAGACCAACTTATTACGCGCAACATGAAGCTTTCACAAAAGTTGCCAAGTGGCTACAAACAAATGATGATGAATGTGTCTCCATTAAATTTCTGTGCAAAAAAATGGATGAAATTATACCAGATGGACAAGAAATATATTCCCAGAAATGGATGCAGCAAAAGCTGTTATATCATTTTGTAGACAACATCATATTTATACAAAGAAAGGGATTGGAAACATTGGTTACAATGGGCTGTACAACAGCAACAATAATAAGAAATTACCAATGTCAACAGTGTTCAAGACATTGAGCAAGAAAAGTATCGGCTTATAGAAGCAGCAGCCAAAATAATAAAGACTGATATAATGCTGTTACCAAAACTTTTGGATATTTATCCTTCTCCCAGTGATATAGCCTCTACTGAAAGGAATGAAGAATTTATACCTCCTAGTCTTAGGAAGTTTCTGGATGTCGTCATAAGTTAAAGAATTGAAAGTAACGATGATGCACTGAAAAAAATACTGCTATTGGACAAGCAATAGTTCAGGTTAGCAGACCCAGAAGTTTTATTAGCCCTATACTTCTGGCTATTGGGGTGCAGCTACATCGAGAGTTTGCATCAAGGGAGCTTGTATATGAGCTCTACAAATTTGGCTTCTCTGTCTCATATGATGAAGTGCAAAGGTTCGTGAAATCATCCATATTGAATGAAGACAAAACTGTAGACGTATCTCCAGGAAATTTCTGTCAGTGGGTTGGAGATAATGTTGATCACAATATTGCCACAATTGATGGTCACAATACATTTCATGGGATGGGCATCATTATGTGTTCAACAAGATCAAATAAAGACATAATTTTGGGCCACAATAAACCTATCAAAAGATGTAATGCTTTTAGGAGAGCAACTGAAGTAGTAGTGAAAGCTCATATTCCTTACAGTTACTTTTCAAAGGATGCATCAGCTCTGAGAAAAATAGTATTTAAGCCAGTAGAATGCGACCCTCTTAGTGTCAACCCTATTGATATTTTGGGGAACACGAGTAAACTCTTAAAGGAACCACGCCCAGGTTGGTCTGGCTTTATGCAACACATAGTGACCAGGGATCATGCAGGAACAGTTTCTACTAGCTTTTTACCAATGATTGATATGAATCCTACAACTCACAGTTGTGTTTTCACAACACTAAGGTTTATCTGTTCAGAAGCACAAAGATTAAATGTTGATGATCCAGTAGTAACTTTTGACCAGTGCATTTACATGAAAGCAATCGAAGTTGTGAATTTTATGCCTGATGAATTTCCTTGCTTAGTAGTTCGTTTAGGTGGTTTTCATACATTAATGTCATTCCTGGGATCGATTGGGGAAGTGATGGCTTGTTCAGGCATTGAAGAAGTTCTTCAAGAGGTATATGCTGAGAACAGTATACCTACCCCATTTAATATCAGGAAAAGCATTCTCACGTTCTTTACGAGGTCACTACTTAATACATGCATCGCTAGTAGCATTACTTATAGCAGATGTTTTGGAATTCAACACACACACAGACGTTGAGTGTATTGCGTGTGTATGGCATGGATGTCACAGGCGAGAGTCAGCAGAAGTTAAGTGATTTAATCAGGCTGTTTGATGGACTCTTTCAGAAAGCTACGTCAACCACTGACGTGCTTAAAAGTCCTGTTCTGAATGAAATTATGGAAAAACTGGAAAAACGAAAAATTGAACTAAGTTAAGAAAGTCGAACAGCAAAACTATGGATTTTATACTTGAAGATGTTTGACATAGCAAAGGCATTTATTTGGTCTGAAAAGACAGGGAATTTTCAGATGCATCTAAGTGCTGTCCAAAATATGTTACCTTTTTTTGCTAGCTCTAGCCACAACAATTATGCCAAGTACGCAAGAGTTTACATTCAGGATATGAGAGAATTAGAGAAAAAGTACCCACAGATGCATGAAATGTTTACTAAAGAATTTTTCACTTTAAGACGACACGATAGAATGTGGGGAGGTGTATGGACTGATATGTTTATTGAACAGACCCTCATGAAATCAACTAAGGGACGATCTGTAATAACTCACGGCGGAGGTATGACGGAGAGCCAAAGAGCATCATGGGTGTTAAGTCATTCAACATGTAGTGCAGTCAGTATGGCAATCCATTTACTTACAAAGAGTCGACATTTTGATAACCAACTGTATGTCGAATTGTCATCTGCTAAACAATGTAGGGATCTGCAAGATGTAAAAAAAATATATGCAGTTTTTATCAACTCACAACCCTTTCAACCCAGAGTTGTCATATTTGTGCAATATAGCTACTGGTCTGTAGGATGTAGAAAGAAAAGTGACTGTTGACGATGCTGACACCATCGGCCAAAAAATATTACTGAAAATGACTGGAAAGACATTACAAGAAGTAAAGATGAAGAAATGTGACCAAGCTGTGACAATAAAAGTTCTAAAGAAAGGGGTGACTCTTGCTGGAAAGATATCCCATGTGGATCCGAGACTCATGACACAGAGAATGTTGATTTGCTTGTCATTAGATCGTAATACAGAAAATTGTGAAGACTACCTCTGTTACGAACTTTCTACTTTTCCACCTGCTCTGTTTGGTCCAGAAAAGCAACTCATCAGAAAAACTGACAAATCTGCCTTTTCAAGGCACCTAGATGGATTCATATCCGACAATGCCTCAAGCATTATTGATGACACATACCATGTTCTTGATGGTGGTGCGCTACTCCAACTGGTTGTATGGCCTCCGGCAGCAACTTATTCAGATTTAATTATCTTATACCAAAATAACATTGAAAGGATTTATGGGAAAGTAACTATTGTCTTTGATGGCTATACAACATCGAGCATCAAGGATACGGAACACAGTCGGTGAATGAAACAGTCATCGGTTTCCGTGCATTTTGAAAGTCATACACCAGTGGTGACAAGTAAAGTCGAAATTTTTGGAAATAAGCAAAACAAACAGAGATTTATTAATTTGTTAGAAAAACAGCTGGTTAAAGAAGGCCATCATGTTATACATCGCATTTCGGATGCCGACACAGTGATTGTTAGAACTGCACTGGATTTATCAAGATTCCGACATGTAACAGTTGTCGCCGATGACACAGACATTTTAATGATGCTGTTGCATCATGCGAGTCATGATATCACAATGAAAGGTATGAAGAAAAATGGAAAAATACGAAACATTCTCCAAATGAGAGAGACTAAAGGTAACGAAGCTTGTCAAATACTTCTTTTTGTTCATTCTTTAACAGGATGACTACAAGTTCGCTGTTTGGAAAAAGAAAATCTGTAGTTTTCCGCAAACTGTGTAGTTCTGAATTGCTGTCCGAGTGTTTGAAGTTTGGGTCCATGAACGTAAGTAACGAAGACATTATTGCAACAGGTCTTAAGATATTAGTATCAGTTTACGGAGGAGATCCAATTAATGATACTCTGAATTCACTACGATACAAACTATACCTAAAGAAAATATGTGTTGTAAGCAACGAATTTGACATCGCTCGTCTGCCACCAACAGAAAATGCTGCGAGGTACCATCTCCTTCGTGTACATTTTCAGTACATGATTTGTAAGGCATTAGAAGAGAACGTAGCAGATGCAACAAAGTTTGTTTGGAAAAATGTGGGCGGAGAAATAATTCCAATTCCAACAGATATTGGCCCAGCACCAGATACTTTATTGAACGTTATTCGGTGTGCTTGTAAAACTTCCACATATGATCCATTCTCGGGAAACTGCAAGTGTAGACGCCATGGACTTCCATGTAGTGAGGTATGCAAGAACTGTATGGGAAAAAATTGCACCAACATAAATGTTGCATATGAGGAGGCCGAGGATGACATTCAAACCGAGTAAAGACAGTGAGTAAAATATACTTTTTTAAGTTTATTAGTCAATATTATCAAACTTTTTTTGTGCTAAATGTGGACTGTGTGAGGTTTCTTCTATAAATTTATATAAATAAACGATGCACTAATTGTTTTTAGACGACAAAAAAATTATTGAGGATTTTAAATAGGAATATATTTTCCTTCATTAACTTCGTGGCAATATTACTTGTATTGATGGAAGCAGATATCTTCTCAAAACATGAAAAGACTCTTCAAACCTTTATGAAACTTGCTGAAATAAAAATATTATTTTGACTATAACTGTGAAAATTTACAAAACAAAATGAATTTAAATAATTTACCAGGACTTTTAAAAATATAATTGATTACATTGGTAATAGTAGATCTAAAGACTAGTTGCAGTAAATATAATTAAAATTTAGGGGAACCATGTATCTAGTTCTCCTTTCCTTACCCAGGCTTCGTAAAAAACTTCAACTGCGATACCCTAAAAGTTATTATTGTAAACGGAATCATTTAAAGTGATTTTATAAAGAATAAGCCATCAGAATATCTTCATATATTATCTAATTTCCCCGAAAAAAGTGGAACACGGGGAATATTTCCGTAATTTCTGCAAAATTCAAAATTAATTCCAATGTTTAAATTTAAATAACAGAAAACCTATGAGAGATACGGGGAAAACGAAGTGAACTAAAATTGTTTGAAATTTTATTTCCTTTAATTTAATTCTTATACATGTTTTCGATAAACTGCATGGTTTACCCGTAAAATAACAAAAACTGCCGGAAATGTGCATACTGTCAGCCATATTTCCAATATGGCGGCCAAAGGCACAAAGATGCTAATGTAGATTTTTAGTATGTTAAACACTAAGGTATTACCTGCAAGACACCGCAATCAGACTTCTTGTTTGTATTAATTCCATGTCAATGTTTATTTCTACTCGACTATTAAGGGATTACATGAGATTAAATTCTAACCTTCTAACGAAGCTTAATTTTGAAAGTTAAATGATAGAAAACTGTTGAAAACATGGTAGCACCTGTCAGTTTGTGTATCTTCCTAAATTATGTTTACTGTATTTAAGCTATTTTGAGTGTTAATGTTCGGTCTATCGGGCGTGAAGTTTAGTAACTGTACAAAATTGACAGAATAAATTAGCCAAAGAATTGTGTTTTGGCAAATTGGGGTGAAATGATTTAGGTGAGACTCGGAACATGGGTTCGAATCCCCGTGAAGCAGTGCAGTCTGTAGTGATGAAGTCATCTCGTGCCGGCAGTTCATCAGCATGCATCGCCAACCTCCCCGCGCGTTATCTTCAGCTGACCCTCAGCCTCCGACACGACTCTGGCATTAGCCACGCCGTGCTCTGGTCAGCGGCTATCTCCTGCTTCGGCTCCTGCCTGGAGGGGGAAAAAAATATTATCGACATACTTGAGTGGTTTTACTGCTCGCCCACTAATTAGTATACACATAGACAATGTAACTTCTCAGTTGAACTTAAGTTATTGTTTCATGTTTCCAATGGCAGATTTAAGGGGGAGAAGAGGCAGCGAGCTCTTAAGGTGCCAGCTGTAAAAGACACGGTCTTAGTGATACCAGAATGTTTGGCCGTTATTTACTCCCCGTGCCCACAGAAAACAGCTCGGCAATCCTGACAAACGAGAACCAACACAACATATTTCTGAAACTTACTCCACCTACATAAAAATTGTTTAGTAAACCTTATAATATTACACTAAACGAGGTTATTACCAAATACGTTCCAACTACCTGCAGTCAATGATGAAATTATTTTGCAAAATGCAGCTCACTAAAGTTTCTGTCCTCATTCAGCCAATTTCTCTTCTCTGTCCAACAAATATCTCTCCTTTTGTAAGACTTGTCGTAGCATGTTGCAACATGTCGCGCAGACATCGTTACCGCGAGACATTTGGCAGACCGACTGTGTTTTCATTATAGCGAGTCACAGGGGCCTAACAGAAAGTTGGCGAACCAGTTGGTTAAGCGTGTTGTTATATGGGCTTCAAGGTCGTGGTAGGTCGATAGAAACGTACAGGATAACGCAAAGCCAGGCGGAGTCTTGCGCCAAACATACCAAAGGTTTTCTGTAAAATGCCTTAACCACACCCGTTTTTTACATAATTAGATTTAAGTAACTAAGGCTGAAGATTCTATGATTTTGATTTTGAGCAGTTTTTTTTTTCCACTTAGCTGAAAATTATGCGAAAACCTCGGTGATTTTGTACATTTTTATACTTACCTTTTAATATTAACTGAAGTAAAAAAGTCTAAATTTTTTTAACATTTATGAAAAAAAAAAACCATTAAAATCATGATCATAACTGCAATAGTGTTATGGGATAACAAGTAATAAATCTTTTTCTCATCCAAGACGAAACTATGGGACACTTAATTATCTACCCCAAATCATTGCAGCATGTCCACCGGTGCTGACGGATAGAGGAAGAAAGTTTTTCTAAGGTGATTAAGCTGAAAAAATAATAGTAGTGGTTTAATGTTACAATAAAACTTGAAAACATCTATGAATTTTAATATCGAGCAATTATCAGGGAAATGTTTTATTACAAGTAGGGGTCAACAAGGTCCGGAAAGGATATCAGATCTTTTTAGTTTCATTTTTTTATTAGCTAATATCTACACTATACGTTAAATTACAACAATTTAAATATCTATCCACCAAATAATCACACCTTCAAAAGTCTACTATTTACTTTCTCCGCTAGAGCTCGGGTCGACAGTGACTTCCTCTACTATTCGTCTTTTACCGTGCACCTAGGTCCCAACACACTGCCTCGCACTACCCACTCGTCCGCCTCACCGTGCCCTGTCTCTCGTTGCCCGTTATAGCTCGCCAAGTGGTCACTCACCCTCTTCACTTCACTACTTAATTGCACTGAGGCCCCACCGGTATCGCCACCAGTTTCTCTCCCTCTCCGCATGTCGTATCAGTAGTTTATGCCTCAGGGTGCGTCCATGGATATATCTCGTAGCCCTCAGAAGTGTCGCTTCATCAAAGTCCACCACTTAACGCTCGAAGCTGCGAGAATAATGGCGTCCTAGTTAAGTCACTTCGCGTGACAGTGTTCTCGGGACCGTAGAACTCTCCAGGCGAGACAGAGAAGCACCCGGATTCCGCGGGACAGATAGAGACCCACCAACTGGATGGGTGGAGAGGGGAACCACACATAACTTAGAAACACAAAATTAAAAACCTCGAAAAAATTGGTTGTCTGTAAAGTCGGTTTACGGACGATAGTTTAACGTGACAACGTCATAACAAAACATTGATGAAATGATTGCATACTTTTATGAATAAAATTGAATCATTTTTATTTTAATAATAAAAGAATAAATACTTGAAATTATACAAGTAATCAGATTTTTTAAATGCAAGAATAATTAACCTTTATTGCCGAAATTGTTGTTGTAATAAGCAATGAAAACCACATTAACTTTTCATTTCACTTTATAAACAGTCGACGAAACAGTTCACGTGTAGATGACTTGTAATTAATTTTAAAAACTGGCGTTTAGCTATAAAGTTTAAATATAATTATGAACAAGTTTTCATATAAATAAACTGTAATCAAATATCTATCATCAATTATATGAATCACCATAATTTTTTAGTCAATTGTAACATAACCTATTATAACTGCACTCGCCGACAGCGTAACGGAACACAGCGTAACGGAACAATGAGCGTAACGGTACACAGCGTAACGGAACAATGAGCGCACCGGGAAACAGCGTAACGGAACAATGAGCGCAACGGGATACAGCGTAACGGAACAATGTGCGTAACGGGACACTTTTACGTGCGTGCAGCCGGCGTTCATCGATTTATTAGACGTTGTCACGTCAAAAACCACGTAACTTAGAACTCTCATAAGTTAGAACGATCATAACTTAGAAACACGTAACCTAGAAACACACAACGCAGAATCACACAACTTAGAAACGTCGTAACTTAGAAAGTCACAACTTAGAACTATCTCAACTTATAAACACACAACTTAGAACTGTCATAACTTAGAAACACACAACTTAGAAAAGGCATAACTTAGAAGATTCTATCTTGTGTTTTTCTAAGTTGTGTGTCTCTAAGTTGTGACAGCAGTCCGGTGGAGAGAAGTGTCCATGTACTGATATTGTAAGTGGTGAGGGACGGGCTTTACCAGAATCAAAGCGAGGTTCCCCAGAGATAAGAGCAGCTCCAGCCATCTCTGGACGCCTCGTAACAGAATGTCAGGTGAGAGAATTCAAAGAAAATTATAAGGCAAACACATGCGCTTCAAATACCACCAATCCATCCATCTGTTCCTCGCATATTGCATTCGAGTACATTGTATCAATTTTACAAAACTAGTTTTGTTTGTAATTGAACAGAGCTTCATTACATTCTCTGTGTGCACAATATGGTATGTGAAGTTAATAATAGTAAGTTTATGAGTACTTTCAAGTTGCTTAGATCACTAATTTAAACGATCCATTAGCATCTCATCACTTTTCATCGAGTACACGTAGTTTTAACTAAAAATAAGTAAATGTAACAATTTAATGAACCAGTAAATACGTTTGTCCTTAAGGTTGAGATATCAGACTTTAGGAGAAACAACGCACCCTCGCCCCCAACCTTCGTCGTCGGTAATGACCTAGATGCCGACGAGACGCAAAGCTCAATCCATTCCGCTGACGTGTGAGCGGGCCATGGCATGCCACTCGCTCCATCCGTAGAGACGCCCGCCTCGCCTCAAGCTGGAAGCCATCGGGAGAGATGCCGGCCGTCACTCAGAGCAACTGGCAGGGACGCCCTAAGCCCTCCGCTGATCACCGTAACAGTTAGCGACGAGACAGCTGCCGCCGTTACGACCACGTGACACACGCCGTTCCTCCCCTGTCTTCACAAACATCGCCAAGGCCTCTTTATTGTTATTGGAGCGGCATCTGTAGGGTGCGGGCGAACCAGGGAGGAAACAAGTCACGGAGTAGGTGCATGCAATCTTTGCCATGTAAATAATTTAAGTCAAGAAGATAACGACCAACCCTCTACGCCAATGAAGTTTATTGCTTTAGTGTTGTTAACATTTTTGTTTAACTATACTCTCTCATAATGACATTTTAAAGAACCTCCCTAGCGAGTTCCTGTTCAAGCTTTTCAAAAGACCTCTTGTTCGTCTATTTTTTCTTACCAAATTGTTATGCCGAGTTCTCTCCTAGGGAATGTCTTATTACCTTCTCTCTAAAATAGGGCTTGAAGGGAATAAAGGGTTATAAAATAAGGTCTCGACATTAACTTCAGTTCCACTTCAATTTAATACTAACTATTACAATTGCCCACACCGTCACCCGTTGAGTTATATGTATAAAATATACTAAAGTCAATCTACGTGGCTCGCTATCACACCTGTGAGTCTCTCACCTCCGCTCTCCTGTCTCGCGCTCGCGGCAGACCTCTGGGCGAGGCGGGAAGCGGCGGCGAGAGTCACGTGGCTCCGTCTCGGCACGGCCACCCGCACCGGGCGTGGCTGCCGTGTCTGAGACCTCGCCAGTCCTCGTTCCCACCCCCTCTCGACCCGGGGGCCAGCCTCGCTCCGCAGCGCTGTCCCAGTATTAGCGCTGACGCCGCTGTTGCCGCAACGAGGCCGGCCCGCTCGTCGCTGCACGTGTGTCGTAACAAAATGCTAATTACAGTGACACCCAATTTGAGGATTAATACCTCCATAATATGAACGGAGTAATTGTGGTGCCTCACTAGAACCATATTCAAGTATTAACGGAACTCCATAATCTTGTTCAGTCTAGAGAAAAAAATATATATATATATATATTCTTCTTCCTTCCAGGTGCATATTAACCTGGTGTACCACGGATCAAATAAATAAATCGAAAGTCGAAAGTCGAAATACGGTGTTTGTTATTCGATTCAAAACAGAAAAGAACGGAGACATTTTACTGATACGGACAGAAAGGGAAAAGAAACATTTTCCGGGATTAAGCCTCTTTCATGAAGGAAGAGGGTTCGTGTGGCCATACACTAATAAACAATGAAAAAAAGGAAAAATTATATATATATTTATTTGAACAGTAGGTGGCGAGGATGATTTACAAATTGTATTTAACTACAAGGCCTTGCTACATGTTTATATTTTTTTCCCCACTTGGAAGGGGGAAATCTGCCCCAGTATACTCCCAGGAAGAAAACCTAATTTTCTGGAACATCGGAGAACCCTTCTTTTACTCGAGATGCAAATATTCCCTGGGAGTCCGTCCTGTAGACAAATTGGTGAAGACCTCTGGCTAGTGAACCAAAGATTTGGGGTTCGATTCTCAGCCACATTTGGAAACAAAATTCCCTTCCCTGGTCCAGGACTAAGAGTTGTGTTGTCCCTTCACCGCCGAATTGAGTAGCCAATATAAAAATAACACTCCGCGCAATCATCTGGCTCAGTACTGCCCTAATCATTCCATGGACTTTTCCCAGAGACTATGGAAGGGTGTACGAAATAGCTGTACAACCGATAATCACCATTAGCAATAACAACATATTCGTTATAAATTTTGCAGTCAGGTTAATCGTAGATAGGGAAAATTTTGAATACACCGAACCACAGGGATCTGAAAATATTCAAAATCCGGCAGCCACAAGTAAGTTGGCAATACTTTATTTACAAATCGTGTCTGTAATTTTTCATAGAATTCAGTGTTTATATTAATGATTTAAAACCAGCATGCAATTTTTAATCATATATTCGTGTGCTGTTTATAAATCGTTTTTGATATTTCGTAACATTAACCCAACGAAACGGGTGGAAATAACTATGCAGTAAATTTAAAAAAAAAATTTGATCTTTTTCCTGATTACCATCTCTTATGAATATTTTCCAACTTAGATTATCTAAGAATGTTGTTTTCATGTTCAGACTGGCACCTTTGGTTACGTAATGTTTGTGTAAGCTGTGCAGGAAAACGTTTGAAAGTCAGTTCTGCATGTTATTCATGTTTTTTTTAAACGGGTTTCGATACTAACGTTAATTGCATTGTATCCGTTACATCGTCAGATGGACCGATGAGAAAGGGGAAACTGTTATGTTTGACATGGACTGTTCAGGGACGAAGCTTCCATGTGTGGGAACAGCGTCTCGCCAGTCCAAACTGTCGGTCCAATCAATCAGTCAGCTGAGTGCCGTGGCAGACATCTTTGTTATCTCTTTGGATGCTTCTGCTAATTTTTTCCTTGTCTAACTAAAGGTGCAACTGCAACTGCAACATACAAAGTTACATAAGACTGATCGTGTGTGGGGAAGACTTCAGCTCAGTCCAAACTGTAGTTCGGACGGAACAGTGGGAACTAGCAGCTGGACTGATCGTGTGTGGGGAAGACTTCAGCTCAGTCCAAACTGTAGTTCGGACGGAACAGTGGGAACTAGCAGCTGGACTGATCGTGTGTGGGGAAGACTTCAGCTCAGTCCAAACTGTAGTTCGGACGGAACAGTGGGAACTAGCAGCTGGACTGATCGTGTGTGGGGAAGACTTCAGCTCAGTCCAAACTGTAGTTCGGACGGAACAGTGGGAACTAGCAGCTGGACTGATCGTGTGTGGGGAAGACTTCAGCTCAGTCCAAACTGTAGTTCGGACGGAACAGTGGGAACTAGCAGCTGGACTGGTCGTGTGTGCGGGGACTTAAGGGTGAATGTCCCATTCCATTTCATTATTTTATAATTTTATTCCACACAGTTAAACTTGCCGACTTTTTGAGTGGCTGAACTTTCATGAAATTAAAAAAAAAATGTATGGCATTGCTTTTGCATAATTAGCGGACAAATTTGCATTTTTAACGTTTTTGTGCAATATGGATAAGAAGAATGAAATGAAATATAAAACAAAAACTTTTTAGAATTTAAGTTCGATTTTTAATTTATTTCAGAAAAAAATATATATTTAATTTTATATGGCCTTTTAATATAAAATTTTTTTTTTCTGAAATAAATTCAAATCATGCCACGCAGTGACCACCATCATTGCCTTTAAACAGACACAATTTTTTTTCAGTTATTTATTCCATTTGGTTCTCCTTGCCCACTCTGCACAAAAATGTTGATAATTTAACTTTGACATCTAATTATGCAAGACGTATGCCTTGCATATATTATTTTATTTGAAGTTCGGCCACTGAAGAAGCCTACACGTTTACCGGAGTTAGACGTAACTATACACAACAGACCTGGAACGGGAAGGTGCCTGACCAGTGTATGGCGTTTTTTTGGGCTACTTTTCCCTGTGCTTGTATGTATCTTAGTGTGGTGTAGGCTCTGGTATCACCCTCAATGACTGTCTGGTATTGCAGCTGGTATGGACACGTGTGGCGTGTCCGAGGCCCCGGAGAGCCCGCGGCTGTCCACGGGAGCCGCTCCCCGCCTCGCCGCCGCCCGGCGCCCCACAAAGGATTACGTAGCGCCGAGGCAGCATTCCGCGGCCGGCCAATCGCCGCGCTCGATCGCGTGGCCGGCGCTGCGCGGTGGTGACGGTGCAGTAACCGCAGACAGTCGTGTGCCCGCGCGCCCCCCGCCGCCTCGCTCTCGCGTGTTGTTGTTGTGTTGTTGTGTTGTTGCCCCACGCGCTGGACGCTGGATGCAGTCACAGCAGCGCCGAGCAGCCAGTCACGCTCCACGCATCTGTGACGTCAGCGCGACAAAATTCGCGATCGCGACAGACTTCCCGTCACTGAGTCACATGTCAGGATTTTGTTTTCGAAAAAATTGCTTGATGGGCGTATTAATATTATAATTTTCGATTATTTTAAAAGTTTTTTTTTTTTTACTAAATTTATCTGTGAAACATTTGAAAATGTGTTCACGTAACGTGATTTTACCGTATGAACGTTAAAATGTTCCTCTCAAACATATAGATTAAAATGACTTGTAAACATTGATTATTGTCTTATGACTGGTGCGTACGTAAAGGCTAGAAAATTTGTATATGCAATTTTTTTTTTTCGTCGTTCGGGTAAAAACCGCATGTTCACAAAAACGCGATTATTTTTTGTCGCATTGCGTCCTTCGCACCATTGTGATTCCAGCGTAATGCAACGAACTTGAAGGGGCATCATGATCGGCCATCTTGGTTATTTTTGAATTAACCAGTTCTAGGATTGTTTTCTGGTAGCGGAATTAGCATTTTTAGAGCACATAGCAGCATGGATGCTCCTGCTGGCACTCTACGAGATGATGATAATGATGATGGAGCATTAAAGGACTGATTGGGATCACGGCAACGTCAGTCACGTTTTTCACTCGTAAGTTGCCCTGCCGGTGACTGAAGCGTGGTGGCCTTGGCGGGAAGCGAGTGGCAGGAGCACTCAGTGCACCGCGCCGGCAGCTCGAAGCGCGGATGTATCTCTTATCAGGATCTAGCTGCAACCCCTTGTCCAAGTCAACAGTCCTGACCTAGACCAGGGACACAGTTTATTACGGCCCGCTTAAACAATATTACTAACAATAAACATCAGCAGGCACACTGTCGTGCATTAGCCGTCCGTCTTGTTTGCCAGCAGAACATAATATCCTCACAGAAACAATGGAAAAATTATTATGTATAATTTTTAACTCTTATATTAAAATTAATTTTATGTGTAAAATTTAGCCTTTGGTATACGGCAATTGATATGAGTATTTCCTGAATGGAACGGAAGTCGCACGGGACGGAAATGTGTAACCACGGTGCTTTCATCTGTAGTGGATGGCACGAACCAAAGTTCGCAAAGACAAAAAGAAATTTTATAGTATTGACTGTTCAATTAATTTTAGCAAGATAGACAATAGTATAGTAAAATTCCTTGTCGAATATCAGTCGGAGTTTAGAATTTTTTGAAGTCTCTTTCACTTTTATCGGAGCCGTTTCATTGTATAGTTTAAAATTTCGGTCTGCAAATGGAATGATTCAATATTTGACGTAAATAATCTGGCAACGAATTCTAGGGGTGGGTGGGGTAACTACGTGTAATTCGCGTCTAGACATGTAGTTGAAAACACAATTTGCGTATATACTTATCACGTTCGGCATTATTATAAATAATTATACGTTAAATTCCGTTTCCGAATTTCGAATTTAAGTGTACTGTAAACACAAGAACACATAATTTTTCACGATTCCGAAGTTAGATGCTACACATCTCTGAAGAGTGCTGAAAGACTCTCTCACTTTTTTTCTATTCTTTTTGTAATTACTTTACATAAGTATTAGAAAAATTAATTTTTTCTTCACTAAATGTCACATGTTGTGATTATTGGTTATTTTATGAAATATATATCTAACATTAAATACATTTTAAGAAATTTTAAATTAATTAATAGCTGCGTACCAGACCATCGGGGGGCTTTCAAAACTAAGATCAATCCTTCGAATATAGTGAAGTTGGACATCAATGACCTAAAGCTACCATTGCATCCGCTGTAGCCTGCTCGTTAGTACCAGACAAAACTGTGCCATATAACTTAAAATTGTTATTCATGCCGTATGCCTTTATTAGGATATAGTCCAGAGGAGTTACCGCCACTGACAGGGCTTATTTATAACATCTTTTAAACAAAATGTGCCGTATAAATGTGCACTATGTTCCACTATAAACTAAATAAACTAGAAACATTAGAAATGTGACGTATACAACAATAACACATTCAGAGGTAAATACAGTAATGTATCATCAGACCGCATAGTTTACAGTGTAGCATTACAAAATCATGTAACAAGCTTGAAGAAGTGTGCGCGTGGAGTCTACGGGTGACATAAGCGAAACTACTTGCTTATATTATTAGCTACAGGAAAAATTATTCTCTTCGGCTGAAGTCGCAGATCAAAAATACATATATATGAAAGTATGCAAGCGCTAAATTATTCTATGTGAAATTATGCAAGTATGCAAGTTTGCAAGTATGAAAGTAAGTATGCTGCGTCATTTCTACCTCTCCTTTGCCGTCTCCTCCTCTATAAGTTCCCCCACCACGTACCTAACTATTAATTTTAATAAAATAGTTTTAACCAGTAAATCGAAATTTAAAAAGAATGAGATTATATTTTTCAGAATACTTCTAGGAAAACAATTTTCGCGAAATTCATACATGCATTATTGTGCCAAAAATTAAAAATTGTTCGCCTGCCGAGTAGGCAACACGCAATGCTCGCGACATGCGAGGGTGGTGGCACTGCAAGGAGGCTCTGTGGGCAGTAATGAGATGATGATCTGTAGTTTTACACTACTGGTGGTTGTCGTGAGCACAGGCGACTTCACGGTGAAGACAGCGGTGCTTGCCGAGGTGGTGGTTGGCCATTGTCTTGCGCGGGATGAAGGTGCAAGGGACGTCACAAGCACCCGGTCCTGAACCCAGGCGGAGGGTTTAGCAATCCTTTCCACGGCCGGGAAATATGAGTTTTACTTTAGACACACTAGTATGCCTTTGGTGAAAATGGCTTAAATAGAGAGTTCCAACAAACCTAACATTTTGTATTAGATTTAGATATTCTTGTTATTTTTCACTTAAAGAAATATACTACATCTTCGTGTTGGAAAATTACGCGTGCCCCTTAAGTGATTCATTTTACTAACGAAATAGAACTAATTTAACTTGAAATTTTATTTTATTTATTTTTCGTTTAGTGACGTCAAGTATTTGCTTCGAAAATTACATTTGACAACACGAAAATACTTAAGCTCCGTCAAACTCTTTTTTTAATAATTCAAAACTTATTATCATCTAACGATTTTTTTAGAATAATCTCACGATTAAGTTTTACGTCGATGCACAGATAAAGGTTTCATGAATCATACACAATGAGCTTATATTTTATTTTATTCAAAGTAAAATTATTATATGTTTTAGAGTATTTCACTTTTGAGTCTTCAGCGTTTTTGGCTTGGGGACGGCTGCAGTAGTTTGAATAGAATTCACCGCTCAGTGTTGAAAGGCAGCAGTGGTAACACGTGGAACTACGAAGACCCAGTAGCTAAAAGATAGCCAGCCATTGTCAAAACAAACACTGCGGGAGAAAAAGTCGAGTTTCGTGAAGCTCGGCTACCTCGGGCCGCAATGCCCTCTGGGATCGTGGGAGATGAAGTGGCCATGAGAGTATTGTCCATCAGCTACCACCTGGTCACCGTGACTATGCTAATAGCAACTACCTGCCTCAATACACTTGCTCTCCCTCCCCCCGGCGTGGCCGGCTCACCCACGTAGTGGACCAGGGGTGCACAAGCCCAGGCTGTCGCGGTGTGATTACGGCAAACATGTGCCCGTGTTTTACACGTGTTCTACTACACCAGACCAGTGATGACACACACCGCTGCCTGCATGCTGCACTCAGCTCCAATATTGACTAGGGTTTACTGATAGCACTCGCCAGAGATGTATAACATCTGACCTAGGTAAAAAAAAAAAAACTTATTAACGTGTTTTCAATATTGCAAATACACTTCTTATATGAAATAAAATTAGGCTTGAAATTTAGGCTTGTTCTCTACGGGTTTATGTTTTCATTTTTTTTCTTAAGTTTCATTCTTGAATTTTTTCATGACAGTGCAAAACTGCAATAGCGTATGTCCAATAAATTGTTTTAATACATTTCTGGACGCGAATCACGGGTAGTTTCCTCACCCGCCGCTATCATTCGCTGCCGGAGAAGCTACGTCGACTATCTAAATCATTCGATTTCCAAAGCGAAATTTTTAACTATGTAATGAAACGGCTCGCTCCGATAAAAGCGAAAAAGACCGAAAAAAAACCAACTAAACTTCATCTTTGGAACTGATTTTCGACAAGGAATTTTATTAAAATACTACCCATCTTGTTAAAATTTACAAAAAAGTTTCCCTTTGGCCTTGTGAACTTTAGTTCGCGCCATCCGTTACAGATGGCAGCACCGTGGTTACACATTTCCGTTCCATGTAACTTCCATTCCATTCAACAAATTACTACTACCAATTACCGTATACCGAGAGCTAAGATGTTACATATCAAAAAATATCTCAGTACAGTAAACTACTATGATTGAAGTAACTGCCTCAAAATTCTGCTATCCACTATGCATAGACGACTGTGGCAATCAGTTATTTTTTTTCCGTGCTGCCCTGTGCTGCCGATACTGCGCCTCGCAGCTGCCATGTGCGCCCGGCGCCTGGCCTGCCGAACGCATTTGGACGTAATTACGTAGCGCAGCGCAGCGCTGTGTCTGCGCGCAGTCCGCTGCTTGGAGGCCATGAGTTGCACAGGGCACGCTCGAGGCAGTGACGTTTGAGTCTTCTGACGCTTACTTCAGAGCTGCCCAGTACGCCGGACGAACTAACAGAAGCTGCGTATCCTGCATGATACACAACACCCTGATTGCTCGAGAAGCGTGTGTCAAAGTCCCCTTCTTATTCTGCGCCAATCACGAATGAGCTTTATTTAAAGCATCCACTTGTGAATCGTAAATTTGATTCAGAACTCAAGTCTAAGAGCAGTCGTGCGTACATCATGCCCACCGCGCCTACTCCGACTGCGAATACGTCTCGTGTGGAGCAGGCATGAACTACGCTGCGCCAGGCACGCGCGTGGCACAGAAGTGCGGTGTTGCTTCCCCAGACACGAGTCACAGACACCGAGCCGGAAACCCGGACACACACGCGATTTGAAAACCGCTCCCGCTGAGAGTGGGGTCTGTTCAAGAAAGGCATTTAAGAATACGCTGAGGTTGGGGGAGTAGATATATTTACGTATTTCGTTTTTAAGTTGTATTTTTATGAGAGTGAAAATGTCTTAAACTAGTGATGGATAAAATCCCAGTTTTCTCGAATCTAAATCTTAAAATTTTAATCTCAAGTAGTACCTACCTCCAATATACCCCTCGGATCCAAATCTAGGTCTCAAGGGTCCAAATAAAATTATATACAAGAAATTAATAATATTAACCACGGTGTTGAACAGTCACCCATTTAAAAGTTTGTTTCCAAACTAAGTTTCCATAATCAATATATGTTTTTATTTTATTTATATATATATATATTTATATATATATGTTACAAGTACTATATATTTGGGAATGGAAACATGATAGGTACGAAGAAACAAATTGGCCCAATTAACTACAGAGGTTATCAGTGTTAAATTTTTTATATTTTATTTTATTCCCTCTAACATTTTTCTTCAAATCTTTTCCCTCGAATATCGAATCATTCGAATACGAAGGATTTTATGGTTTCTGAGGTTTTTATTGGTCCATCTTTAGCTAAAACGCGTGTTTACAGAATAATTTTTAAGCATGAAACACCCGTTACAGATTCTTGAAAGAACTCAAGGGACTTGCAGTACACCTTTATCTTCATTTATCCGCCACGTAATGTGATGGGTACCGCTCACCTCATAGCTAGCCTACGCACGACGAGAAGACTGCGCGCCAGTCCACAGCATTGCGCTTAGAGGCGACACCACGCTAGAAGCACCATCAAGCGTCGCGCTAACACAGACACACCCCTGCCTAGGCAGGCCCCTTAATTGTGTCACAATGTTTAACGGCTTATTTGCCAATAGAACAGTCAATCACGTTTCATGGTGTAGGTAGCTCACGGGTTGTTGAGGTTTCAACATCTCATAGCACTTCGTATATTTCCGAACACAGTAAGCTATTGATAAATATTACATCACTAGAATATTAAAAAAAAAATTATCTTTTGGAGTACCATTTGCTAACAAGAACACCAGCTGATCTCGATAGTTGTGTTTACAGATCGTTAGTTGCAGAAAAAAAAAATCTGTCCGGGTAATTTTTGGTCTATGGTTCACGCGCCATTATATGAATGAAGAGCACTTTCATGTCGCCATTCACCAGCTGTCCGCAGTCCATTATGCTCTTATTACTTCATCTGAAACACAAAAATAAAATTACAAACAAAGCTATGAACATAATAATGTTCGCAGGTTTTCACGGCCATGGTCTGAAGTAGCTTGGCTTCTGGGTTGTAGCCGTGTCCTTGGCGAATAATTCACCGACGCGACGTTTCGGTTGACACCTACTCAGTAGGTAACTGCTCCCTGATGATGGCGACTGCAATGTCGACCGAAACGTCGGTGAATTATTCGCCAAGAACACGGCTACAACCCAGAAACCAAGATATTTAAAGATATGAACAATTTGATAATAAATACCCCCTAAACTTGCGGGAATAAGTCAGTTTTAAAGTTAACTGTGAACAGAGTAGTTTAAGAACATGTTACAGTTTATCTCTAATATCTCCAGAGAATTTAAAAAAATTCTCTTCTTGTAGCTTTTGGTGTTTAAGGCGTGATGCAGGTAAAACGAAATTTTTGTACTTTACATCTGAAAGTAATTGCTGGGATCAACTGCCCATATTCAACTTAGTTTAAAATTGGCCTATCTTGCTCCGACAACATAGGTATTAGGACACGTAAAAACATAATTCTCCTCTACTTTGACTGAAAATAAATAAATAACAGAAAATCAATACATCATAGTATAATTTGTTATCCTACTTATATTAAAGATGTGATATTTGGATGTTTGTTACTCAGTAATGCACGAACCGCTGAACGGATTTTGATGAAATTTGGGATACATCTAGCGCATATCCTGAATTAACATATAGACTAGATATCCCTAAGGGATTTTAAAATTTTAAAAGGGGTAAATTCAGTTTAATGATAAAAAATCATAGACGGTATGTCATAGACATACAAACAGCAAGTATAATTTCGCTATGTCCGCCATACGGTCATATAGTAAGGTCTGGCAACTTCCCATCCTTCTCCTTGGCCAGAGTACAAACTGAAGCTGAAGGTTGACAAACCGGTTTTGCTGATGCTTAACCTCGATGCACCGAGATTGTACGGCGGTACCAGGCTGCGGATCATAGAGCTGGAATGAAACATTATAAAGGCGTCTTTTCTCACCGGAGCAGCTAAAGGAGAGAGCTGTTGATTCCTCGCATCCCAATAATTCCCAATAATTTACCAGTATAATTTAAGGGGCAACAATTCCCAACAAAAAGTTGGCATTTACAAAGTTAATTAATAAATAAGTCCCAGGGCCAAACATTGCAGGTGATTGGAATTTATTTTTGAACCCAAAGCGTTTCGCATGGTTGTTGGTTGTACAAGAATATCGAGTGCCCACAACTTATACACACTTGCGGGATAAAATAAATCTTATAATGTTGTCTACACAGATGTATAGCATTCAATTATGAGTGTTAAGTTACAATATAAATTATGTGACTCTACCATGTCAATGAAACGTAAAACTGCAGTACAAATCAGACTCATCTAGCCTTTTTTATAATTAATTTTCCCTCTTTATTTATTTTGAAGTCCACGCAGGTGAAGTTGCGGGCAAAAGCGTGTTATAAAATCAGATAATATATTATAAAAATTAAAGTGGTATACTTTTTTAAATATCATTCTTAAACGATTAAGTTATTAATTAAATATTTTATACACCAGACAGTTAGTTGTATCTATTTCTTTAATAAAAATGTTTGGAATTAATCACATACATTTATTACTATCATAAAACATCAATACCCAGAAATTGCGCCAACGAAGCCTCGGGTTATTAGCTATTTACAAATCAATTATTTGAAATAAGTTGCCGAAAGACATTTTCCTGAAAATATGGAAACTGAACAACGTACGTTTTGC
This sequence comes from Bacillus rossius redtenbacheri, assembly GCF_032445375.1. Classification (NCBI taxonomy): domain Eukaryota; kingdom Metazoa; phylum Arthropoda; class Insecta; order Phasmatodea; family Bacillidae; genus Bacillus; species Bacillus rossius. The sequence goes on along the minus strand of NC_086330.1, from coordinate 263,556,023 downwards.
AATACATTCGTAAGGAATATACAAATAAAAATGGTTGATTATGAGACCAGTTTCGGCTAACAATTTAAGGGGGGAAAAATGCAGTTACAGCTTTAAATGTTATAAATTGTAAAATGTTTCACTTGCAGCATTACAAAGACGTATACAGTCATCTACTGCAGTTCCTATTAGAGATGGGTAAAACGATTCAATTGACCGAGTCGATTAATTTGAATCAGTTAAGTGCAATGATTTGTTAAAAAGATTCGTTCATTTCGTTATTTAGTTCTGACCACCGACAACGTAAGCGGCACATATCAAGAGTCATAACTTGTTCACCAATTCAAGAATTCGTTACGTCCATGCGGCTGGCTTTGTTGCGTGGCTTTTAATCGTAATCTGGTCGGCTCAGTTAATTGAAATTCTAGACTTCCAGCTTTATACTGACTGTTACAAAAAAAACTGTGTGTGAGCACATTTCAAAGCTCTCATTGCTCTCACAGATTAATTTAGTAAACAAAACCTAGACAATCATGGATAACAATTTTAGCGTTATTTTTGTTGCATCGCTAATCGCCCAACTCCTATCCCTTTTTTATGAAATTTATTCTTTGATTTGTTTTAGTTTGCACTTGTGAACACGTCAATGCTGCGATTACTGATTTCTCTAACTTCCGACGTCATGAGGCATTTTACGGACGAATCAGGCTGGCCGGTTCTCTTTTCTCGTTCTTCCTGCGTTTTACGTTCTCCCGAATCGTACTGAGCTTTCAAGTATTCTACTCTCAAAGACCCGATTCTTTACACAGCAAACTAATCAATATAGTTTCGTTCGCTCAAAGATTAGTTTATTTTGAACGACACGTCACTAGTTCCCACTGCAGTTTCCTTGCGAACAGCTGAGAGGAGTGCTCAGATCAGCGGGAACTCACTGTAGCTTGCTCCTCGCGGCCCGACCAACAGCTGAGAGGAGTGCTCAGATCAGCGGGAACTCACTGTAGCTTGCTCCTCGCGGCCCGACCAACAGCTGAGAGGAGTGCTCAGATCAGCGGGAACTCACTGTAGCTTGCTCCTCGCGGCCCGACCAACAGCTGAGAGGAGTGCTCAGATCAGCGGGAACTCACTGTAGCATGCTCCTCGCGGCCCGACCAACAGCTGAGAGGAGTGCTCAGATCAGCGGGAACTCACTGTAGCATGCTCCTCGCGGCCCGACCAACAGCTGAGAGGAGTGCTCAGATCAGCGGGAACTCACTGTAGCATGCTCCTCGCGGCCCGACCAACAGCTGAGAGGAGTGCTCAGATCAGCGGGAACTCACTGTAGCTTGCTCCTCGCGGCCCGACCAACAGCTGAGAGGAGTGCTCAGATCAGCGGGAACTCACTGTAGCATGCTCCTCGCGGCCCGACCAACAGCTGAGAGGAGTGCTCAGATCAGCGGGAACTCACTGTAGCTTGCTCCTCGCGGCCCGACCAACAGCTGAGAGGAGTGCTCAGATCAGCGGGAACTCACTGTAGCTTGCTCCTCGCGGCCCGACCAACAGCTGAGAGGAGTGCTCAGATCAGCGGGAACTCACTGTAGCATGCTCCTCGCGGCCCGACCAATGCCCGTAACTTTCCCACAGCCTCGCCAGGTCCCATTCACACAAAAACGCCCGGGTCTGGAAACAAGGCGCGGGGAGGGATTGGTAGTTTCCAGGGTGGGCCAGGGGACGGTTTAGAGGGGAGAGGGAGGAAGATGGTAACCTTTCCTTCCACGTGGGGCAAACCTAAAATTAGAGCAGCATGTTTCACCGGAGCCGCCGAGGGGGTGGGAAGGCCACCCTATGAAGTTGTATTCCGGGAAGGTATAAAAGGGTTCGGACTTAATATGGCAGAGATGGATGGACCGGACGGGCGAGGAGGAAGGAAGTGTGGGGTCCCTAGCGCCTCTCGCCACGGCCGCGGCTATCTGTGAAGAGTGTTGTGGGGATGGCTCACGCCTGGTGGGACGAGAGCGAGTTGTTTAGTTTACCGCCGGTAAATTACGGCCCCGGGGGAAACAAGGATACGGCCACAAAATAACACACTGTCATGTCGACGCCGACAGGTGGTGGTGCATAGAGGCGAGCCCAGGTAGAGCGGCGCGGCGCCTAGAGCAGTAACAGTCCGGGGGCGGCTGGCCAAAGACTAATGATGATGTAGACACACCCTCGTCTTCTGCGTATGGCTCCGGCATTGACTTACCATTTCTCAGCAGCACTGTCGAGGTCAGTTGATGAAGTTGAAGTTTATCTTCAATAGACGCATGCTTTTGTTAAAATTATTCAGTTAAAATTATTATTTTGATGTGGTGCACATTTCATTGCGCTGGTCAGACGTTATAAAAAACTCTCTGTATCGACATACGGACATACAAAGAGCTATTAGACTACTTAATCTCAAAAATGCGTAAGCTGCGTCTTCAAAGATCCCTGTCTTTGAGGCTTAGCTTATAAACTACTCAAGAACGCAAAGCACAAAATATTCAGCAACCACATTTTAGAGAACCAGCGCAGTAACGCAGTAACGCAGTAACGCAACGCAAGTATTGTTAAACTTCCCAAATCTTGCGTTTCGGTATGCGTTCCCGACGGCCATATTGAAAAACAAGTGTTTCAAAAACTGTTAAAGTCGCAGAAGTTTTGTACATAGAAGCCCGCGATTTTCTACATATTATAGAAACAACATTTTCACTTGTCAAAATTTCCCACATATGAAAATTACACTTAATTCAAATTATTGGCAATATATTTTTATGATACATATGAATTATCTAAATACACCTGAGGTATAATTTCGTTTTATATTGTTTTAAAATTTTAAGTTAAGGTTTGGTAACCTCTTGCGACTTGCGTGCTTCATAAACAACAGTGATATTGTGTCTATTTGTTTCGTGTGGCGTTATTGTGACATTGCGTTTATTGCGTAGTTTGTAAGCCCGGTCCAACTGTTTTTGTTGGCAAATAAGTTGTTCAGTGCTGGGGACACAAACTTTTTAATGCGCAGCTTGGGCGATTGGTTTGAATCACAGTAAGTCCAGTGCCAGGGTGCCAACTATAGTGAAATGCCTTCTATTTCATACCAGTTTTTCCCTATAATTAATCAAAAGTCTCAATATTTCCCTTATTCGAGTATACAAATACTTATCTTCCTTAAAAAAATTCACTTTTTCTTTCTAAAACCATAATACATAGTGTTCAAGATAGCCAGAAGCTATAAAATGATCTTAAATGGCGTAATTTAATAAGATAATCAATCAGCTCACCGTGAAATTAGATGAACCAAGATTAGCATACTCTTGAATTATTTCTCCTTGTCTTTAAAATATGTTAAAATAAAAATAAAAATCAAAGAAAAAATAATATAAAAAGCATATAATCTAATAAGTCAAACCAACTTGATTGCTTCTTCACCCAACTTACAGACAGCCACATTTAATGATGTATAAATAAAGTTTAAAAATGCCAAAGATTACAAGACCAAGAAAAAGTATTAACATGCATGTCAACTTCCACAAAACATTAATTTGATCTATATTCCCCATGGGTATTATACAAAGAACATAATCATTTACCACCAGGCAGGAGAAATAAATGCATACATTTAGCAAAGCGTAGAATAATAAAACTGTTACATTTAAAAATTAACATTCACATGCAATGCTGTCTTTCAGTCTCTCTGATGACATCTCTCCATGCTTACTCTACATGATTTTGAACAGATGTGTACTTTAACTTGGTTCTTTGCGCTGTGATAACACTCTCAGTTTAAGGAAACATGAGACCTACAGTTGTGAATGCAACCTCACCTCCTGTTAAGGCTAAGCTCCACTTTGCATGGATGAGGTATTGCAAATTAACGTCATCGTTTATGTTTTATTGGAGCCCCTATACGAATTTTTCCCGATGAAAGTTTTTAAAACAAATTTTAGTTAGTGGTCCCTTACTATTATTTATTTTCTTTTTTCCCCAAAGCTAGGTAAATCATACAACATCATTTCTATGGTCACCTTGATAACATATTTGCTTCAGTAAAATCAGGAACTTCAACGCGGTGGGTAAAGCTGAGCCTTGACACGGGGAAACTCGGCTCTTAACTGATTCATATCGAGTTTGATGCATGTGCTGACAACCAGGCCCTCGTCTGTCTTCTTAATTACGCACATTAGTTTTGAGGAGTGGGACTGGCTTCTTTCGCTTTCCCGCTTCCAGTTGAAGATAGCCTACTGCAGCTAATGGCTCTGGGGCCTGTTGCCCGGGAAGTTCGGTCCGGCAGAGCGTGCTACAACCCACGCTCAGGACGTAGCTCAGTGAGAGGCTAGAGGTCTGATGGTGTTGCCTAACACGCCCTATCGCGTGTCTATGTTCGACAGTATTGGACCGGGGGGGGGGGGGGGAACTAGAAATACAGAGTGTCCATAAAATAATGTCCCAGTTTCAATGGTATATCACAACAGTTTACAAAATTAAAGTGCATAAATTTACTACAAAAAAGTTCAAATCAATGTTTCTCTAGGATGTATAGTTTTCGAGCTGTAGGGAATATAAAATCCGAATTATTAAACAAATGTGTTTGAATTATACTAAATTAATTTTTAATGTTATATTTAGTGAGTTCAGACTGAATATTAAATGTATGTACAACATTTAATTGAAGTAGTGGATACTTTTTTACCATCTGAATAGGTACAAAGGCTCAAATCGGCTCCCTCTGCCACAGAGGCCACCTAGGTGTTATGGAACTTCAGACCTTTAATCATCTTACAAACTATGCAATACGGCAGATTACTGTTCTTGACTTGAACATTCTCAATCCTATTCTAGCCGACATATTCGCACCAACTTTGCAAGATATGCTATGGATGTGTTGTAAGTGGCTCCACTCAGTGCAACCCACTCCAGAACTGCCCGCAATACTGGAATGGAAGGGATTTATGCAGATTGTCAGTAATAAAATTAATGGCGAAAGAAGTGCAGTAACTTTCCTGCCATTCATTAATTCACCACCACGAGACTACAACACAGTGTACACAGCACTACAGTATGCTTCCAATGATAGCCAGCAGCAAGGTGCCACGATTTGTTTTGTTACTTTCGACCAACAATTGTATATAAAGGCACGAGGAATCCATTCAGGTACTATTTGTGTGAGATTGGGGGATTTCATGCAATCATGTCCTTCATGGGGTGCATTGGTCACATAATGGCAGGGTCTGGACTGAAACAAATGTTAAGCCTAGATTATGCTCCAAATTCAGTTGACAAGATCTTAAATGGGCGTGCTTACAGCAGAGCCATTCGGGGACATTTACTCGTTCAAGCGGTTATGGCTCAAATCATTCTGGAAGAAGCCAGTATTTCAGAAGAAGAAAAGAAAGAAATTATCAACATTTTGATCAATGTGGCAGATATTACTGAACGAAAGGTTGAGGGTAATTCTTGCTTAGCATCAATTTTAAATAAATTCAAGAATGAGCTAGAGCGTGTCAAGGAAAACGGTCCTACTGCTGCTTTGTGGGTGCAGTATTTTAACACGCTTTCATTGATGAAAAAGTTCATATATTCTGAGCGCCATGGTGATTGGAATGGCCACTTGTCCCGTGTTCAGAGCATGATACCATTATTCCATGCAAGTGGTCATTTTCAATATGCAAAATATGCCCACCTCTATGTGCAAGACATGTTAGCACTGAAAACTAGCTACCAAAATGTGTTTAAGGATTTTGCACCAGCAGAAAAGGTTGCACAGACTGGTGAGAAGATGTTTTCAGAAATTTACCAAGCGACTGCAGATCAGAAAGATCTGAATAATCTGCGTTATGCTGCATTCTTAAAATCATCAACGAAGCCAAAATCAGACCTCACCTCACTGCCACCAACTAAAGGAGCTGCGCACCAACAATCTTTTAGAGTTTACTTACAGGTATTTAATTTTACAAATAACTTAATTGTATATAATGCTTTTTATATGACTATTTCTTGCAATTTACAGCGGCATGGTTACTTACTTCTAGATACACCAATGGCTCAACAACCCTGTATCCCCAACCGAGTGAAGATGGAACCGAGGAGAGGATGGATTTCTCACCCCAGTAACAACCCAAGAAAAAGTAGCACCTGAAGCGATATTGAAAAGCATCTTTTGCCGATGTTCTACTGGGTGTAGGGGACGATGTGGATGCAGAAAAGCCGGCATTACATGCTTCATGGTGTGCGGCGCATGCCATGGTACATGTATGTACGAATGGTGCACCATTACTCGATCTACAAGACGATATTGATTCATATTTGTGTGTTTGAAATGTAGGTATACACATTTAATATAATATTTGTTTTTTCTAATAAGTGCATATGCCATTCTTTCTATTAGTTCTAGATTTATTTTTACATAAAAAAAATAATTTTTTACCATTAAATTTTTTTTTAATAATTCGGGTTTTATATTCCTTGTAGATCGCAAACTAAACAGCCAATAGAAAAATGAAATAGACATTTTATGTAGTAAATTTTATGTACTTTCATTTTGTATATAAATGTGTTTTCGCTAGAGGCCACGGTTTTCGATTTATTCAAGAAAAACGCGAACAAATGACAGTTAAATTCTCTCCACCCCTCCCCCGGATCTCCGCCCACCGGTCAGGATTTTCAGTATGTTGTTCATGGGTCTCCCCCCTACCACTGTACAAAAATTTGCGACTACCCGAATTATTTGCCCTATTTTGTCTTCGTTGACTGGGCTAACAGTTGATACTATTAAATTTTATAATTGGAACATTATTTTATGGACCAACTGTATGTAGTACTTTACAAGCGGCTTAACGCGTTCCAAAAGCTTAAAATCATACAATACCTATTTTTTTTGTGTCTCATGCAGTGTTTAAAGGATATATTAATGCAAGATTAACTATAAAACTTTATGTCGGCAGTAATTTTAATTTAAACTTGTATTGAATACCAGCTCACCACTCGCGGCTTTGCGCACGCAAATATTGCAAAATAGTATATTAAAAAAAATTTCATCAACTAAAGCGAAAATATATACAGAGTATATTAGGTATTATTCGTTACACAACTATTCAAGTTACAATTTTCTTAAGTCATTTTAAATTATATTATTAAGTGTGACATTTTACTATTCCCGTTTTAGTATATTCTGGGATTTATTTAATATTGATAAATTTATACTTATCTTCTTTCCACGCTATTAAGGAGCGAAAACCTAAAAATTGTACAAAACGTGCCTATTTAGTTTTACTAAAGATTATGTCCCATTATACATTTCCATTTATATAATCAAATGCTTAATACTATTAGATATACCTTTTTTAACTTATTAGGAATAAAAATTTTAAAATTTGTGAAACATCCTCACTTTGATTTCCATTGTGCATTATAGATATAAAATTTCTTATTCCCTTAGTGTGGTCATATCCATGCTTATACTTAATGAAACCAAACTCAAGAACTTCTCAACTCTTTCCCATTTTTAGGGGTGGAATTGTAAAAATATCTCGTCTTTATTTTCAATGTAAAAGTTGTGTGATAATTTACTCCTCCCGCATGTATATTCAGTGGTTACTATTGTCTTAATAATAAAAAACTGATCTATTTTAATCACCTGAATTATAACTTAAAATCATTTCAAACTTTTACACAATTTCAATTAATTTTTATAATACCAAATTTATCATCAGGCACTTAGCGGATACTGACAAGTATTTAGCTTGTATAAAACCAAACACATATCTCTTTCTCCTATTTAAGAAAATTATTTGTCAAAATTATAAACAAACAACTGGTATGTTTTTGTGGTAGTAATACACTTTATTATATCATATTGTCACGATTTACCGCGGGTTCGTAAAGGATAGCCCAATTAAAGATTTTATTACACTACACAGTTTTATTGATGGGCACTACTTATGTCACTTACAATTAATCTTATTAAATGGCAAATAATCAATTGCACTTAAAAAATAATGTTGCTTCCCCAGTCACTCGTTTTTACACACCGCACACCTCGCTGGGCCGCGCCTCTGGCGCAACTCTCTCCGAAGCACCCCTCGTGGATCTCCGCTGCGGGACTCCGTCGCCACACTCCGCCGCCGCCGACGCACTTGCCTTCGCCGAGGATCCGCTCGACGCCTCGCTCGGGACTACGCCGCGCCCGCGTCACTATCGCCCGGAACTGAACTCTCTGCCCTGGATCCTTCGTCCAGAGACTCGCCGCTCTATCGCCCGGAAACTCCGCTGCGGGAAGGCTCCCAGCTGCCAGCTCAACTCCGACTGACTGACTCCCCGAGGCCGGCGTCCCAGGCATATATATAGCCCAGGCGCCTTCTCGAATTCGCGAGTGCAGCTGGGGCCAGTCGCGTCATTCCGCGCCGACCCGACGGCAGAAATCTCTCGAAACACGTGTCGGCGGCTCGCGTAACTCCCAGCTGTCCGGTGACAGTTACGTGTCAAAGGCAGGGCGCCGCGCGGGGAGTGGTGGGAAGGAGGGGGGAAAGCGACAATCCTTGCAATCTTCCAGGCGCGCGCGGTGCATCTCATGTTGCGGCGGTCGCCAGCCAGCTCTGCACCTGCACGTGTCGCGGCCTTGCTCACGTTCGTAACAATATGTAATTTGTAAAACAAATTAATACCCCATTTTACCCCTTAGAGTTGTAATTTTGGAAAAGACAGAAAATTTTGTAGTTTTGGATTGTTTAACGATCATACCAATCATATTAACCACCACTGGTTTATCTTCAAAGATATGATAATTTTTGTAAGGCCATATCAAACCCTTTACATCTCCTTAAGTTGGAATTTCGTTGAAAAAGATTAATTGAAATCTGTTCAGTAGTTTTTGGTTTCATGCCGGATATAAACCGCAGAACATGTAAAAATAAAAAAATCTAAACATTTGAATTTCAGATAACCTAATTATCGATTTCCTACAGATTTTTGTCATAAATTCATTCAAAGTACATATATTTTACTTTAAATGATTTTATTGTTAAGTATAAAATGCACAGGTGTGTGCGAAGATAGATTCACTAATTCTTATATATGAAGTGCTAAGTTTGAAATGTAAAATTGCAGTATGAACAATCATTGTGATCGCAGCTACTGCCAGGGCGTGGCTGTTGTCGCAAGAGGCTGGGCCGAGCTGTGATTGGTCGACTCCTGAGCGGGGAGGGGGAGTCACGGAGGGGCAGTACACCCTCTCGGCGGCGGGCCGCTGGCCAGACCTCGTGCGAGTATTTACTGTCGAATACACTAAACACTAACACAGGACAGCTGCGAGATGATTGTGTGAAAACCTGGCGAACGGCATGGTGGTAAGAAGTAGGGGAGTTGGTGTTTACAATCTTCCTTCCCCATGTAAATACTTCAAGTCAAAATGAGAACCTTTCCCCACCCTCTTTTCCAATCTGCATTTTTTTTTTTTTTTTTTTTTTTTTTTTTTTTTAGGTTATAATGAAGTTTAACGCTAATTCATTGTAGATGTGTTGGTTTTATGTTAACTGAGCAGTATTCGCTACATGATGGCATCTTTAAGATTCTTCCTAGCTATGAAACAAATTTAAACCATATTAAAACATATACAGTTACGATATGTTTTGCTATCCAATTACTAACCAGTTGACTTCAACTTCAGGACAGACACCCACTCCATAGACTAATACCTCCATGCCCAGCATGACAATGTATCTGTTTAAAACATGTAGCACCAACATTATTACAACGAAAATAAATTTCTTTTGTCATAGGAAAACATTTTTTTAATCGTTATGCCGGTATATGGGACCGTGGGAATTTTTTTTGTGTACGGGTTTCTTTAAAAAAAGCCATGTTTAACACCAGATAAAATAACATATAATGTTACAATATCTGTAAAGTATTTTAGTAATCACACGTCTTGCCCTTAGGTTATTTATCATACTCTCGCATGTGTTTGTATGGAGCTATCCAGTATTAATGTCAAATATATTTGTGTATTGCGTCGGTGAGATTGGCCATACACCCGTGTTTATAGGCTGTCTCACGCTTAGAGTGCAGCAAAGAGTAAATGGCAAACAGTTTTGCCACATTGATACTACCAGTCTTATTAACTTTAAAAGTCATACATTGTATAACATCGTTAACCATAATAAGTTTTAATATATTTTTAACTCTACTATTTCGTAATTTTTTAACCATAAAATTGAGTCTACTGACAGTATTATTACTGTTGTAGTCATTCTGACGGGAAAAATAATTAAATGTTAAACACCAATTATTTATATTTCACAGGAGAAACTTTCTGTAACAGTCAGTCACAATTAATAACAAGGCATTCCATGAAAGTATGTGCAATGCTGAAAAGAGCCAAACATTTTTAAAATTAAATAAAATAAACAAAATGTTAAAACAAATCGGTTAAAAATGAGATGAAGTCTTTCAATTACATCTCCTTAAAAATAAAAAATTAATGTAATAATCCGATGGTGCTCTTGATGAAATACACCAGGAAAATGTATTTCCACAATTCTAATTCCAAAAGTTACCTTACAAAATACTATTATTTCCGATATATAAAACCAATTTCCATTGTGTCTGAAACTTGTGCGCTCTATGGAGCGCATCTGGCAACAGAGCACAACGAAACAAGGACAGCGTTAATGGTAGAAATCGTGTACTGTAAGAGAAAGACAATTCATAATTAAATACATACTGCCATAAAAGGATACGATGCACTAGAAGAGGTAGGCCACAGGGCAGGCTGTCCTAGCTCAGGGTTAGACGACAGAAAATTTAAGGAGAAAATTGTCAGGAGATGAAGAATGCATCAACAATGCAATATCAGTTGTCGGAAGAAGAAGAAGGCAACTCTGAAAAAGTGAAATCTCATCACGAAGTATTAAAATTCTTCTTCAGTTGGTGGTTTTCTCGAAATCTCACGTAGAAAGTGTTACCTTACTCTTGTTTCGAATCTGAAGTGTGCAACATTTGATCGATATCTGAGCAAACTTTAGATTTGTATAAGAAGTGATCAAACAAACAGACCTGCAAACAAACGGAAACTCTTATTAACAAAATGGATTCCACACGTTCACCGGGAATGTGTGTGATACGTGAACGGAACAAGCGTGCTGTGAACATTGAAGATACTTTCTCCATGAGTGAAACTGGCTTCATTGGTGTCCCGTGGAACTGTAGTACTTCTGCCCGTCGATTACTGCGCCGCCTCGGTGTGAAGCAACCCTGGTGTACTGTGTGTAGTGCGTGTTGCGTACTCGTCAGGCTACTTGCAGTAAACGTCTCCGACGTACGCACTTCCAAGAAATGCTCAGCCAGGAGTGTTCCTACAAAACTGCTGCTTTTTTTTGTTCAATTATATATACTTGTTGATATAATTCCATTTAAAATCAATTATAGCTTTGCTTTTTGGCCAATTTGCCACATTTGGTGAATTGTATAAATTGTGTTCAAACTACCAGCAAGCACAAATCTACCTTATTTTTATTGATTTTTTAAATTTGATTGCGTACATACTTTTTGCCAACATGGCGAGCAGAGTGTTTTAAAGCGGGATCGTAGTTACTTTATAAGTTGGAATGAACCATTTTATCTAATCACTATAATTTAAATAGAAACCTGCGGAAAAAACTAAAGTTTACAACTACTGTATGTTAAATGTATTTTAGTATTACATACTCATATTTTGATTAAGTTTTAAACTAATGTAACTGTTATTTTGTTCATATAAGTGCACACAAATATAATTTCGCTGTATATTTGAGCACCGAGCAAGCTTCAACTACCATGCATCAAAGGGACGGTAAACTGTCAAGTGCTTGTTCATAAACAATATTTTTCCTTGGTTCGGACCACCGAAATCCGTACGCATGATATCTGCATGCTTACCATTGGTCAGAGATCTTCTGGGCGGGTCAAAATGGCGATGCTTTAATCGAGAAGAAGAAGCCCACGTGTACAGGATTTTCAATAATTACGAGGCATAAATATGATGGGGGGCGTAGAATGCCAAAACAAGAAATTTTTGATGAGGAACATGTGTCTGGAAACGAAACTCTGCAAAGTTAAAGGCGTGAACAGTAGCGCGCCAATTTGAATTTGGCGGGCTTCAGGGAACCTCTCCATTGGCCGGGAGGACGCTGATCGCAGCGCAGTGGCGCTCAGACGGTCCGCCGGGCGCAGACGTCCAGTCAGACACACGCAGTATTCGTGGTGTGAAACTCTCTCATTTCAGGCAGTCGCTGGTTAACCCGTAGAAGGTCTTCCCATTCGGTACACAATATGTGAAAGCGCTCTGCTCCTGCTGCAATTCCTTTCCCATGGCCGTACAGCATTTAAATACTAGCCATCTTTGAGAACTGAGTCGCAGCCAGGATTTTGTGAAGGAGGGGGTCCTACATAACCGTTAAAACATTTTTTACGAGTAAGTTTTCTTTTTAAATGAGTTTCGAAAGAAAATTTCTACACTAAAATCTCAGGAAACAGTAGACTTTTAGAAGTCCAACGTTTACATATGTACATTTAAGTTATGGTTTTGCTTGAGAAAAGAAAACTGAAAATTTTGGTTTTTATTTTATTATTTTTAATACTTTTTTATTAAGTCAATTGTTTGATGTTTTCGTTAACACAAGTCATATATATATATATATATATATATATATATATATAAATGTTATTTAATACATGAAAAACAAATGTCAAGTTTGTATGAAAGACATGCTTACAACTATAACGTGTGCAAACATGCATTAAATATAGACTTCATGTAAACATTTCCTGCAGATTCTATGTGTGAGGCATGTTGGGCTAGACGTGGGAGGAATTTCATTTATTTTAGCCCACTATAAGGGTTACAATAATCCTTCCAAATAAAGCTAACTGTAACCTTATATGGCTAAATTGCTGATAATTTTTTATTCTGTCTTCACTAGTTTTTTTTTTTCCATTTAAGTCGCTTGCTTCCCGCGCGACGTTTGAACGCCACTGCACTGCGATCGCGCGTCCTCTCGGCCAATGAAGTAGTGCCGTTATGCGAGGGGAAATTTAAAATTTGCGCGCTACTGTTCGCGCCTCCAATTTTGTAGGTTTGCGTTTCCGAACAAGTGTTGCGTAACCAAAAAAATAGTTGGTTTTTGGTTTTCACTGTTACCCATTTAAATAATAACTCGCAAGTTTGGAACATTGTGTAATGAAAGAACCTCACCGGGGCTTGAAGTTATTTATGTTGTGGCATTTTGAAACTAATATATATATATATATATACATACATATTTGTGCGTTAAGCCATTGAAGTAAGGGTTGAGTCTTTCCAAGCGGCTTCCAAACATAGACCAAATATGGATGTAGGCCGCACGCGCAATTTTTGCAGTATAAGTGGTCTGAGTACGTCGTATATGGCTTATCCGACAACAGGACTGTCAAAAATTGTGTCATGATAGATGGCAACTGGTGCGATTTTAAGGTTATAGAATCTAGATTTACTTTAAAAGTGTTTGGTATTTCAATATAAAAGCATTCATGTGCCCACTGTTGGGAAAAATGCGATTTTAATCATAAAAACCACCATTTGACGTTCTTTCTATTGGCATACAACACTAAGAACTCGATATGTCAAAAATCCACATAATTTGGGTAGAATATAGTTGAGTACGTAAGTGGAGAACTATTTAAAATTCTTTAAACTCTGTTAAAAAATATGGATTTTGTGACATAGTATCTTATGCCTTAGATGCCCATATATGTAACGTGTCATTCCAAAATTTCAACAAAACCAAGTGTATATTGGTGTACCGTTTGTAAACAAAACCACGTGGCTTCGCTTGACAAAGCTGATGTCTGCAGTCAGGGACGCAAATCTGTAGGATATGCGTGGCCTGAGAGTTTTGGGCGTGGGTTTTAACGGACGCGAGTAATACAGGGTGCTTGTTTGTTGTACATTGCCAATATTTCTGCCTACATGCATGCAATAAGTAGGGAACTTTAAAACGTACAGAAACATGGTTTTGACGTCTAGGTTTATCAACCAGACCCCGTTCCACAGTCAGGATCTCGCAAGCGCCAGCGGCCCCCCCCCCCCCCCCCTCCAGGGCGAGGGGCTTCTTAATGTCAGGGGGACGTATGTTCCGCAAGTGGTGTTGGCAAATCGCGGGCCGGGCCCGGCAGACGCGACAGGAACGCACCCTGTTCCCGCGCGGCGCCCCCTCCCCGGGCGCGAGGTGTCGGCCCATTGGCCGGCCGGGAGGGGCGCCGGGCGGGCGGGGGAGGGGAAGGACCGGAGCGCCAGGACCAGTCAGTGCGCTGTGGTGTGCGGTGCGTGGCGGTGGTGCGTGTGCTCGCGGCTGTGATGTGTCGCCTCGCGCATGCGCCGCAGCGGCGCGGGTGGGGGCCCCGTCAGCGGGGGTTCCCGTGAATGAAGCCCGCCCTTCGCCTCGTCAATGGACTGACTCTCTCCTCTCTCGACACACACACATATATATTTGGTTGTTCTTCCGGAAGGGGGGAGAGAAGAAGAAGGCAACTCGACGGAAGGCACGCACTGCTTATCTCCAGGTGAGGGAGCCGTGTTTACCATCTCCCAGATACCACGGGATTGTTTGGAGACATTGGGAATAGGGAAACGCACTTCTTCGCCCTTCTCTCGCGCCGGGAGCGAAGCCTTCCGCGGAGAGTGGTTCTGTCCGCCGCGTGTTTGAATAGTGTCTTCGCGCGGTCCTCGCAGGGGGAGGGGGAATAAACGCACTAGGTGGTCGTAAAAACAGACAAGCGCCCGCGGGTTCGCGGCAAGTTAGTGTTTGAGTGCTAAGTGAGAGTGGAGGCTCGCTGCGAGCCGAGAGGTAATAGTAAAAAAGTATTAAGGACGTAATCGCGGGCCGACGATATTGTTTACTTTGCCGGCTGTGCGTGTGTTTGTGCGTGTGTTGCGTCGCTCGCCGAGGATCATGGCTCCGGCTCGGCGAGGCTGAGATCTTCGAGGGATAGCATCTCTCCGGACCAATCAGGTAAGCCCCAGAGGACAACGTGGCATCTCCGCACGCATGCTGGTCGGAGCAAACCTTTCAATCCGGGTTGCAGCGGGAAATTCGTATCAAAGTTTTGTTCTGGTAATTTTCGGGACTGGAGAGAATCAGGTCAGTTGTAAAGTAGGGCTGGTGTCCTGAATCCTGAGTGAAATTTTACACTAAATACTGCCGAGGATAAAATTGAATCGAAAGGAAAACGCAGTTTGGAAATTAGAAGGCACTTTCGTTTGTTTTTCATAATCGAGAAGCCGTGGAAATTAAAGGCTTAAAAAAAAAAAAAAAAAAAAATAAAAAATTAACACAGAAACATATCATGGGATAAAGTAGAAGCTTTTTTGTTGGTATTGTTTATTTTTAAATTACGTATTACTTGAGACTGTACAGTGTTCGTCCTTTAGTTCGGAAAACCGCCAATAGGTCCCGGCACGCACGCGATTCTCGCTCTGTACAGTGCATTAGCTCTTGTTTATATGTGGAAAAATTTCACTTTAATATCATTAGATCTGATGTGGTCGGTGTCGATTCCTATCGACTTAAGTCATGATTCAGAAATGTAACGCACGCAGTAAAGGGACGACTCTCGGCTATGCAACTTGATTGGCCCACGTAACGCGTGACGTCTCCACAGAACGATGGGCCTCTCGGGTCTCGACGGCGGACGGTCAGCAGCAGCCAGCAAGGATCGCGTGGTTCGTGGTCTGTTGTTGCGTGGGCCAATCAGATTGGAAATGGCTGGACGCAGGCGCAATGTAAGACGAATTTCCTACTAATTGATGTTAATACCGCATGTTAAAACACGTAAATAAAATATATTTGTCATGTACGCAATAAATATTTAATTTAACTAGTATGTTCATAACATACATTTATAAATGTTTAGTTTAATGAATGCCTCTCCACAGCTCGTGATTTATTAGGCTGAAAAGGTAACAGATGTTTACATTTCTTTTTATTCGTGACCAGTTCCCATTGAAAAGTGGAACGTAAATAACGCTGAGATAGTGGCGCTTGACTTGCATTTAGCTGTTTATTACAATCGCGCTGCCATTTATCTAAATAAACATCATGGACAGGAACGTACGCCCTTGATCGTGGATCACGTGGTCCGAGCGCCGGCGCAGTGTTCGCTACAGCTCGCTGTTGCCGCTGGCACCAGCACGCTGTGGCGTGGGGCATTTGTTCTCTCTTTCCAATGCATGGTTTCTGCCGCTAGCGCTGTCCTTGTTTCGAAGTGCTCTGTTGCCAGATCCACGCCATAGAGCACAACGGTTTTTGACACGACTTTCTAATGTAATGAACATTTTTTTTGATGTATCTGAAATATTGTTTTTTTTTTTAATTTGAATTGCGAATTTTGGAAATACATTTTAATGTTGGTATCGCATCAAGAGCATCATCTTATAACATTCAATTTTTACTTTTAAGCAGACTTAATCTTAGGTTCAACCGTTATTGTGACCAAATTTTGCTATATCTTTTAATTTACACAAATTTTTCTCTAAGCATAGCTATTAATTTAATGGAATTCCTAATAAATAATATTGACCGACTGTAACAAATAGTTTATCTTTGATAGCATAGAATTTGATTTTCAGAATGACAACTGTAATAGAAATGTAAATATAGGCCTACAATATCGTATGGCCTTTGAAAAAATAACAAATAATAAAGTAAAAATATATTAATATTTATTATTATAACTAACTATAAAATATAAAGTTATATCTTTAATAGTAGCAAGCCAGGTAGCATCACTCTAGCAACAGTGGGCGCCGTGTACTTTGAACTACAAACTAAGCATGAGACACACTATAGCAGCAGCTAGCACCGTCCCATTGTAGCAGAGCCTTAACAATGTGCGCATGCTCTCCGGGATCGCTCATGTCCCAGTACCTTCACTCGCACTCCCTCCAGTTCTATGATTGACGCATACAGAAGCTCGGTAAACAGGGGGTGGCGGGTAGGTGAGTCAGCTTGTGTTCAAACACAAATGTTCTTTTACTAGTTTTACCTAGGGTAAGTTGATACCACCCTTGGATTCAGCACTGGATTCACTTTCAGAGTTCTCGCAGTCAGGGTAAACATGGAAAACGGGTAAAACACAAGAAATTTAAAAA
This sequence comes from Bacillus rossius redtenbacheri, assembly GCF_032445375.1. Classification (NCBI taxonomy): domain Eukaryota; kingdom Metazoa; phylum Arthropoda; class Insecta; order Phasmatodea; family Bacillidae; genus Bacillus; species Bacillus rossius. Next base: position 263,538,886 of record NC_086330.1, on the reverse strand, counting down.
CTGTCTTAAAAAACCTGGGAAAAACAGGGAAATGAACAAAAATCATTGCTACGAATCAGTATCAGTAAATTTTCATACTCGGCTGTATCCTAATGTGTTAAAATCTCTTACGTGTTTTAATAATATATTTATGTGGCCTTAATAAATCCTATCTGATTTTTAATAATAGTAATCAAACATAAGGGATGCAAACAACTGTGTGCTGATTTAAACACAGTCAAACATCTAAAGACATACGAAATCCAAGTTTCATCATATATATATATATATATATATGCATAAATGTATACATATTTGACGGGAATAGTTGGTTAAGTAGTGTAGAAGGAAATGATAGTGAGAAACTGCATATTCTGTAGGAAAACATTTTATTGTTAATTTGGCATATTAAATATGTTAAAACGTGTTACATGTGTTGTCTTCTGAGATAGTCCGATGAAAGAGGGGGAAAGCTCGGAGAAATCCCCCCTCCCCTCCCCTGTCCCAAGGACTCTGCCGAGGAGCAGCGACCATCTCGTGACCTCGGCGGGTCAGTGGGTCAGCGACGCCCGACCACGCACTTCTGGCCGGACACTGGAGCTGTCCCGTTAGTTCCGAAGCCACCCCCAGGGTTGGACAGCTGCGTCTTCACGTCAGCATTTCATTTCGCTGTTCCACGGCGATTCCTACGATGTGTGGCCGTACGAGCAGCACTTTTTACCTTCTCGTTGCAAATTTTTGATGTACAACATCTTAGCTCTCGGTATACGGCATTTGGTGGGAGTAAGTTCGTGAATGGAACGGAAGTCAAGGAATGGTGATATTTTACAACCACGGTGCTGCCATCTGTGGCGGATGGCCTAAAACAAAGTTTACAATGCCAAAGGGAAACTTTAAATAATTAACTGTAACATGATAGGCAGCATTTTAATAAAATCCCTTGTCGAAAATCAGGTCTGAAGCAGAGGTTTAGTATTTATTTAGAGTCTTTTTTTGTTTTTATCGGATCCATTTCATTATATAATTTAACCTGCAAATAAAATGATTCTAAAGTCGACGTAGCTGCTCGGGCAACGAATTCTAGCGGCGGGTGCGGAAACTACGCGTGATTCGCGTCCAAAAATGTAGTTGAAAACACAATTTAAATATATTTATCATGCTTGGCATTATTATAAATAATTCTACGTTGCTCGTCACCGAGATAATTGTTTACACATCTCTGGCGAGGACTGAAAGAATCGCCCATATTTTCCCCCGCCATCTGGCTGCGTGCTTTGTTCTGCTTCGTGTGACTTGTATCTGACAAGTTCTCAAACATGCTGCGCACTTCGAAAAGTCACTTGCAAAGCAACACATAGCGTTTGTTTACCAACACTGATAACCGCATGTAGTTGTTTACAATCACCGTTGACGGAATAACATTGGAATAAGGACTGGTACACTATTGGTATACTTATTTTGATAACGGTCAAGTTTGAGACAACTTACGTGACACAGACTTCATCAACTATTAGTAGAAGAAAAAAGAGCGAGTCTTTCAGTACTCGCCAATGATATGTAACAACTAACCTCTGTAACGAGCAAATTCATGTAATCTCATGTTGCAATAAACTTATGATAAGAAGCTCGGACACGAAATTTAACGTAGAACTCTTTAAAATAAAGCCGAGCGCGATAAATATACGAAAAGTATGATTTAGTGTAAAACGGTAAAACGTTTTCTATTTTTTACATGCTTTATATTAGCTTCACCTGTATGTTTGTTTGTCTGTCGGTCTGTAACTCTTTCGACTAAGAGTGAGTGGCTAATCACTGTAAAATGTCCCACTAATTTCATTACGTTCGTTAGCCGAGCGGTCTAAGGCGCGCGACTTCTGTGACGTCAGCTTTCGGATTCAGCGATCGTGGTTTATACTCCCGGCCACGCCGGAAAAAAAAAAGTTTTTTTTTTTCCCGGTAAATTCTAAGATTATATCCATACATCTAACTGTAAATGATTCGGAGAGACTTTACCATTTCTTTGTGACGTTGCAACTCCAAATAGTTATCTCAGATGGTAATAGGTAGTGTCGGTAACTCATTTCCCTATGATAATTATACATAAATATAGTTTAAAAAACTAAAAAAAACATGCTTTTAAAGAATATCAAACTAAAAAGTTAAAAATAAATATAGTTTAAAAAACTAAAGAAACATGCTTTTAAATATTATCAAACTAAAAAGTTAAAAATAATTTTAAAATTTAATTTATGACAATAGTATATAAGCAATACTAGTATAAATGAGAAAAAAGCATGGGGCGCTTAATATACAAAAAATATGGCACAAAGCGCCTCAAGCTTTTTTCTCATTTATACTAGTATTGCTTATATACTATTGTCATAAATTAAATTTTAAAATTATTTTTACTTTTTAGTTTGATAATCTTTTAAAAGCATGTTTCTTTAGTTTTTTAAACTATATTTATTAAAACCTAACAATTATTCTATTTAAGAGTATGGTACTATTGATTTCTCAGGGCTAGCCGAACAACAGGAGTACGAACACGTCGCATGTAAATGCCTCAACGCTGGACGTGTGACATTTCCCCGTAGACCGGAATTATCATTGCCTACGTTTATTCTATTGGCGCGTTGAGGGTGGCAATTCATGTTTAACCACAAATGCAATGAAGCAAGCGCACATTACACAACGGAAATTTAACACGTTGAAAGTGCAATGCGCGTGCATGCAGAAACTGCTATAGCCACGACCACGAGCCGAAGTCGTCAAGATGGCGGCCCCACGTGTGGCTACATGCAACCTTGCATGTTTCACGAACATCGGGGGATGCACTAAGCGTATTGGCGTGTCAGAGTAAACTTTATGGAAGTGAAACTGTCCTGGAATACATTTTGTATAGGTACTTGAATAATCATAAGATGTAATAGCAACTTTAAAATACCTGTAATTTATTAACCAGGAAAATTGTGTTGGATAAAACATGGCGTCAAATATATTTAACATTTAGTTGGTTCTCTAAAGCATTACGAACGTGGTGCTATCTTTTATGTATTTTTCAAACTAAAAGTTGCAGTCTTATAGATACAGTAAAACCAAATTAACTTGAAACAATTTAAAACACACATTATAACACTAAGTATATGTGTGTTGGTTTCTTTTTTTATTATCTTAAACGACAGGAATCTGTAAATATTTCCTGCAAACAAACCTTAAACTGATTTAACATTTAAAGTTTTAACAGTAAACATGTCATCATTAAAACCTTTTATTCAATATGGCTTTGAATATATGTAGGCAAACAACTTATGTGTGTCTGGTATGATGAACGTTGTGCTATCTGTACGTTATTTCAGTTCTAACTAAGGTTTGTGAAAATTTTAATGCCATTGTTTTAACATATTTCTGAAGTTGTCAATACTTATTTTCATGACTATAAATTATACAAAGTATTAAGTATAGCTGTACTTTTATAAAGTGATGTAAAGTCTCAGATTTTCACGAAAGCACTATATACGGACGAATCACGCGGGCCAGCCAACTTTTTGAGAAATCTTAGACTTACAAATAGAAGCACCGTGTTTACACATTTCTGTTCCAATCGACTACCGTTCCATTCACGAAATTACTCCTATCAAATGGCGTATACCGAGAGCTAAATTGTTTATACATAAAAAATAAAAAAAAACCTAATTGGAAATATTTTCAAATATTTCAAATGTTGAGCGTATAATGACGTATCACTAACTTTTCGTGAACTGTACACGTCTTGTCACACTCAAATGTAACTGAAATGAAGGACTGGCCACGTAAGTCACGAACAAGTCCCCAAGTAAACAGTTAGGGTAATGCAAGTAAAGAAACTTTATTTTACTGCATACTTTTGTCAACTTTAATGTTTTATTTATTTTACACCTCACTACAGTTTGTATTCGCATATTAAATATTTACAGTTTGAAACTGTCCTTAAAAGCACGCGGTAACATTTTCTGTGAACAGGTTCTTGCTTTCCAACATTAAAATGAGCAGGATCGTTGGTATTTTATATATTTCGGTGATATAAAAATACCGTTTCAAGTAGCAAATTTAATGTGTTCTAATGTTGCAAATAAACTTATAATAGGAACTGAGAATCGAAATTTAACGTAAAATTCTTTAAAGTAATGCCGAGCTGACGCGAATCACACGTAGTTTACGCAGCCGCCGCTAGAATTCGCTGCCGGAGCAGATACGTCGACTATTAAACAATTTGATTAGTAGAGTGAACATTTAAACTATACAATGAAACGGCTCCAATAAAAGAGAAGAAAAAAAGCTTGATATAATACTACCCCCTGGCTTTGGCCCTGATTTTTGACAAGTAATTTTTATTTAAATACTGCTACTCTACTACTACTTAAAATTTTTATTTACTTTCATCTTGTTAAAATGCATTAAACTGTCAACACTATAAATTATGTCTCAGGCTTTGTGAATGTTGGTGCGCGCGGCGCCGTGGGTACACATTTCCGTTCCGTTCGCGAAATCGCCCCTACAAAATGCCGCATACCAAGATCTAAGATGTTACACATGAAAAAATGTTGTAGGAAAATGTAATTGAAACATCCTGATAAAGTGCTGGGATTGGTTGGTCGGTTATTTGTAGACAAGCTGTACTGAGACATGTGAAGGACGGTCGCTTGCTTGGCCGAGGCGTGCGCGCGGTCTCGCCTCTGAGCTGTCAGCGGCCGCGGGTCGCACACTGACACTCTCCCGCGCTGTCACCAGCTGGCGGCACTCGCCCGCGTGTTTGCAACCTGACACACGAGGTCAGATGTCGCTCATCGCGGGCGAGTACTGTGGCGGTGGCCCAAGGTAGCGGGCTTTATCAAGAGGCAGTCGTTTCCTTAGCTAAGAAAATGTGTATTGCCTTAACTTCGCCACCAATAAGGACTTAAATAAATTAATAGCTACGTTAATAATCCACGAGGTGTTAAAGAAGACAGAAATAAATTTTCTTTATTTTGTTTTTCAGTATTCTTACCCAACGACATTACTTCTATCTTGTCTTGTGTCAGTGTCTCCTCAAACAGTTCAAATCGATCACATGGCTTTGTTATCATGAACATCTTTACCTCAACCATTTGCACTCTTCGCGGTTGAAAGCGAACAAGTTGTTCCTCTTGTTCTCCTCCAGTGCTAGCGACAAGTATCAGATCTCTAATTGGCCTAATCTCGTCGCTTTTGGGAATGGCGCGCCTATGTCAGGAGTGTATTGAAGCGGGATGATAAGCGCGACGCTCGCTGGTGCTTCTAGCGTTGTGTCGCCTCTAAGCTTAAGGCTGTGGACTGGCGCGCAGTCTTCTCGTCGTGCGCAGGCCAACTATGAGGTGAGCGGTTCCCATCACATTGCATGGCGGTGAAATGAAGATAAAGGTGTACTGCAAGTCCCTTGAGTGCTTTAAAGAATCTGTACCGGGCGTGTTTCATGTCCAGAAAATATTCTAGAAACATGCATTTTAGCCATTTCCCCCTCTCCTCAAACTACAGTTTGAAAACTAAATCCGGAATCATAACTACTCATCCATCCTCAGCGCATTCTTAAATGTTTTTTTGTAAACAAACTGCGCCCTGATAACTTGAGCGGTTTTCAAATCGCGTGTTTTCTTGAGAAGCTCTGCACACCATGTGTTTGCCCGGGTAGGCGGAGCCATTAGACTAGTTTAGCTCTGAGCAAGCCGGACTCCAACACTGTACCAGCATTCAGCTTTGTACAAATTTGTCACAGGTCTGTGCCGCCCTGTACTAGTCCTGGCGGGTATTTCTTAGCTGTCAGCAACACTAGGCCGGTCCCCCCTCCCTTCGCAACAAGCCCTTAAGATGACACCCGTGTCTCTTTGTGAACCATCCTGCATTCTTCCACAGGCGCTCCTCTTCCTCTATGGGCTGTTTCTGGGAAAACCCATGGTTGGAGAGGTCGTCGAAGGAAGGGGAGGGGGGAGCTGGAAGACTCCTGTCGGACAACCGCGAGCCAGGCCTACCATTGCCATTTGCGACGTAAAGTGTTCCAGCACCTTATTACGAGAGTTATTCAACTTTAAAGCCGAACTTTGTTCTTCTACTAAAGTAATGAGTGGGCGGCGAGGTGGTAGGAGAGGGGAGAGGGGACAAGCAGCACCCGGCCCCTGCACTCACGTCCGGAGTTGCCAAAGGTACCCGGATTCTGGCACACTTACCCAAATCTCTATGTCTGTACCCGGTACCCGAGAAGATCCGCTCGGATACGAAAATGTACCCGAATTTAGGAGAATGGAAAAAAAAATAGTAAAAAATATTGAACAATATTCACTTGAAATGGAAAACCAATTAGGGTGGAAAAACATTCTTTGCCTTGGCCGTAACGTACTGACATTAAAACATCTCTGCCTTTTTAAAACCACCTCGGCTACGCTATATTCCTACGTATCTCTGGAGAACCACATTATCAAGTGCAGGTAGTTGTAGTATCAAGTTAACAGTACAGTGGCGACAACACAATCAGGGATATCACTCATTGAAAACAGTCTCGGCTATACTATTAGAGCACAACACATTAACGTCGCCATATTTATATTACAAGTAATATTTACAATAATTTCACACAACCTGTAACACTTAAAATACCATTTTTCAAATGTGACTGGAATTGTAGTCTTCAGCGTTTACGCACGTATAGCAGTATTCAGGTTTATACTTGAATGACTCTCGTATGTTTGTGCCTGATGACGTAAGCAGATGCCAGTTCCCGAATATTCGTAACTGTTTTGCATTGGAAGCCTACTGTGTTCGTCTGTGCTGTCGTCGTTGTGTTGTCCAGGTTATCTGTTTGTCATCATCTGTTTGTCGCTATGTTTTCCAAGGCGGTTGCTTGTCTGTATTCATTGTTCTTGCTGCAATTGTCTCGTCGTTGCCAGCCCACTGTGTTCTCCTGTGCTGTGATATTTTTCTAGCTAATATACTTCCACGTAATTCTATGTGTCTTTTGACCTAACTTAATCATCGGCTGATTTTGACTTCTTTTTGTGTGGTTTGTTCGTTCTTGAGGTTTCTCTACGACGTACTACAGTGTCAACCTTCAATGGCATATGTCTAAAAAAAGTTTCGAATCACAGTATGTAACTTTGTTTTAACGTTTAAGCTTGGGTACGCCCATCATGTTGAATATTTTGCCTTTCGTCAGATTCAGAATTTTATGAAAATATACATTTAGAAAATGAGATCATAGAAACAATTTTTGTGTATCGGGGAACCACTGGAAATTATTTTCCAGTGAGTGCTTAATCGTAATTATTCAGGCAGAAATTTTAATTATCAAAACGTTCCTGCATTTTATTAAACAGCAGATAACACGTGGCATACGTATATCTGGCAAAAACATTTGAAACAGAACACAAACAGCGGGACATTCTAAGAAATTGTCGTAGGTAAAAAAAAAATTAAAACCCCTTTTAATAAAGCCGACTATGGAATATTTAATTTTTTATAACGATATTTCCCTGTTAATTTTTTTAATTTCTTTCACGTTTTACACTCATGCTAATCTTCGCAACTCGCGAAGACAAACATGGAGTGGCAATAGCAACTGTTGCTATAAGGAATATCACGCTGTCTTCGGAATTATAGTGAAATATGTGTTAATTTTATATGAACCGTGTGTTATACGAGATTTACAGAAGACCATCAAAAACGACCATTTTACAAAAACTGTGAAAAATAGTTTTTTTTTGGTATCATGTCCGAGCTCACAATGCGCCTTTTGGAATGCAAAATAAGTAAATTGTTTAGGTAAATTATTTCAACAAATAAGGATGATGGTTTTTAGACCATATATTTGTTTTTTGTTAAACGATACTTTTGTAAGGTATATGTAATTTTACAGATATTTTGTATTATGTAATTTATGGCTGCAATTATGCGGAAGTGGCTGTCATTCAAATTTCAACAAAGAATTTCCTGTAATAAAATATTTAGAAATTTAATAATTTCAAAGTTTAGTAAAACTTATTTAGTACATAAGTAGTTATAGGTAAGCTGCCACGCATGAAAAAAAAAAAGGAAAGTTGTTGAACTTGTCATTTAATGATCAGTTTATATCTATAAGACAAAAATAATGAAATTTTCGATTGTATTAGTTAATGCAATGCAAATATTTTCCTACATGACGAAGATCTTGATAAATTACCTATTTCTTTGGATTTACTTTCGTCAAATAACTAAACAATATGTTTTTTATTCACAGCTGTGAAAATTTAAAGGATTTAGTCTTTCTTTCATTTTCACTGTTTACAAATTTATTGTGCTCGTTCCCAGGCCGCATTGTTGCTACCCACTATACACTCAGGTTCGATCCTAGTACAAAAGGCGAGTGGAAGTCCATTAGTTTCAAATGTGGCTTTGTTGCCTACAAGTCGGTCATTTGTAAGGCTAATGCAAACGAAGGTTTAACGACGTGTGAAACAAGGGGGTGCTGCGGTAACTCCCAGAACCTCACCCATAACCCCTCCTCCCCGCCAACACTTCTCGGACCACGATGCGCCCTGCAGCCTGCTTCCACACTCGCGGTCCGTGTTCAGTGTGACGCACAAGGTCTGCGGTGGTATACTTTTGATATGTTACCTAGGCCACTGTTGCATTTCTCTTTTTAACTGCTTCATTCTAATAATACGTTTAACACAGCAACTGTTCACATGTATTGTGATCATGTTCCAATCGAGGTGATTCCTAGTTCAAACTTAACACATTTTGTTTGCAAGTACTAAGAAATAATGGCATAACTTCTTTGCTTGCTCGTGATTGGATGGTTTAAAGCCAACAAACCATGGCTAAATAATGGCCCAAATACAAAATCTATTTAAGTGAGAGAAATCGCACGAAGCATGACAAATATTATCATTTATCTTTTTACTTCTGTGGTGCATGTATTTACGTGATTTTATCCATAAATAACTTTTTTTTTAATTTTGTAATATCGTCCATTATATGATGATAATTAGTAAGTACTTTGTATGCGTGGTTATCAGAACAATGGTTGGTTTGATCTGTCACCCGACAGATCTAACAAAGTGTACTAGGAGCTGACTCAGCACAAAGAAGGTGTACTAAGCCAGCAGTGGGGTGGTGAATAATGGCAAATTCATTTTCTCCTTCATAGCCAAAACTGCCGGCACATTAACCAGCAAATGTTTCAATTGCAGCATTAATATACTTTCATCAAGAGGCTGATAAAAGTGGATACGCCTGTGCTTGGCTGAGGGCAAAATTGTGAGTATAATTTACAAAATAGTGTTATGCGTGGGGGAATACAAGTCCGGAAAGGATAGCCCAACTTAGTAATTGGCAGTTTTTATTCATTACCTAATATTTACACAATTCGTTAAGTCACCACAATTGAAAGGTGTGTCCACAAATTAATAAAACTTTCATATTCCACTACTCACTCCTTCCACTGGAGCTTGGCTCGATAGTGGCTCTCTCTGCTGTTCGTCTCTTACCACACAACTTGGTCCCAACACGCTGCCTCGCATTATTCATTCAACTACAACGACGTGACAGCGTTCCGTGACTTCGATATCGCACAAGAGCCCATCTCTCTTCGCCCATCTCACTCGCCAAGGGGTCACTCACCATCTTTACTTCACTTCCCTTGCAGGTTATCCACCCAGTTTATATACCTCTCAGCCCCACCCTGGAAAGGTTTCGAAGCCCTTCGAAGTGTCGTGTCAACAGAACTCCCGACTTAACACTCGAAGCTACGAGAACATTGGCGTCCTAGTCACGCCAATTTACGCAGACGGGGCTCTGGGAACTTTCCGAATTATCGTGAGAGATGTATAGAGGCGTCGCTGCTAATCGGATTACCGCAGAGGGACGGGAGCCACCTGCATAGCGCCCCTCCCGCCGGCTGGCTCGCTAGCGTCCTCGAAACAATAGTTTTGTGGGAAGATATATTATGCAAGGCAGATCTCTGAGCACCAGCCAAGAACACTACAGGGATCAGCTGTTGTGTGAGGTACAAGGGGGTGAAACAAAATATTTCCCTTTAACAAATTCATTAAGCAATCGTAAAGCAAGAATCGATGCACCAACTAAAATTATATATATATATATATATATATATATATATATATGGAATACTTCTGTCACTACCCTACATATTAGTTCGTGCACCCCTTCATATGAGAGCAAGCTGCCAGCCCTGTGAATTCCACTTCCACCCTGTATCAAACGCATCCAAATGACAGCTTTATCATACTAATGCCATTCATGTTTAGTTCTTTCTAAACAGTAATCTGATGAATATGCTAAATAATATATAAAGAGCATGTGTAACTCAGTAAATGTGATAGAAGTGAAACATATTTTGCAATTCAAACCTCGACTCGTAAGTGCTCATTTTATATCTCTTTGGCGTCAGAAACGTTTCAAAATAATGTTTCACAAAAACTTTGATTTAAAATTCGGCCTTGAAATTGAAACTGAAAATTTACTCTCATCGCGTCCAAAGAAGTTTCACTTCAAAAAACTTTGCATGTTACTGTTTCTTCAAACAATTCTGCCATTTGGAACACGCCAAATCCCAGAACGAAATATGAAATTCATAGCAGGTAGAGCTATCAATGCGGGAAATGCAGGAACTGTCTCAACAGCGCTCTCTACACTGCTGGTTGAAAAAGGAGGAACGTGAGTGCGCTGGTAGCAAATATACAATTCAAGGCATTCAAGGTGCTGTATAGGATGCCTATATATTTTTTCTTAAATAAGCTCATGCGCACATTTTCTCTGTGTTATTCTTTCGTTCATCTAACTCAGTTCTATTTTTTTTTGTGGAAGGGACAATCATCGCACAAAGTTGAACGAAAACCAATCCAGCAACACATAAAGCATAGTGCTCTTTTTGTGTATCTTTGGACCAGTACCTATTCTCTGTCCTTTTCGCGTCAGAAACGTTTCACAACAATATTTCACGAAAACGTTGCATTAAAATTTGGGCTTGAAATTTTTCTCTCATTGGGCTCAAAGAGGTTTCACTTCAAGAGTGAGCTAATCTTTCAGTACTAGCCTGTGATGTGTAACATCTACCCTTGGTAACGAGAAAAATCCCGGTTTAGTTAAGACGAATTATGAGCAACTTATTTGGGCCATACTCCTCCGGTTTGAAAATTTTTCTCACGCTTACGCCGCCTTTATTTTTCGCACGTAGTCACCTCTTGATTTACCTCTCCCTGAAAATTAAAAAAATTAACATAATCTTATCTATTCAGGATTTTGTGTGTGTGTGCTAATTTAAAAATGATTAATTAACACGCAATTAAAAGGAATGTTATTCAGATTTTAAAACATCATAATATCAATTACAGAACTTATTTATTAAATACTCTCTTTATACAAATAGCTTCCAGGAATGCATTTGTATCACAAACTAAGTATTAACACAACACGTATTTGATGCAACTCTTGTAAAATTATTGACTTTATATTATATATTATACATTATTATTTCACAACGTATTTATAGCGTTTCAGAAAAGTCACATGGAAATGCGTCGCGCTGTTCAAGAACTGCTATAGTCCAGTCAAGTTGTCACAAAAAAGGACACATGGAAGTAAAATCCCCTGTAGAACTAAATATTTAATATGTCAGAGATAGTTTTGTGAGTGATTTGTGATATTTTTCTAACAACTTTTTTTTTCCGCTGGAGCAACCAACTTGAATAAACCTCAAATATTGCGTTTGTTTATTTCTTGTTTTTCCCAATATCTGCCAAAATACACATCTGATAAAATATTTTGTACTTTTTATTCTGAACGTTAACTAAATTTGCTACACTTTAAGACCAAATTGAGTTTTTCTTACTTTGAATAGTTTCAGCAATACAACTCTCAGAATTTCAGTAACATTTTATAAAAAAGTGAACTTTCAACCAGTTTTTTTTTGCCTGGTAGCTTCTAAACCAGTGGTTCCCAACCCTGGTGTTCTGTGGCAAGGTCACAGGGGTTCCGTGAGTCAGGACGAATGTCATATAAAGCAGGCACAATTATTGTCGAATAACTTTCTATGAAGGAGTTGGTGTTCCGCCAAGAGAAAAGTCGAAAAGATTTGGGAAACTCTGTTGTAAACGAAAAAAACTTTCAGTAAAATTCCTAAGATAACATTTTAACTTTAGTAAATTTGCAACAAGTTGAGTATTTAACGTTTTGATACCTTCTAGAGATCACCAGATACAGAGGTATCTATCTAGAGCTCTTCAGATTTCAGCTAAATTTTCTAAGGTACAGAAAAGTCTTGGCTTTATCCAGTTTTACTTCGGAAGTTCTAAATGGCGACTCCAAAGTAAAACCTTTTTTTAACCTAAATTTAAGTTTTACATTCTAACTATCAATAAGAAAAGTATTTGCAAGAATTTATAGTGATAAAGGATTCAAAAGAAAAACCAATTTAAATAAATTAAAACAAAAAAGTTGTCATAGGTACAGAATACAATTTAATTTTACAAGAACAGTTTGCAGTATGTTCCGAAATAATTAGGTAATTCCTCTGTGTATTTGTAATAGCAGGTACGGTTCCCGGGAAAGTGAATCATGTTATCGGAGTAGTAGGGCTAAGAGGCTATTAGTCACGACTTCTCATCTCGCTGGCTCCCTCTTCAAAGCTCTTCCCTATCCTCGTGGCATTCTTGTCTTCGTTCCTTCCATTCAGCCGAATTCCGGGGTTGCGTGAGTCAATCAAGATTCGAGTACCTTGATTCGAGATCTTGTGTCCGTTTTCCCAATTTTTTTTTGCTGTCGTTTTCACTATGTTCTTTAATATCGTGCCAAACTGTGGTCCCATTGCTTCCGTATGCTTACTTTAATCAAACAGTTCATAGAGGCAGAAAGGATGGGGAACTGACAACTTCATCTTTTTTGTGGTCAAAAGATGTTACCGTACTTTCATGCTGCAGGGCACTTCTTTTGTGGAAACTGTGCTCAGTTGTATATTCAACATATGTTAGGTTTAGAAAAGAGGATTGGTCCTATCTAATACAGTATTTTCACAACCTGTAAACTGTTTACTGTCAGGCATTGAACAGAACTCTATGCGCATGATGCAGAGACCTGGAGGAGCGGTGAAAGTTTACTCGCTCGGCACTGGAATGGTGTACCTCCAAAGTATTTGCTACGAAGTTGAGAAATACTGTGGCATCTTATCAGTCATATCTGAACAACTTGTAGACATGAGGTCTTCTCGTATAGCCCGATACACAATATATGCTGCAAAGCTCTATGAGTGGTGTTTTAACACCACCCATTCTCTTAAAATGATGCATTCATGTCCATATCTTCAGGAATTTTTTGAGTTGAGAAAGTGAACTGCTATCTGGCTGAACAAATTGAAGAAGAGGGAATAGCAAGCATTGTTGGCAATAACATTCTAGTTATCAAATAGAAGTGCAAGAAGAAGGTTTTAACCCGGGTAGACACCAGTAACTACATGAAGGTTGGGAGCAGTAAGCTAATTGTGGATCCCCTAGCCTATTCAATATGCTGTGATTATGATTTGAAGGAATTTTTAAGGTTTGATTTATCTCTGTATCTAATGTAACCGTTTTTAGAATAAGGTATTTGCAAGGGAAACAAATATTCATTTTATGAAGCATTCAAATCATCCACAAATGAAAACATCCCTGGTGGAAGCAAATATTTTGTGATTGATCGTGGCAAATTACTGCATAAGTAGTGTGACATCGACAAAATTAGTTTGCAGCCACTGTAGACATCTTCTTGAAATATTTTCAAACCCATTATGACTCAAAGGTCTCAGTTATCTTTGATGGTTATCCTTCAGCCACTGATTAAACAAGCACTAAGAATTGTGGAAAACACCGATGGGCTACCCGTTAATCTCCTGATTTCATCTTTGAAAAAACAACTGTTTTGCAAAGCTCACAATAAACTTTTCTCGGCAATGATAAGAATAACAGGTGCTTCATAGGATTTTTTGAAAGAATAGGTATGAATTGGCAAAAGCTCGAATACAAGTGAAACAGGCAGTTGAAGTTGCAGATGTACTGATTGTTAGCACTGTCTTTTCAATGGCATCTCAACACGACACTGTTTTTTATGTTGGGGAGCACATAGGCCTCCTTACTCTCCACACTGCATTACCATCCCATTATAAAAGGAATACGTATCTCCAAAACTGCGGAAGAGGCAAAGCTGCAGACATCTTCTTCTCAAGCCAGTCATTTAGTCATAGCTTCTCCAACATGCTCCTGTTCATCCATGTTTTCAGTGGCTGTAACTCAACATCTGCAGCTTTTGGTCACAGGAAAAAACACTTTTTTTCGCTGATTTTGAAACATTTTGAACTAGAAGAGGAGGTTGAAGTATTTCTGACCATCAAGCTGGGAGAAGTGGCTCAAGTGTACGAACATTTTCTGGTTCATTTGTATGGAGGATACTCTGCTACAAAAACTCTTGACGAACTTCGTATGAAATAATTGAAAAAAAAAATTGCAGCAAGAACCAAATTCATCTTAGTGAGGCTGCCCTCAACCAATGATGCTGCTCAAATTCATGCCATGCGAACATTCAACGAGGTCCTGGCATGGCTCGGTGAATTAAAGACCCTTTAAAATGAAGCACTCCTAGGGGCCTATTTCCCACTTAAGTTAAGAAGAAGCCAGCTCCAGAATCAATTCTGAAAAGCATTTCCCGTACTTGCTATAAGCTGTGTTTAAACGGGGGAGCTGAATTGTTGCCCCTTGGAAGAGCAGCCCTTCAGGATTTTTCTGGCAATGGTTTTTTTGTACAGCGACTGGAAGGGCAGCCCATCCAATTTCTGAAAACATAATTCTTTAAGTGTTAAAATAATCCTGAAAACTTGCCCCTTGGAAGGGCAGCCCATCAGGATTTTTCTGACAGTGGTTAGTTTGTAAAGCGACTGGAAGGGCAGCCCTTCCAGTATCTTAAAATGTGTCTATTTTCGTAATTTTATAATCCCGAATTGTTGCCCCTTGGAAGGGCAGCCTATCAGGATTTTTCTGACAGTAGTGTTTTTGAAAGGTTTTCTGAATTGTTGCCCCTTGGATGGGCACCCTTCAGGATTTTTCTGACAGTGGTTAGTTTGTAAAGTGACCTAACCTAACGTAACCTAACCTAACCTAAACTAACCACTGTCAGAAAAATCCTGAAGGGCTGCCCATCCAAGGGGCAACAATTCAGACAACCTTTCAAAAACACTACTGTCAGAAAAATCCTGAAGGGCTGCCCTTCGAAGGGGCAACAATTCAGACAACCTTTCAAAAACAACACTGTCAGAAATATCCTGATGGGCTGCCCTTCCAAGGGGCAACAATTCAGACAACCTTTCAAAAACATCACTGTTAAAGATATCCTGATGGGCTGTCCTTCCAAGATGCAACAAATCAGGATTATAAAATTAAGAAAATAGTCACATTTTAAGATACTGGAAGGGCTGCCCTTCCAGTCGCTTTACAAACTAACCACTGTCAGAAAAATCCTGAAGGGCTGCCCTTCCAAGGGGCAGCATTTCAGTCGCCCCCGTTTAAACGCCTGTGATAGTCGGAAAGCAGGACTTAAATGCACAAACATCTGCGGACATTGCAGTGGGCATTCGTGTGAAAAAATATTACCAACAGTCATATCCTCTGACACTGAAGATGATGACATTCCTGATGAGTCACTTAATTTAATTTTGGATGAAGATGATGAAGTGAACATTGTCAACACTGGCCAAATTGTGAACATTACAGACGAAATAGCAATTTTTGAGGGTTTTTAAAGATGGCGACTCCGGCGGAAACAAATTTTGTTGGCAAAATTTCAGAAGTCACTCATAAAAAATTCCAGACATCATATTAAAAAATTAGCTCTACCGAAAATTTTGCTTCCATTCCTGACTATTTGACTGGACTATTAGCGACAAGAACGGTAAACAGCTGGGTCTTCGGACTGTCTTTTCAAACGCCTTGGAAAGGTTTGGCTGGCTGGCACGCTGCAGCACAAGCGCCAACTGTAGGCCGCACCGAACAATTGAATAGCGCGCTTCTTTGTACTTCCTATTACACATTTCCATCGCATTCACGAAGTTACCCCCACCAATGGCCGTGTACCGAGAGCTAAGATGTTACACGTTAACAAAAAACATCATAATGTTAGTATTAATTTAATGGAAACTGATTAATTAAAAAAAAAAAAAACATAAATGAAATGCTAACCGCAGAAGGGCAGCAAGCCCTAAATATGTGAATTTTGGAGTGTTTGGCCTACACCGATTACCAGAAAGGTAACGCATCTTTGACTTGAAACAAACACGGACAACCCTCGCTATAGGCATGCCATCGTGTCCAGTTGTCCGTTTACTTCAGACAGGAGTAATGTCCGTGACCTGTATAAACAACCGTTAGAAGGCATGTTATGTAGCCTGTTTCAAAACTATCCTTATATAAAACCAACAAATTCAACGCAATCCACATAAGTTTTCTCATTTCCTCATTTTATTCCGAATGTTACGGATTTCGATGTAATTAGCAGGAAACTAAGAAAAGCGAAAAATATTAACAGTTCTTGAAGTAATCGCGCTTTTAAAAACTTACGGTTTTCTTTTGTAGAAATGAGGTGTGATGATTATTTGATGTTTGAGGTTTCCTGGTGACAAAACATCTGCAAAAGAACTGGCTTGAGCAACTGATCATATTGTTAACTTGTCTCAAACACCAAAGAACTGTATTTTACTATTTCAATAGACCGTGAGATGTCTTTTCATCAAAATAATAGCCGCAAGTTAAATGTAAAATGAGCATTGAAAGCTAATTGTGGACAGTATTAGGTTAATAAATTCCACAAAACAGTTGTAACTACTTTCAGAACAGCAACTGAACTGCTCATGAACAAGATAAAAAAGAATAATATCAAGAAAACTGTTGTTTATATCCCTCAGGACAAGTTTTATTTTTAAAACAGAAAAACATAATAGCAAATAATGTCATTACGTGATACAAGAGAAGAAAACTTAGTAACGTAACATTCAGAAATGTTTAATATCATGAGCGAACAGCAAATCAAACATTTTTTAGTGTAATATATTACTTTTTATGTGAATTAGTTTTATCGCAAAATATTTTACCAGTGTTTGGTTGAAAACCTTAGTATTCTTCATAAACATACTATGTTCACTATTAAAAATAAATAAAAGTTACTTTTTACTGTCTCTAAAGACGCGTTAGAATTGAACACTGAGCGAATATACGTAGCTACTAAAGCAATGATAAAGTTTATTTAAATAATTGATATTTTGCATATTAAAGGTTAAAACCTGTTCTTTTATCGCCTGTAAAACTGAACGATGTGGGTGGGCGTGTAGCCGTTCTGCGGTTAGCAAAACACATATTACTTGATTTTGGGTCGTTCCGTAAATAATGTGTGTTTTAAATGTAAAAAAAAAAAAAAAACACTTTTACACCATGCCTGCAGCATGGCAGGGTTCAACCTGAGCCGCACGCACACTTAGTAATTAGTTAGGTTAGAAAAAAAAACTTCCAATTTCCCAACTATCACTTTCAAAGCAACGCAAGATGATTTTATCAACACCGACATCCACATGAAGCTGTTCACAAAAAACTGTTGAGAACAATACAACTAGCCATGTAGGCCGGAAACTTGGGCGGGAACCTTAGATTCATTGAGCCCGAGACAGACGCCTGAATAATTCACGTGCGTGCATCTTTGGATTATTTTAGGTAGATTTAAAAGAAATACTACCTATTGTAGCCGTTACCATGTTGCGACTTTTGAAAAATGTTTTATATATTTTTTTGTTTCATGGCCCGAAGACCCCAAAACCATCATCAACTCAAATATATATACAAAAAATTAGGAAGTAGTGAAAAATCTCGATCGAGTTCGTTAATGGGCAACATCCGACCAAACGGGGTAGATATGGAGGTTTTAAGAAAAACAGAAAAATCGCTGTAACTCCCATAATATGGAAAATTTCACATCTGTTTGAACGAATTATAACTCGTAAGAATAATACCAAAATCTTTTGTCTGATTAACATTTTCATATGACCAAACATAACATCAAGGGTTGGAAAACAAAAAAAAAAAATAAAAAAAATTGTAACTTTAGTAGGTACACTATCAAATCCGTTCAAACTGTTATCAAATTTTATAATTTTTATCGAAATTTTTTTTTGAAATTTTTTTTGATAATACAAACCATTACTGCAAGGTGTTGAAAAAACCTGGGCCTGAAATAAGAAAATAAATAAAATTTTCCTACCATGTACTCTATCGAATTAATGTTAATTTTTGTTTAACTTTTTAAATATTTATTAAATTTTTTATCTGAATTAAATTTTATATAACAAATCATTACTGCAAGGGGTGAAAGTAACAAGGGTAGAAAAATAAAAAAGTCATTACTTTTTTAATACATATATTATAGAATCCATTATAATTTATTTCTAAAATCCTAAACTTTATCTTAATCTTTTGGCTCAAACAATTTTTGATGAAACGAACAATTACTGTAAAAACAGGAGTTGAAAAATATATATAACTTCCTTTGTATCAAATACGTCAGAATTTATTAATGGCCATCTTAATATTACCTTAAACTTTTCTAAAAAAAAATTTCTATGACTATGTATTAGTGCAATGTATGAAAAATAGTGTTTAGATGACAAAAATAAAGGCATAATATGAAATCGTTACGACATTGCATGATGAATCCATAAAGTTAAAAAAAAAACATTCAAAATATTTTTGCTGAATGGAATATGAGAAAATGTTAAATCGATCTTTTTTAATGTTCCAAGAGTTTATAAAAGTTTCCAAAACATTTCCGTAAGAAAAATAGTTACTTCGAAATCTATCTACGCCTGCAGGTTGTGCCTAAAGGGATTTTTTTATCTTACTTTTGTAAAAGTTAAAAGAGTAATTTAGTTAGTCCTGGATCACAAACTTAATCCTCGAAAAAAAATTATTCCTTATTTTTTTTTCTTTAGGAATAGTAGATTTCCGTATGACTTGGTGATCGTTACTAAACTGTAAGGTTGGTTGGCGCAAATAAATTTCACAAAGGCAAAAGAGGAAAATATTAGTATTACTGTTTAGTGAATATCAACAAGAGGGGCAGTATTTTAATAAAATTCCTTGTCAAAAACCAGATTTAAAGCCGGGGTATAGTATTATTTCAAGTTTTTTTTGTGCTTTTATCGGAACCATTTTTTTGACGTGACAACGTCTAATAAATCGATGAACGCCGGCTGCACGCACGAAAAAGTGTCCCACTACGGATGTCCCACTACGGATGTGACCTGTTTGCTCATTGTACGCATGCGTGGCTCTTCCACTCGATTGGAACAACCATCGATTTGACTTTTCAATCATATTTTCGTCGTTTTAATTATTAATATTATGTAATTTAACGACCGTCCACCGATTTTCAGCACAATCGGTACGGTTATTTAAAAGTAATGTTGAAAAATCAAATACGTTTTGAACCAACAGTGGTGTTTTAAGGCCCGTCTACAATAGCAATGTCCTAAACTGTGTCCGAAGGACACTCGTCGCCGATTGGTCCACGTGACACTCTGACGTAATGCGTCAAGTGGGCGAAGGTCCGAACCTACCTGGTCCGAAGACATTCGTCAATTTGAACTTTTTGTCCCAACCTGTGTACTTCGGACACAGAAAAAGAACAGAACACTCACGATATTTGAATTTCCGGTTCCCGTTTGAAAACGTGGTGTTTGTTTTTGTTGTTAATGGAAATGGAATGTGTTGTATGTCACTTATAACTTACATAACTTTCATAAGTTCAATCTCAAACTACAAAGCATTAAAACAATAAACAAAAACATTTTGTTTGGCACATACAGTTACACATAATAATTCAAATTACACCCGGGATCTTTTGCACAATGTTTTAAAAAATATTGTAACACATTATAAATAAGTTTGGTGTACATATTTGGGATGCGTATTTGTTATAAAATCGTGTTAATATTGTTCCCCTACCGTGAACAAAATGTTTATAATATATATACCATCTGAAACAATATTAGTTTAGTACGGCCTCGTGGGCGTGTGGTTAGCGTACATATCTCTTACACTAAAGATTGTCGGTTCGAATCCTGGCAACTGCGGAATTTTTTTTGTACTTGTAAAAATAAATACGGTGCATGCAACATTTCAAAAGTAATAAATATATTTTAATTATTAAATGCAAATAAAAGTAAATTTATTAATTCAATTGCACACTTCATTTCACTCCTTTGTATCCATACAAAATAGTGATAATTCAATATAAATGATTCAATTTTATTCATAAAAGTATGCAGAGGTAGATTTTATCATGCAAAAGATAGAAAAATTTTAAAAAAATTCTTCCTAATAATTTTAATGCCTAAATGGTTTGGTTGTAAAAACCTATTACGGCTCAGTCTCAGGCCGAATATGATATTTCCTTTTCTTCTGGATCAATCATTTCATCAATGTTTTGTTATGACGTTTTCACGTTAAACTATCGTCCGTAAACCGACTTTACAGACAACCAATTTTTATATAGTTTAAAATTTGTGACTGCAAATCTAATGCTTCTAAAGTCGACGTAGCTGCTCCGACAACGATTTCTAGTGGCGAGTGCGGAAAATATTGTTTGATTCGCATTCAAAAATGTAGTTGAAAACACAATTTGCGTTTATTTATAACGCTCAGCATTGTTTGAAAATTCTACGTTAAATTTTGTGTCTCAGTCTCGTATAATAGGAGTCTTTGGAACATTAGAACGCACTAATTTGTTCATTACTGAGGCTAGATGTTTACACATCACTGTCGAGTACTGAAAGTCTCGCACACATTTTTTGAAGTGAAACTTCTTTGCTGAGGAGACTACAATTTTCGAGCGTTACGAAAATTCCGACCGCATGAGGTGTACGGTATAGGACGGTAGAACCGGTAGAAGAGGAGATGGGAGAGGAGAGGTAGAAATGACGCAGCATACTTGCACACTTGCGTGCTATCGCACTCGCATACTTGAACACTTGCACACTTGCGAAACACACCTCTATAATTGCGTACTTGCACACTTACGTTCTTGCACACTTGCACACTTACACACTTGCATACTTGAATACTTGAATACTTGCACATTTTAATACTCGCATACTCGCACACGTGTATACTTACATACATTTATACTTTAATCACTGCATACTTGAACACTTGCATACCTTATTTCACCCTCGCATATGTGCGCAATAGCATAATTTAGCGGTCACATCCTTGCTTATATTTTCTTATCTGCCACCTGAGCCGTTGTTATGATATAATAAGCAAGAAGCTTCACCGGTGCGCGTGGACTCCCGGGCGAGCGGCCGCCTGACCGGGGGTAAGTGAGTCGCGCGCGGCCTCGCCGGCAGTCGCGCTATCTCTCCCAGCCAATCGGCGGGCCGCAGTAAACACATTCCTGGCCGGGCTATCGCCGCTACCTGGACCTGTCACCGCGACCCGGGCCTCCGGAACTTCCAGGCGTGCAGACCTGCGCGCCTGCGCGAGGCCCATTCATTCATTCTTTCATTCTTTCATTCATTCGTTTATTGTGAATACGACCAACATCTCTGCTCTTGCATGCTCTGCATGTGTGAACCGGGGACACTATGTTACTGCATGTCAAGGGCGGCTCTAAGGTGATATTTCGGGAGGGGCTGTGGTAAAAAGAAACGGCGCAGTTGCAAAACGAGACTTTAAACATGGGATATTTTCACATTTTTGGGGCTTAAATTCAGAAGTTAATTCGTTCAATACAACTTCCGATGAAAGAAAAAATATAACATATGAGCCGAGCTAGTTGCATTTATATTTCCTCAATTTCCTTTAATTTGACTTCTTTCCTTGGAAATGATGAACAGCCTGGCGTTTCAGCAAGATTTTGTTGCTGCTATCTTCTGGGGCAACTAACAACTTAAGTCCTGGTATTCTGGTACAGTATTTATATAGGTACATCCATAGCCGAGATGTGATTGGTCCCTGTGAGTGGGCATAGTTAGAGGAGGTAATGGACAATCAGGATGAGTCCGCTTAGATGGTGGATCATGGCGAAACACACAATGCCCACGGACCTGGCCTCAGGAGTAGTTTGTGACTCTCATATTTTAAGTTGTCTGCACAAAGTTCTTGGAAGTTTCTATAGAAATGTGTGAATACTTGTTTTAAAACACAACTAGTTTGTCAATTGTGCAACCAAACACATATTATATAGCATTAAAAAATGCAAATTTTCAACTTGCAGTATTGTTTTTCTTGATACCTGGACCTGCATGGTTTAGGGTCGCTTGCACAGTCGTGACTTGAGGCCAAGGAAGTATTTATCCATTTGACAAACCTTCAATGTTTTGGCTTAGATTCTACTTACCTGACTCTGCAAGCGGCCTTTAAGCGGCGATACTAAGTGGAAACTTAAAGCTAAGTCAGGTTTCCGAAGAGAATCATAATATCCGCATATCTGTAGTAGTATTTGAAGACCTTATAAAATCCGGTATTTAATTACAAATATGGTCAAAAAAGGTGTACGCATACTATGTAATTTTGTACCGAGCTCAGACATCAAGCCGTGTAGTTTATTTCATTTTATAATGATTATAATATGTTAGGGTTATTCCTGAAAATCTATCCATATATGTGTTTTTCACGTTATATGGTTCGTCACGAATGTTTGTCAGCATACATTTGCTATGTGTTGTCTAGTATCGAAAGTTCACTAAATGTGATGACAGTAACTTGGCAAGACACATAGGAGTTCACAGACGAGTCTCGCTTCGGCCTGCGCCACTCATACGTCGAGACAGTGTGCGGAAACGACCAGGGGAGCGATTCGCCAGTGTCACAGCCCTTCCATAGGCAAACAGTAATGGTATGGGAGGAATATACGTCCACGCTTGTACTTAGCTGATTTTCTTAGAAAATGGGGATCTGACTGCCCAGAAGTACATCGAGGAAGTATTCCTAGAGGCTGTGATCCAATTTGCTACATTTATTGGCGGCCAGGTAATTTTAATACAGGAAAATGCAAGCTGCATACAGCAAGAACTGCCACCGGATACTTGGAGCACGTGGGATTGCAGTTTGGATGGGCCAGCTCCAACTACCCATATGACTCCTATATAGCATTAGGGGACGTGTTAGGCAGTGTCATCCTCCTCCTAGTGACTTAAATCAGCTGTAATTTATTCTATGTCTAACATGGTTGGGGCTTTTAGACGTGCAATAGGGGGTAATACCCGTTTTTAAGAGGCCAATTTTGTCAGAAACCCATGACAAAAAAAAAATTCCCCAGTTTTTAAAGAGTCCTAATTTATAATTTTCAGCCTTTATTTAGTTTGTAATGTAGTTTTAATACATTTTTTGTGTTAAACTTTGTTTAAATAACATATAAGAAACTAATTCTTATCACCGATTAAAAAAATTGTATTACTAGAATATAGGGAAAAATAGCGTGTTCTGTTTTTTTTTTTTGCTGCTGAGTGTATTTACAGAACAGACCATAAAAATTATTGATTACAATAAAATGAACAACCAACATGGCATGCAAGAATGAGCCTTGAAACACGTTAGTAATTTTTTTTTTGCTTCTGAGATGTTCAAATTAGTAGGCGAAACTCTGTAGGATTCCCAACTAGGGCCACGGGGTATTGTTTATTATTACCACTTCCCAGTTACGATTATGCAAGTTCAGGTGGGCCCCCTCAGAGCGAGGATTCTTGATTCCTGCGGGCTGAATAGGGACACACATCCTGCGACACAAGACAGGGCAAATATCGAAGGACGTGATTACCACAGGAAGAAGCTGCGTCATTACCAACACAACATTCTTCGTTAAACTACGACCATTGAAGACGTTGCGACGGTATATACCATGACCTTTGAGTGTGAACAATTTCGGACGGTATTTATCGCACCGGTGCTACGTTTGCAACGTTATATAGCACATGAGTATCTTTTTGGTGGTGTGAAACGAATAAGTATTAAATAATGGGGAATTTTGATGGCACGACTGTCTTTTAACATAGCTGTGTTTGTTAGGAGCAGAACCTATTTAGAATGAAGTTTAACATAAACAATATTTGGAGTTAGGAACTGTTACCGCAGTACTTATATCTATGGTTTTATGTTAGCTGTTGCAAAACACACGTATTGCAACATTGATGACACAAATTTATTGTACTACTTGTCCAAATTAAATAATTATTGAACAAATCAATGATAGTTATAAATGCTTGAAACAAAAATTAAATCTAGAACTAAATATTTATATATCACTGATTAAAAAAAAAGTAGTTTATTTAACGACACATTAAATATTCAGTGGTTGCTTGCCTTTAACGTCACTGATTTTCACCGTAGCTCACAAGTCCCGAGGAACACAACGAAACAGGCACGCATGTTAGTTCGTAATCATCAACTACGGTACGTGCTTCTGTGGAGCGTGGAGAATATCTCATTACTGTGTGAGTGATCGCAATCAACCTGAAAAAAAGGAGAGACCCCCCCCCCCCCCCTGCCCGCGAAATCTACACTCGTGTTCAGATGTATGCGCGTTTAATTTCAATTTAACACACGTTTCAAATACGCATTAAAGAAAAGTTTTTTTTCAACCTTCATTTGCCCTTATCCCCTAATGACACACTTTACTTCATTTCCTTTATTTACGAGCTTCGCTACGGAAGTCTACAGGCAGAATACTCTCGCACTGCTAATTAGACACAAAGGATGTGAAATGTTATTTCTTAGAGCTGCTCTATTATCTATAATTTAGCTATGTTCGCTAGTTTTATTTAAAGAAGCAGAGATCAGCCGGTGAGAGCATGGATTTTGGATTTCATGTCAGCCTATAAGATTATGCCTGGAACCGTATTTTCGTTAGTATATGTCCTTATTGTAAACATGATCTCAAATCATACTTCTATGCCAGATTGCATTTATCACTTTACCCAAAAACGATTAAAATCGATCATTGTAATTTAGCTCTAGTTAAATTAAAAAGCAAATTTAAGAGAAGATTTTTTAATAAAAAATTTCTTAGAGTGATTTTGTAGCATTAGCGGAAACATTGTGCATAATTTTAGTTTCTTTATCTATTGGGTTTTGATTTAAGAGGGAAAAAATTGTTTTGTACATAGGCCAGTTTTTGTAAATTATTTCTTAGTGTACCTCTTAGGTAAAATATGAACCTACATAGGTACCAAATTTCCGCTCTCTACTAAATATTTCGAACCTTCTGGAAATGTAGAGCCATCACGGGTTGTCTGTGGTCGCCGGCCACGGTCTCGGCGACTGAAGCACAGGCAACCAGGCTGGAGTCCACTCCGGGCGGTAATAGTGTTCCTTGCACTCGCGCGGAGGAACTGCAATAATACCGCTGCTGAATTTAAAGAGAAAAAGGAAAAAAAGAACTTAAAAACTGTGTTGGGAGTATCCTTTGCTGCAAAAACAGCGACTAAAAGGAATGTTCAATTTATTTTATGAAGACATATAAAAAGTATCCAGAATATTTTTTTAACTATGCAAGAATGTCTGTGTGTACGTTTGGTAAGCTACTGAGTCATCTGAAACCCGATATAACTGGCACAGATACTAATAGGCGGAAGAAAAATAATTTATAACACTAAGGGAAGAGACTATATACATAAATATTATTTGATCTCTTGTATGTGTCAAAGTCAAATAATTAAACTAGTATATTTTATAAAATAAATATTATAAGTCAATGTTATAATTAACATCAATTACTATAAAATAATATATTTTGGAGTTCAAAATAAATCCCGAATTTCAGAATCTTGAGAGGTAGTTGAAGTTGCAGCAGATAACGGCTACTCTGTGCGTTCATATGATGTCGAAGCTTATGTTGGTTGTGTGTAGTTCTGCGGCTGAGCTCGAGTTGGTGTGTATTTCTGCGGCTGAGCTCGAGTTGTTATGTAGTTCTGCTGCTAAGCTAGAGTGTGTAGTGATTATGTGATTCAGGTCGTGCCTGTGGTTGTTGACTGAGTGCAGTATCAGAGCCGGCCTAATGTGTGAAGTAACTACTTTGTTCACACTCATACTCGCTATAATTTCGCCACATTGTGTGGGGGTACATATAATGTGTAGTAGATGTATTAAAAGAATCGATTAAACTAATTAATTGAATTTTAGTGGCTGGTTTTTTTGCTTGAGAATTTTTCTGAAAGATGATAAAAGGGACAGCAGGAAGCTATATCTATTGCGTTCCAGAGCTTCCTCTCTATCTTTGCGCGTATCAGTACATTTTCTTTAAGTGCCTAATAATTATTTTGAGTCATCATCCGATTTTTTTCCCAATTAATATATTGTCTCTCGTGTATGGCCCTATAGGTTTCTATTGTTCTTCCTCAATGCTACTCTCAGTGGTACCTGCAGTATTCCTTTAAAACAACTGCTTGTAATAAATATTAGGTGTTTGATACGCAGCTGAACCGCTTTTAGTATTTTTAAGTCTTCGCGTTTCTCTCGCAAAACAGCTTCTTATATTTTTCCACCTCTTTTGAAGTGTTTGCCCTGTAAATAAACACATAGGTAAGTAATATAATTAATTATTATAATGTTTTACAGATATCTTGGGGAAGTGGCTGCGTATAGATTTGGGATTTCTACTGTTGTTGAAATAATGAGAGAATTTTGTCATTTTATTTGATCTATACTGAAAGATATGTGTTTACTATAACCAACAAGAGGACATTGGCTAAAAAATGCAGATGACTATAATTCATGTACCAATTTTCCAAATTGCGTAGGTGCAATTGATGGTAAACACATAAGAACTATAAAAAACATATAACTGTGGATCAATGTGTTAAAATTAAAACACTTCTTTTATATCATTTTACTTGTCTTTTTTTACTCTGAATACAAGTTCACATTCATAGATGTCGGTTCGTATGGAAAGGATAGTGATTCTACTATATTACGAAATTCAATATTTTATCAAGAACTACTGAATAACGGTTTACAAATTCCTGAACCCCAACCTATTTCATTACAAAATTCTACACCAGTATCGTTGGTTATTGTTGGTGACAAAGAA
Organism: Bacillus rossius redtenbacheri; assembly: GCF_032445375.1. Classification (NCBI taxonomy): domain Eukaryota; kingdom Metazoa; phylum Arthropoda; class Insecta; order Phasmatodea; family Bacillidae; genus Bacillus; species Bacillus rossius. Next base: position 263,511,781 of record NC_086330.1, on the reverse strand, counting down.
TTTGTACAATCTGATATAGTTTTGCGACCGTTTGATTGATCAAATTTAACAACGAAGAAAAAGATTTTTTTTATAGTCTCGTGCTCAACGATGTATCGAATGTTCATTCAGTATATTAACAAATAAATGGCAGATTTTTCACAGACCTATTAATGTCAATTTGGATCTAGTCATAAGTATCGTTAAAACATGTTACGTTCTTCACAACTATGTTCGAGAGAGAGATGGATACAATTTCGAAGATATCCTGACCATTTCTGTCTTAGAAGAAGTGCCACGTGGTATTTAAAGGGCTACACGACGCGGTATATCCTAAAGAGATGTATTTGTTGTTTGTTTTATGACCGAGGGTTAATTGCATTGACAAATGAGCAGAATTAATTAATAAAAAACTGACATGTTAAACTTATGCCTATGGTGATATATAGGCGTGAGTACATGTATACATATAAAAATAAAAAAAAAATTTAAGTAAATTACCTAAGGGTTTTTTCATCATATAGTAGTCCATACCCTCCGAATAACGCCACTATTTCCTCCCACTGTTTTTCCTTCAATTCTTTGGAATATTCGTCACTCGTTAAATCCCAAACAGACTTTCGGTATTCTGTTTCTAATATAAATGTTTCTGTGTCAAAAGGCTGGACCATATTTCTGCGCCACGTCTGGTCGTCTCAGAAGTTGCTCGTCGTGTGAGCGCTCCATCACGCAGCCGTGCTCCTATTGGTCGGGGCGCCCGGCCAATCACTCGTGTCGCCGAGTCACGTGCGTGTGAACTTCGCGTCACTTGTGTCAACTGCAGATAGTCACCATGTCGCCGGCGACCAGTCGACAGTGCGTAATGGCTTTCAGAGACGAGTCATTAATGGCTAGTGGCATTAGTGGTTGTTGCATAAACTGGTTTAATTATGGTCCTGTTTCACTATTGTGCTTCGAGTGCTGAGTGAAGATCACTGGGAGCTACGTGATGAACCGACCTGACGGTTCATGTCAGTGATTTCGGATTAACACAACGTGAGCAGGTGCTTCCGGAATTGTTACGGACTTTGTGCGGGTTATTATTTTTATTAGACGGTAATATTAGAAAACGATATACCTACAAATTTTCAAATACGGAAAAGCTGGTGATTCTGGCGTTACAACCTCTCAATACATAGAATGCCCTTATTTTAGGTGTTTGCGATGCTTATTATTTTAGTCTAACTCTACATATTAAAAAATCCTTTATTTTAAAACTTTCACTCTTAATTTGCAATCTCCTAAGATATCATTTAGTTTTTTTAAAATTTAACTACACATTTTTTATATTTTATGTAAATAATCTACTGATAATATACTGACAGGGTTAACAAAACCTTTTCACATTTCAGACTATTTTTTTTTTAAACCTTGAAACACCACATTGTGTTTTAAGTTGTCATTGGAAACCAACAGATATGAGACAGCTGCCGCATGTGACCACACCATCAAACATTTGCTCAAAGTGTTAAAATCAGTTGCAGAGACTTCAAATGTTCCAGCCCACCAATAGAGATGCACCTAACATTCCTTTGACACTTTTGCAGCAGATTGTAAATGTACGAACTTCGGTTCACGCGAGCAAAGCTATGTTGGCGCAACTTTAGGGGAATGATCCCAATATCATACTTGGGGTAAAAACCTTTGGATCACGGATAGAAGAGCAGAATGGAGCAGCTGGCTTTTAAGTGGTGTTTGTTTGTTCATACAGGACGGGTCTGAATGCGACCGACAAACGTCAGTTGCAGGTTCGTTACGACCAAATAAGATGATTACCTTTATACCACTTGTGGTCTGAAGTGCTTCCCCGGTCTGGTGTGCGTCTTTGAAGTTGGGGCTGAACCACATTTTCCATGCAAATAATAAGTAAAGTTTTTAAGATAGATCACTAAGCTTGTTTGTTAAATGGAATGATGTTCTGAAATAATTTTGCTACAACGACAAAATTCGTGGTGGTTGTAGAACTTCGTTCAATTAAACATAAGTCACCTAGTGTTCTATCTTGAATACTTTCTCTATTATATACATAAAACATGTGGTTCAGCCCCGATTTCAAAGACGGGTACCAGCCTCGGGGGGCACTCCAGACCACAAGTGGTGTGGCTATGAAGGTTTCCAACCTGTTTAGTCGTGACGAACCTGCAGTCCAAGCGTGTCGGCCGAGTTGCGACCCACCCTGTGCACGCATGTATAAATAGGAGCGAAGCTAATTCACCAGCAGACGGGGACTGGACATTACTGGCTCGTCTCCAGTCGAACACAGGCCCGGGTTATCTGCGCCGGCGGACCGTGCGAGGGGGGGGGGGGACCCTCATTTCTCGGTCCGCGACTGTCGGCGGTAAATTTGAACCGCCCTCTTCTGGCGGTGAGCGAGGGGGAGGGGGGGGGGGTGAACGGGAGGGACCGGCTCTTAATTGGTTTGTCTGCGAGGCGACGGGCCGGGGCGACGAGATGTCCTCCCCCCCCCTCCCCCCTCCCCTTCACCACGTCTCCTCGGCGGCGCGGCGCAGGCGCCTTCAAACATCGCGAGTGCGATGCGGCGAATGCTTTACTCACGTCAGAATTTGACTTCATATATGCTGCTAAATACTTAAAACTTGTTTACATGAAAACAACTGAATTACTACAAAATAGTGTTCGCAGTAGTACTGAGTAAGGATTCTTACCCGGGCATTTATGCTTTGTGTCGTCCCAGTACCCGCACGCTAATAGTTTAAGTTACGTGCAAACCGTTCTCTGAATGGTTTTACAGTATTAACTGCGCATACTAGCAAGCATAATAAAAATAAAGTCCAATTGCTGAATACTCCGTTATATTTTCCATGATTAAAAAAAATTACTTGAATGAAGCATCACTTAAAATATTAAAAAAAAAAAAGTGCCCATTTTCGTAAGCAATACTCAGTATTATTTGGAAAAACATATTTCATATATGCAAAAATAATCGTGTGACATGTGTTGTACAATATCCTTGAGGAGTTGGGAACTATTTCTCGGCTAGTGGCTTGTAAAGGACTCTTGTGCAAACATGCGCGCGGCAGACGTGCCGAAAGTAGCCACGTTGTCGCGAGCGAGCACCGGAGCAGAGGTCTCCGCGCCTCATGCGCAAACAAGCATCTCGCCGCGGGTCCGTTCACGCGCCGTCTCCCGCCTCACGCTTTTAAACACTTCAAATATTTGCAACCGGCGTCTGGCCGCCGCTGCCCCCACGCGCAGGAACACGCCTGCCTGGCGTCGCTATTGTGGCCGCTGTTCGGACAGCAGCCGGGAAGCACTAGCGCTCTTCATGCCGAGCACGTGCTGGGGAGTAGGCACAGGGTGCATTCAGGACAAGGTTCAATGTCAATGAAATAACAAGAATTCTGATTGAAAATTAAATAATTTCAGTTTGCATTGAAAATAATTTATTTGGTTTTTTTTTTTTAAATTATTTATGAGAATAAGGATGGCAGCGAACTAAAAACTTAATGATATAAAATTCAATACGAAATATTTTAGAGAATTCAATATCAAGCTTTGACTTTCGTTTTTCATATATATTAAATTTTTATATTTAAGAAAATAGGTTTTTGTTTATTAATTTAAATGTTTTTTTATCAAATATGTTACATAAAAAGTTTGACAGAAATAATAAATGAAAAATATAGGCATGAATGTCATTTCTCTTTATATTTGCTTATTAACTTTACATATATTTTTTTGTCTTACTGTTTGCTTTTTAAAAGGATTTCTGTCTGTTTTTATATATGCCTTCTTTCAATTTTTGTTCCTGCATGAATTTTAATTTTATTCAATACAGCTTATTAAATTTTAAGTTTTTTTTTTTTTTTTTTTTTTTGCTCTCTGCTTGCTTCTGATTGGATTGCTCTTCTGTTTTTTCCTTATCCTCAAAAATAATTACAACAACAATGAAAATATACTTTTTCCCATAAAAAATGAAATTATCGATTATTTAATGGAAATTGTAATTTTTTCACTCAGATTTCAAAAAGAAAATAATAAATTTTCATGAAAATCCAAATAATTTTTTTTTTTCGAAACACTTACTTTTGGAAATAAAGTAGGGATACTAGGCAATAAAATTAAATATTAATTGGCCTTTTTTAAAATTTTATATCAGGGTAAAATAACATATGTTTTTAGGATATTTGTTTGGACTCCTCGTCCATGTACTTATATCCCAGAATGGTAATGACTGTAAGCAGTCAGTGTTTGGAAAACATTCAAAAGTGCAGAATAACAGTGGTGTAAGTAAAGAATATATTTTTTCCCTTGTAAATATTTTACAGTTTTTACTTTTACGACAATAACCTCGGCCACTAATCATTAATGTGTGTTCTGAATTAAAATATATTTTCTTTAAAGCAATAAAAATATTTTATTCAAAACATGATTTTTTTCATGTTATTTTGTTCCAACCCAAATCCCATATATGTGCAACATTTCTAGCAATGAAAAGTAAAGTTTTTTTTAAATACCGCACATCGTTAAAATAAAATACAAAAATCAATGAATCAACGCAATGTAAAATAAATTCCAATTTTTAGGTCCAAATGTTAGAATTTCAACGATTCCAAATAAATAACTACCTGACAGTTCATATCCTACCACCAAGCCAACAAATAGACTAGCTCTGTTTCCAAGCCATGTCCTTATGCAAGGAGTAATGCCTACCGATTATGCAACCTGTGTAGCTGGGTTATACGACTGGGTAGGCTATGCTGAAGGGGTGGCATTTGAAAATAAAACTGGTCGATATTTTTACTGGGAATAATTTTTATTTAATTAAATCCTTAGATATGTATTTTATTGATTAATTTTTTCTAATGTCGGTATAAAATTATACATTTAAATCGACGAAGCTTTACATTTCAATATAAAATTTTATCAAAGTCGGATATGTTTCAAATTCTCTCTGGATTGTGGTTTTTTATGTAGTAAGCGAACATAATATCTTGGATCATACTATTTTACTAATGAGATTTTTATTTACCATCAATAATTATTGTTAATGCACTTATCGAGTGTTTGTATTTTTGTGTTTGCGTGTTCATTTGTTTCATTTGTTCGATGACATTTGGTTGCTAGGGTTTCTGTTTAAGTGGTATGTTAGTGTGTTTTTATGTGTAACATCTTAGCTCTAGCTATACGACATTTTGTAGGAGTAATTTCGTGTGAATATAACGAAAATCGATAAACGAAAATTAGTCACAAGGAAGATGGACCCACCTGTAGCAACATAAACAATTATATAGTCACTTTCGTAAACATTAGGGGGCACACCAAACGTATTGACGAGCCAAATGAAACTTTATGATAGCAGAAATACACTGTAATATATTTTGTAAACTAAAATATTCTAGTAAAAAGTAATGACAAGTTTTAAAATACCTAAGAATAGTGCAAAAATAATGACTTCGGGTGAAATGTATTTCTTATGGGACTGCGGCTTGATGGCTTACTCAGTTGTGGCTTACCAATCGTCAGGAATTGGCCATGTTCGGGCCTGTCCGCCGCTCTTTGACGGCCATTTTAGATGACTCCACATCCGCCATATTGGAATACAAAGTTTTTTTTTTAAATCTGTAATTATATAGATAAAAATTCTAAAAACTCTTAACAAATATGCTTATTAAAAAAATTATTGGTTATATTAATTTATGTCCTTATTTCGATCTTTGACTGATACAAAAAAGTTAATTTAAGGTAATAAATAATTATTCAATAAAATATGGCGAAAAATCCTAAAAATGCTTAAATTCCTCATCCTCCAGCCGTCAATAGGAACCCGCTGCCATCTTGGAAATTCGTAATTATTAAACTATAAATTCAGGACATATTCAAAACCATAAAAAAATCGTTTGTTAAAATAATGATTTATTTGATAAATATCTTCTTTGTTTCTATCATTACTCGATACAAAAAAGATAAATTTAATCAGAATTACTAAAAAAAAGTGACAGGTTTTAAAAATTGCAACAAAATAAATAAAAATATTTATTATATAATTTATACAATAACAAAAAACAAAAAAAAATTACAAGCGTTTTTCATTTTCTGCAATCTTCTAAGAAGGCGAGTCGAAATCTTTACATGCTTTGAATATATATTTTCAGGGAAGTTCTACATGACATCCAGATGTTGGCTAGACACCTCCAATCAGTGGTAAGGCATGAAATAAGAGGCCAGGAACAATCAGTTTGTGGCCAGGCATGTCCAGTCAGCGACAAGACACGTCCATTAGGTGGCCATTCACACCCAGCTAGTAGCCAGACGCATCCAGTAGGTGTTCAAACACATCCAGTCAGTAGCCAAGAGTATTTTTCGTCGATACTCAGCGAACATTATAAACAGTTCATGTACAAAATCATACTCATAGACCAGTCGTTTCCGAAACACGAGGCAAAACATGTTCTGAGTACAGACATATCGATGATCATTTGTTGTAAAAATTGAAGCATATAAAAAAAATAAAGCCAATTAGTCAAAAAGGAAGCTCTTTTAAAATAAAAAGGAAGCACATTTGGAATCACATTATAAAAAAAGAACATTTGGAAGCACATTCGACAAAAAGGAATCACATTCGGAAGTGCACTTGACAAAAACGAAGCACATTTGGTAGCTCACTAAAACAAAAGGGAAGCATATACAACAAAAAGAACACACATTTGTTCAAAAATTCAACCTAGTAGGTTAAGATCTGATCACAAGGACACGATCTTGTCGCATGTATACGGCACAGGGATACGATATTATCGCAGGGATACGATCTCGCTACAGGGATACGATCACGCTACAGCGTTACGATCTCGTCAGACGGATACGATTTTCATCAATATGATATAATAATACAGGCTTGCCTACGTACATTTAACGAAAATGATGTACATTTTTACGAAATTTCAACTCAGTAGCATGTAATGGTCAATATACGGTAGGCACCAATGCCTTCGACTGTTTTTACCTCTAAATGTCATTGTCACCAAATTTTATTGGCTCAAACAGTTTTTGGTTCCAATTGCCATTGGATTCAAAAATCTTTGGCTCCAACAGTCTTTAGATCAAAAGTAATTAGCTCCAAAGGTCATCACTCCAAAAGTTTTGGCTCCAAAATTATTGGTTCCAAAGGTCTTTGGCGCCAACAGTTTTTGGTTCTAAAAGTCATTGGCTCCAACAGTCTTTAGCTCCAAAAGGCTGTGGCACCAAAAGTCATTGGATATAAAAATTATCGACTCCAAAAGTTGGGCTCCAAAATTCTTTGGTTCCAAAAGAATTTTCATCCAACAGTCTTTGGCTCCAAAAGTCTTTGGCTCCAGAAGTCATTGGCTCCAAAAAGTCATCGACTACAAAGTTTTCATTTTAACAGTTTTTGGCTTCAAAAGTCTTTGGCTCAAAATATTTGGCTCAAAATGTTTCTTTGTTCCAAATATGTTTGACACCAAAAGTCATCGGCTCTAGAAGTCTTTGACTCCAACAGTCTTTGGCTCAAAAAGTCATTATCTCCAAAAGTCATTGGCTCCAAAATTATTTTGCTTCAAAAATCATTGGCTCCATAAGTAATTGTCTCCAGCAACAATTGGCTACAAGGCATATTTTCTACGAATCTACAAGACTATATGACTATGCGGAAACGACTACAAGACTACGAGGGAAAAGGACTATGAGACTACGAGTCTACGAGGCTCCAACTCGCTATGAGATTACGAGACTACGATGCTACGAAGATACGAGACTACGAGGCTCCATGGCAACAGGCTACAAGACTACAGGTCTACAGGCCTTTTGGCTACGAAACTAAAAGTATATGAGACTACAAGGCTGCAAGTCTACGAGGGACTACAATGCTCCAAGGCTACGAGACTACGAGGCTACGAGGATACGAGTCTACAAGGCTGCAACTGGCTACAATAGCTCCATTCAACAGCGAGAGTTAATTCATCTCGTACAAATAACTTGTTGCAAGTAGTCCCGATTCTTGGAACAGTTGGTGCCACTTGCTGTGTTGTACAGGCAGTCGCTTTTTCATGTATGACGCGGGATGCTCACTCATGATCACTGCCTGAAAAACACAGCATTTAACATGAACTGATGAAAGATACGGAACTACTTGCAAAAAGTTATTTGCATGAGATAAATTAACTTTCGCTGCTGAATGGAGCTACTGTAGCCAGTTTTAGCCTCGTAGACGCGTATCCTCGTAGTCTCGTAGTCTTGTAGCCATGTTGTCCTGTAGCTTCGTAGTCTCGTAACGTTGGATCATCGCAGCTTCTTGCTTCTAGGATGGTTCAATACAGACTGATAATTTTCTAGAATGTCTTTTTGTTTATTAATCTCGACGACCAAACTACAGTTATCACATCGAACATACGATAATCAAAATTTATGCTTTGCTTCAAACTGTTTTCTTTAAATAAACACATAGTTATAAATTTTATAGTATCACTTCCTCAAAATCACAAATTTAAAGATGTATTTAACTCTTCAGAAAAAACTTGAAAATAAACAAACTTATTTCACACAAAATTTCATAATTCATAGAGAAAAAAACATTACTAGGTAAACTTGGAATTTATGTTTTTTTGTTAATTTACTGTCTCAGGCGTGTAGGTAAAAATACACTATATTAAGCAAGAATGTTTTAACCGCCGTTCCAAGTTACTGCCACAATACCGGCCATCTGAGCTCGATTCACTCGGTGCTAAATGTCTGCGCGCCAACGTAACACCGTCCAGTTGCAGTCAACACGACACCACGGTGTTGGGACGTGCCGCTCACTCCACCTGTTCCCGGACACCTCCCCGCCCTGGTGGCGCAACTCGCAGGCCTCACGCAACCACCTCACGTCTCCGTTAATCAGCTGTTACGGACATTACCGCTGCGCCGGACACAATGCGCGCGCGTCTCCGCGGCCGCGGACATCAAAGGCGCCGCGGCCGGAGCCGTCCTTGGGCGCGCGCCTCCAGCCAGACGCGACATGCCCGCTCCAGGACCGCCGGCCACTGCTGGTCGCGTGCTTTCTTGGAATCATCTACGAACTGCACATCTGAGTCCACTTCTCGGCCAAATGTACTTTTAACCGTACATTTTACCGCCGTCTGACGTTCTTTCTAGTGGCATACAACACTGAGATCTACGATGGCCAAAATTCACATATTTTAGATTCAAAATATGAAGCAGTATTTAATATTATAGGAACTGATATCGTGAAAAATTTTGCTTCCAAAGTACAGAAATAAGAAATCGCAGTTTCGAATTCATTTCTCAGCGGATTTCAATAGTTTTTATTCTAGAATTACTATAGATCCTATATAACACATTCTGCAATATCTCTGGAAATATGCATTGTTCATACAGCACAAAAGTGTCTGAATTTTAGTTTGTACAAAAATAATATTTGAAACTGATTAAATATATGAAATATTTACACTTGTTTCGTCAACTTCTTTTGTGACTGTAAGTTTAAAACGAGAAACATAGCCTTGAAACTACGACGAATCACTTTAAACTAACATAAATTAAAATTTGTATTTTGTGATTTGTAAATTAAAATTGTGTAAGTACGCTATGATGGACTGAGACTTATGGCGGTACTCCAAGACATTTAATAAGATAGCGAATAAGCGCGCTGCCATGTTGGGACAAAACCGTAACCTAACTCGTGGGTCGTATTCCAAAAACGCATCGAGACTGAATTACAGTAAGGGACCAGATCACTTGTTTACAAACCTACACGGCAATGTTTACATTAGCTATGGGCAGATCGTCGGCCAACGTCTGCTCCGGTCTACGCCCGTCACCACTCTATGGCCGCTGGCGTAGAGTCGTGGTGCCACGGTGTTCCTGGTGCAGTGACGGACTCCAGGATGACATAGCGGGCACTGACGCCTCCAATCGACTCCTGTTTGGGCGTCACTTCGCACTTGGGACGCGGCAGGGAGCGGGAATTCCTCGCGCGGCGCCTGCTGACGTCTTTCGCGCCTCTGCGGGAAAACAAGGCCCGCGTGGTGCGGGAACTCCGCGCCAGGCCTGCCAGTGCGGCGCTACAAGCGGGGAGGGGATGTTCCTGAAGTGACACCCGCCCACCTGCAGCGTGACGTGCTTAGCAGTTTGCATAGCATTAGGCAGTGATGTGGGTGTGTGCGAGAGGTATTATTGGATAACGTGTCAGCACTAACCTCACCGAGCTAAAATTATCACATCAATTATTTAACATTAATAATTACTTAATTTATCAATACCATATAAGTAACGGGATATTAGTGTAAATTATCAGTTTTCACCACATCCAATCAAAGTCTTCCACTCGCGGTTGTGGTGGTACTACTTGGTCTCCCACAGATTCTAAGAGGGTTTGGTGGCAGTGGCTGTGCATCTATGTTTAACTTTTTTTAAATCCACGTTTTCCCGATAATCTCCATGGCAACGGCTACTGCATGGGTGATGCCTCCTAGCGAATTTTTGAATTCGTTAAATGCGCCAGTAATGCCGGTGCACTGGCTCGAACTGAAGGTTCGCAGATCATTTACTGCGAAGATCATAACACTCTCTTACCCAGGGCAACGGTATTTGTGCTTAGCTGTTTTTAATTTATGTTCACTCTTATTTATTAAATGTTCGCAATTTATTTGATTGGTAAACACGTAGGTATTAATAACGTTCCTGTTACATAAACTTTTGTTTATATAGTCAACCATCTCTTAAGAAGGACAATGAAAGCACAGTTATGCAACGTTTCATGATGTTAGTGATCTTGAGGCATCAGGAAAGTTTATGGTTAAGTTAAATCTTTGGAGTTAAAAATATAAAACAATTTAGCATCAACTAAGAAACAGGCATTGCAGATGGATATTTTTGGTAAAATAAATGCGAACTTGAAGGATCTTCGAAAATTGATGAATTCAATATTTGTTACTGTTATCTTAGTTATATATTTTTTTGTTTTTCATGAGAATATTTTCAAAGTATGATTTATTGTGATTTTTTGTTCGAGGCACGACAGTGGCTCGCCCACGAGAAGGGGCATGTATAATGAGAAGTGCGACTGATCTGCCTGTGGACTGCCGTAGCGAAGATGGACGCATCAGATTTTGAAATAAATTTTCCCTATTACTGCTTTAAATTAAAACTGCTGTGATTTTTAAACGATAAAAAAAAATTAAATTAGTTCTCAAATTACTTGCTTCACCTGGTCTAAGTCAGTTTCTTACCAATAATACTGTCTGACAATGAAGCTCTTGAATGCACGGTTTTACATTATTTCTTTAAAATTGTGAGCGAGTCTTTTTAGTACGGCCAGTGGTGTATAACATCTAACCTCAATAACTAGCAAAAACACGTGTTCTCATGTTACAAATACGCGTATACTTATAGGCAGTTTATGATTTCAAATAAATTTACATACGCGAACGTAGTTTCCGAACCCGCCGCTAGAATTTGTTTCCAGAGACGTTGACTATTGAATAATTATGTTTGCAGACCAAAATGTTGAACTACGTATATAATGAATTGGACTACAATAAAACAAAAAAAAAATTACTTGAAAGATTACGAAACACCGGCTTTGTATCTGATTTCAGACAATAACTTTTATTTAAAAAACTGTCCCTCTTGTTAAAATTCACTAAATAGTTATTACTTTAAGGTTTTCCTTTGATTTTGTGAACTTTCCCTTTGGATTTGTAAACTTTCGTTTGTGCCACTCGCCACAGATTGCAGCATCATGGTTATGCTTTTCCTGTCCATGCGACTTTCGTTCCATTCACGAGATTACTCTTACCAAATACCATATACCAGAATTACGATGTTAAAAAAATGGGTGTATATACTTATGTACGCGCGTTAGAAGTTTTACTTACTTGGCGTAAAAATAACTTTAATTTTGCATGCAAATAATTAATAGAAATGACAATATAAGGACTGGAGTGGTATTATAAAAACGGTTGGTAAAGTTTTAATTCAAACAAAAAAATATATAAATAAATACTCAGTATTCAATATTAAAATAAACACGTATAAATTATAAATTATTTAATTTAATAAAATAATCTCAATACATTTGAGTAAATAATGGAAACCAATAAATATTTTTATTATTTATTCTAATTTATTAGTTTTAATTATTTACCTATTAAATAATAATGTAATAATTTATAATACAAATAAATTATACATACGGGTACATAAACTCTCTTATAAACATTTGAAAAAGTTTTATAAACATAATTTCTATCATTAAAAATCAATCACTAAAGTATAGATATGATTTAAAAGCACGTACATCATTTTTATGTATTTATGCTTTTATTTTTGTAGCCATTTTTTCATACTGTAAAAATTTTTTTTGCATTATGAGCGCACATCGTAATAACTCACTCTCAACATTTTTTATAACGCACCTAAAGAAGTATAACTTAAAAAATTGAGCAGTTTAAAAATACTTTCGAGGGTTAGTGGGAGTAGACACGTGAACCATATCCCTCCCCGTAGCTACATTCCTGGCACTATAATATCCCAACTGTATATTTAAATTCTGTAGGAATTATCAGAATATTTGCTAGTGCATCCTCAAAAACCACTATGCCGCACGTTGTTCCGTACTTTCTCCCAGACGCAGCGTGGTGCAAGGCACAGCATATAATTTTTGCTAAAAGATATCGAGACCAGCTATGTGTTTAAACTTTGTTGCGTTATCTGTGTTTCATGCATGGCTGGGATTATAGCAGGCGCAAGTCGACTGTCAGCATACCAGTCTTAGCCGTCCAGTGCAGAAGCAAACGCGTCCTGAGTGGCTCGGTCAAACAAGGCAACGGCTTTTCTCGCAGACGGCCGCCAATCACAAGGAAGAAACCGTTGGTGAGGATATACGTTGTTGCAGTCTAATAGGCGTTCAGATTTTTTTTTTTGCGAAAAATGCCTGCCCCAAGACATACCTTATTGTAATATTCATGAGTGATCAGATTATTTGGCGAAAAATAAATGCTCTTATGTACGAAGGTCACTCAAATATAAAAATGATTTTTATACAGATTTATTGGTAATGTACGTAAATACAAATGAAATAACTTATATTCCTACGTAATTTCCTTCAATAGAAATATAAATATTCTCCATCGGACATTGAAGCTCTTTGATATGTTCATAAATAAAAGGTGGTTGCCCCAGTAGACAATTGCGCATGCACTGTTCGACCACAGCGTCGTCTTTAAATATTTCCACTCCTGATGCCTCATTCACTGGACCAAGCATATGGTAGTCACATGGAGGCAAGCCTGGGCTGTATGTTGGGTGCTCAAGAGGTTGCCGGACGCCGTTTATGGTTTTGATGTTCCACTTTAGCACACCATTTAGAAATTCCTGGGCGCAATCGAACACTTGGGTTTAACTCAGAGTATCATCACTGAACTGTGCTTGGAGTCTCTTCACAAATTCACTCGAGTTCACACCTTCGCTGGCGAGGGAACAAATAATGACGCGTCGCGCAACTGACACTGGTGCTGTCACAGCGACACTGACATGGACGTGAGTGAGGACAGTGTGCTGCTTGTCCCCTCTTCCCTCTCCATTCTCCCCCCACTCCATCCTCCCCCTCTGCGACTCTCACGTCACTACTACAGTCGAATGAACAACATTCTGGTTTTCGTTTGAATTATACTCGTATGATCAGCTTGTAAAGTTTAGTATGGTAAGATAATAAATGTGAGGTGATTAGAAAATCGCTGAAGATATATATTGGTGTGTTCATGAAAAACCTTTTAAGGATACTCTGAAAGCTGGTGAGAAGTTCTGTTTCCATATTACGTTTATAAACTGTATTTCGAAAAAAAGGTGAAAATGACTAAAACGCGTGTTTTCAATATAATTTTTAGGCATGAAACACCCGGTACATATTCTTGAAAGTATTCCATGGGCCTTGCATATACCTTTATTTTCATTTCTCCTCCATATAATGTTATGGTTACTAATCAAATCTCGTAGTTTTCGATTGCACGACGTGAAGATTGCGCGTCAGTTCAGAAGAGATACCGCGTTGGAAGCACCAGCGAGCGTCGCACATATCATCCCGCCTCGCTAACACAGATCTGGAATCATGCAAAAAAAAAAAACACTTATTTACCCCCCCCCTTTTTTTTTATCGACAAACAGAATTAGGAAGTTGATATATACAGCGCAATTTCTACAAGATCCAGTTATTTAAAATTACGAAGAACTCTTGGTTTATTCGAGGTGAATTCTTTTTTGGAAAGTAACGTAAATAAACTATAATTTTTATCAGTGTAGACGTTCTCACGTGGACATAACCTCGAACATAAACTTGTAAACCCTCCTTGCCAAGAGGCCCTACCGGGGTGATATTTATCATGAAATCAAAGATGTTTAAAATTGTTTATAAATATATACATTTAGAATCAGAAAACTTAAATTCAAACTCTAAAATGGTTACAATGTGCGGAAGCAAAATAGTTATTGTTCAATATATTGTATGGTTACATATGTTTATTTAATTATCTCGTATGGAATACTTAGCGCATTGAATTTATATTAATTCATCATATTATTTATATGAAATATAAGATACAAACTATATAATTAAAATTAAATAACATGTAATGAATATTATTAAAGTGTATACATGTACGAGAATTGTCTGAAATGTTTTCGACATCAACATGACGATGGCAGCACTTGTCAACAAAAATTGGGGAATGTGTGTTTGCTCATGCTTTGGAACATACACGCCCTCTGAAATTTCAGCCATTTTGGATACACAATTGTTTGCAACGAGTCTCTGCAAAATAACTGTTTACAAAGGCGATGGACTCCTCATTCAACAACAATCTCTGTCCTCCGAGCGCAACTAGGGAACAAAGAAATGTCATTTGGGTTTAGTTCTGTTGAGTAAGGGAAGTGGTCAAGCAGTTCCAACCGTAATTCGTAGATTTTCGCCATGGCAACTGCTGAGGTGTGAGCTAGTGCATTTTCTTGGTGAAACAAATGTTTTTGTTTCTGCAAATGTGGCCTTTTTCTGCAATTTCTGCCTTCAGCTTGTGAAGTAATATGCTCTTGTCATGTTTTTATTCTTTCAAAATGATTAAGACAATTCCACGACTATCTAAAAAAAAAAGTCACCACCACTTTCCTGGCCAAAGGAACAGTCTTTGAATTTTTTTGGAGCTGATTCTCCCTTCGCAGTTTTAGGTGTCACCCAAGCTGGTACGGTCATGTTTAAATTCAGCTGCCCAAAATATCACTGTGATAAATGATGGTGCAGTCTCCTAGTACACAGTGTCTTTAATTTAGAGTAGGCGTATTGATTTCAAAAAACAAATATTCAATGACAGTTCGATACTCAGTTTTCCATTTTCACAGAAACATGCGCATCGACTCACGCAAACTGTTGTTGAAAAACAAATGCACATCCAAAATGGCTGAAATTTCAGAATGTACATTCCAAAGCAAGAGCGAATACATTCCCCAATTTTTGTTGACGAGTGCTGCCATCTTCATTTTGAGGTAATCAACGTTTTTAGATAACCCTCGTAGAGTTATTCAAAGAAAAAAACAAGAATAAAATCAGACTTTCATAGATATTATATAGTTGAAAGAACGATTGTTAAAATACGATGAGATTATTAAATTTTAAAATGTATATAATATTACAAATCAATAAAATTGATAGTAGTAATAAAATTGTAAAAATACAAATTAATACAATAAAATTGACATTGACGGTACAAGCCATTAAAGGATAAAGACAAGAACATATTCCCAAGGAACGTAAGACAACGCGCAGCCACGGCACTCCCCCGCCCGTGGGCCGGGAGACCCGGCTGTTTGTTGAAGCAGGGCGACGCCGGGCGCCGCGACGCCGGCCGTACCTGCGCCGCGCGCCGCTAACACCATAACAAACACCAGGTGGGCGAGGCGTGCGCCCCGTCTGCCCGCACGCCATTAATAACCGCGGCCAGCCCCGTTCCTCGCCGCCCCCAGTAGGGCGCGCGCACCAGCGAAGGTGCACGCCCTGTGCGCGGCATTCACTTCCCTAGCAAACCACTTGCCCACAGACACCACAAGCAAGGCATTGGCACATGGCTTACCGGTGCATGTCGTATGAAATACTGAGCATTTCTTACGAGATTGGCGCGTAGCTTTATGTTTTAACTGATGTTTCATTCAATCGCAATATTTTTCAGACCAACAATACTCAAAAATTTGACTTATTTTGTTTTATTATGCTTATTAATGCTCGCAGCTAGTACTGAAAAGCTATTGCCCGGATAAGAATGCGATGCCAGTATTACTGCGAACAGATTCTGTAATGATACAGTTGTTTTCATGTAAATGTAAAAATTTACAGCTATCTTTAATTTTACATAAATATTTATGTTCCATTTACAGAAACAAACATTCGGTTTGATTAGGAATACGACCGTTTCAGGTACTGTGTTTGGATGTAAAAAGTAAATTTATTCTTACCTACGAGTATTTTAGGAAACAGTGTTCTATTATGTAAACACCATGGACCATAGTTGCTGTATGAACTTTACACCGATTTACCAGTACAGACGCATGGGTGCCAACCTGACCGGTAAACTAACGGAAAAAATTACTAGGACCGGAAGAATTCAATTCAACTGATATCATTTGTCGCTTGTATACCTAGATTGATGCCGAATAGTGAAGAACGATCTGGAAACTTCGAGTTGCATCTCGGACGTTGTGATTTTCCTGGGGCGTATTGAGGAGTGAGGGAATTTTTCAGGATACACATACCTCGTGCTAAGAGTTAACGAGGAGACACAGAGACAGAATCGAGAGATGGAGACTGCTAGGATGAGAGCTAAGTATTTAAGTTGATTTTATTATGGCCGATAGATTTTCTGGTAGTAATGTAGATGTGTTTGTTCATGTACACTTTCCTGTCCCAAATGGATTTAACTTGGGGTCCCGTTCTAGGTCATTGTTTTATATATACGTTCCACACGAATTAATTTGAATATTGCTCTGGTCACCGGTCGCAGACACCTCGAAGGAATTGAACTCATAAAGAACTACTGTAATCCAGTACAGTCGCCTGGTCGCGTCAAATTAATCGGACCTTAATCGGCACTGCCTGGTTGGCATCGTTGAATCACGGTCGTAGAGGGGCGTGTCCAATAACTGCGGTACAAGTATGAACACAGTGAACGATTATGAAGATTTACATTACATCTTGCGAACAAATGAATCCGCGAAATTTCTGTACCTCTAAATATGTTTGGGTCTTATAGATTTTCATTATTTTTTATTGGCTTCCTGAATTTCAAGGTACACTGTTAGAAACTATAATATAATATTATTTTCAACGAATAATTTAACTCAAATAAACAAAGAGTCCTCATAATTTCAAATAACTGAATATTCTTATAAACTATACCGTATTTCGCCTTCCGAGTTGTATAATTCGTTTTAAACTAAGGCAAACACACACGTAGACAATAAAAGAGTGTTCTTGGTGTAGACTTGGTCAGTTTATGGATGTATTCTTATTATATCGAAAATAAACTTTTGGATTAGTGTCCACAAATTTACGAAACCCCAGGATGATTATTAACCAGCATTATTCGTAAATGGAAGGTGAAAATTTTAACAGTGTACGCATAATAATGTTTTATATGAAATGGTATGCCTATCCATTCTGAACTTTCATCAAACAACAAACGACTCTACACGTCTTTTGCAGCCTGGAGTTGATTAATTTTTTTTGTAATCACTACACATTTGTTTAGTTCTCGAAATGTTTAAAGGATATCCTGCATCTCACATTTAAGAGTGACTGCCTGTACAAAACAGCATGTGGCGTTAAATGTTGCAAAATTCGGGACTACTTATAACAAGTTATTTGCATGAGATAAATTAACTGAAGCTGCTAAATGGAGTTATTGTAGCTAGTTGCAGCCTTGTAGATTCGAATCCTTGTAGCCTCGTTGCCTTTAAGCTTGTAGCTAATATACTTGTAGCTTCGTAGTTAAGAAGCTTGTAGCCCGGTAGTCTCTTAGCCTATTGCCATGTAGCTTCGTATTTTCGTAGTTACATGGAGCTTAGTAGACTCATAGTCTCATAGACCTGTTGTCGTGTAGTCTTATAGACCCTTAGTCTTGTAGTCCTGTATTCTCGTAGTCTTGTAGCCTTGTAGTCATGTAGTCTTGTAGCTTAGTAGCCAAGTCACTTTGTAGCCAAATGTTGCTGGAGCAGTTAGCCCTAAGACAGCTGGAGCCGATGACTTTTGGAGCCCATGACTGTTGGAGCTAATGACTTTTGGAGCCAAAGACTGTTGGAGCCAAAGACTATTGGAGCCAAATCCTTTCGAAAATGATGACTTTTGGATCCAATGAAATTTTTAGCCTAAGACATTTGGAGCCAAAGTCTGTTTGAGCCTAAGACTTTTGAAATCGATGACTTTTGAAATCAATAACTTTTGTAATCGATGACTTTGGAGCCAATGACATTTGGAGTCAAAAACTGTTTGAGCTAAAGACCTTTGCAGCCAATGACATTTGGAGCCAAAGACAGTATGTGGTATTGTAGCCTACGGTAAATTGCCGATCGCACCTTACTCAGTTGAATTTTGGTAAAAATGTACTACCTTTTCGTTAACTGTCCATAGTCAAGGCTGTATTATCGTACACTTATGATGAGTTTGTATATCTGTGGCGCGATCGTATCCCTGCGATGAGATCGTATTCCTGTGACGAGATCGTATTTCTGTTATGAAAACATATCCTATTGAGTTGAATTTTCGTCCAAAGAGCTACGTTTTTTTCTTTAATTGTGCTTCCTTTTTGTCGACTGTGCTACTAAATGTGTTTCTTTTTTGACAAATGTACTTTCTTCTTTTTATGTGCTTCCTTTTATTGAATGTGTATCTATGAGTCTTTACTCAGGACATGATTTGCCTCGTGTTTCGGAGACTTCTGGTCTATACGCCTGGCACTGAACATGACCTGATTAAAATATTGGTTGGGTATCGTCAAATAATACCTCTTGGTTTGGAAATGCTTGGTCTATACACCTAACTTTGTACATGTCCTGGGCTTGTAGTTAGTAGACGCTTGGCCTACGCTCATGATTTGTTACATGAACTTTTTAAAATGTTCGCTGATTATCGGCTGAAAATACCTCTTGGCTACTGACTCGATGTGTTTGACCACCTACTGGATGTATTTGGCTACCAATTGGATGTGGCTGGCCACCTACTGGACATGCGTTCCTGTTTACTGGATAGACTTGTCTGGCCACTGACTGGATATGCCTTGTCACATACTGGACGAGTTTTCTAGTCACTTAATTGGCGTGCCTAGCCACCGACTGGATGTGACTGGCCACCAACTGGGCGTACCTTACCAACTTGCTATATGTGTGCGTCCAACCGACTGGATGTGGGTGCCTGGTCAACCTATATTACGTTCCTAGACAACCAACTGGACGTGATAGCCTTTCCAACCGACTTAATGCGTGTGTCTGGACACTGAATAGACATGCCTAATCACCGACTGGGAGTATCTTGCCACCGACTTGAGGTGTTAACCTGACCAACCGGCTGTTGTGTCTGTTCAACCTATCTAACGTTCTTATACAACCAACTTGATGTGACTGGTACCTGAGTACCGACTGGATGTGCTTGAACACTGATTGAACGTGCCTGGTTAATCGACTGTCATGTAGATCTGCCCTGAAAACACATGTCAAGGCGTGCAAAGATCTTGCTTCGCCTTCTAAGAAGGTTGAAGAATTCAAGAAACGCTAGTAATTTGCCTATTTTTGTTTTGTTTTTGTAGAAAGTACATGATCAATATTTATTTGTATTTTTTGTGGAACCGGTCACTTTTTTTACTAATTGTGATAAAATTATTTTTTTTTAGCACCGAGTAAGGTTAGAAACAAGACGGATATCGATCTAATCAATAGTTATTTTAACAAGAGATTTAGTTGATGATTTTTTTTTTAAATTTTTCCAAATTTCTAAGTAAATAATTATGAATTTTCAAGATAGTGGCCAAGATGGCACCGATAGATTACTGGCGGCTGGCGGATGAGGAATTTAAGAATTTTTTTTTAGGATTTTTCGACAAATTGTATTGAATAATTATTATTACCTGAAATTAACTTTTTTGCATCAGTCTGTAATTTAACCAAGGACAGGAACCGATCGAACTAATAATTATTTTAATAAGCGAATTTTCTAAGGATTTATAGAATTTATTTCCGTTTTCTTGCTAAATAATTACAGATTTTCAATATAGTGAATTTCCGATTCCTGACGATTGGTAAGCCACAACTAAGTAAGTCACCATGCCATTGTACCATAATTATAAAATTGGGCCAAAAGCCCCTATTTCCATCTACTTGTGTAAAATTAATATATTCTGAAATTTCAATTATATAACAGGAATTATTATTTTCTCACAACTACGTACCATATTACAAACTTACACATGCATTTATACACACACAAACGCAGACACTGTAGAGTAATCTCATGATTATATTTCCCATTGGAAAATAGGTTAATTAGGTAAAGATCTAAATTTTTAGTATTTTTGAAAAGCGTGCAGTATTTCCAAGAAAATTTTTTATCTTTAAACAATTTAAAAAAAAAATGTTATCTGGAAAAACGCCTGTAGGGTTTATTTTGTATAGTTTTAAATTAGAATCTAGTTCGAAGTTTTAAATATTTTGCTGAAATTATTAAGTAGAAGATTTCGCCACTAGTTAAATATGTGAGCAAAAATAGGTTACAGTTTAAGTCATAAAATAAAAAAGTCTAATATGGTGAGGATAAAGGAGCAAATTTGGGACGCTTGAAAGCCGTTAATGAGCTGAGCCAGAACGCGCTCCTGTGATCGATTATCGGGGCATCATCGCCTTGCAGCCCGGACCGGCGCGCTGATTGCTGCTAAGTGGCCAATCAGGTCTCTTCCTGGAACAGCAGCCCCGCAGCCTGCTGTCCACTCGCCTATCATTCCCATCGCGTCTCCGCGAACAAGATAGCGCCGCGCTTTCCGTGCGCCGCTGCCACCAAATGGCCCGTTTAGCGACTAAATTATTGTATATTAGCGCCGTATCTCCTACCCTCACCCCCTTCCCTGCCCCCAGTCACTACTGTGGGAGCCCGGGCGAGTCACGAGCTCAAGTTGCTGGAGATCATCGCTCGTTCTGACTAAAATATTTTTGGAAACTATTTGCCAAGAAATAGTTTGCAATACTACAAGAAAGATGTTGTAACTTTGTACAGCACATGGCTATGGTTATTTCCACATATATTAAATACATTTTTACGAGAAAATACTTAGTATTTATTACAAAACTTAGGACATAATTTTATAATTTTATATAGGTATGTTTCATCCAAACATATTTTTTTAACCACAGAAATAATAATATAATATTCAATAATTGTAATTTATTTTGTTTTATTATGCTTATTAATGTGCACATTTATTACTGAAATAGCTATCCAGGGAACGGTTCATAAATAACTTTAACTATTGGAGGTACTGGGACCACACAAGGCATACATGCCCGGGTAAGAATCCGAACTCAGTGTTACTCGCGAACACTTTTACTGTAGTAATACAGTTGTTTTCATGTACATGTACAGATTTACAAATATATGTAATTTAACATGAACATTTATGTTACGTTTAAAAAAAAAAATACAATTTGGAGTGCTGCAACTACTGAGCAGACTCATCCTGGTTGGCCAGACGCCTTCCAATCTGAGGAACCAATCACAGCTCGGCCGTGAATTTCCATATAATAGTCCTGTGCAGAATGCAGTTGATCTCCCTTGAAGATGGCTGCAACTTGGCGTGTTGAAACGTCGGGCACACTGTCATTCACATGGACGTGACTTCAACTCAGCAGCAAGAAGTAGTTTGCGACTCTAGCCACAAACGCCTACGATCTAAATTGTGTAAAATTCATTTACGCGTTATTGTTTTTATTCAAAGGAATGTTTAGAATGTAACGAAGAAATGTATTTGAACTCTGTTTTGACTACGTATAGTTTTGACTACGTATGTTGATTTACGGTGGTCAAGTAGCTCAGATCCTTCTCCTACCACCAATACGGCCAGGGTTGACTGCTGCCGGGGTTGAAATCGAAATTTTCGCGAGTAGAAACGTGGCGGACGTTGTCGATAGCAGGATTTTTTTTTCTGGCACCCCCATCTCTCCCACCCATTGATCCTATTTCTAACTATCCCAATGTCAGCAAGGCTTTACGCACTAATTTGGTGATTGTGTTTCATAATACTATTTAAACTCTATTATAATACACATTATCTATATACTACGAAAATTAACGCATAATTTAATTCTACTTTTCAACTATTATCAGCATCCATCATCATTAATTTAATTTGAGAATCATAAACATTGCTATCAAATCAACTTTTCCTCCAAGGATCTGCATCTAACGGTAGTATTTTCGGCATTACATCTGCAACACTCTGTTTTTCCCTGCAGGCTCCGCCATTGACCATTGAAACCTGTTTATAACGTAATGGGTATTTTTGGTTGTGTGTGTGTACATGGCGCGGAATACATAATCTTCCCCGCGGTAGAAATGACTGCAAAGATGTTGACAGGAAGTTGTTGTTCGTTCTTTGCCTTCACGTCTCCGGCCATTAGCGGACTGTGAATAACTGCGCGTTCCGAGATCAGATCATCATCCAAAGTGGGGCTTCATGGTGACATGCTTGTGAAATCACACTTCGTTCACAGAAAAAAAAAACCTGTGATTATATAAATATATACATATATATTAGCAGAACCCGGCAGACGTTGTCAGTGTGTATTTATTTACCTCTATACATCTAAATGGATGGTTTGTATGCAACTAAGAACCTATAAAGCTTTATAGAATAATTTGGAGCAATGAAAGATTACTCATATTGATAAACTTCTATTATTTATATTGGTATAAATTTATGATAAATTACATATTGATAACAAGAATTAGAGGCTCTGATCTGGTTAGTTTCCCGGCGTGCCTCGCGCTTCAGATGTTTCAGCAGCTCTGCTGGCTGACAGTTGGCGCGCATTTCTGGTTCATCTTCCAATGTTCGATTTTTTGCGTGGCCTTTCAAATAATTTCCATAATGTAATGTTTATTGACAGATGAGACGTCCAAAGATAGTTGACACGAATGTAATTTGTAAATAAACAAAATAATAATGGTTATTCACATCGATATCCAGCAGTCCAAAGATAGTTTACACAAATGTCTTGTGTTTATAAACAAAATAATAATGGTTATTCATATTCAGACAGTAATGGTGTTCCATTTTAAACTCACTCGCCAATTACTAATCACTGTCACAATCACTATTTGTGGTTATTGAGGATTAAGGAATGTAAAAATTAGAATATACAAATTTTCATGTCGATCGGTAGAACGCTATAGAAGTTTAACGCAGTAGCGCCATGTAGTGGTAAGCTATTTCGTAATGGATAGCGTGAGACTATTCTTAGAGTTAAAATTCCTATACAACACCCGTTTTAATGGTGATCGGTCCAACGTTTTAGAAGTTAATGCACTGCAGCGCTAAAAAAGCGGTGAGTTACCAAAAAATGGATAGCAGAAAAAATATCTCCATCAAAGAAACTTTATGTGCCAACTTTCGTGGCGATCGGCCAAACGTTGTCGGAGTTTAAAAATTTCATACAATACATACCAAAATTGGTTCAAAAAATGATATCCATCCTCTCCTCGGCAAAATATCAGCGGGTATTGTAATGTATCATACGAGCGATGGGTTTCACAGATACGCTGAAGGTTATCACCATAACGTCGTGGAATCACAATGTCGCGAGACACCAAATTCTCACCAATAACCACAATGGCAACTTCATTTAAAGTTGGTGCATTGAAGCGTCTTTCATATTCACCTCCTGGTATTTTATCTGCTTTGATCACTATTTTGTGATTATCTGAAGGCATAATTTCTGGTGCAGTCTTGAATAATTTGACCTATTGATTGTGTTCATGCAAAAGTTCAGTTGCACAATGATCTCTCAATTTAGGGCATGGCTTATGGCACAACGCCAGAATTCCTAAGGAAATAAATCTGAAGAAATTTGTAATCATCATTCACTGATGGTAACAATGCTCCTGCACGATAGTGAATTTGTCCTTAAATCTGTAAAATAGGAGACAAATACTTGATTTATGAGCCTCGGGGAAACGTTGTGTGAAGTTTGTGTATGTGATGTGTGATGCAGTTGAAAATGTTCTTCGATAATATTCGCCCCAAACGATGTAATTTGAACGGAATTTTACTTTTGTATATTCTGCAAGAAATGCTTCGATAGAGGTTCTTGGCCAGAAAGCAATGATGCCAGTGGCTCTGGTAGGGGTGTTAATAGTGGTAATTTGACCTTTACACTCGCACAACATAATCCTGGTGGTTCATATGCATTGCAATGTTGACAAACAGTCCTCATTGTTCCGAAGTCGACCGATACATCCGCGGCGTTATTGACTGTCGGATCATATCTGAACGCCAAACGTTTAAGTCGTAATGTTGTCACGCCGTTCCAACGGAGCGAGTCGAACTCGAGTGTATCCACTGTTCTGGAGTAATAATGGAGCGCACTTTAGAAATTCTTATACGATTTTCTTCCAAACGGTGTCTACGCTCTTCGTCAGTCTCATTTACTCGACGATCATGTAGTTGGCTTGCGTTGCGCGTACGCCGACCGATATCTCGATGCCTCACAGGTAGCATTTATATCAGTTAACTACGAACTGAAATCAATTGATAATTTTAACGGTTATGTTACAATTTTGAATGCACCAAATATGTAACAACCGCTGATTAAATACTAAAATATTTAATGCAGAATTTGCTGATGTTATGAAAACCTGTGACAGCAAAACTCTCAAACTGAACGAATTTTTCAGAATTTTCCGGTGGATTTTCCAAAACATTTCATACAAAACTTGTCTTGACAATTACGAACACAAAAAAAAGTGATAATCTTTCATACATGCGGCATTTGATTATACACACACACCTAGACACACACACACACATATATATATATATATATGTGTGTGTGTGTGTGTGTGTGTGTGTGTGTGTGTAGGTACGTGTGTATATATATGTATACACACACACGTACACACACAATAGTGCGTGTCTCGTGCAAATAATCACACGGTGATATTTTTTTCTTTATTTATCACATCATGTAATAAAGGAGTTATCACGAATCGTGAAATTGTTATTGATTGTGATATAATAAATAAATAATATTATGCATATGGTACATAATGGTATTGGTAGAAGTGGGTGCTGGTAGAAATGGGAGCTCACCTATTGGTTGCAATTGGTCGTGAAAAATTGCTGTTTTATTTTTATATCTCCAGATACCGTCATTTTAGCGAGATAAAATCTGTACTCATTTTGAGGTCTAATCAAAAGCGTGTAAACACAAAATGAGTCATCAAAATTCGTTCAGTATTTTTTGCGCGATACTCGAACAAACATTAAAATAAAAAAATACTTATAACAGTATAGAAATTAAATAATAAACTATTTTAATCAAACCATTTGAAACTCAATGATAAAAAAATATCGTTATAGCTACTGATTCCGAATTTATATGCAATAACCTATGTGTTTGCTAAATAGAAATAAATACATTTGAGTTATTATTTCATTAATTTATATGATTATACACATTATTTGTAGATTTAATATAAGTATTATATAGACCAAATAGTTAATATATAATGTAAATATTATAGTATTTCTAATGTACGCATTTCATGAGCTCAAAAAGTTATATTTGCATTCCGGGAGGGTGGGGGGGATTATTGGTTTTGCAAACCTGGCAAGCCTGTCAGCGCGCGGCCAGCCGGATGAGATCACCTGCGGGCCGCCCCGCTGAGCGCTATGGCGGGGGCGGGCGGAGGCGGGCGGGGGCGGGCGGGGGCGGACTGATATCGCCGCCGCCCCGTCAGCTGCCGCCCACGGCGTGTCTGGGCGCGCGCGTGCCTCGGGGCCAGGTAGTGCCACATCCTGCCGCCAGAGCTCTCCCTTCTCTGCCGCACTCGCTGCAGGATAGCCAACTTATGCCGATTGTTTCTTTCTACGGAAATTTAAATATTATAACTCGTTATTACATACAACACATGCATGTAGTGAACTTTTTGGTTAGAAACCAATCCACGATAGTATATCTTGATGTCGTTTACATTTTATGGCTCAATATCTTATACACTTTAATGGATTTTCTTTCTATGACGAAGTACAATGTACGAACTATGCAAAAATAATAAGTTCCGAGAAATTAGAGACACCCGTTCTACGCAACCCTTTGATGTACCCAGCTGTTAGTAATAATGTGTAAAACTATGTGCTTACTTGTGTATAATATATAATGCTTTGCAAATTATATAAGCTAATGTGGTATTAAATATGTTATGGGGAGGAAAATATTCGTACATAAATGTTATACATATATATGAATCATAAAATAATGCCATGGTGTTTAGCACATTCTCCATTTAACACTTTAAGTTGACGAAGAGTGGGCATTACGATGTGTCTAACAGAACCTTAGGCTGGGTTCACAATTGAAAAAATAACAGTAACAGTAACAGTAGGTCGTGTGCATAGGATATGAACGCCATGTTTCCTAACCTAACGATTCACAATAGCAGAAAGTTGGTCGTGTGCATGGGAGCGAGGTCGTGCGCATAGGAGTGAAATGAATATATTTTATTTCGGTCGCGTACGCATGGCACAACAGCCAATGAGAGAAGAGCAGGGTGGTTTTTTGGCGGGACTAGAAATATGCTTATATTTATTAACCATATTGTGGCAAGAAAATTTCGAGATAATAAAAGTATTGACGTTATTTTGAAAGTTAATATGTTTATTTACTAACACTGCTAACAGATGTCGCTTAGTTCGCGAAATTTCATTGGCTGAAATTAACAGTAAGAATTCAATTGTGAACCGATTTCGCAGTTCGCACAGGTCGTGTGCACAGGTCGTGTGCATGGCTTGCTATGCACTCGCTTAATTTTTTTAATTGTGAACCCAGCCTTAGTCTACAAAATTGTTGTAACGTCTCCGGCCTGTGTGAGTAGAGAGTTAGTATCCTGATTCAAAGTCAGTGAACCGTCTCACGAACGTGTTTGACGCAATATAAACAGACCCGGGATCATGACCTCAACAGTTTCCTGGGCTGTATTGGAATGTTCTCGGCCTTATCGACCGTTGCAGCCGAGTCTTTAAGGCCGCCAAGCAGGCAGTCCTTCAGGAGCCACCAGGAAACTCGCTTCGTCGATCGACGACGCCAGAAGTCGCCGAAACCAGCCTGACGCCGCGGCAGAAGAGGGCGACAGGGCGCGACGAAGAAACATGGCGGACGACGGCAATATGGGGTGTTGAGCGATTCACCTATGCATCATGGGTTGGAGTCCACCACCAACGGGTGGCTACTCGCTGGGCGAGTAGTGTTAACCCGGACACACTGCACAGACGAGTGGCTACTCGCTGGGCGAGTAGTGTTAACCCGGACATACTGCACCGACAGTGGCTACTCGCTGGGCGAGTAGTGGAAACCCGGACCCACTACTCCGACACGACTACCAGGAGGATCGCCACGACTGCAGAGGGTTGCTGGTTGTGATCCAGCTACACTGACCGGGTACCGTCCCTCGGCGAGCATCGAGCTGCAGGGGCGACGACCTCCACAGGACACAGCTGGCAGCGAGGCGCGGGGTTCCCTGGGCGCACGGCGCGACAGCGGGCGAGTAGTTTCTCACACGTGAGCCTCGACTCTCGGCGCCGGATATTCAACTACATTTGGAATATATATTATCAAAAATAATATTATTAACTTTTGTAACATGCCTATGAAAGGTTGTGGAAACTTTGGTGGTAATCACAAACAAGGATCATAACAGACAACAAAAACAACATTACAGACATTATAAACAAACTAAACAATAAAACAAAAAACACAAAAAAATATTAATGCAGGAAAACATCAATAACTGTGAACAAAATTTCTGCAACATTAAAACAAATACAAACAGAAAAAATTGTGGATATCAAATATATAAATATGGAAACAAAATTTAAAATAGTTAAAATTAATTAATCTTACGGATTGGCAGATGACAGAATTTTTTTAAGATGAATTTTTTTATTATTTAAATGTAAGTAGCTTTCATTTCTGTTCAAATGATTTATAAGTGTGTACAATAGCATTAGATTTTTAAGGTACTAGAAAAGGTGGCTTACGGTTATTAAAGACAGGAATTTTAATGCCAGATTTTTATAAAATTTGGTAACTGTTAAGGTTGTGGTTATAACAATTGTAAGTAAATAAAACATCTAATAATGATGTGAACTGGAGACTTTAACCATAGAGATGCAAGATAATCTGTGTTTAATTAAAGTAACTTTGTTCTGAGGAACTCTTTAATAACTTTATTTCGTTTGGAGCTCCGCTATAATAACGGTGAGCACCTTCTTTTAATTACTTTGATTATCATTTTTGCAAGTATTGTAATGGGATGCAAAATTGAACTGTCTGTGTAATGAATAAGAAATATATATATATATATATATATATATATATATATATATATATATATATATATATATATTTGTATTCGTTTACGTAATCGTGACATTTGTCTACAGTTCTGGAAGGCCCGGCTTTGGGTAGCACTTTCACGTTAAGTTGTTGATTTATTTCACGTATTTCAGTGTAGTTTTTTGGTATCAAATTGTTATAAGTTATTGGAAACGATCTTAAGTGCGTCTGAGTTTTAACCTCCCGTGTCCCTTAATCTGGTGGCTTGGAAAATAAACCGCCCACAAAATAGTAACCATAATCTAAAAAAAAATCAGTTTAAAATATAATTGTAAGTGGTGATCACAACACAGATTAATTTGATACCCCTAGAAATAAATAAGGTCGATTATAATTCTAGCTAAGGTGATCCTATATTGATGGCAGCGAAAGTTGTTGTACAGGTTAGTCTAAAAATATATAGTATGTTGGAAACCGGTTAAAATGGTCAGTGGCGGAGCAGACAGAAAATTACAGTGCTGCAGATATCATCCCAAAAGATAGTACCGTTACATAATGATCTGAGGAAGAAGAAAATATTTGACATCAGTATTTCATGGTTATTAGTTTTTTGACTGTTGATATAAGTTGGAAGAGTTAAATAATGCTGCGAGGCAAAAATATGCAGACTCCGAAAAAATGGATATGGAATGAATTTTTTTAAAGTGCCAACATATAAATATATTTTGAGGTATGGACATTCCATTTGTGTCACAGATGTTACTAAGATAAAGTAATTTTGTAATTGCAATATTAAGATAAATGTATACAGTTACAGTGACTGTTGACAAAAAACTAGATTCTTTTGAAGCAACTACGCCGTTATGTCATGAACTTCATTTAGTGTGAACATTCAGTCCGGATTGAAACCAGAGTGAACTGAAGTATCCCAGTAGAAAATGTTGCACTACAAACACTGAACTGAACTAAACCAGAATTTGAGTAAAATATAGCTTGTTGCTGAGGTGAATTTGAGTGAAGAATTCGGATGATATCTGTCTCAAACACTGGCATGCGGCATCATTTTAAAAGTATCCAGGGAGAATATGTCGGTTAAAAATAAGGACGTAAATCATTTAAAGGGATCTGGAAATAAGTTTTTTTTTAAATCGTAAAAGAATGGGGTAAATTTAACGCTTCTTGATTCGCCAACGTGAAATCGTATTGGGGCAAAAAGCAACAAAAACAAACACAAACTTCATTGCATTTGCAATCCAGGTTCGCTCCAAATGTGCCCTTGTTTTCGCGCCAGGAAACTAGCCACAATCGCGACATTTACTCCAGGCATATAATTATTTAAGATATTTATAGTTCACTAATTACAGGCATCTTACTTATCTAATGGGGAATAAGTAAACAACTATAATGTAGATTATCGACCTTTTCTGTTTTATTATAATAAATGTTCTTCCAGCCTGTGTGGTGTATTCGTCAATGCACCTACAAATTTAATCTCAGGGTCATGAGATATACCTACTATTACTTCCGGTTTTAAGTGGTACTTAATTTTCTGACAATATACAGGATGAGCACAAAAGAAGTAAACAAAATAAAAAATTCATAAAATCTAAACGGTACAACATACGAGCTTCAAACCTTATATAGTTTATAGAGAATCTCTGGAAGTTTTTTTTGACGTATAGACGCACTTCATTTTTTGCAGACTGCCGCCGCCAGACAGTACTAGCTTAGAAAATGGCTCCTACACCGCAACAGAAGAGCTGGTGTGTCCTGCAGTTAGCAAAAACGGGGTGTGTAACCGCTGTGCAACGAGCGTTTCGCACACACTTTCGTCAAGAACCACCCACCAGAGTATCCATATCAACCTGGTACAAAAACTTTGAAGAGAACGGCTGCATTTGCAAAGGCCAGAGTCCTGGTCGCCCTCCTGCGCCAGAGCAAGCTGTGTATCGAGCTGCATTCCTCCGAAGCCCACAAAAATAAACACGTCGCGCAAGTCGTGAGCTGCAGATCCCACAAACAACAATTTCCAAAATCTTTAGTAAACGCTTGCACATGAAACCTTACAGATTGTAGATGGTTCAGGCACTCACTCCCACCGATTATGCAGCACGATCGGAATTCTGCATCGAAATGTTGGCAAGAATGGAGAATGACGAAAACCTATCAAAGAGGTTAATTTTTAGCGATGAAGCAACATTTCACACAAACGGTAGAGTTAATCGTCACAATGTTCGTGTTTGGGGAACACAACACCCCCATGAAACCATCGCACATGAACGAGATTCGCCAAAGGTCAATGTCTTCTGCGCAGTGTCGAGGGAGAAGATTTACGGCCCCTTCTTTTTCTTGGAGAAGACTGTCACAGGCACTACGTACCTCGACATGCTTTCTTTGTGGTTGCTGCCTCAATTGCAAGACGACTCCGACAACTTTATCTTTCAACAAGCTGGCGCACCTCCACACTTCCACCTGGCTGTACGGGAACACCTCGACACACATCTGCCTGGGCGATGGCTTGGTCGAGCAGGTGCTGGTGATGACGTGTGGTGCAGGTGGCCACCACGATCACCAGACCTAACCCCTTGTGGGGTTACATCAAAGACATGGTGTTTGTCCCGCCCCTACCACAATCCTTGCCACAGCTAAGACAGCGAATTGCAGTTGCGGTAGAGTCCATCACTACCGATATGTTGTGCAGGGTGTGGGATAAGTTCGAATATCGTCTCGATGTTTGCCATGTGACAAGAGGAGCACACATCGAATCCCTTTAATTTGTTTAAAAAAACTCCCAGAGATTCTCTATGAACTATATAAGGTTCGAAGCCTGTATGTTGTACCGTTTAGATTTTATGAATTTTTGATTTTGTATACTTCTTTTGTGCTCACCCTGTATATATATATATATTGTTAAATTCCCTACAAACTTTTTTAACGGTTTGATATCCAGGTAAACTTTGCAACAGATGGAATCAAATCAATATTTAAAAAAAACCATGACTTTTAAACGTTTTCAACAAATTTCCTGATTATAAAGATAACAGGCCTCTGTCTGGAGTTTCTTGGCTTGTGTGTTCTAGCCGCGTCGAGGGCGAACTGACGTTTCGTTCGACGTTGCAGTCGCCATCATCAGGGAGCAGACACCAACAGTAGGTAAACCCTCCCTGATGATAGCTACGTCGACAGAATCGTCGGTGATATCTTCGCCTCCGACGCGGCTACAACCCAGGAGCCAAGCAACTCCAGATTTCCCGACGAATGAGATCTTTATCAGATGAGCTGTCTTGGGCTCATTCCCAGTTTGAAATACCGAGCCTAATAACTGGTTTCTCGCCGCGAACAGTCTCGCTCGTCGCTTGTCTCGCCCCATGAAGACCGCGGCTGATGCAATCCGGGGGCCCGTGAGCCAGTTTCTGCCGCGGTGGTCGTGTGTGTGCATGGCGAAGGATATGTATCGCAGCTCAGACGGCACCGTGAAATAATTATCTGCGCAGACGTCGACAGGGAAGTTGCTGGTCTGCTGCTCGCTCCCGCCTCTCCAGCCGTCAGCGGGCGGTCCCGTCGTCAGGTCGTCGTCAGGTCGTCGTCAGGTCGTCGTCGCAAGGGAGGCCTCAGGGACACCGGCTCGTGAACAAACACGCTTCTCATTCTATGTTTTTATAAAAATTACTCTGGAAACCTGGTGTCATTAAATAGTTTGTAATACTACAATAAATATATTGTAAATTTGTACAAGACATGGCTCTCATTACTTTTGCGTAATTATATAAAATACTTCCTTTTTGAGATAATGTTATATTTTAATTAATGTTTCATTTAAGCATTTTTTTTCAAACCTTGGAACATATAATCCATAATTCAATAATAGGAATCTATTTCGTTTTATTATGCTTTTTAATGTAGAAGCTGTTCAGGGAACGGTTTAAAAATAACTTTAACAAATTGAGGTACTGGGACGACAGAAAGCATAAATTCCCGGGTAAGAATCCGAACTTAGTGTTACTGCGAACACGGGTTTGTAGTGATACAGTTGTTTTCATGTAAAAGTACCTACAAATTTACAAATATCTTTTATTTTACATGAATACTTCTGAACAATTTACAAAAAATTTTACAGTGTACGTTCTGTGGGATGCGGAACAGGCGAGCCACATGGACGGCGCTGTGGCCGCGGGGAAGTGTGGCTGCTCAAGATTGGCACCATTGAAATGTCGAGTGGGCAAAGTGGCGTAAATTAGCGAACTTACCAAATCCCATATACGGTTCAAAATGTAAGATTTATGTCCACCAGGATCACCACCCGCCGCTACAAAATTCACTTCTACCAAATAAATAAGTGTCCTTAGGACTTGTGGTGTAGTGTCGCCACTTCCTTATCTTTCTCACTTTATCTGTCTTTATTTAAATACGGTAATAACTTATTTTGTTATTTAATTTAAGTTTAATTTTCATACCTATGGTTAATTTTGCTGGATGTGTCAGAGGTTGGCAATGGATTTAAAAACAAACATTCGAATGAGCAGCTGTGAGATCGAACATTATTAGTTTAAGTCTTAGCCTTTAGGTTAAATTTTTATTTAAGTTATGTTTGGTAACTTTTTTTCCTCTTGCCAATGCGAGCGTAGAAACATTGAAATAATTATTTACGTGTGTGAGCGGAAAACGTTACGAATGACGAGAGATGGCGCGGGTGCGAGAGAGAGACGGAGCGAGCAGTGACGGTCGTCAGTCCGCCGGGAGGCCTCGGTGTGGAAGGTCATGGTGGCTGATGTAACCCGTGTGTGTCTTACGCCTGATTTGCGATGCGGGCGTGAGAATATTTGTGAGAACGTCGTTGAAGTGCATCGCATTTTTTCTACCCACTGCTTCGCACCTTTGGTCGGTGCGAATATCGCCGTTGGAATCAGGCACCTGCCATGCTTGATGGATGAAGAGTGACTCCGGTAGAATGTGCGCGAATTGTATTGGGCGTGCCTGTGCCCTCTTTCTTCGGGCGCAGTTTTGCGTGAGCGATTTCGCTCTCACAAGGAATTTTCGGAGCGACTCCACGAGACTGCAAGTTATGTGTGGCCCCGCCCCTATTTCGCCAAACCCGACACCGTAGAAGCGTGGGAAGTCCGTTAATATCACTTCACATCCAGTATCTTTCTCTCAATCCTATTCCATTCCCTCCCCGTCCTCAACAGCAATACTTGCCTTCCTCTTTCCGTTCTTCTCCATTCTCACTAAATCTTCCACCCCTAATCCCTCCTCCCTCTATACACCTCATTTTTGTGGTTTCTTTTGAGTGCAGTTTCGGATAGTAACTTTTGAAGACCCTCCCCCCTTTCTTTTAATGAAATGCCCGGAGGCGTGAAATTGCAATGTGTCGCGACGCACCATTAAACTTGAACTTAATCTTCAAATTTTTGACGTGACAACGTCTAAGAAATCGATGAACGCCGGCTGCACGCACGAAAAGTGTCCCGCTATGCACATTGTTCCGTTACGCTGTGTCCCGTTACGCACATTGTTCCGTTACGCTGTGTCCCATTACGCTCATTGTACGCTTGCGCCGCATCTATCTCTCTTCCTCTTGATTGGCATATGCGTCCGAGGAGAAGAAAGACAGCGCCAGCA
Organism: Bacillus rossius redtenbacheri; assembly: GCF_032445375.1. Lineage (NCBI taxonomy): Eukaryota > Metazoa > Arthropoda > Insecta > Phasmatodea > Bacillidae > Bacillus > Bacillus rossius. Next base: position 263,477,539 of record NC_086330.1, on the reverse strand, counting down.
CACAACTTACATCTACACGTGAACTGTTTCGTCGACTGTTATAAAGTGAAGTGAAACGTTAATGTGGTGTTCATTGCTTATTACAACAACAATTTCGGCAATAAAGGTTAATTATTCTTGCATTTTAAAAATCTGATTACTAGTATAATTTCAACTTATTTATTCTTTTATTATTAAAAAAATTGGTTGTGTGTAAAGTCGGTTTACGGACGATAGTTTAACGTGACAACGTCATAAAAAACATTGATGAAATGATTGCATACTTTTATGAATAAAATTGAATCATTTTTATTGAATTATCATTATTTTGTATGGATACAAAGAAGGAGTGAAATGAAATCTACAATTTAATTGATAAATTTACTTTTATTTGCACTCATTAATTCAAATATGTTTATTACTTTAATGAACAGATTACTTTAACTATAACTTTTATACATGTTTGCTATTTAACTTCAAGATCGTCGAGAATGTTTTACGCTTTTTCGCAATTACTCATTTAACGACGAAGTTTGTTCGTCGTGAAATTAAACGTATAATTTAATAAAAATGCCCTTGCAGTTAATAAAATAAGTATTAGTAAGTTTAAGAAAGAATTTCGGCTTTAATCTCCAACCCAGACGCTTGTGGTGCGCTGGGGCCGAAATTGAAATTCGTCGAGAATATTTTACGTTTTTATGTCTTCCAGTGCTCAAAATGATATGCAATTGTGGACCCGGGCACGAATTTTTATTTATAATTCATTACTAATAACGCCCCTCGCGATAAACAAAGGAAAATATGTATTAATGAGTGCCTGGTTGCCGCGGAAGCGGATAGATAGCGCGATTCGTTCGGTTCGCTTCCGTCACCGTAGATGACAGCACCGTAGGGGAATAATATTATTAAATACGCATCCAAATACACCAAACTTAATTATAATGCGTTACAATATTTTTAAAACATTGTGCAAAACATCCCGGGTGTAATTTGAATTATTATGTGTAACTGTAAAACACCATTCTTCGTACAAAAACCTATTTGAAAATTCAACTTTAATTTTAAATGACCGTACCGATTGTGCTGAAAATCAGTGGACGATCGTTAAATTACATAATATTTTGAAAAGTCAAATCGATGGTTGTTCCAATCGAATGGAAGAGAGATACGGCGCAAGCGTACAATGAGCGTAACGGGACACATAGTAGTGGGCAATGTGTGTTACGGGACACTTTTTCGTGCGTGCAGCCGGCGTTCATCAATTTATTAGACGTTGTCACGTCAAAAAGTAGCATCTGTCGGCGAGTGCAGTAATAATAGGTTATTTTACAATTGACTAAAAAATTAAGGTGATTCATATAATTGATGATAGATATTTGATTACAGTTTATTTATATGAAAACTTTTTCATAATTATATTTAAACTTGATAGATAAACGCCAGTTTTTAAAATTAATTACAAGTCATCTACTTTGAACTGTTTCGTCGACTGTTTATAAAGTGAAGTGAAAAGTTAATGTGGTTTCATTGCTTATTACAACAACAATTTTGGCAATAAAGTTCAATTATTCTTGCATTTTAAAAATCTGATTACTAGTATAATTTCAAGTATTTATTCTTTTATTGTTAAAATAAAAAATGATTCGATTTTATTCATAAAAGTATGCAATCATTTCATCAATGTTTTGTTATGACGTTGTCACGTTAAACTATCGTCCGTAAACCGACTTTACAGGCAACCAATTTTTTTTGCTAGCAATTTTCAATGGTTTTAACAGTACGTTTGAAATACAAGGTTACACCAGAAGCGAACTTTAAATTTACATTTATACGTTCACGTACTTGTAAGAACAGTTTTAATTATACATTATTTTTACGTCGCAGTTATAAAGTATGTAGTGAGTCTTTGTATGCATCGTATTTATATTTTGACCGTAATTTCCCATTTTAGAGATTACCATGTTTGTAGGTATAAAGAGTGATAATGGGCCAATTTTGGCACATGATCGTGCGCGTAATATATTTAAGCTAGTATATTTTGTAGGGTAATTTTTTTTAGTATTAGTTTTTCTAAGAGTATTCATTGTAAGGGGTTCATTGCCATTCGTAAAGTACGTTTTGTGAAATGAATTTACCTAATTTTTTTGGGTCGTTATTAAAAGTACATAAACTTGATCTATAATTTTTATATACTCTATACTACTATTAAGAATCCTTAAATTTGTTTAAGTAACTGCTGTTAAAGTTTTAAAACACAGTCACTAGATTGAAATTGGTGTCGGAGCAGCTTTTTATGACTAAGCGGACTTTAATAACCTTCTTTTTTACATGTCACGACGCCGCTGAAATGAAGACTGGTCTTAGCTGGGTGTGGGGATGAAAGTCATTCACTAGTAGTGAGGGTGAAGACCTTCAGATTCATGTTATAATGCTCAAATTATTTGCCAAATAAATTTGTATAACGTATAAAACGTATAAAAAAGAGGAGATTGTGCACTTCTTCACTAAGACCAAAAAGATAAAAACATATGCTACAAAATAACAAAAAAAATTTACAGCAGCACACTTGCTTTGAAATAGTGTAAATTGCTCCAGTTGTAGCAAATAATACTGTAAATCAGTCAAACCTGAATCAGTAAAATCATGCTCTTTCGGTGACTGAATTTTGGAAATAATTTGCAATTTCAGCAGAGATTTGGAGCTAAGGTCCAAACTTGCGAATAATTTAATATTTGATTAAAGTGGGAAATATTTAAACATCTGAATCTAAATATGCGTGTAATTTAATTAAAAACAGCGTGACCAATTAGCTAATGTGACTTTTCCTTGTAACCAACAGCGCGGGAAAAAAAGTTCAAAATAATTTATTAATAAATTAAAACTACGAGAAAAATCACTTCATATTACTAGAACAGGGCATATAACACTTATGTACCTTATATTTTAATTTGTATACTATCCCAACTGAAATATTTACCCATGTGTTGTAACTAATTAAAAAAAGTAATCTTAATACACGGTACTGGTCATATAGACTATCACAACCCGGTTGAGAGTCACGATACTTCGCCAGTCATTTACCGGCGGTATCACGGACACAGGATGATTTGGCAGATGCTGACCGAAATTAATCTTCTATGGACGTGTTTAAGATGTTTGTTAATACGTTTTCCTAGCATGCCACAAGTTACATAAAATTTCTTGCATCAATGCTGGCCCGAATATTATTTGTGTATCAGCATATTTAAAAACAGTTTACATATTTCATTTGAAACGTTATTAAAGAATCAATGTTTAATTATAAATAAACTTATTCAATGTAATGTGTGAAATTTTGGCGTATAGAAGAAAACCACTTATCACTCAATCATTTCGCAGTGTACGACTTATTCGTAACAAAATCCGTTTTATCGGTTCGTTACTTCGTAATCGAAATGTCATTATTTAATAATATAATTTAATCAAATTTTAACAAAAAAACTTAGTAGATTGTCAGCTGAAGATTTTCCAAAACATGAGATTTTCTTTCTATTTAAGGAGCAGAAACCGTTTTTGACAAATTGGTTTTGATATATATCCAGTTTATCACTCTTAGCAGCAAATTGCATAATTTTTCACTGTTTGTATCGCTGTGAAAACAATTGGTGCCTTTATCGTCATCCCAAAAACTAAAAATTTTAAGTTACTAACGTTTTAAAATGAACAAAAATGTAAAAGAATTTCATCCTTAATACTTTAATTATAATAACTTTTTTCCTTCGATGGAAAAATCAATAAACAATTTTAAATGTTAAGTGTTTTTGTACCTTATCTACAGTTAATGTTTATTCCCTTTTGCTGTGCGAATTTCACATATAAATCATAGCTAATAGTTTTTTTAATGTCAATGATAGTATGATAAACTTATTTTATGTTTCTGATGAATAATGGAAATGAAGTATAACATATCATAGATATTTCAGAACATTAGTTGAAAAATGATCACTAAAAAAATTATTTAAAAACTTTTATTTATTCTTGAGCCACGACGTTACAAAAATAACTATTCTTGAAATATAATTTTCAATGTTTTAATTATAAATATAATAGAAATTTTTTTGATGTGTGTTGATAAAAATTAGGTTCTTGAAATATTTAAACATAGATTTAAAACCATAAATAACTATCTTGTTAAAATCATTTCGTTCATTCGATAAATAAATTATAGATGTACATATATGTGTATATGTAAATATATTACTTTATACACCCAGACACAAAAGTAATTTTTTAGTTTATGCTGGTGAGTTCATTAGTGATAGCACGCGATGCAATTAATGCATAACTGTTACGCCATTTTAATGCTCTTTGAATTATAGTTAGCATTTATCCTCTTCTCGCTATCTGTTTTTATTTAAAGTAAAGCTCTAGTGGATATTCATGAATGGCGATATATCACGAGAATATTTTTCACAAAGATAGTCTGCAATACTTTTAAATTATTTAATTCTATGGGCATCATGAACGCTCTTTATTGCAGTTGGTTTTTTTCTCATTGGCTGCGTTTCCTCTTGACCATCAAAGTAGTTGAGAAATGAAACGTTGCAAACGTGGGAAAAGTGAACCGAAGTCTGTTATAAAAGTTCAAATGTTGACGCGACAAACCACCGTCTCTGCCGCCTGGACAGCCACACACGACCGTGCTTCTTCCAGCGCAGGGAAGCTAAACCAGCTGCGTGCGTCGAAAGACGTCCACTTGAGCGACGGCACAAGCAGAGCGTTTAAAGCATACTTGCAAATAAATTCGTCGAGTGCCGATAACTGCTATTTCCAAAATTGAAGTAATGTTCGTGCAGACTGGCGGTGGGTAATATGGATGGAGCAAACGCAGGGGGCCGTAATTCTTCAGCGGGGTACTAAACACAGAAGACCGACGTCACTTTCTTGTAGTCTCGCAGTGGCCATGCGAATGGCGTGCCACCCTGGCACACCACCCAGAGCCGACCAAACCTTCATGTCGATGCAGACTTTTCCAAAATGCACTCGGCCGGCACTCCCGAGTGTGTGTTTCACTCGCGGACTTAGTTCCCGCGACCGCCCCAGTCCGGAGGCCCGACAAGACTGCACCTCGCGGCGCACAGTCCACGCGCTCTGACGTCACACTCCCTCACGACCCCACCTCTAGCGGCGCTCAGCGGAACTACTAAGCTGCGAAAATATCACGTCTTTAAAGCAAGTTCATTTCTGGCCTTATTGTACGTATTCGGGCCCAAATCACCGTGGAGCTGTGCTTGTGACACCTTTTGTGATACATATTCGCTTCCGTGATACGTATCCGCGTCAGCGGACCTTGCGTCCAAGTGCCTCAACCCCTTCACGTAGACTTTTATCTTCTCTGACCAAATCTTCAACCATACCATCCTCCGTATCCTGTATTCCCCCACGGTATTAATGCATGCCCTTTGCATACCGCATGTCTGAGCACAGGGTTTATCCTGTGTCTATGCACATTTTATCTTGGCACAACTTAAAGTAGTTTATGATCTAGATTTAAGATAGGGGAGTTCATCGCTGCCATGGCTGGCCAACCCTCATTCAAAGAACACAATGCATGCGACCCTCTCCCTGCATGATCAGGCGTATAGGCTTCGTCCTGAGATGCACCTATGTTCCTACCTAACCCGGATCCCCCACTTACAAAATACACTTAGATTTAGTTAGGTTATAAAATGCGCGAGTCTTTCAGTACTCGTCATGTATGTGTGGTATCTAACCTATCGTATCACAAACTATATTTTAACACAACGCGTATTTTAACACAACACTTATAAAATTATTGAATTTATATAATATGTTATTATTTCACAACTTATTTATAACGTACTAGTAAAGCCACATGGCACTTACGTTATATCGAGGATTAAAACAGCAAGCAACATGTACCACAGGATCGTGCCATCAGGCTCAAGGAATCAGCTTGGATAGGTGATAGGGATACCGTAAGTTGCAAGCGGTGTTTTTCGACAGTGTACTCGCGCCAGATGCCAAGAGATGTTGCACGCGAATGCAGAGCGGCGGCAAGGCAGAGGAGGCGGCTCTGGGGGCGGCGCGCGCGGCAGTATATCACGGCAGGGGTGTGGTCCGTGCAGGGAGGGGAACTGGCCGCCATTACACAGCCATTTCCGCGGTCAGGCGGTCAGCCGGAGCGCCAGGCGGCAGGCGACAAAGAGGCGGGCCAGGTGAGCTGCCTGGGGCGAGGCGCGGCGTCGTCCCAGCTCCGAGTCTCGCGCTGGTGGCTGGCTGCAGCTTAGCTCTCGGTGTACGGCATTTTGGTGGGAGCGAGTTCGTGTAACGACCACGGTGCTGCCACACGTGGCGGATGGCGAAACCAAAGTTCACAAAGACAAAGCGGAAATATATAGTATTAACTGTTTAATCAATTCTAACAATATGAGCAGTATTTTAATAAAGTTAATTGTCGAAAATAAGGCACAAAGCCTGGGTTAAACATTTTTTTTCAAGTCTTTTTCGCTTTTATGAGAAGCTTTTTCTTTGTATAGTTTAAATATCGGTCACTAGATGAAAAAGGGAATGCTGTTATTCTTATGGGACTATGGCTTGGTGGATTACTCAGTTGTAGCTTACCAATCGTCAGGAATGGGCCATGTTCGGGCGTGACTGCCGCTCGTTGACTATAATCAGGAGGTCAGTGGCCATTTTAGATGACTCCAATCCGAAATCTTGGAATCCACTGTTTTGAAAATCTGCAATTATTTAGCTCAAAATTCGGAAAACTTCTAATAATAATCGAAAATTCGGGTATTAAAATAAATATTGAATCGATTGATTTATGTCCTTCGTTAAAACCTTGACTGACGCAAAAAAATTAATTTAAGGTAAAAAAAGAAATATTTATTCAACAAAATATGGTGAAAAATCTTAAAGATTGCTCAAATCTCTCGTACACCAACCGTCAGTAAGCTACCAATGTCATATTGGCTGCCATCATTAAAATTCGGGAAAATTTCCAAAAATAATTTTAAAAATCTTTTGTTAAACTAATGATTGATTCGATCGATATCCGTCCTTGTTTCGATCCTTAATCGATGTAAACAAATAATTTAATCAAATTTACTTTAAAAAAAGTGACAGGTTCGAGAAATAAAAAAAACAAAATTACGAAAAATTATATAATTAATTTCTACAAGAACAACAAAAAACAAGCAAATTACTAGCGTTCCTCGATTTCTGCAATCTTCTTAGAAGGCGAATCAAGTCCTTTGCATGCCTTAGAATGTGTTTTCATGGCAGATATACATGACAGACGATTCACCAGGCACGTCCAATCAGTGGCCAGGCACATCCAGTCGGTTACCAGTCACATCAAATTGGTTGTCTAGGAATGTTAGACAAATCAGTCGGTTGGTTAGGCTAACACGTCAAGTTGGTGGCAAGGTATGCCCAGTCGGTAGACAGAAACGTCCAGTCAGTGTGCAGAAGATGGCAAGGCGCATCTAGTTGGTGTCCAGGCACGTAACTGTTTAATATATTTTCAATATATAATTTACATTTTAAAAATTAAATTATAAAACTTCATAAATAATAAAAATTTGATATATAATTTATTGTATATTACAAATGCCTTGTTATAGATTTTCTTGTGCAAAAAGTTAAAATTCGTCACATATAAAATAGTTTTCAATAGTGCAGAAGAATAAAAATAAAGGTGATTTTTTTGTCGCTTGTTATGGGACTTTAAAACACCGTTATCAGGTAACTTAGTTGACTGCCCACGGGTTGATTAGTCGTAGGCATTCGAACTTCCTAAAACTTAAGGGACGTTTACTGAATTATATAGTTCTTGCATTCTCAGGGAAAAGAGGGAATGTCTGTTAAAGAAGTGGTTTGACACCTGGTTTTCTAAGTTATTGTTTAAATGGAAAAGTCAATTTTTTTTGGTAGGTGCGGTGCAGGAAACAGTAAGTATTACATGTATAGTGTGAAATGACACAACAATTTTTACTGTGTTTCAATAAAAATGCGTGCTTACAACTTCATTGTCACATCTAAATTTAAAAAGTAATCGTATTTTAGAATTTTAAAATAATTTTTATAGTTGAAACCAAGTATAGAATTATCGAAATTTAGAAAATATTTGTGTTTTTCTAAATGCGTTATAAGTTACGTAATGACGTGGAAATTTCTGCAGCAATATATAGATACAATTTTATGAATTATCTATAATAATGCTGCAACATATAAGATATGTTAAACATCATTACCAATAGTACTGGGAAATGAAAAAAAAAATATTTTGAGCCATGTTTTTAGTATACAATAAAATGAGCACATTTTAAAACATTTAAATAACATTCAGATATGCTTAATATTGTGGCTACTCAAAACTTCATGCAACAAATTATTTTAGATAAATAGTATTAAAACTTTTTTTCTATTAACAACACAATCATTAACTTAAATGCATTTGAATTAACAATTTTATGACTTTAATTTTAGGAATGTATTTTATGCAAATATTTTAAACAAGCTGGTATAATACCAGTGTACTATCACTTCAGAATACAAACACATTAACTTGCTTCTCACACAAATCAGCACTCAACTGTTATCACTTGAAAGTAACTCACTACTCGTGTGAAATAAAACTGTAAGGCGTCGCATCAAATACGGCTTGAAAAGTCTTGAAATTACACTCAAATTTCGTATGGACATAACAGTCTTCACCTGCCTCACGTCTTCCAGGGGCTTAATTTTTTTTCAGTTAGATGTCTACTGAATCGCGCGAAGGCATGCATAAGTGTGATGGTGCCAATCCAATAAGTGTTGAAGTAATAGGTGCGATTGATCACCTACCCGACCTGACATCAGCAGTGTGAGCTAGCATCGCGGTGACGCAAACCTACAGGTTCTTTCTCTCTGTCTGCGACTGGCATCGACTCAAAATACCTGCAGCATTTCTCTTTTAAATGAAACCTTGGCATTGTTCTTCTTATAGTTCTTGGTTGCCAGCCCATAATTTCTTGGGCAGGTGTCCATAGTCTATTCAATAAGTCCTTCCTGTTATGAAGCTAGAATAATTGCTACGGAATCTGCTAAGAGCTTGTTTTCCAACAGACATATCCACAAGCTAGGGAGTAGTGGAACTACTTAAAATAATTGGTAGCCTTTCTACTGAAAAGTGTTAGCTGTATTGTTATGTTTCGAACTAGGGCTTCCCCAAAGTCTATGGACGACACCATTGTTTTGAGCACAAGAACCCTACAGTGCATTTTTAATTGGAATGGTGTATGATCCATTTCATTTCACTTTGGCAGGCAGTTTTTCTTCTATTTATAACAGGATTATATTGTTATTTATGATACCATCTTCCTGGTTAACCAAGAACTAAATTAGGTTTCTGTAAATTCCAGTTTCTAATTTCATTTAGTTCAATTGTACCATTGGCAGCTCACGGGCAGTCTTGTAGGGGATCTTTATTGGTTGAAACGACTCCCCGTTTCAACGCGATGACAAACAAATTTACTTAAAATATTCTCTAAATAGATAAATATACACAAAACATTGTCTTAGTTATTTTAAAATACAGTTTTTCTTCTAACTGGGCTAAGGTCAAATAAAGAATTTTAGATTCCATATTTTAAAGTTTTTTCATAAACTATAATTTCAATTTATACTTGAAGATTGTTTCTATATATTTTTTTTTTTTTAGATAAATAAGGACAAAAACGATATGGAACATGTAGATGCCTTGCTTTAAGGCTACAGAATACCTGATTAATATATTTATAGAAAATTAATTTTCTTTCTTCTGGTTGGACATAATAAAACATAATTTATGAGAAGATACTGTGGCGAAGGAGAGGAGGTAGGTATTAAGGGTATTAAAGTCATTTTGTGCTACTAGTTAGCTATTGGCTTCTTGTCAAAGTTGATCGAGAGTAAAGGTACAAACAGGAAGTAAACTGGGAATGGGTAACCTAGGTCTGCGTTTAAGTCTTACCATTGTATCTTGCTAGTTGGTTTGCCCATTAGCCAGCGTAGATTGTGTCATGAGATCCTTCGCATGAAAGTTATAATGATGGAATATATGGTTCATTAAAATAACAACAAAAGCAATTTGAGGTTTTTGGGTCTACTACGGGGATCCACTTGTGAGACTGTCCAAGGGCTGATTAGTATATTTGTCTCCCCTGTCGCAGTTTCTACACAGCTAGAGTCTCACTGTACTATAAGTAACTCCAGAAAACGCTATTTGAAGTTGCTCACGACCTATTATTATAAAACTGGTACAGAAATGTGTCTGTCTGTTTGTTTATTTGTTTTAGCATCACGCAAGAACTAATGGATCGATTTTAATGAAGCCTCTTTGTGTTTAAGAGGTTATGCTTAAGGCTTAAAAACTGATCTATATTTTATCTCGCAACGATGGAGGGAGCCAAAGATATAACCACAAAACCACATTTTTTCACAATCGATATAAGGTGAGCTTCTATTTCAAGTAAATTTAAATTAAAATAGGAGATGTATAATGCCTGTAATTTACATTTTCAATAAAAATGCGATGTTTTCAAAAATTTAAAAATAATTTGGGTAATTATAATAAGGTGAAATTATTTAATTAATTGGGGCATACCTATTATAACATAATAAATGAATGTGTAATTGATAATTTAATCTTATATAAAATGAAATAGATGCGTGTTTCCATTTTTTTTTTTTGGATATTCACGAAATGAAAAGGAGGTGTGATTTCATCAAGGTAAACTATAATTATCGAACATAGTAAAATGGGGAATAATATCAGATACTTAATCTATACTAAAAATGAAAAATCTTACGCATAACCTTTTAAGAAAATATCATTCTTAACTAAAGGTTTTTATTATGATTCAAATATTTTATACACCTGACATTTAATTGTGTCTATTTCTTTAGTAAAAAATGTTTGGAACTAAACACACGCTGTTCTTATAACTGTATAATATCAGCAATACCCTGAGACTGCATGAGCGAAGCCGTAGGTCATTAGCTATAGACTGTCTCTCGCTTGGATTGAAGTACACTGCTTATGGCGCGCTTTTGCCAGATCCCTAACACATTACGAAAACGTTCAGGAGATGCACTTCTTTAGAATTCTGAGTGCACGAGAAGCATTTTAAGAATCTGTATAGTAGGTTAAAGTGTTTTATACTATCATGCTCATAAATCTGTAATATATAGTCTCTTTTTAACTTTATAGAAAAAACAATTCACACACATCGATTAATTCGAATTCATACGAAAAATGTAACGTTCTCTTGATACAAAAAATAATATCATCGCTATATCTTCAGTTGAAAATTCGTATGATATTGGCAACAGCGCACTCAAAGACAAGGACAGCGCTTACGGTAGTCGCCATGTATTAGGAAGAGAGAGAAAGCGCCCGTTTACTTCTACACTGCAATCTAAGAGTTGGGTGCTGTATAGCAGGGGCGGCTCCAGCGCCTATCAGGGCCCAGCACCGTGATTTGCAGTTTTATTTATTTTTCTCTGTCTAGTGTTCTGTTAAAAACGTGGACATTAATGATAATAGGAAAATAAAACAATTATTATCTTGTAACTTAATGTTCTGGTCAATACATATTTCAATTCATGATTTGTTATTAGAAAAAAAAATCTTTCAAAGATTTTACTGCCAAGTATAATGATATGCTTATACCGGAAATTTGATATAAAGCAATTCACAAAACTGTCCCCTAGGATACTTTATCAAGAAAGAATATCAAAGTATCCTAAGAAATTAGCAAAACCTTCGTCAAAATTTAAGTTCCAGGTTGGGTTAAAAATGTTTGAAAGAGTAAATTTTACAAAATTTCGGGGGAGGGGGGGGGGGGCCCTCTCCAAATAAGTAAACAGCCCGGAGTTCCATGAGTCTCTGGGCCGGCCACTGCTGCAAGCCAGTGAGAAGTACATCTCCCCCCCCTAGCACCCGGCTCACCCCAACAAGCAGCCAACAGGCACTACGCTCCCGCCTTCGTCGGCGCCAGACCGCCGCCTAGTGCAGCCGCTGTTCGGAGTCGACTAACCCATCACCCAGCGAGCACTACTTTCTCACAAGTGGGCGCAAGCATCTCGACCTGCGCTGGCACAAAGTTCCTTGCTAAAGTCTAACCACGTCCGGTCAGAGAGACTCCAGATTCTGGCCTGTTTTGGCTTTACCTTTGTTCAATTAACCAACATACATTTTATAAAACTGACAAGCAGTCTTAGAAATGAAGTAGGTACCAAATTTAATATTTCACACATTATAATTTATAAATATGTTATTACAACTACAATATAACACTTCTACCAACAAAATTTCTTGCCGTCAACGGAACAGGTGACTTTACTACAGTCATCGGACTGCATTATTTCCGACTATCAGTTCTGTGTTATATCTTAAATAACCTTTTACACTCGTAAGCTTTGGAAATAAAGAACACAAACTTAATGTTGTCATTTTAACTGACTTATAATCACGCATAATAAATAAGTTTCGCTTATGTTGGAAATAATTGACTTTGTCAGTGTCCTGTGTCCTCAACTTGGAGCCTACCATCTAGTCCCAGTTTCGGTTCTCACCTCCAAGGCTAGTTGGCCTAGGCAGACGTTCGCTGCTGCTTCCAGCCAATCAGAACACACTTAATTTTAAATAATGTAAGGCTCTTCAAACCATTGAATACGATTGACCATTGGTTGGGAATGCTCCACTATAACTCTTGAATCCTTACATTTTATTTCAGAACATTAACTTTACCGATTCATCTATGATTTCCACTGATTTTTTTTAGTGAAGTTGGCAATCCTTAGTGAAGATTCACAGTGAGATTACTGACTAACCAGTTAGCAACAACGTTTTCATAAAATTTCCAGTCACTACCATTTCACAGATTCAAATCACTAATTCAGATTTAAAGAGAACGAAGACAGCTCTACCTCATTAGTCATGCTCTCATGAGACTTCTTGTTGAAACCCGTTTTTAATCAGGCTAAATATTAGCGTAAGTTCACAATTATAACGTATACTTCTAATCTCTCTTAATCAACTATTAAAATACCCATGTAGTATATTATTTTCATTGTTTTATGATGGAGGTTTGTAAAACGATAGTTTTTTGTCCCTGTGAATAAATTCTAACGATGTTGTATAGTATGAGGAGTATAGTTTTTTGCATGCTTATATTCACTCTAGCCGTGCAAAATATCTAAAAGGTACTAGGCATCTCTCCCCCCCCCCCCCCCCCTTGTTTGGGCGAGACATGGGCTCGCTGGGATTTGCTAATGCCATAAACCAAGCCGTGCAATGCTGGATGCGGGATTAGCAGCGCATTTATGTCATAAAATTTAAAGAAAATATTTGTTGTTAATTGCACTTTTTTTCATTATTAACTTCGTTATCTTATTTCAAGCACAATTTAAGCAGTGATTTTGCAATATAAGTTATTAATTCCTATCACTTTATTTTTTCTTAAGGAAAACATTTTCACAAAACAAATACTTTGAGCAATAAATATATTGTTACGATCGCGCTTGGCTGCAGTGCTGGCGTCGCCGCGCTCGTTCGGCCTGTCTGCGCCCCCTTCCACCCGCATCCTCTCCCTGGTATCTCGTGTCATACTATCTCGCTACATCCTGACCGTCGCAGCGCGCACCTGCCTCAGATCGGGTTACTCAAAAGAGGCCGCACTGCGGAATAAATGGACTCAGACGCCTTTATCGGCGTTCTTAGAGCAGCCACCGCGTCCTTCGAGGACTCACGACGCGTTTCTGGGCATTTCGACGGCGAAGGTCGCGAGATATCTCGGAGACATGCCCGATTGTTCTGGACGGGAACCCAAGGGCTATATAAGGAGGTTGAGTCTGAGTCTGAGTGAGTGAGTTGGGAGTTCGGTGGGGAGTTCTCCCGCGGCGGAGTTTCCGGGCGATAGTGCCGCGGGTGCGGCAGAGTGGCGTAGTCCTTGGACGAAGGTTCCAGGGCAGGGAGTGAGTGAGTTCAGTGGAGTCGGGAGTTTCCGGGCGATAGAGTCGCGGGCGCGGCGGAGTCCCGAGTGAAGTGGCGAGCGAGTCGTCGTGTGGGATCTCGGCGAAGGGTGTGACGGCGGCGGCGGAGTGCGGTGACAGAGTCCCGCGGCGGAGACCCACGAGGGGTGCTGCTGCGAGAGTTGCGCCGGAAGTGCGGCCCAGCGAGGTGTGCGAAACGAGTGACTGGGGAATTGACATTTATTTACGTGTAATTAATTATCTGCCAATTTAGAAGATTATTTGTAAGTGACAAGTAGTGGTAATAAATAAAACTGTGTGTGTGTAATAAAGAATCTTTAATTGGGCTATCCTCTACGAACCCGCAGGAAAATCGTAACATTTTGGTGTCAGATGTGGGGTAGCCCTAATTAATAGATTTAGGATTCAGTTACATTATTAGAATAAAAGTTAAGAATGGAATTTAGTTTACGAGAATATAGTTAGTGTTTAGAACTTTAGTGAATTTGGATTTTTCTAGAGTTAGAGTTTACTGTAGTCAGTGATAGTTTTGAATGTAAGAGAGTTATTGTTAGTTTAATTAGAAGGTTCGGCTAGGTCATTTAAAATTAAGAGCAGTATTAAAAAAATTATTATTATTTAGGTTGTTTAATTAGTAAATGCTTTAGAGAGAGATGGCTACTGAAGGGCTTACTGTCGAGCAATACAAGGAGATAAGGGTTGCCCTGAAAGAAATAAAAGCCACTTGGGAGAACTATAACAAAGAAATGTTAGCTAGTATGAAGAACTATACGGAAGAAATGGTAACCAAAATTGAGAACTTTACGGAAGAAATGAAGACTGGAAGGAAGGAGAGTAAGAACCACCATGAAGAAAAGAAGAGTGGGTCAATAATAGCCTAGAGGAGATGAGAAGGGTCAGGATGAACTGAAGCATGGCCAAGAAGAAATGAAGAATGAAATAGAGACCGAAGTGAAGATAAGCATAGAAGAGAAGAACAGCCAAGAGAAAAACAGCGAAGAGAAGACTAGCGAAGAGAAGACTAGCAAAGAGAAGACTAGCGAAGAGAAGACTAGCGAAGAGAAGACTAGCGAAGAGAAGACTAGCGAAGAGAAGACCAGAGAAGAGAAGACCAGTGAAGAGGAGACCTGCCGAGAGGAGACCAGTGAAGAGAACAGTGAAGAGAACACCGAAGAGAACAGCGAAGAACACTGCGAAGAGGACATTAGCCAAGGAGAGAACAGCCAGGACATGAAGATGAAAGAAGAGCTGAAGAAAAGCATAGAAGTAGTGAAGATGAGTTACAAAGTAAGGAATATTGAACAAGAAGAAATGAAGATAAACCAAAGAGAGAGGGCTAAATGCACAGAAGAGCTGAAGAAAAGCCGAGAAGAGATGTACATGAGTCAAGAAGAGATAGAGAAGTGCAAAGAAGAAACAAAGGAAGACCAAGAAGAGACACAGGAAGACCAAGAAGAGGTGAAGAAGGACCAAGAACAGGGGAAGAAAGACCGAGAAGAGAAAATGAGAACACAAAGAGTGAAGAAGATGGTGCAAGGAGTAACTGAGTGCAGTCCAGATGATATTCATAAGAACAAAGAGGGAATGAGGAACCAAGAAGAGACGAAGAAGAGCTGGGAAGAAATGCTTTGTGAACGAGTAGCTACGAGAGAACAAACAGAGAGAAAAAGGGAAGAAACAAGCGAACCATTGGGAGGCAACGAGCAATGCTCTCAAGAGTATCGGGTCCATCCAAGGCAACGGTCGGCCTGTCTCGGGCAGCTGACTGAACGACATTGGGCATCAGCAACGCAGAAGTGTCACTGGGTGACGAGGGAAGCAACATCTACTGCGAGAGAGGGTTATCTGGTGAGCCTGTACAGCTCGCGATGAAGGAAAGGCAGGAGGCCTAAACTTCGAGTAGCATGGGGACCTCCAGGAGGAGATGCATTACCTGTTCGGGACGAACAGGTTTAAGGAGGGGGCAATGTTACGATCGCGCTTGGCTGCAGTGCTGGCGTCGCCGCGCTCGTTCGGCCTGTCTGCGCCCCCTTCCACCTGCATCCTCTCCCTGGTATCTCGTGTCATACTATCTCGCTACATCCTGACCGTTGCAGCGCGCACCTGCCTCAGATCGGGTTACTTAAAAGAGGCCGCACTGCGGAATAAAAGGACTCAGACGCCTTTATCGGCGTTCTTAGAGCAGCCACCGCGTCCTTCGAGGACTCACGACGCGTTTCTGGGAATTTCGACGGCGAAGGTCGCGAGATATCTCGGAGACATGCCCGATTGTTCTGGACGGGAACCCAAGGGCTATATAAGGAGGTTGAGTCTGAGTCTGAGTGAGTGAGTTGGGAGTTCGGTGGGGAGTTCTCCCGCGGCGGAGTTTCCGGGCGATAGTGCCGCGGGTGCGGCAGAGTGGCGTAGTCCTTGGACGAAGGTTCCAGGGCAGGGAGTGAGTGAGTTCAGTGGAGTCGGTAGTTTCCGGGCGATAGAGTCGCGGGCGCGGCGGAGTCCCGAGTGAAGTGGCGAGCGAGTCGTCGTGTGGGATCTCGGCGAAGGGTGTGACGGCGGCGGCGGAGTGCGGCGACGGAGTCCCGGCAGAGACCCACGAGGGGTGCTGCTGCGAGAGTTGCGCCGGAAGTGCGGCCCAGCGAGGTGTGCGAAACGAGTGACTGGGGAATTGACATTTCTTTACGTGTAATTAATTATCTGCCAATTTAGAAGATTATTTGTAAGTGACAAGTAGTTGTAATAAATAAAACTGTGTGTGTGGAATAAAATCTATTAATTGGGCTATCCTTAGGGAAATCGTAACAATATGTATGCTTATTTTACGCTTTTAACTAATAAATTTCTCATAGTTTATTTTATTTAACTTTATTTCTTTATTTGTTGATTTTATAACATATACAAGACTACAATAACTTGAAAAATACAAAAATTTTTACTGTGCAAGCTAAGGTAACTTTTCCAGTTGTACGAAATATTTCTGAGCATTTTCACGTCCAATCAACATACGATAAAAAATAGTTGGACATGTTTTAGTTCATACATGACTGGGTAGAGTATCTAAGATGGAGTGCAACTTTTTTCAAAATTACTCACATTCAGTAGCACAGCAGCAACATCTCCATTGGTCAAGTCATTAGCAGAAAGAGTTGCCTTCGCCAGTCTTAGCCAGTAAATAAAACGATGTATCAATACAGTGTTTTGAAGTCTATCACGCATTCAGATTGTTCCGCGTAAACAAAAATGTATATTTGCGTTGTTAAGTTTACCTGAATATTAGCTCAGTTTATCTCTGCACTATTTATTTGTGTGGAAGTGATTCATATTTAGAACGAATGCCGTAAAGATACTGGAATTTTAAATGTACTCTTAACATATTATATGTAAAACTTACAAACTTTTAAATGCATTAACATTTCCTGGAAAGAACCTTAACTTTTCTTTACGAAACCAAACCTGCTAACAGCCAATCACAGCTTGTTTATTTCTTACATTGCTGCTTATTTCATGCTTATTTTATGACTTACAAATATTAAAATCTCAACAGTAACTAACACTAATTTTGCAGTATGAATATCCCAGGTTTGCATACATGTTTATATGGTTGTACTTATGTATACATACACTTGGAGACAAGACCTCATGTACTGCACTCGGCTCCGAACTACTTGGGTATCCCGCAGAGTTGCTGGGATCTGAACTCGACCCTCTGCACACGAGTGCAACACGCAAGCGACCCGGGCTAGCGCAGACCCGATTGAAAATACCATGGTATCGGTTGTGTTGTCGAAGGAGGTGTATTTTAAGCAGTTCGTACCCCTGAAGGTGTCTCATGGCTGTTAAATAGAAAAAAAAAACTCCCTGCCGGGAGAGAGGACCTGCCCCAAATGACCACGGAGATAAACGAGGTGCCTTAATGGGGCGAGAAAAGGCTCGTAGGAAGTGAGAAGTGGTTTCGAGGTGGCAAGGACCGTGGAGAAGATGAAAGTAGAGGGGGTCGTTTTATCTGTAACCGGCGTGAAATTCCCAGTTTTACAAGTTAGTGAGAAGGGAGCGGAAGTTAATTGCGGGGTCGCACGCCGACCTAATTAAATGCGGCGGGAGCAGCAGGAGTGAGAAAGACGGGTATACTGGCCTCGGGCGAGACATGCCGAGGTGCGGGCCGCGTCCTTCTAGTTAGGCGCGCGCCGCCGCGCCGCGATCACAGGCCGGGCGCGGCGGGGGTCATTACTGCGAGCCGACACACGCGAGCCGGCAGCCCGCGGCGCTGGCCGCCGGGGCCCGGCTTACTTTCTGCCCGTCAGTCCAAGTCTCCAGGACTCAGTGCCCGGCCACGGCTTCCTTTCTGCCCGTCAGTCCGAGTCTCCAGACACCCTGCACGGCCACGGCTTCCTTTCTGCCTGTCGCTCCGAGTCTCCAGACACCGTGCTCGGCCACGGCTTCCTTTCTGGCGTGAGTCCGAGTCTCCAGCACTCCGTGCACGACCACGGCTTCCTTTCTGCCCGTCGGTCCGAGTCTCCAGACACCATGCACGGCCACGGCTTCCTTTTTGCCCGTCGCTCCGAGTCTCTAGACTCCGTGCCCGGCCACGGCTTCCTGTCTGCCCGTCGCTCCGAGTCTCCAGGATTCCGTGCACGACCACGGCTTCCTTTCTGCCCGTCGCTCCGAGTCTCCAGACACCGTGCCCGGCCACGGCTTCCTTTCTGCCCGTCAGTCCGAGTCTCCAGACACCGTGCACGGCCACGGCTCCCTTTCTGCCCGTCGCTCCGAGTCTCCAGGACTCCATGCACGACCACGGCTTCCTTTCTGCCCGTCGCTCCGAGTCTCCAGACTCCGTGCCCGGCCACGGCTTCCTTTCTGGCGTGAGTCCGAGTCTCCAGACACTGTGCACGGCCACGGCTTCCTGTCTGCCCGTCGCTCCGAGTCTCCAGGATTCCGTGCACGACCACGGCTTCCTTTCTGCCCGTCGCTACGAGTCTCCAGACACCGTGCCCGGCCACGGTTTCCTTTATGCCCGTCAGTCCGAGTCTCCAGACACCATGCACGGCCACGGCTCCCTTTCTGCCCGTCGCTCCGAGTCTCCAGGAATCCATGCACGAACACGGCTTCCTTTCTACCCGTCGCTCCGAGTCTCCAGACTCCGTGCCCGGCCACGGCTTCCTTTCTGGCGTGAGTCCGAGTCTCCAGACACCGTGCACGGCCACGGCTTCCTTCTGCCCGTCGGTCCGAGTATCCAGGACTCCGTGCATGGCCACGGCTTCCTTTCTGCCAGTCAGTCCGAGTCTCCAGACTCCGTGCCCGGCCACGGCTTCCTTTCTGCCCGTCAGTCCGAGTCTCCAGACACCGTGCACGGCCACGGCTTCCTTTTTGCCCGTCAGTCCGAGTCTCCAGACTCCGTGCCCGGCCACAGCTTCCTTTCTGCCCGTCGGTCCGAGTCTCCAGACACCGTGCACGGCCACGAATTCCTTTTTGCCCGTCGCTCCGAGTCTCCAGACTCCTTGCCTGGCCACGGCTTCCTTTCTGCCCGTCGCTCCGAGTCTCCAGACACCGTGCATGGATACGGCTTCCTTTTTGCCCGTCGCTCCGAGTCTCCAGACTCCTCGCCTGGCCACGGCTTCCTTTCTGCCCGTCGGTCCGAGTCTCCAGACACCGTGCACGGCCACGGCTTCCTTTTTGCCCGTCGCTCCGAGTCTCCAGACTCCTTGCCTGGCCACGGCTTCCTTTCTGCCCGTCGCTCCGAGTCTCCAGACACCGTGCATGGATACGGCTTCCTTTCTGCCCGTCGCTCCGAGTCTCCAGGACTCCGTGCACGGCCACGGCTTCCTTTCTGCCCGTCGCTCCGAGTCTCCAGGATTCCAAGCACGACCACGGCTTCCTTTCTGCCCGTCGCTCCGAGTCTCCAGACACCGTGCCCGACCACGGCTTCCTTTCTGCCCGTCAGTCCGAGTCTCCAGACACCGTGGACGGCCACGGCTCCCTTTCTGCCTGTCGCTCCGAGTCTCCAGGACTCCGTGCACGACCACGGCTTCCTTTCTGCCTGTCGCTCCGAGTCTCCAGACACCGTGCACGACCACGGCTTCCTTTCTGCCCGTCAGTCCGAGTCTCCAGACACCGTGCCCGGCCATGGCTTCCTTTCTGGCGTGAGTCCGAGTCTCCAGACACCGTGCACGGCCACGGCTCCCTTTCTGCCTGTCGCTCCTAGTCTCCAGGACTCCGTGCACGACCACGGCTTCCTTTCTGCCCGTTGCTCCGAGTCTCCAGACACCGTGCCCGGCCATGGCTTCCTTTCTGGCGTGAGTCCGAGTCTCCAGACACCGTGCACGGCCACGGCTCCCTTTCTGCCTGTCGCTCCGAGTCTCCCGGACTCCGTGCACGACCCCGGCTACCTTTCTGCCGTCAGTCCGAGTCTCCAGACACCGTGCTCGGCCACGGCTTCCTTTCTGGCCTGAGATCGAGTCTCCAGGACTCCGTGCACGACCACAGCTTACATTCTGCCCATTGTTCCGAGTCTCCAGATACCGTGCACGACCACGGCTTTCTTTCTGCCCGTCGCTTCGAGTCTCCAGACACCGTGCCCGGCCGCGGCTTCCTTTCTGCCCGTCAGTCCGAGTCTCCAGACTCCGTGCTTGGCCACGGCTTCCTTTCTGCCCGTCAGTCCGAGTCTGCCGGACTCCGACGCACTGCCACGGCTTCCTTTCTGCCGTCAGTCCGAGTCTCCAGACACCGTGCCCGGCCGCGGCTTCCTTTCTGCCCGTAAGTCCGAGTCTCCCGGACTCTGTGCATGGCCACAGCTTCCTTTCTGCCGTCAATCCGAGCCTCCAGACACCGTGCACGACCACGGCTTCCTTTCTGCCCGTCAGACCGAGTCTCCCGGACTCCGTGCATGGCCACGGCTTCCTTTCTGCCGTCAGTCCGATCCTCCAGATACCGTGCACGACCACGGCTTCCTTTCTGCCCGTCATTCCGAGACTCCCGGACTCCGTGCACGGCCACGGCTTCATTTCTTCCGTCAGTCCGAGTCTCCAGACACCGTGCACGACCACGTCTTCCTTTCTGCCCGTCAGTCCGAGTTTCCAGACACCGTGCCCGGCCACGGCTTTCTTTCTGCCCGTCAGTCCTAGTCTCCAGACACCGTGCTCGGACAAGGCTTCCTTTCTGGCCTGAGTTCGAGTCTCCCGGACTCCGTGCACGACCACGGCTTCCTTTCTGCCCGTAAGTCCGAGTCTCCCGGACTCCGTGCATGGCCACGGCTTCCTTTCTGCCGTCAGTCCGAGCCTCCAGACACCGTGCACGACCACGGCTTCCTTTCTGCCCGTCAGTCCGAGTCTCCCGGACTCCGTGCACGGCCAAGGCTTCCTTTCTGCCGTCAGTCCGAGTCTCCAAACACCGTGCACGACCACGGTTTCCTTTCTGCCCGTCAGTCCGAGTCTCCAGACTCCATGCCCGGCCACGGCTTCCTTTCTGGCGTGAGTCCGAGTCTCCAGACACCGTGCCCGGCCACGGCTTCCTTTCTGCCCGTCAGTCCGAGTCTCCAGACTCCGTGCACGACCACGGCTTCCTTTCTGCCTGTCGCTCCGAGTCTCCAGACTCCGTGCACGACCACGGCTTCCTTTCTGCCCGTCGGTACGAGTCTCCAGACACAGTGCCCGGCCACGGCTTCCTTTCTGGCGTGAGTCCGAGACTCCAGACACTGTGCATGGCCACGGCTTCCTTTCTGGCGTGAGTCCGAGTCTCCAGACTCCGTGCACGACCACGGCTTCCTTTCTGCCCGTCAGTCCGAGTCTCTTCCGGTCTCCGTGCACGAACGCGGTTTCCTTTCTGCCCGTCGGTACGAGTCTCCAGACACCGTGCCCGACCACGGCTTCCTTTCTGGCGTGAGTCCGAGTCTCCAGACACCGTGCACGGCCACGGCTTCCTTTCTTGCGTGAGTCCGAGTCTCCAGACACCGTGCCCGGCCACGGCTTCCTTTCTGGCGTGAGTCCGAGTCTCCAGACACCGTGCACGGCCACGGCTTCCTTTCTGGCGTGAGTCCAAGTCTCCAGACACCGTTCCCGGCCACGGCTTCCTTTCTGGCGTGAGTCCGAGTCTCCAGACACCGTGCACGGCCACGGCTTCCTTTCTGGCGTGAGTCCGAGTCTCCAGACTCCGTGCACGACCACGGCTTCCTTTCTGCCCTTCAGTCCGAGTCTCCCGGACTCCGTGCACGGCCAAGGCTTCCTTTCTGCCGTCAGTCCGAGTCTCCAGACACCGTGCACGACCACGGCTTCCTTTCTGCCTGTCAGTCCGAGTCTCCAGACACCGTGCCCGGCCACGGCTTCCTTTCTGCCCGTCAGTCCGAGTCTTTAGACTCCGTGCCCGGCTACGGCTTCCTTTCTGGCGTGAGTCCGAGTCTCCAGACACCGTGCCCGGCCACGGCTTCCTTTTTGGCGTGAGTCCGAGTCTCCAGACACCGTGCACGGCCACGGCTTCCTTTGTGTCCGTCGCTCCGAGTCTACAGGACTCCGTGCACGGCCACGGCTTCCTTCTGCCCGTCGGTCCGAGTTTCCAGGACTCCGTGCATGGCTACGGTTTCCTTTCTGCCCGTCAGTCCGAGTCTCCAGACTCCGTGCCCGGCCACGGCTTCCTTTCTGCCCGTCAGTCCGAGTCACCAGACACCGTGCCCGGACACGGCTTCCTTTCTGCCCATCAGTCCGAGTCTCCAGACTCCGTGCACGACCACGGCTTCCCATCTGCCTGTCGCTCCGAGTCTCCAGACTCCGTGCACGACCACGGCTTCCTTTCTGCCCGTCAGTCCGAGTCTCCAGACTCTGTGCACGACCACGACTTCCTTTCTGCCTGTCGCTCCGAGTCTCCAGGATTCCGTGCACGACCACGGCTTACTTTCTGCCTGTCGCTCCGAGTCTCCAGACTCCGTGCACGACCACGGCTTCCTTTCTGCCCGTCAGTCCGAGTCTCCAGACTCCGTGCACGACCACGGCTTCCTTTCTGCCTATTGCTCCGAGTCTCCAGGATTCCGTGCACGACCACGGCTTCCTTTCTGCCTGTCGCTCCGAGTCTCCAGACTCCGTGCACGACCACGGCTTCCTTTCTGCCCGTCAGTCCGAGTCTCTTCCGGTCTCCGTGCACGACCACGGCTTCCTTTCTACCCGTCGGTACGAGTCTCCAGACACCGTGCCCGGCCACGGCTTCCTTTCTGGCGTGAGTCCGAGTCTCCAGACTCCGTGCACGACCACGCCTTCCTTTCTGGCGTGAATCCGAGTCTCCAGACACCGTGCACGGCCACGGCTTCCTTTCTGGCGTGAGTCCGAGTCTCCAGACTCCGTGCACGACCACGGCTTCCTTTCTGCCCGTCAGTCCGAGTCTCTTCCGGTCTCCGTGCACGACCACGGTTTCCTTTCTGCCCGTCGGTACGAGTCTCCAGACACCGTGCCCGGCCACAGCTTCCTTTCTGGCGTGAGTCCGAGTCTCCAGACACCGTGCACGGCCACGGCTTCCTTTCTGGCGTGGGCCCGAGTCTCCGGACACCGTGCCTGGCCACGGCTTCCTTTCTGGCGTGAGTCCGAGTCTCCAGACACCGTGCACGGCCACGGCTTCCTTTCTGGCGTGAGTCCGAGTCTCCACACTCCGTGCACGACCACGGCTTCCTTTCTGCCCGTCAGTCCGAGTCTCCAGACACCGCTCCAAGCCACGGCTTTCTTTCTGCCCGTCAGTCCGAGTCTTTAGACTCCGTGCCCGGCCACGGCTTACTTTCTGGCGTGAGTCCGAGTCTCCAGACACCGTGCCCGGCCACGGCTTCCTTTCTGGCGTGAGTCCGAGTCTCCAGACACCGTGCCCGGCGCGGCTTCCTTTCTGGCGTGAGTACGAGTCTCCAGACACCGTGCCCGGCCACGGCTTCCTTTCTGGCGTGAGTCCGAGTCTCCAGAAACCGTGCACGGCCACGGCTTCCTTTGTGTCCGTCGCTCCGAGTCTACAGGACTCCGTGCACGGCCACGGCTTCCTTCTGCCGTCAGTCCGAGTCTCCAGACACTGTGCACGACCACGGCTTCCTTTCTGCCTGTCAGTCCGAGTCTCCAGACACCGTGCCCGGCCACGGCTTCCTTTCTGCCCGTCAGTCCGAGTCTTTAGACTCCGTGCCCGGCTACGGCTTCCTTTCTGGCGTGAGTCCGAGTCTCCAGACACCGTGCCCGGCCACGGCTTCCTTTTTGGCGTGAGTCCGAGTCTCCAGACACCGTGCACGGCCACGGCTTCCTTTGTGTCCGTCGCTCCGAGTCTACAGGACTCCGTGCACGGCCACGGCTTCCTTCTGCCCGTCGGTCCGAGTCTCCAGGACTCCGTGCATGGCTACGGCTTCCTTTCTGCCCGTCAGTCCGAGTCTCCAGACTCTGTGCCCGGCCACGGCTTCCTTTCTGCCCGTCAGTCCGAGTCTCCAGACACCGTGCCCGGCCACGGCTTCCTTTCTGCCCGTAAGTCCGAGTCTCCAGACTTCGTGCACGACCACGGCTTCCCATCTGCCTGTCGCTCCGAGTCTCCAGACTCCGTGCACGACCACGGCTTCCTTTCTGCCCGTCAGTCCGAGTCTCCAGACTCCGTGCACGACCACGACTTCCTTTCTGCCTGTCGCTCCGAGTCTCCAGGATTCCGTGCACGACCACGGCTTACTTTCTGCCTGTCGCTCCGAGTCTCCAGACTCCGTGCACGACCACGGCTTCCTTTCTGCCCGTCAGTCCGAGTCTCCAGACTCCGTGCACGACCACGGCTTCCTTTCTGCCTGTCGCTCCGAGTCTCCAGGATTCCGTGCACGACCACGGCTTCCTTTCTGCCTGTCGCTCCGAGTCTCCAGACTCCGTGCACGACCACGGCTTCCTTTCTGCCCGTCAGTCCGAGTCTCTTCCGGTCTCCGTGCACGACCACGGCTTCCTTTCTGCCCGTCGGTACGAGTCTCCAGACACCGTGCCCGGCCACGGCTTCCTTTCTGGCGTGAATCCGAGTCTCCAGACACCGTGCACGGCCACGGCTTCCTTTCTGGCGTGAGTCCGAGTCTCCAGACTCCGTGCACGACCACGGCTTCCTTTCTGCCCGTCAGTCCGAGTCTCTTCCGGTCTCCGTGCACGACCACGGTTTCCTTTCTGCCCGTCGGTACGAGTCTCCAGACACCGTGCCCGGCCACGGCTTCCTTTCTGGCGTGAGTCCGAGTCTCCAGACACCGTGCACGGCCACGGCTTCCTTTCTGGCGTGGGCCCGAGTCTTCAGACACCGTGCCTGGCCACGGCTTCCTTTCTGGCGTGAGTCCGAGTCTCCAGACACCGTGCACGGCCACGGCTTCCTTTCTGGCGTGAGTCCGAGTCTCCAGACTCCGTGCACGACCACGGCTTCCTTTCTGCCCGTCAGTCCGAGTCTCCAGACACCGTGCCCGGCCACGGCTTCCTTTCTGCCCGTCAGTCCGAGTCTTTAGACTCCGTGCCCGGCCACGGCTTCCTTTCTGGCGTGAGTCCGAGTCTCCAGACACCGTGCCCGGCCACGGCTTCCTTTCTGGCGTGAGTCCGAGTCTCCAGACACCGTGCCCGGCCACGGCTTCCTTTCTGGCGTGAGTCCGAGTCTCCAGACACCGTGCACGGCCACGGCTTCCTTTGTGTCCGTCGCTCCGAGTCTACAGGACTCCGTGCACGGCCACGGCTTCCTTCTGCCCGTCGGTCCGAGTCTCCAGGACTCGGTGCACGGCTACGGCTTCCTTTCTAATCGTTCGTCGGAGTCTCCCACGACTCGTTGAGAGTCCGGGCCGGCGGTGGCGTTTTCCAGGATCCGGCTTCGCCCACTGTGCTTGATTGTCACAAGTCCACGTTATGTTCGATCGAGGACCATCTATATGCATGTCCCACTATACAGAGTGAGTCTGAATTCTACCGACCAACTTTAACTGCAGGTTTATCACGAAGAAGTATGTCGAAATCAAGATACGACTCATGAAATCTAAGTGCTTCCAAAGCTGGTGTACATGTTTGAAATTGGAGCTGGACACCTATTTTATTGCAAATAATGAATAAAGCAGTTAAGGTGGAACATTCATAGTCCGAACAATTTTTAGCAGCTCAAAGTTGTGCAACCACCGCAAAACTTGTCTCCTTTGATAAAAAAAAAAATTGGGGCAGTTGATATTTCGCATACATTCCTTTGAATGTAAATTTTTCTACAGAACTTTGCTAACCCACTTTAATAATTTTAATTCGTTATTCAGGTACAATTGAAAAAGCATTAAAATAATGTTTACCTTTTCAATTTCACGAATCTGCTGATAGTTTTCCTGCGGAATTTGTTCTGAAATTTTGTTTACCAACAGTCTTGTGAGACTAACTGTAATCCTCGATGTGCAATTGAATGTCTTCGTGCGAACTTCGTGCTAAGTTGAGGCTGTTCTGGTAAGTTTTAAGCCATAACACGGACATTATTTTCGCGCGCTGTAGAGGCTTAGTGAACTGAACCACAGCTCGCCCGCGCTGTGCGCAGTCTGACGCCCCGAGGCCATGCGCTGTCGCTGCAGACCCAGCTTTCAGCAGGAAGTAATGATGGGCGAAATTAAATTACATAAAAATCGGATATATGATTAATTCACAGGAAATAAATACACGTCACCCTCAAAACTTGAGAATTTTGTTTTCTTCTGGTATAGGTACACTTTTATACCCGGGTCCTGGATTTTTTTTAATTCTCTAAGTTTCTATTCGAGAAGCTAATTCTAATGTTACTTATCTCTAACACAATAACTCATTCCACAGCCTACCCGAAAACTGTAGAGATCAGTAAAAAAATAAGGGAGATTACTAAAATATATGCAAAATAATGTATTTTGAAGTGAAAGTTTCGTAATTTCTTTTACAAAATAAGCGCGTTGGAACTTTTTGGTTAGTTGTATAAATGAAAAATAGACTTAAAAAGGTCTGAAAGATATTCTTGTTCTCCATGATTAAACATTCTACCGCGATTTAGATATTTTCTGTGAGAAATAGTGAATAGGCCTACTAATATAAAGACCACATAACTGACTTACTATATTGATTGTCCTTACAAAGAGAAGAAAGGGAGGAAGGAATATTTTTGATGTGAAAACAACTTAGCTATCGGCATACGGAATTTGGTAGGAGTAATTTCGTGAATGGAACCAAGTTGAATGAAAGGAAATGTGTCAAGTGCTGCGTCTGCGTGGAAGTCTCAGAAATCTCAAATAGCTAGAGGACCCGCGTGATTAATCCGTGTGAGTATACATATATTTATATATATAATTACATACGCGAAGATTTGACCACGATGCCACCCTGCACGGCCACTGGCGTCACGCGCCGTCCACTGAGGTAAGGCATGCCACGCGCGCATGGCCGGATTACGAGGAAGGTCGCTACCCCCTCCCCCCGGATCACCACGCAACGTCCTTCCTCGGCGCTGTTATCTGTCGCTGAGTGGCCTAGGGCCGCCGCTCGGAGTAGCGCGAATAAACACCGCCTTTCTCGATGTTTCGGGAGTTTGGTCGGCCCGGGATGACACGACTCTTCACAGACGCTCTCGGTTCGAGAAGGGCGCCCCAGGTACTTAAGCAGCGACATCAGCCTCCACGGCAGTCCCGCTACGAGTCCCGCGACAGTGCCGCGAGAATTCCGTGAGTGAAGGGAAGTGCGACATCGGCGAAGAGGGTGAGAGACCCCCTCGAGAGCGGCGCGACGCGGAGCGACGAGTCCGAGAGAGTGCGACAGAGTGGCGCGAGACTGTGTGTGTGGACAGGTGCGAGGTAAGGGGCGAACCACTGTTGAGCCTAGCTCCAGTGAGGAGTGCGAACTGCGGAACTTGACAAACATTGAATGACGTGAAAATAAAAATAGTTTAGTGCCAGTTATTGGTGATCGGAAATTATTTAAGTAAATTTATTTATTAGTAATGTAAGTATTAGTAATTAATTAAACTTAAATGGTTTATCCTTTACAAACCCAGTTCTCCCCTACTTTATATTCATAACTATCTCTCTCTCTATATATATATATATATACATATGCATATAGTAAAACCTCACTAACTGGACACCCGGTAACTCGACAGTCCGTGCAACTCGACAGAGTCAGCGGTGGCTCAGATTACGGGTATTTCGACTTGAAAGAATGTTGGAACGAGCCGAGGCAGGCAAACAGTCGATCTCGTGCGCACCTTGAGACTGTCTCAGGTCAACGCCCTGGGTGCCTATTGTTCCCCAGGTAAGTAGCTCGGTATTGTTTACTCACTGCTGTCGTGCGCACATCCCTAACCTTTCACTTCTCTTGTGCCTGCTCAGTTTAGTATTGGAGGTGAACGTGATCGGTTGTGTTTTGAAGTCGATTTCAGTATGCTACAATAGTTAGTTTATTTAGTTAGTTTATTTAATTAAATTAGTTTATTTTTAGTAGGCGAGTGGATTAGAATCATGCCGGAGAAAAAAAGGAAGCAAGCGTCGGTTTCAATGAAGACTGGATAAGACTGGAAAAAGGTTATTACGTAAATAAAATAGTGTTACAATTACTTAAATGCTGGGCGGTCTACAGTGCTCGGTTGGAAAAACAAAAAATCAGAAATCGAATAATGGTAGGGTAGGGTGGGGTTATTTGGGTCGTGGGGCTATTTGAGTCGAAATAAGACTTTCGGCTACTGCGCAATAACTCCGCACATCATCGGCACGGACTGGACTTCAGAAGCGAGAAGAAGGTTGTGCTGAGCAGACGGACATGTTGTGTGCGGATGTTATGTGATATTTTGTGTACGGACAGGCGGCGAACGGCGCAAGGTAATCATCTCACTGTCTTGAAATATTAAACTCTAACTTTAATACCCGGGGAAATAGTGATATCCAAGTGTAACGTGTAACTTTATCGTGTTATATGTCAAACGAAAGAAAAAGAATTTGTGAGTCTCTTAGTATATTCACAGCAAGAATTATTTTTAATGAATTGAATATTTTGCTAATTTTGTAATTTAAAGTAATTTTTCTGGGGCAATTTGGGTCAACAATGGGTCTATTTGGGTCAACACAAAAGTGATTGTTGTGATACCAAGGATATATTTATTAAATGTAAAGATGGTTTTCGCTAATATTTATTATATTACATTTATATGAAAAAGTTTTGTTGCACACCATATTATGTAATTTTATTTAACTTTTTTTTTTCCAGATAGTTCGCACTTACAAGCGGACTGGTGCATATTTAAAGTGGACAAGTGAGCAGCTTAATTTAGCATCCAAAGCTGTCTTGGAGTGCCGTTTAAGCGTGAGAGCGGCAGCAGTTCATTTCAGAAGACCATATGAAACTTTGAGGAGAAGTGTGTATACAGAAAGACTTCGACAATTGTACAGTGAGCATCACCTCCAAGAATATCTTTCATGAAAGAAAAAAAATTGGCAACCCAACAGTGTTAAGTGACGAACAAGAGAAGGAACTTGTTTTCAGACTGATAAACTTATCCAACCGAGGATTAGGATGTGATTCTAAAGGAGTGCGTCGTGCTGTTTACAAGTATGTTGTGTCAAATAGTATAAAACATCCATGGGGAGAATCTGGAATCGCAGGGAAAGATTGGTTCCTTTCATTTATGAAAATACATCCTGAATTATCGTTGAGAAAACCCGAATGACTTTCAAAGGCTCGTGCTGCAGGGGTGAATAAAGGTGCGGTTAATGACTTATTCTTTGCTTCAAACTAAGACTCTTAAAATTGGAGTCAACTGTAAACCTCAGAACATTTATAATGTTGATGAAAGTGGCCTACCTATGAACAATAAACCAGTCAAAGTTGTACCTTCAAAAGGGAAAAGAGAAGTAACATCTATCACCAGTTTAGAACATGGGGAAAATGTTACAATAGTTGCAGCATGCAGTGCAAGTGATCAGTATATTCCACCAATGGTGATATTTAAGGGTGTTCGTTTCCGACAAGAGTATAACGAGCACATGCCATCAGGAACGGTAGTTAAAATGTCGGAGTCTGGGTACATAAACGAAGAAATATTTCTCTTTTGGTTAAAACATTTTAATGTTTTTAGGGTTCCCGGAAAATGTCTTCGCGTGATCATTGAATATATATAACTTATAGAAGTCGCGAGGGGATAGGATTTATTATTCCAATTTTCGGATCCAAAACTGTGGTAGTTGTTAGCTCCGCCGCTAGACAGCTCTTCTTTCCACAAGAGGGTGCTCGTAGTTACCAGCTTCCACGCCAGAGCGCTGTAGCGTCGCTTTTTTCAAGGTCATGCGCGTAATTCTCTGTCTCACTCTATCGAGAGGCGGTGCCTTTTGTTGAAATCCGAGCGCTTAGATACGGACGGGCGCAACTGAATTGGAGGAGTACGGCCACCG
The DNA here is from genome assembly GCF_032445375.1 of Bacillus rossius redtenbacheri. Classification (NCBI taxonomy): domain Eukaryota; kingdom Metazoa; phylum Arthropoda; class Insecta; order Phasmatodea; family Bacillidae; genus Bacillus; species Bacillus rossius. The sequence goes on along the minus strand of NC_086330.1, from coordinate 263,447,184 downwards.
AAAAAAAAAGTGCGGTTAAAAGATGCCAACATCAAAATTTAAGTTTTAATTATAAGAAAACTACAGAAATTCCTTAAACGTAATAACGTAAAAAAAAATACTGACATTCGTAGTTCAGAATTTATAAAATGTTGTGTTAACGGAGTGGCGCATTGAGTAAAATGGCAAAACATAATTTGGAATAATTCTAGACAACGTTGAATGATTTTGGTAGCTATGAAACAACTATGGCTGCGATGACTGTTTAAACGCGTGCACGTAATGTTATTAGTAACTGAAACTAATGGTATGATGTCATACTATGTGGCTATGCAGTTTATATTTTTTTTAACATAAGATGAAGCATTTTTACATAATGTTTTGGTTGTTTCGTAATTCAAAATAAATAATCTTAAACGTTATATGGTGAATATTCCCAGTAACGAATGACCACTAAAAAAATCAATTTTGCCAACATAGATCTGAAAAGTTAACGATTTACTATGTTAAGTTGCTTATAAATAACGCACATTTCCCGGATCTCCAAAGAAAATAAGAGTTTTTGTTATAGCATTGAGTTGCCACTCTTTATATTCCTTGCTTTGAGGTTAGATACACAAGTTATGCTCGTAAAAACGATGAGCAAGTATTTTGAATACAAATATATTTTCTTTTAATAACCGAAAGGTAAATATTATTTCCATGAAATATAATACAATTATTTAAACACAGACAACATATAAGAGCTATTTTTTGTTTATTATTCCATCTGGCGTGATAAATTTTATATTTTAAAAACAGTTTGTGGATTTTTATTATAAAATAAATATTTATTTATGACATCAATTTAAGTTGTTCAAAAAATTCACTTTGGTATGAATTCAACAAAATTCATGTTATTCAGGGCAGAAAATTAGAAACTACCAAAAAAGATTATCTACATTGCTGTTTTATGTAAATCTGTGAACGGACTTAGTAAGTGATATATTTATAATTCCTCATTTTAGCAACCCATTTTAACACAAGAGAAAAAGCATTTTATACTAAAAATTATTATGTTAAACCATTAATTAGCAGGAAACATGTATGAATAATCTATTTAAATTTGCATTTGAACAGTGAAAATTATTTTGCAATAATAAATATATTTTATCATCGTATATCACGGATATAAAGTTTGTATTTCCATCTAATCAGAAGAATTATGACACAGTTAATTAAATTGCTTTACAAGTTTTTATTCACATGAAAATCATTAAAAATTGGTTGGGTAGTTATATAAATATACAAAAACAAATCATTATACATACAATTTTATTATCTTAGTGGATTTAAATTAATGGTGTCCCAGTGACTACTGCGAAGAAAAAAATCTTGCGAAAGGTTTCCTCGTAATTGAAATTCGTCAAAAAAAATCTATCTCTCATTTCTGGTGACATTTCTGACAAGTGGTACGATGAAATTTGAGACTGGCAAATGAATGTTGTGAAGCAATAAACAAAATATCACATTCGTGAACTACAAATGTATAGTTGTTTTTATTTTATAGTAAAATTATATCTAATAACCCGTGGCTTTGCTCACGTAATTTCCGGGTATTGCTGATATTCTACCATTTTAAGAAAAGTATGTATTAAATTCCAAAGATTTTTGAAGAATTATACACAAAGAACTGTCAGGTATAGAACATATTAAATAAATAAAAATATTTTTACGACTTATTTTTAATTGGTTTAGCGTAAGCCTATTTTAACTTTTATTTAAAATTAAGTACCTACCTTATTTTCTATCTCCCGGTTTAGTGACTTTGAGAATATATTTTCCCTTGATGAAATCTTAACTCTTTTCTATCTGACGAAGAAGCCAATTAAAATATAAACTAAGACTCGCGCACTTATTGTATGTTAAGACTGCCATCGTTTTAAATTACTGTAATTTTTTTAGTTATAGTCATGCTTAGGATAATAACATAATATGCCTTATTACGCATACATTTCAGTATTCATGAAACAAATGCATTTTTATTTGAAATGTAGAGCAGTTACCAAATTTCTTATCTCGCATATTGATTTTTTAGTATGGCTAGTATTACTTAAACTAAATTTTTGAATTTTCACTGATGTACTCTTTTCCCTTTTCTATGTGATTGAGAAAATATAGCAATATACGTAAACCAATTAAACCAAAATCATCCTGAATTTTTATTACCGAAAAAAGTTAAATACAAAAAAATTTAATATGCGTATTTTATTATTGAATTTATATATATCTTGCCAATACTTATTTAGTGGGTTCCATTTTTTTTTTATTTTTTAAAATAATATCTACCCCTTTTATACTTAACAGATAACGTTGAATAAGAGAAGGTTGTTTTTCCTTGTCAATATCTAAAAGTAAATTTGTACAAACGCGATATATAGTTTAAATAAGTATTTTACTTTTAAAATAAAACCATATTTTGAACGGAACACTGACTATTGGCCCAATACAAAGTTTTAATAGCTAATTTTCACTTCACTCGGGTACAGAATCCCATCATTCAGTGATTTCCGTGGCTAGCTTTTTTGGGATTTCATCATTCTCAAACGACGGTAAAGGAAGCTCCTCTTCAAGGTCGCCTAAGATGCTGATAAGACCTGCCGGGTAATAGGAATCTTGGTCTTGGATTTTCGAAGGGTTGTCTGTGTGTGGGGGGGGGGGGGGTGGAGGGGGGGGGGGGGGCGTTGAAGGATAATGTTACGACTGGGCTGGTTAACCAAGTTCTGCCAAACACCACCAGGGGCGTATACGGCCGACACCCAGCGATGAAAGCGATCGCAGCGGCGGAGCTTGGAACTACAACAATTCTTCTGAGAAACCGGACAGAAAATTTAACCTGGGCTCGCGACTTCTATACATTATATATATTCAATGGCGTGATGGATGGACATTCTTCTCACTGCTCCCTCGAATGATTGGGGTTATGTGAACAAAATGACATTGAACTTCTTTGTCTGCCCCCACACACAACTCATGTGCTTCAAACCATGGACAGAACAGTGTTTAAGACTCTCAAAACACACTATCATGCTGAAGCCACGCAGTATATCCATATCCAACCAGGTGGAAAAATCAGCAAGTTCAATTTTGGGGAACTGTTCAAAAAGGCTTGGCTCAGAACTGCAACACCAGCTCTTACAGAAAAAGGTTTTCAATGTACAGGAATACATCCATACAATCCTGAAATAGTCCCTAAAGAGAAATTTTTACCATCTACACTATTCTACACACAGCAAGAACCACCTGGGCTAGAGAGCTCTATTCAATCGACTCCACTTTCTGGAGAATCTGCTTCTACACAAAAAGATCGTGATTCCTCCGAGATATCTACTGTAACTTTAACCACGAAGCAGTTTGTCTTCAAAGTCTCTAGATTTTTCACAGATTCTCTCAACGCCAGTTAAAACAAATAGTAACAAAAACAAGGAAGCAGAAAACAAAAATCTAGACTTTTGACATCAAAAGATAATATTTCTGACTGTAGAGCAAAGAGGAAAATAAAACTATTGAAAGGACAACCATGCAAGAAACTAAAGAAAAATTCCAGTGCAAGAAGTGTTCACTGTCCAGCTGAAGATTTACGTTAAATATCTACAAATTCATCTTCTGAGGATGATCCAAACGAAGTATCAAGTGAAGAAACTGATAACACACCGTGTTTATTTTGTAGCCTACATTATAACTCCTTGGAATCGTTGAAGAAAGGTGACTGGATAGCTTGTCAGCAATGTGCTCGCTGGTATCATGAAGTTTGTGTTGGAGCTGTCGGTCAGAAAAATGTTTGTTTGTGGGAAATGCATTTAATGCCTATGGAAACTGGGTACTCAAATAGCCCCACCCTACCCTATTTAAAAATAATTTGTACAAAATCCATTAAGGAGAGAAAAACAATTAAATGTTCAGAATATGAAAAGGTAAGCGAAGCTTTGTATAAGTGGATTCGGGTGCAAAGGGACAAAGAGACACCTATATCGGGGCCTAGAAAAAGCACTGAAGTTTTACGAGGAATTAAAAGAAGAGGGACAGTCCGGATTTACAACAAGTAATGGCTGGTTAGACAGGTGGAAAAAGCGGTATGGTGTGAAACAACTCAGTATTTGCTGTGAAAAATTATCTGCTGACCCTAACACAGTGTGTGTGTTTAAGGTTAAATTTCAAGAACTTATTGAAAAAGAAAAGATTACGGGGGATTAAATTTATAATTGTGATGAAACCGGCCTAAATTATCGTATGCTTCCAACTAAAAGTTTGGCTTTAAAAAGTGAAAAATCTGCCCCAGGTTACAAACGATGTAAAGAGCGAGTCACTATTCTTGCATGTAGCAATGCAATGAGAGAGCACAAAGTTAAATTAGCCATTATGGGGAAAGCAAAAAACGGAAATGTTTCAATCATGTGAAGAGCATAAGCAATGGATTTGATTTGCCTGTGTAGTATAGAAATCAGAGTAATGCGTGGATGCAAGAATCAGTTTTTTTAAAAGTAGTTTTTCCAAAAATTCGTGCCTGAGGTCGAGCAGTTTTTAAAATCGAAAAACCTTCCCAGAAAAGCAGCTCTTGTCCTCTTGTCCGTTCAATATTTAAAGAACAAAGAGATAAAGACCATCTTTCTTCCCCGAATGTCACTTCTCTGATTCAGCCGATGGATCAAGGCGTTTTGGCAGTTTTGAAGAAAAGATTGAGACGTAAGCTCCTTTCATATTTAATATTGGCCATGGAAGAAGATAATGATTTAATACCTAAGCTAAAACAGATTGATTTACTAGATGTTATTGGCTGGGTCAATCAGTGTTGGAATGAACTAGACCCAATAACTCTTGTACGCTCGTGGAGGAAACTTTTAAATCATTTAGGCAATGAACTTCCTGAACAACAAGAGGAACGTAGCATCCGATTTGGTCGCCTTAATGAGGAAAATTCCAGGATGTGAAGAAACTGTAGTTGATGATGTCAGAGATTGGATGGATATTGATGAGACCAGTGAACCACTAGAAGATGAAATTGTTGCTGCTGTAAAAGGCCGGGGGACAGAGTAAAGAAGAAGGCGACTTAGAAGATGACATGGAGAGTAATCAATAAGAAAGGATGAGTCACAGTGAGGGTGTGAAATACACCGCAGGAGCATTGCGTTATTTGCAACAACAAGGATCGTCTGCAATGGATGTCTTATTCCTCCGTCGACTTCCTGACGAAGCAGCCAGGCGCCGAAATGAGAACGAAAAACAAGCTTCAATAAAACATTTTTTTTTCCAGAACGTTTAATTTTAATTGTTTAATGTTTGAGATTTCTTTGTGAATTGTACATACAACTACATATATGTAAGAAATACAATTATACCTGCAACTCAAGTCTATCACCTTTTAATTTACTAAATCCCATTAAAAATTCCAATGTTCTGAATAACTCGACAACCCCCAAACTCGACATCCTCTGGGTCCATAAAGTGTGGAGTTAGTGAGGTTTTACTGTACGCACACACACACACACACCTTGTGTCCGTGTTTATTGTTTTCGTGTATCGTGATTAATTAATTTTTTGATAATTATTGCGTGTTGAGGGGTTTTAGCTCGTGTGTTGTTACCAACGATGCTGTTTTGTGTATACTTATTACCAAAATTGAGGTAGCCTGCGTGTAAACATATCCTTCCTTTATTCTCTTTTTGCCTTGAATCAATTTTTCTTTTTTCCTTTTTGAATCTGACATTAATTTGCATGTATTTATCACTTATTTCTTACTGACTTATGAATTGTTTGCATAACAACTTCAATACTTTCTATATATTCAATATTTTTAACGATAGTTTTTTTCCCCGTCCATGCTGGTATGTTTGAGAAGATTGTTGCATTTTCTTACACCGTGCAGACGAACTGCATCGTAGCTGTGACGAAATAAGCAGAAGCGTACCAAACGCACTATATATTATTTTTGTTCTTTTAACCCACAATGCCCACACAGTGAGAACGAACTGCATCGCAACTGTTCCTAAACTACCCGAAGCGCATCAAAAATAAAAAAATGTAGGAAAGAAATAAAAATTAGCCTAACCTAACCTGGGTTGGGTTAGGTTCAGTTTGGTTAGGTTAGATTATTACCATATTAAATATAATATCGTTGGATTTTAAAAAGGTAAAATATTTTTCAGTTTTTCCTTAAAATTAATATTTTTCATATATTTATCACGCTCGGCATTATTTGAAAGAATTCTACGTTCAATTTATTGTCCGAGTATCAAATTTTAAGTGTATTTGCAACATGAGAACACACGAATTTGCTCGTTACCGAGGTTAGGTGTTTACACATTACTGCCGAGTACTGAAATACTTGCTCACCTTTATTTTATCAGAGAATCGATTCATATACTGCAGAAAAATTTATTCACCGATTTTCAATCGATTTGTCTGTCGCAATTATCTGCTACTGCACCACACGAATATAACGTAACGATATTTATCCTGCGCCATTTAATTACAGTAGTCGTATGGAACCTACAAATGTAGGTGTTGAGTATTGACTCACTGCTCATCAATCATGAGCCAGCTAACCATGGTGTGATCATTCGGTTGAGGCGCGTAATCTTTAATAGCCTCCTGCCATTAATGGGGACTTACTTACGCTCTTCTACAATCGTGCCACAGACCCGCGGAGGACCAGGCGCTTCTCTGCAGAAACATCAGTCGGGAATTGTTCCCGAAACTCTGTTTTCGCTGTCTCAGTGAAGGTGCGCAGTATCATCCAAGAAACACCAACAGTTTTGATTATCAATCCGCTACATTCCTCAAAACTTGCAATTTATTTAGTTACCTGCTACGATGTGCGGAGTGGGAGAACAATGGATGATCGAGAGAAACATGCCTTCTTACTACAAAAAAAACTTAACACTCGTTATTTTGTACACGCCAGTTGAATGCCTACTTCGTTGCCTCTTCATTGATGCGTTCGTGATTGGGAAGAAAATAATTGTTGGTAATTTCTGCTGCCCAAAAATTTAATAACACGTAGGTAGTGCGGTTTAATTTCAAAAGGTTGGTTAGAAAACTTGAATAAACAAAAAGAAACATAAGAAAGATATTAGAGTAACTAATTTGCTCTTTCAACTTCAAACTTTAAGGGTATGGCATTCAAAATATTAGGAACATAACTATTTTACTAGATTTATTAATACTGTCTTAGGATGATTACAAGATACCTGTTTATGCGAAGGAAAGTTCCAAGTTTGTGTTCCTCTGTCCACGCTTCTTGGATTTTCTGAATCCTACAAGCATATAATCATTAATTCAGAACAAGAGCTTGTACTGCTTCTAGCTAACACACTCAACAGTCACTCTGGCGGAAAATCCACAGGCTGTCTCGCTAACACTAAAATCTATCGAGTAAATGCTGCCTCATGTTTAAGTGAGCACGGTCGAACGCATCAAGATTATGTATATTATCTTATTTAGAAAAAAAAAATGCCAAAAATATTTAAATGCGTGATTTTCAATTTTCTCAGCAACAACTTGTTTTTTAGCATTTTTTAAGCAAGTATAAGTAAATTAATGTAAAAATTATAATAAGCACGCATATTTGTTTAAGAAATGTAAATAATTTATAGAAATAAATATCTAAGAATATGGTTTTTCTAAAACCTGACATTGCGGATATATTTAATATTTTCCCTTTTAATTTTGGTGACAGAATTTTTTTAAATAACAATAATATCCGACCCAAATAACATAATTCTAGTGACATAGTTTTACATCCCTAATTTTTGGACTTTGCGCCCAAAGCCTTTGAAGCTGGAGGATCACGTTTGTGACTCAAATATCTCCCAAAAGTTTTATGTTGTTTGTTTAAGTTTTACAGTTTACCTACTTTTAAATAAAACATTATAATTCAACTTAAATACTTACTTCTTATTACAGAAAGACCAAAAAAATGGCATATACCTTAGAGCAAAGTTCAATAAGTGTTAACATAATGCAAATAATTTATTTACTGAAATTATTTTATTTTATTTTCGTGTTAGCTTTTAATGCTTCTTTTAAAATGAGAAGCCATGTCAAATGTTGTTACAAAGAAAGTTCGGGTAACATACGTCGATGTCGTAAATCGTGTTTCTGGTTACATCCAAGCATGTTGCGCAGTCCACGGATGGACATGAATGGCTGCATCTTAATCAGATCATTTGGTGTCGTAAAAAAAACGCACGCATTATTATTTTCAGACCACTCTTTTAATGATACACTCTCTACTCTAACAGCTCGTGTAATGGGCGCGGTGTCATTTGGAAGCTGGTAATTGGCCCGACTGCGATACACTTGCTCAGTGAATGAAATGCAGTTAAACGTTACGTTCTCGTTTAGAAGACATAACCTTAAGAATACACGCTTGTAAAGCGAGCTGTGCTGATGACTGGCGCCGGGCCCTCTGATTGGTCAATCTTCGGCTCGTTCAAGATGTCCTCGCCGCACCGCCGAGAGCAGGAACAGCTACATCGAGTCGACTGCCGCGTAATTATCCGGTTTAAAAACCCCCAATAAAAATCAACCAGTTAAAGAAATAGGCTCGTTAACAACGTGTTATTTACGGCGTGTGTCGCCAGTGCGAGGGGCTAGTGCGCCGCCAACACCCGGCCTGCTCCGCGTCATGTGACCGGTGTTTCTGCGCGATCCGCGCCGAACTTCTTGTTCCAGTCGCGTCTCGTCGGCGGCGGGACCACCCGCACGGAAAAGATAAAAACAACAGACATCAGTCACGGATGTTAGTAATTAAAGTGGCCATGATGTTAATTAAGGAACCGGCAAGGACAGCCGATATGAAAAAGTCCAAAATCATTTAGCTTCACAGTCTGGAGCCCATCACATCTTAATTGCATGACCTCTAGGATAGACCCCACGATCCCTTACACACTCAGACAGATGTCACTGCTGACTCGTGAGACCTGTCGACTGGGATGCTTGCGATTCCATATTTTTTTTTTTTGGTGGAAGGTTTTTCATTTGCTCAACGTCCTTCAGATAAACTGTGAGCAAACCACAGAAGCGAACTAAAGGTACATTTGTTTGGATTCTAGCACATAGCGAAATGAATCCGCGAATTTATCCGGTCTCTACAAATAGGCAATTGTATTACTGGCTACAATATTAATTCACATAAGCGTGGCGTTTCAATGTTTTAAGCTTCGCGTCATGTAGTTTAACGCGTTGTACAGAATATAGTTTCAAATGCTAAAATGCTTAGAGAACTAAATATTCATAACCACATATACTTAATCTTTCAAGAGTTGTAACTGATAATGGCCTACTCAAGTATCAATGGTTATAAATGGAACCTATAATTGATTTCATTTGAAAAGAGATATTTTTAATGGTAAAGCCTACACGAAAAATACGAATTGTTTGAGAAAATATATCAGAAGCCTTAGGAACTGTTAAAATATTATTCGGCACAGGCGCCCACGCAAGACCTCGTGATCATTAAAGCAATTTTTGAAAAATTGGCAGAACTAAGAGGCCAGATTCATGACAATTTTCTTGATTGCTGCCACTCCTTAAATATAAAAAAAACTGCGCGGGAATTAGCGGGGAATTCATAATTAACTCAATAAGTGAGCTATTAAATCCAATTATTCCATGTTGACTGACTTGCAGAGTAATTACTGGCAGATTAAACTGTTTCATGTAGATTTCATCCATACTTTCACATAACAAGAATATTGATTAAGAAAATTGGCGGTAAGACAAGAACAAGCGGCAACGTAACCAACCCAGGACACAGTTCGTTCAGTCATTAGACAAGAAACAAGCGATTGAATGGCTGAAGTGCCAGGTTCAATCTGCATGAATGTACGTGCCTCAGGTTTACGTTATAGGTGTACCAGCAAGCACGTGTGCACAAATTATTCTAATTTAAAGGCGAAAGCACGTGAAAGCTTCTCACAACACGTAACTAGGAAAACCCACACTTAATAAACAAAACAGTAATATGTAATATAAAATATAGAAAATTGCACAACAAAAAAAAATTGCATGCACATAACCTATCAGAACTCTTATTCAATGAATTTAGTCTAAAAGCGTTGGCATTGTTTAGCACAAGCGATTCTAGAGCAAGGGATTTGCACACTTTAAGGGGATCGTATGGCGTTCGAAAAGAGTACTACGTCGGGCAAGTTGTGGCATAAAGTGTTTGTGTTCTGAGGTCAATAAACTGGCAAAACTACGATAAGTTGGTGTTGGCTCTGCGAGTGTGCACAGACGCAAAACCTATTCATTTAGTAGTTGTGGAAACACTTTCAGTGCCAGAGTACTGTCTTCAGATTATTTGAAGACTTTTCAGATACTTGTATCTAAACGAAAAATGTTCTTAAATTCAATGGCTAAAATACAATTTTTTTTGGTAATGACTGAATTATTTGTTTAAGTTTGCCAACTAAAAGTTTAATTTGATAGATTTTATACAAACTAATAAGAAATAAAAAAAGAAAATTTTATCTTAATTAATAATTCTATGCTTAAATATCTACATTTATATTACTTGTCACAGTATGTATATGTAGTCATAGACACAATTCATAGTCATAAAAGTGCATTTACATAATCTTTGCTCCACAGCTACTGAAACTGACTTTTTGGTTTCTTGCATTGCTTCCAGTTATTCACGTATCAGCTACCCATCATATCAAAAATTTTCTACAGTTTTTCAGTGATAATTATGAGACTTTCCCGGGATTATCTCTGCTTGCTCCTATGACCTTTAAATAAAATGATTGTAGCCTTACATTTCTGCTGTAATGCTTTTGGTTAGGTACCTACTGAACCAAAAAAAAAAACAGATTGTAATTGACTGTCAACGTATCACTCCGAATACATTTATAAATGTACACTATAATTTACATAAGTAAGTAGTACATCGCCAGCCGTGGTACACCCAATACATGCTTTAATACAACAAAAATTAAACAAATTTGCTAAAGTATGGCAGTGTCGCTCGTCCTCATGCACATTAAGGTCGATGCTCCGTTGCGTACCGGTTTTGTTATGTACCTTATAGGCATAATGTACTAAATGATTAATATAAAAATATTTCGGAAGAGGGGTGATGTAAATTTTCAAAATAATATTTTTATATATATATATGATCTACGTTAGACAGTAATACACAAAGGCTTAAGACGATGGGTGACGGGACCACCAAGATTAAAGTCGCTCCGAACAAGATTTGGTATCGAGTGAAGTGCTCATACGAGCAGTTATTGAAAGAGCTGGGGTCGTACCCGCGACCCTCGTCACGTGACCGTGAGGCACGAGTGAGGATGGCCAACGAGGGCGTAGTAAACAGACTTCAACGAAAAAAATTATATGTGGTAAATTCATATTTTTTTTATCTTGGAAAAAGGTTCGTAAACCATTTAATATTGTTACGATTTACCGCGGGTTCGTAAAGGATAGCCCAATTAAAGATTTGTATCACAAACAGTTTTATTTATTGCCACTATTTACATAACTAGCTAATAATCTAAAAATGCCAATTAATCAATTGCACTTAAAAATGTTGCTTCCTCCAGTCACTCGTTTCTCACAATCCACACGCCTCGCTGGGCCGCACCTCTGGCGCAACTCTCTCCGCAGCACCCCTCGTGGGTCTCCGCCGCGGGACTCCGTCACCACACTCCGCCGCCGCCGACACACTTCCCCTTCGCCGAGATCCCACTCGACGCCTCGCTCGGAACTTCGCTCGGGACTCCGCTGGACCCGCAGCACTATCGCCCAGGAACTTCGCCGCGGGAAAACTCCCGACTCCACTCACTCACTCACTCCCTGCCCTGGAACCTCCGTCCAAGGACTTCGCCACTCTGCAGCACCTGCGGCACAATCGTCCCGGGAGCTCCGCCGCGGGAAGGCTGCCGCCTGAACTCTCTGAACTCCACTGACTCACTCGAGGCCGCCGTCCTCGTTTTATATATCAGCCGCAATTTACAGAACTCACGAGAGCGGCCGGGGCCTGTCGCGTCATTCCGCGCCGACCCGACGGTAGAAATCTCTCGAAACACGTGTCGGCGGCTCGCGTAACTCCCAGCTGTCAGATGTCAGTTACGTTTCAAAGGCAGGGCGCCGCGCGGGGAGTGGAGGGAAGGAGGGGGGAAAGCGACAATCCTTGTTATCTTCCAGGCGCGCGCGGTGCATCTCATGTTGCGGCAGTCGCCAGCCAGCTCTGCACCTGCACGTGTCCCGGCCTTGCTCTTGTTCGTAACAATATCATTAGTGAATATGAATACAGCGTGTACGAGAACTTAACGTCAAACCGAGGAAAGTTGATAAGCCAATTAATTACGGAATTAAGTAGAATTGCTGGATGCAGCTATCAATATAGTGTTCTTTAATATTTACAAACTTTTTAAATCACCACCTTCCACCAAATTATTAGGTACTGTAACAAAAAATTTCCATTGTGTAATATATTTATTCTTGTTACTACCAGTTTCCATATTCGGTTATACATTTTGCTCCACAAATACGGAACTATTGTATTATTTACAATAGTTCAAAATAAAATTTTAACTGTGTACATTTGTTGAAAAATAATTTATTTTCTTTACTTACGCAGCAAAAAATTTTAATCAGAGAACAGTGACTATTCATACTGTGAAAAATGTACTAGCCATGGTAATTTGGTAGATTTGTTTAATATGACTCATTTAAATTTAAAAATGGTGGAACAGTGACTGTTTCTTTAAAACATAAATCTATATTTAATTTTTTTTACTAAATGACCTTATTTTAAAAAAATTTCCGCACTGTAATATAAATCATGAATACTATTTAGTGCTCGAATCTAGTGTGAGAGTGAAACATAGTGAACATTAGTAATGAAACTACGCATGTATTAAAATAATTTTATTAAAATAAAACAAATGTTTAACCTTTTGTCATTGGCATCAGTGCTAGCTGAATTCGATTAATATTAAATACGTAATTGTCGTAATACGGACATTAATTTGAAATTGGGTCATTTTGAAAAATATAAAATTATTTTTTTAAAGGTTGCAGTAGTACTATTTTTAGATCTTAGCAAAATGAACAATCTTTTAAATAACATGTTAAGTTAGCTTAGTACGTTCTTTTACAGTATAAATGGTCTAAGTTACCCGATTAAACAATTTTGCCGCTATTTTGTGTAAGAAATATTTTTACTCCAAAAGTATTGTATGTTAGATTTAATTTTGAATACTTATCAATATAACGTGACAAGAGACAAAGCAACCTGCGCAGACTCCACTGTCACCGGGCGGTCACGTGATGAGCGCGGGGAAGGGGAGGGGTTTAGTGAAATCTGTCGCTTGCGGTCCGAGTTACACGATCCGATTTACGTAATGGTTTCTACGTCAGAATTTAAATCTCGTATTAAATCAGATACACCAATACGCGAAAAGGCACGGGGGATGTAGCTATATTGATTTCAGTGAAATTAAAAAAAAAAATACGATGTTGGTGTAACAAATAGTGCTATATGCCCGGTGATTCAATATAAAAAATTAAACGAATTATGACAGAGGGAAAGTGAAGGTGCAAAACCATTTTAATCTTTTTGACACCCTCAGGTAAGTTAACAGAGCACAGTAAAGAAATTTAAATATACGGTTAAAAACGGCGAGTTTTATTCTATAAAAGCATCTGTTTCAAACATTAAAGAAGTTAAATAAACATTTACTTAAATATGATTATTTAAACTGCAACAGGTAATAACTTGCGAAATTTGTTTCTACCATTTCGCTGTAAAAAAATGTATAACTGAATTTTTTGTGGTTGTCGGCAATAATACACGGAAATCGGCGTGACAAATCTATTAGAACTGGTTCACAATTAATTATTTTTCATATATGTGGAGAAAACAACTTTGTCAAAATGGTACGCTTATTTTTAGGTCAAAGCGTGTCTGGAAATAACCTCGGATATATGAGCAGCAGTCCTGCTACTGGTTCATGGTTGAGGTGCCTAGTGCCTTCCGCCATCTTGGGTTGTGACATAACGGCCACCATCTTGGTAGACCATGACCATGACCATGACCTTTTATCTTGACCCCGGCGGGCATTTTGGGTGACCTTGATCCCGGCCGTAATCTTGTATGCCGCTAACTTGGTTCCTCTATATTGAAATATGTCACAGCCGCAATCTAGGATCCTGGAATGTTCCGCCATTTTGGATTCTAGAACTTTCCACCATTTTAAAAAATTGGGATTCCACCATTTTGAATTATGACGTGACGTCTGCCATATTGAATATACGTAATTACTGTCAAAAAAATTGGAAAAAAATTTTATTTGCTCAATTTTATCAAAATGTACCCAAATTTTGAATAAAGTGTAAATTTGTACACTATTAAATCCGTTAAAATTCATTGTAAAACTTCTAAGTAATGTCTACAAATTTATTCTGAAATAATTTTTAATATAGCCAACCACTACTCGGTGGAAATAAGCAGGATTGGACAAATAAATCATAATTTCTTTAGTGAGTAAGCTATAAAAAAATTACATATTATTGTAAAAAACCTAAAAATTATCCATAGCTTTGGCTGAAACAATTTTAGATTAGTGCAAAGTACTTAAAAAAACCGGGGTTGAAATTTAAAAAAATAAAAACTTTCTTACTGCAGACATTAGCTTAGATCTTAGTCCAAAACAAAATTTAATGCGACCACTTATTAGTGCAAGTGATGAAATATGTTTTTGAATGTAAATAAATAGAAAATTCATAACTACCTAAGTAAGCATATTATGAAATTCGTTCTAAGTTATTCAATACTGGACACATTGAATTATATACATCCGAAACATTTTCGTTGCATGGAATATGAGAAAATGTTTAGTCGATAATTTTGGAATATTGGGGTAACATATAGGATGTTATGTAGGCCCCTACCTACATTATGTTCTCAAAATTTTCCGGAAGTTTTTAGAAGTTTTCAGAACGTTCCAGAAGAAATAGGTATTTTGAAATCTAACTGCGCTTGTAGGCTGTGTTGAAAGGGACTTTTTTTTTTTTTTTTTTTTTTTTTTTAGATATCGGTGTAGACAGTAAATTTAACCTTTTTTTTAGGAACGTTAAGTGACCAAAATTTCATCAAGTGTTGTGTCAGAATTATTTTTTAAAGGGTAGAGAAGTTAATGGAGTGATTTTAGAATTTTATGTACATAGTGACCTCCCTCTTGTTTCAATTGACAAGTCTTCAAAAGTTTCATCAATCTAGGCGTAAAACTATAGAATTGTATTAAAAACCCTATAAAAATATAAACTCTTATTTATATACAGGTATGTATGCTTGTTGGTATTATATCTAAGAAACTTGAGGTTGGTAGCCAAATACTTTGCCTTTGAGATACGTACAGTCATTAAGTGAGATTTTTTAAAGGATGTTCGATTAATCTAATAGTATAATTACTTGATTACAATGTATTTTTGAAGTTATGATTATTTCTTTTTGTGACTATTACGATTATAAATTACATTCCACGGTAGTTTTGCGATAACAAAGATTTATTTGACGCACCGATATGCTTTTTATGGCTCCCGGTGTTCACGTAAGCGAATATATACAGGTTAACACCGTCACACGCGGTCGGCTGTCTGGACGACTTCGGCTCGTAGGAGCATGCAGATAATCGTGTTACTTCATCATGCTACACTTCCGTGCTTGGTGCACGCGTAGATCTTTCCATTTCCGTTGCGTACTATAATTTAACCCTCAAACCGCCTTATGAAGTATAACTTATAACTTAAGAAAACTACCTGAGCTGTGCCAGCCGGCACGTGATGCACAAGATCATTAAAAATATACTTTCTTATATAACTTATAGACTATATATCTTCAAAGTGAACATAATTTTCGAATCTTAGTTTCTGTAATAATCTTGTTATCTTATCGACCCAGTATTGGTTGAATTAATGAATTCAAAGGCCAGATACGAAAAGAAATGCTAATGAATTTTTTTATAGACATGTTATTTTTTTCGTGATTCTTTAAATAAAACTTGTTCTGTTAAAAATATTTGTCTAATCCACAGCTTATGAAAACAAGCAATGCTAAGATTCGAGTAACTTTGTTTGTTACTAATTGCTTTTCGTGGTGAATGGGAATTTTCTTTTGTTCTCTGAAATACGGAACCTGCTCAGCCGTATGTCACGCAGTAATAGCTACTCGCTAGGGGTAAATCACCCCTTAAAGATATATTTTTACAACTTGTGAAGGAATAAAGTGGACCTGTTTGTGTTGCCGTGAACGCTTCATCTCCATATACCACGCCTTGTTCTTGTGGCATACCTGCGCCCCCCACCGGGCTTCCCAGCAGCCGTCGCGGGGGACTTGATAAGGGGGGGGGGGGGTGAGTCGGGGATCACAAATGAAGCGACGCGGCACCGCAGTTTATCGCGCTGTAATTTCTCCCGCCTCCCGACGCACCAAAGCGTTTCATTTAGATATCGAGTGTGAAGATCTCGTAAAAAGGTTTTTTCTTCCCAACTCCTTCGCCGCCAACCTTCCGACACCTTCCCCCTCCCTCCTCCTGAATTCCCCTCATCCTCCCTTTTCCCTTCTCAGACCCTCCGAGCAGGCCGCGTCTTCCCTGTCTCCTACCTGCGCGCGTCGTCCTATAGTGCGTCCCTTCTTATCCGGACGTTTCGTGATCGGTGACTGGAGTATGGCCTGTCCTACAGCTGTTCCCACTGACACGTTGCCACACTGGGCCAGGCATAGTGCTTCACAGTGCTAGTGACTTGTTTTAATTTAGAAATGTTAAACACGAGTATATTTTTCGGGTATTGAAACACTTATATAAATATATATGTGCTAGTGTATTGTATCATCTTGATTTAACAACTTTGTGGTATTTTAATTATATTTACTTCTTTTATATGGTGATGTTCAACAACGTGTAGACATATAACAAAACCAAAAATAAATAACTAAGATAAAAAACCATAATAAGAAATGAAAACCCCATTAAAATCTACATTACAAAATGGAGAATAAATAAACAAATAACTATCAAGTAAAAAATAACATTTTGTAAAACATTAATAAATATTATTTTATGTTTATAACTATAGATAAAATATATTATTACCATTTATAAAAAGATTTATTTACAATAAAAGGTTAAAATATACCTAATACTATAATTTTAAACATTTAAAATACTTGTTTTGAAATAGTAGACATAACAGACATATTCATGTTGAAAAGTTACGAATGTTGAAAATTTTAACTTGAAAATGTCACGACCTTAACATATTTTGAAAGTCAAGGCCGACAAAAAGACCTGCGCCACTCTGCTCGTTCCGAAAACAGCCGTAGCGGGAATTCTTAGCAAGTGTGCCTCGGGAAGCTCAAATCGCAACCAGAGAAACAACTAAATTCTTTTTAAAAATGCAAAAAATAATACTTAAAAATTGACAGAATAAAAATTAACACTACTAAAATTATTAAAAAGTAATTAAAAAAACAGCTACTAAAACGTATTTAAATTTTGATGGCCAACCTAGGGAAAAAGTTACCAGGCAACTAGTAACAATATATTCTCTAATACATACACTCCGGATGTTCAAGCATACGGACCAGCAAGCACAATTATGTTTACACTCACCACGTGCTCGACTGAGCAGAGCACGCCCCGGCAAGAACCAGGCAGTGTACAGTTAAGCTGGAACGCACTGTAGGTGGCTTGAAACATTTTATAAGTTTCTCCGCGCACCGCCTGCCGCGCTGGTGGCTTGTAGCAGGCGTGGAGACGGGGAGGGGGGTAGCATGTCCCTTGCCAGTATTAATATGCAAATGTGGATCTCGGCACGGCCCGGCCCGGTTGCTCTGCAATCAGCCTGGCAAGGGGAAGGAAGTCTGGAACGGCACTGGAAGTATCTTGATATATTAAAAAAATCTTGATGTATTAAGAGTATCTTGATATATTTGCTGGTTTTGTTATCCGTTCAGAGGCGCCACTTCCCGACTCTCAGTTCTCAGTAAGAACTGTAAGTACCGGCCATGAAGACCTATGATACAGGTATCTACTACTAATGTTTTTTTTAAAAACACTTTTAAAATTTTTGTATTAACTGAAGGGTCTAGGTTAAACATTATCTATCCATCCATAAATTTTTCTAAAACACTATTTAAAAAATTTCGTATAATCGGAAGCAGTTTGTTGAAATTTTTTTCTTTCCTTTATTGAATTCTCAAATTCCATTTTCAGGAGCCAACAGCATTTTAAAGCTATATTTCAACCTAAACGTAGCGTCTGTACGTAGCAGGGTATGTCTACAAATTTAAAAAAATAAGGCCTCCGTGTACATTCATAAATGGCGTTTTACTGAGAGTCTATACTTAAATTTACCTTGTGATTTTAGTTGACTTTTTTAAAATTTTATCCGGGGTTTGAAACATATTTTGATGGTTTTTATATGGTTTTAAATTTACATATCTGTATGCTATAAAATTAATATTTAAAAAGCCTTTTTATTATCTTTACAATTTATTTTTTGGATACCTTACCATTTAGTGTCGTTTGAAATGCTACATATTACTTATATAACAGTAGAAAATAAATCATATTATCGTTTAAACTTATTATAAATTGGATTTTATTTACTTAGATATTTTCCATAACTTATTATGCTAAGTGGTTGTGTGTTTACTTACATTTTAATAAGTCTCATAGTAGTATAGTTTATTGGCAAAAGAATAGTCTAATGAATAAAAGATAAACATAGGATAAAATAAAAAAAGGTGCATGTATTTATGTATGCGCGTGAGAAATCTACCTAAATTTTTTATTTAATACACTAACTTGAAAATTAATCATTCAAAAAAAAAAAACAACCAAAATCTGTTTACGTAACTTTACTATCAAAATATGATTACATAATTTTTGTCACAGAAAAATATCTTGCCGCACAAATTATATAGAGTTAAAATTTTTTATATACCTTCTTATAAGCTGAGGTACCTTGCCTTGCGCGGGTTTTCGCAGTTAAAGAAACTTTTTTTAAGAGTAATTAAAATACAAAAATGTAATATTTTTGTTTTATTTCAGAAATTGAAACTACTGTTATATGGGGAATCAGATGTAGACAGTATTTTGTTTTTTGTTTTAAATAGAATGTTAAGTGTGACACATTTGATTGAGAAGTACCTAAATTCCGCTTTAAAAAGTGGTAAAGTGAGATAGTAATAAAATTAAGGTTGCATGCCTTCCTAGTGGAAAACAACCAAACCTTTTGACTGAGATATATTTCAAGTTATTATAAAAATTGGCTACTGAAATAATTAGTAATTATATAATTTTATATAATTATTATATAAAATTACAGTTAAAATGCAATAAGAAGTAATAAAGTAGAAAATATGTGTGATGTGCCGAGTATTAAACCTAAATTTTACACTTTGAGACCACTCATTTAACCACTGCCTAAGAGACACAGTAAAACTGTCACAATACCAGGATTAAAACATATTTTTATAGTTGCGATTATTTCTTTTTATGACCATTAAGTTCATAAAATCTATTCCACATTAGCATCGTTATCACGGAGATGTATTTGGCATACTATACGCTTGATACGTTCCCAATGATAACGCAAGCAATTATATACAGGTTAATGCCGCCATACGTGGTTGGCTATCAGGGTATAGCAGCCACGCACATGCGCATTAGACTTAATCACGTTAAACTTCTGCCCACGGATCGCACGCAGTTCATTCTCCCTCAATAGCTCTAAAGAAGTATAGCATAAATATAAATATTTCTTGCCAACTCTCCTCATAATATTACACTTCTTATTATAACTTAATTTTTAACTTCCCCTCACTTAAAGCAGGGTTTCTTATCTCAGTAAATCTATTCTTGAGTCAGAAAAAAGGATGCATTTTCCCCCCACATATTTATGAAAAACTTCGTATATTTAGTTCACGTTATATGAACATATATACATATATATTGTTGAGGTAAATATACCTCTCTCTTGTGGTGATCATTTCTCAGAAGACAAACTCTTTCTGAGGTGTAGCGAGCTTATTTTGGATGGTTGAGTTATTGTTCTACTCTAACGTCTAAGTCTCCAAGGAGTGGGTACCCCAGTGCTAATCTGACAAACACCATTAGCGTGAAACTCTGTAAATCTTACTGGCCAGTTAAATTATTGAAACTTCATGTCATGCATTGCGTACAGATTATTCCTGAGGATACACAGATGATTATAGAGGTTTATCCGACACTCGCAGGGCTTATACCTTACATAAAATTAAGTAATATTGACCGAGTATATTGACGTGTTAGAAAAATGATGAATTAAAAAATAAATGAAGTGATGTATTTTCAGAGCGTATTGTCTACAGTTGAACATTGCAACTGCGTTCAAAGTATGTTCAAAAATGTTTCCTTACACATCCACACACTTGGCAGCACGCTCATGTAACGCACGTGTTTCTCTACATTGCAACACGGCTGAAGGGGCATGCATGATACGGCAAGTAGTTCTTCACGTGATCGTGCTGTCATTTTCCCCAGTGCTGTCCTCTCTCACCTAAGGTGGCCGCTGGTCGGGCGCACGAGCTCTAGAAGCGCGGGGCCCCTAAGGGCGACACTGGCTCGCGCATCACACGTGTCTTCGCCTCTACGCGCCTGGCACAGAACTGGCGTGCAGCCTACGCGTCGACAACGCGCCTCTGCGGGGCTTTAAGCGTTGATCTTACCATTGTAAGCACGTTCCTTTGCCATTTACAATATTGTGTGTAGAAATTTTCATACCTAGCCAATTTCACTGCCCAAAAAATACACGTTAAAGACGAAACCATGGAAGAAAACTTGTATAGAAACATGCAATGGCTCTTAAATGCCATTCGTAATCAATCAAGCTCTGTCGGTTTGTAAATGACGCGGTAAAACCGGGAGGTCTGCACGCCGTTTGGCGGCCACATTAAGGGAAATTAGGCCCTGCCATCCTGCAATTCCACGCATTTTTGATACCGCTTGCCATAAGCTTACGTTCTAAATGTTTTGGTTTGACATAGCGTAGGAATTGGCTTGGCTTCTTGTTGAAGTCAACACTCGTGAACTGGTGTCATTATCATGATAGTTTTAGTCACCTGCATGAAATAATGAGTTATTTCCTCGCGGTGCTTACAGACTAGAGCCTGTCAGTAAATGTGTGATCGAAAAAGCTGTAGAAGGTATGGGAAATTTTATTCCTGATACTCCTTAAGGGAAACAGTCACAGGACGTGTCATTAAGTTATGCTTGGTCAGCGAAGGCTCTGGTAGCGACCACGCATCTGAGACACAGGAAACAACGTTGTTTCTCTTTACCCGCAGTCATCGACTACACTGCCATCTATGAATCTACAAATGAAGTCATCTGATAGAAAGTGCGTGACGAGGAAATGCACTGAAAAAATCAATTGCCGACTGTTTTTTCTTTATTTTAGGTTTGAACGGAGGCTCTAGATAACTGTCAGTCTCGCATATTACAGTATTAATAACAATACTAATTATTATAACGCCTGAAGACTTCATTATTGCCATGATGCTCAATAAATGTTTCAGAATGCTGAAGGGTTTGTTTTTCGTTTAAAAACATTTCTTTACATCAAGGACTAAATTAGGTATATCTGCCGATTTTATGTTCTTCAGATATTATAGACGCGATCAGGGGGTAACACATTACCGTGAAAAACCTACTTTTAAAAGACAGTACTATTAAATAATAATTTCTGGTTTATACTACTGGCTATTATTTAATTTTTAAATTTAATTCCCTGCAGAATCATTTTAATTATTATTTAATTATTTCGAACGGACGAAAGACCTAGCTAGTTGCAGTCCCGCTGGGCCGAGGGACCGGCGCTAGTTGGGCGGGCGGCCGCGAGGCGCGCCACGCGGTCACGTGCCGCGCGTGCAGACCGCAGAAATGCGGGTGCGGCGCGGCCCTCGGACATGCCGCGGCTGCTGTGCGCCTGCGACCAGCCCAGCGCCGCACAGTGGGGCACCTCGCGAGAGCCGGGAAACAACCAGTGGCGGATACAGCAGTTCTTTCAGGGGCGGGGCGAGCGAGTCTCTCAGTGCTCGCCAGTGAAGTGTAACACCTAACCTTGGTAACGAGCAAATTCATGTATTCTCATTTTGCAAAATACACTTATGATACGGAACTCGACCACGAAATTTGACGGAAAAGTCTTTAAAATAATGCCGAAGGTGATAAATCTAAGCAAATTGGGCGTGAATCACACGTAGTTTCCACCACCACCGCTGCTAGAATTCGCTGCCGGAGCAAAGTTAACACTGTAACGTTTCCTTTTGTCTTTGTGAACTTTGGTTAACGCCACCCGTCACAGTTGGCAGCGCCGTGGTTACACATTTCCGTTCCATGCGACTTTTGTTTCATTCACGAAATTGCTCATACTAAATGTCTTACACCGATAGCTGAGCTGTGACAATAAAAAAATTAAAAAACATTAATATTGACACACACTGCCATATGGACGTACATAAGTAGCTGTCGATTCCGCTTCTCACACAGTTGAAATTGTAACTCACCTTGCATTGCCCAAAATAAAATACTGCATTCACTCACATTTTTCAGAAAATTTTCCCAACTTCCGGGTAGAGAAATATATATATATATATATATATATATATATATATATATATATATATATATACCCTCCCTTTTTTAACAGCTCCCTGCGTCCGTTACTGGAAAAATGGCAAGAGGTCCATCTATTTTGTTAGTTGTACAAGTGAAAGGAAGCGCTAAGTACCCACCGAGTTAGTTGTCGCAACAGTAAAACGTTGGACTATTATCTCAGAGGGTACGCGGCTCCGAAAGCTATTCCACCTATCCTGGTCGAGGTTCTCCGTGCTTTACCGAGACCACTCTAAATGTCGAGTGTAGATATTTTCAGTGCCTAACAAAAGTTTAAGACCACAGCTTATTAAAATAATATTACCCTAGTTTTTATTAGTTATCATTTTATGAATATTTTGTTAATAGTGCAGATCATGAAACATCTGTCCAAAAAAACATTGCGACACAACATTTATTTTTCAAGATACAATTTTTAAAATTTTTATACTTATAAAAACCTAAATTTTTAAGTATCAATCACGGTGAAAATACTAAATCATTTGGTTGATTTAAGTATCAATTTTTTTCAGTATTATAAGATGTGTAAAAATATAAAAATGTTCAAAAAATTTATTTAGACAAGAAAATTTTATTTTTACATTTTCAAAATATAGGGGGAAAAACAATTAAGCGTATTCGCAGGTTTAAATATAAATGTTTTAGAGTGAGCTAGTGAGACTTTTGGACAACATTTCGTAGCTTTTTGTACAAGCTATTGATCGGTGCATGTACGGTCACATTGACAATATTTATATTTACATTTTTACCTGCAAATACACTTCATTTTTTCCCTATATTTTTCAAAATGTAAAAAAAAAATCTTGTCTAAATAAATTTTTTTGTACGTTTTAATTTTTTTCAAAATAATTTTTCGCATCTTAAAATACTGAAAAAAAATTGTTAATGAAATTACCCAAATGTTTTAGTTACTTAAGGCTCTGTCACGCTGTCAGATATTTGTCTCCAATTGTTTTGACAATAGAGTTGAAGAGGTTTTATTAGACGAAAAATGGCTTCCAATTTTTTCCAAATAAATTTAGCCAAATAACCTAACATATTTTATCATGTCACATTATCAAAGTTTATATATGGTCCGAGCTATGTCAGACTTTTCAAATTAAATCTCATTTTTAAATTAAATAATGCACCACATTGCCAGAAGGAATTTTTATTAACTTATGCTAAAATAGAATTTTGAAAATTTTAAAATTTTAAAATTTAAATCACAATAATGTTCGTTACCTAATAATAAAAAAGTTCAATTATTTTTTAAGGTATAGAAACGTAATTTTCTTTAAACGTATGAAATTATTTCGCATATGACATTCATATTAAGACCATTTTAGTTATTTCACTTTAATAACCTCTTTAATCACCCATATGTTCTTCGCCATTTCAAAGATTCGTTGTAAAAGAAATGGATGCCATTTTTTTTCGAAAGGCAAGGTTTTGATTGTCTGATTTCCTCCAAAATCCAACATATTTAAGAACTCCTTCTGTATGAAAAATATTTGAGGGAATCTCAAGTAATCCAAGTTGTCAAATAAAAATGGCTACGCTAGTGACGTTTTCGGTGACGACATAGCCCTCCTATTTTTTTTTTTTTTTTTCGGCACAGCATATTAGAAGGTGTTGGAAGCGAAAATTTTGACAGGGGGACATAGCCTATACAGGCCGTGGCTGAATACTTCCCCAGTTTCTTTAACTTGTGTCTCTAGTCACTTCGTCCACGAGGCAATTTTTTTTTTTTTTTTAATAAATACATAAAAGCAACCCTCCAGTCGCCTCGAAGTCGTGCTGCGAGCAGCTGAGAATCTGCAAGTAGAGACTCGTCCTGTGGTGTTACCATTGTAAGTGTTGTTAGAATTGAGAATACTTACAGTATTTAGTTTTAAGTATATTATTGCAACTAAACGTGTCTTTTCTCTCGTGCCTATTTATTATACTACTTTATTTATTTAATTACGTATTCTCTTTTCCCAGTTTGCAACTTGTAAAATACGTTCGTGTTGACATTAATTTAATAATGAAATACAGCGGATACCCGATAATCCAAACTCGGTAGTCCGAAAGTCCGCTTAGTCCGAAACCGAAAGGCAAAAAGAATTAAGGCTTGTTCAGTCAGTTTCACCACCTCTCCCCACCAGGCTACCCCTCCAACTGCCGAGGGCTGTGACCTGTCGTTAGAACAACGCACACTACTGCGCTACACTACACTACACTATACTACACACACTACACTATACTACACACACTACACTACGTACACTACTGCGCCAGGCGGCGTGCCGCTCTCGTATCACCCACTTCGTCCCGTGTTCAAACTGACCGTATAAAATAATCTGTGCAATCACACGTAATATTTAATTTTTATGAAATCACACGTTAATGTGTGATTAAGGTTATTCAAAGAATGATTTCGCTTAATCCGATAAATTCGTTAATACGAAAAAGGTCTGGTCCTAGTCCTTTCGGATTATCGTGACTCCACAGTAACTTTATTTATTACGTCGTGGGGATCATTTGAGATTTTTGGGTAACTGAATTTTAGAATTTGAAAAATTTTTCATCGGCATTCCTCACCATTAAAATTTTTACTGCTCTATATTAAATAAAAAATTTACAATTCCAATATAAAAAACCACACATTGTTAATTTACCAACAATAAAAAACACTTGAAGTTATATCTATATTACAAAACTGTATTTACTAATAAACTATTGTGTTTCAATAATTTAATATTCAATTAATCATAACTCTAAAACCTATAGAATTTTTTTCCCATTTATAATGTTTCAGCATTTAAAATTTTAGACAAAAAAACTAAGATAAAAGTAAGGTTATAGGTACACGTAAGAAAATGTAATGCTAAATGTTAAATTGAAAATGTTAGTGCTAAATTCCATATCATGCATAGATTTTTCGTTTTTCATTGCTTTTAAACTATTATATGTAAGTAAAATATGTTTTTCAATAATTTATTTTAAATATTATTATCAAATATTTTAAAATAACGATATGGCAATGTAATGTTATGTTTCTCATCGAAAATACTATTAATTTTTACTCCAAACTTTGATTTAAAAATCAGTAGCTTTATATTTCCTATTCATTTCAAGCTCATGTAGTTTTTTAAATTCAAATGTAAAGTTCAACTTGTTTGAGTATGAACTCTTATTTTTATTATTTTTTTTATTGAAATGAATTTTATTTCAGAAAAGTATTTTTTTCTGAAAATTTGTTATTCAAATAATTTTACTAATCTAATAATTAAAAAAATGTATTGTAATAATTAAAAAATTGTATTACGTAAATAATTGATACTTAAAATAAAGTATGTAACAACAATGTTAAAGAATGTATAAAATGTGGCAAATATTATAGAAAAGTTTCCATCACATAAATTTTACAAACGATAAGCATCTTAAAACCTGTAAAAAAATGTGCGGGTTTATATGCTAAAAACAATATGAGCTAAAAAAAAAAAACTAAAAATTACGTGAAATTACAGTGTGAATGTGGAAAATATGTTTATAACGTTTATCACTAAAAGCACAAAAAAACCAAAATTACAAATTTTATTTTGAATTAAAAAGAGAACAATTTAAATCAAACATGTGTTAAGTATATGCTAATCAAAATAAGTAAGCTTATTTAATTAGCGATATTTGTACATATTACTTTAATTAAAGATTACAAAAGATACAATACTTTAAACATGTATTACCATTCTCAACTGTCAACTTAAAAAAAAAACATACAAAAAGATAAGAAACAAAAAAGATAAAAATGAATAAGAAGACATAGATATTAAAATTATCTTATTTATGATTGTGTATTTGTACCACCAAAAATAAGACGAAGAATAGATCACATACCTCAAATTAATGAAGAATTTAATTGTAGATTATTAACTTTTTCATAGAAAATTAATGAAGTTCGTAAGGTCCGGTTAAATTTTTAGTTCAATAAAAAATAAAGAATTTAATTAATTCATAATATTCTTAGAAGACTCAGAGATTTGAATGTACATATATATTTTTAGAGGCTGTTAATCTCAATGAGTATAGAAATGAAATACAACGATTTTATTTTAAGACATATGCTTATATGTTGCTGAATGCAATGAATTTGACACAATTTTATAGAGTAGCAGTAACATAATTACAAACAAGGATGACAGAATTTGAAGCAAGAAGTTCAGGATGGGCTTTAGAAGAAATAAATGGTTTTAGAATTAGCAATAAATTAATGTTATCAATTAAATGGTTCATTCGATTACGGAGATGGATCAAAAATAATGAAAAGTTTATACGTATTAAAAATGATGACCAAAATTGTTTTCTCTTCAACATTACGAAAATGCCTATTTAGGTATTTTGTACACCTTATAATAAACGAATAAACGTTTAAAAATAGGCATAACGTGAAGCAGGCCGATTTATTTTTCGACTCGTCTCGTCTCGTCTCGTGTGCAGTTTCGTGTAAAGGTAGGCAAACCTCATTAACAGTTAATTTTGTAATCAACTGATGAGGAATTATAGACATTGGCCATTGCAAGGCTTTTTTTCCGCTGTAAAAAATCAAGAATGAAATCTATAAATGCAGACTGTGAAAACCATAGATAAAGACATTAAGTTATCTTTTTCAAAAAAAAAAAAAAAAAAAAAAAAGTTGAACTCATATTGGGCTACATAGAAGTATTTTTGTTACTTAAAACAAAGCAAACTAAAATAGAAATGAAATGGATAAATGGACACGAGATTATTAGAGAACACAGGCTAACACATTAGGAATAATTAGACAAAAATAGCAATTTAACATAAGTTATCATTGCTATCAAAATACGTTTCTTCATTGAACATTAAAATTTATTTTTTTCTCTAGGTTTGTGTTTTGAGTCGGACGGACCAAAACTATTCGTGCCAATTTTGACAGAGAAATATTTTTGTCTTACCTATAAGAAAATGTTTTACTTTCTCCGGAGACCAGCGAGGCGTATGTTAAGTATCCGATAATATCAGCATTGTACATCAATAAATGCTAGATGCAGAAACGTGCAAACCTCAACCTAAACGATGGACTATCGGCAGTAATTATATTAAATACTTATTTTTTTCGTGTAAGCAGTGACACGCACTTAAGATCTTCCTCTGTAACATGTCCACGGTCGTGAAACAAAGCATAACACTTACAACACTGCGAGCTAAATGATTTGGTAGTACTTGAGCAGTTAACACCACGGGAACTTTGAACTCATGTTTTCTCGCGAACAAGTTGGTGAGCCTGCATGCAAACTACGTCCAGTTGTGCTGGGACTAGAGGTCACCAACTACTTGATTTGCAGCGAGGTGTAACAGATGGAATTGTCATCTGTCTCGCATACAGAATGGATCTATTTTTCCAGCACAACAAATACCCTGACGAAGAAACAAGGTATGAGTTCATTTAATTTGCATGTATTAAAACTTTCGTACCTGCATTTCAATTGTTTCAATATCAGATTAAAAGAACAAAGAAACTGGCAGGCGACGATAACAGTAGGACCCACACGTACATGGACACGGATACATGCGCTGATTCATTTCGAAATGTTGTGGTACATTTATTGAATATTTTATCGGCCCACAGCTATTGTAAATGACCAAAGACAAAGTGTGCACAAGGCCGTTCGTTAAAAAAAGAGCAAAAAAAGGGGGGAGGCAAAGTTACTTGAGGTTCAGGCACCAGAGGGGCTTGCTTTGGATTTCGAGATTTTTTTTTGTAATGCGTGATAGTAGGACGAAATTCAAAACATATTTTTGGACATACATCTTGGCTCGTTTTTAATCTGTGTCAACTACAGCAATGGCGCATGTCATGAAAATGTTTTAAATCAATATTTCTTTTTGCAAAAATCATTCAAATAAAAAAGGAAGAAAATTACAAATATACTGCTAATTGAGTTCATTGAAAACCTTGCAAGTTACGCGATATGCGCCGATCATGTTACGGTAACGTTTACAGTCTTTAGATTTTTATTCAAACTGAAGAGTTTTGAAAGTTGTAGATATAAGTAATGGGAAGGGGGTTGCTTTAGGAAGTGCAATTGAAGAAAAAAATTCTATAAACCAATTTATAATATCAAATCCTAGAAAATAATTTCTATCACCAGATTTTTTAAATTAATAGTTTTCACGGAAGTGTAAAAATTCTTAAAATTTATATTAAAAATGTAATGTGTTTTCGCTGTGCAATAATTTAATAAGTGAAAACGTGATGCGTGTGATTAAAAACATTATAGCTTTCTTTTACCACAAATCTGCGTCTTTCAAGGTTTTCGGAACAGTCTCTTAAGGAGCCTACCTAGTCAGGGGTGTATGTGTTTTAGTGAGGCGGGATGATAAGTGCGACGCTCGCTCGTGCTTCAAGTGCGATATCGGCTCAAAGCGCAGTCTTCTCGACAACTGTGAAATGGCTTAGAAATTAAGATGACGGTGTAATGCAAGTCCCTTAGGTGCTTTCTAGAATCTCTACCGGTTTTTTTATGCCTAAAAATTACTCTGAAAAAAAAAACTCCTGAATAAAATATACATTTCAGCCCTCTGCGAATTCTTGAATGCTTTTCGTAAACATACCCCACTCGGATGTATTGAGCAGTTTTCAAATCGCGTTGTTTTTCCTGAAGCTCTGCGCACTGCGTGTGCGCCTGGTTAAACTGGCTCCTAAGGCACGAGAGAGCGCAAGGAAGATGATATGGAGTGGTGGCTCTCTGCAGTCACCCAGAGTCCTATGGAATAAAATGAAAAACAGTAAAGGAGTTAACGTTAAAATAAAGTTTATTCGAAAGAGAATGCTAGTTATATAATACCTATCATCTAACACAACATTTAACCTGAAACAAAATGTCAAGTTATAAATACCATGGACCATACCTTATTGTGCCACAATACAATGGGAATTTCGTGGCGAGTTCAACTGTCGGAACTAGTTACGATCTATCTGGTGAACCGTGATGTCCAAAGAAGTGTGCTCACAAATCTGAAGATGATGTGGAGTGTTGGTTCGCTGCAGTCACCCAGAATCCTCTCGAAGGAACTGTTCAAGAATCCACAGCACTCGGATTGATCGTTGTCGTTTTTTTTTTTTTTTTTTTACAAAATACAGTAGTTCAAACGTAGTTTGACAATGTGGCTGTTGCCTGAATTATCCACATTTCACGCAACATTACATTCATGGAGTCTGTAACTTGACAAAACTCCATAGGTGCTTCAGTATCGACGAAATTCACTCAAAAATTGGCTCTACCAGTAATTACAGTTCTTCTTAAAATCTATTTTCGTATTTATTTTTAATTTAGAGCACAGACAATTTGTATAGCTATTTTAACTCTTTATGAATAAATAATAGTTTAAAAAACTAAAAAAACACGCTTTATATAGAAAACCAAACCAAAAAATATAAAATAAATTTTAATAAATTTGAATTTAGAAAAGTGTAAAATTGTTTTATAAATATAAATTAATAATAGTGTAAATAAGAAAATTATGTATTTTATTTAAAAAAAAGCGTGGGATGCATGGTGTCAACAGTTATAAATATTTTATTGACATAATATATATATTTCCATAATAATATATTTCCATAATATCTTAAAAAGCACCCCACGCTTTTTTAAAAATAAAATACATTATTTTCTTATTTACACTATTATTAATTTATATTTATAAAACAATTTTACACTATTCTTAATTCAAATTTATTAAAATTTATTTTATATTTTTTAGTTTGGTTTTCTATATAAAGCGTGTTTTTTTAGTTTTTTAAACTATTATTTATTTTCTACTTTTTGGTTTGGTTTATTAATAAAAGTGTTTTTTTTCTCAATTTCTTCCAGGTAAAAATCCTTAAACTGTAAGTTTTGCTCTCTATACAAATAAGTTTTTTGATATATCATCTGTCAAACTTATCCATATTTTCCGTGTTTGATGTCCTTTATTTAATGATTTACTGACCTTGGCATAGTTTGAAGTAGATTTGTGTTCGAGTGGAATTTCAAAAATCTTCTTATCAGGTGTAGCTATTGAGGTTATGCATATGGTGTTTGATTTCCCAACTGCTGTTGGTTTCACAGCAAAATCATACCTCAGTTTTTCCATGTTTCGTGAAATATTTGCATAAAATGTTGTTTTATAATAATGTTTCACTCTTGGTTAGTAGGTAAAATGAAACAAAGACGTAATTGTGTTTTCTTATTTAACGAAAGAAACAACATTTAAAGCCCTTATTTCAGGGTTTTTTTTTTCATATTTTTACAAATATAGATAATATTCTCTTCAAGAAAGTATATTGTTCACAATAATCATAACCCACTCTCACTTTTCATTTAATTAAATGTCACAATATTTAGTAGGCTTTGTTTATATCGCGCCAAAGACAAACTGAAAGAAAAGAGTTCGCACATGAGCGAAATGGTTTTCTTTATATATATGTCTTTGTTTCATTTCACCAATAAATTGACAAAAATCTTATTTTGCAAATTGATTAATGCAATAATCTTATCAAATTAGTGTAATGTCATCGGTCCTCGATAAATCTACAAAGTTTTAATGAAATCTGGCCGTTTAAAGTGCGTCAAAATCGCACCCAAAGGAGTCGGTTACAAACATACAAACAAACATACAAACATACAAACAAACATACCGGTGTTGCTAATATAAAGCGTGTAATAAAATAAGCAGCGCTTCTTGTTGTTCAACCAGTATTTAGTATTCCACTCAATAATTCCTAACACAAATGTTCCGTTTGGTTGATCTCCGCTCACATTGTTTTTATTTATTTTTTTAGTAAAAGAAATACAGGTGAAATTCAATAAAACAAAATTGCATGTATCCAATAACTTTCAATATAACAATCAATGTTTAATAAAGTATCCATAGAGAAAAAAATCGCTTTAGAGACTTTTACACATTAGTAATTTAAATTGGGATTATCTATGAAATTTAACATGAAACATAAATAAAAATAATTTATTAATAATTTGTACCTGTGGTAATATTTCTCCACGAGGTTTTTACTACTATATATTATTTAATTCATACATTTAATACCGTCATAAACTTTTCAAAACAAAATTTAATTATAACTATTAACGCTCTCTATGAATTTGCGAAAGAACTAGCTAGCTATAGTATCGCCATCTGTATTGGATACACACCGGGCTGTTCGAGTCGCCACCGCACGACTGCGCTCTCCCGCACCACGCACCGCCAGGGTCCGCAGACACAGCACTCGCAACGACCAATCACGAGCCAGCAGCGAGACGCCAGTACCACGCGTGGAAAGTGGACAAACACAGAGATGTGTTTTCTCGTCAGCCAGGAAGCAGGCCTATGCAGTTCGAAGCCAGAAATTGCAGCTGATGTATAGACTAACAAATAATGCACGTCGTAGAAACTACACTGTAATTCGACTCCCGAGCTCGAGGCTACATCGCAACCCAAATAAACATGCGTGTGTGACGTAGAAGAGTTTAAGTGCACTGTGATTTTATTTTTGTAAATGGAACAGAAGTACTCATGTAAACTTAAGAAATATTTATCGATTTGTAAATATACATTAAAACAACTATTTAGTGTAAGCAGTAATACTGGGTTATAATTCTTACCCGGCCAATCATGTTTGTGTTATCCTAGTACCTCCAATACTTAAAGTTATTTTGTAAACCGTTCCCTGAATAGCTTTCCAGTACTAACTGAACACATTAATACGCATAATTAAACAAACTGAATTCCAGCGATTAAATATTCTATTATATTTTCAGTGGTTTTAAAAAAATGCTTGTATGAAACATCAATAAAAAAAATAATGCGCTAATTTTCTTAACAAATACTATCTCGAAAAACATATTTCATATATGCAAAAATAACCATAGCCATGTGTTGTACAAATTTTAAATATTTTTTTGTAACAATACATTCTGTTTCTTGGCAGTGGGTTTCAAAAAGGAATTTTAATGAAAGTACAGATAATGTATTTTTGTGTACAACTTTTTTTATGATTTTGTTGGCTCTCCAATGGCCGGTTTCACCATTAAGGTTCATACGTGATCGTCGTTCAAATACTGCTTTGAACTTGGTTCGTTACATTTTTCTGTTGCACGATCGTATTTCGAGTCGTGATCGTGGATTATTGTGAACTATATGTTGAACCGAGTGTTCCGTCGGTTCAGGCTGAAGGTTAGGGATCACAACGTCTGTTCAGAAGTGTTTACAAACAAATATGACCGTGAGTTTACGGATTTGGTTGTTAAAATTAAAGAAAAACTTAAAGGAAACGTGCTAATTTTTTTGCGATGGTAAATTTTATACTTTAGCTAATACTTTAAAGGTTTCGAAAATGAATTGTTAGGTTATAAGTTATTGAGAAAATGAATTCTTTACCTTTGTTAATATGATAAAGTTTCAGGAATGGGTTGTTAGGTAATGCTAAGAAAGTGTTATTTAATATAAACTTCGTAGAGTTCTCCGGATTCTTATATATTTTCTAACTTGGATAAATATCAACATGAATTTTTCCGACGACGATTCGTAACATGAAGACAACGACAATGACGTAAATTTGTTGGTTGACATGCATCATGCAGAAATACCGAGGCCGCGCTTGTATGCACCGAGAAGTGAACCACTTCAGGAACTAGGCGACGAAAATTTTGTTTTGCGGTTTCGTCTATAAAAAGGATGTACTTGAGGTTTTGCACCTGATTGAGGAACATTTAACATACCCTTCGGAACGAAACAAACCTGTAGCCTATCACCATTAAACCAGTTATTGCTGACGCTACGGTTTTATGCAGCTGGTCCTTTTTTGGTTGTGTGTGGTGACATGACGGGTGTTCACAAATCAACAGCCAGCCGATTACTTCATTAGGTCACCCATTACCTGACATTCCTAGGTCGTGATCTAGTGAAAATGCCCATGACTGTTGAGGATAAACGACAGGCTCAGCTTGGCTTCTTCAGTATAGCAGGGTATCCAGGTGTGATTGGTGCTATAGACTGTACACATGTGCCTATACAGTCACCAGGCGGTGACAATGCCTAGCTATATCGCAACCGAAAACAATTTTTTTCTATTAATGTACAAGCTATTTGCACAGCCAATCTTGTGTTTACAAATGTGGTTGCACGCTGGCCAGGTTTTACACATGACAGCACAAATTTTTTATCAACAGTGAAGTGCATGCTCAGTTTGAGCTTGGTGACATTGTGGGAGGAATTCTCCTTGCTGAAAGTGCTTATGCATGTCGAAAATATGTGCATACACCATTATTGCTTCCAGCAACTGAAGCTAATAAAAATAAAATAAATAATATTTATATTAATTTTTCACAAATCACTATCAAAACAGGCTTGAAACTAATTAATAAGAAGTAATGTTTACTTTAAATGTGAAATAATTTGATGGCTTAAAATATTTAAGGCATGTAAACATTATTCTTTTGAAATGTAACACTGTTATAAAATCTAAATGTTATTGTTTTGTAAATAATTATAAACTTTTTCTGCTAATATTACTTTGCAAAATATCGATTGTTTATAAACTACTTTCTTTAATTATATTTCCAAATAACTAGTGTCTGACAATGTACAAATTATCAAATTTGCATCATCTCTAGTTAAGGAAAACTATCAAAACATCCAATCTAATTAGCTAATTAGAATAATTCAAACACTTTAATATTTTAGGTAAATATCAAGAAAAGAAAATTGTCTAAATATTGCATTAGCTTTATTTTTTTATTCATGCAATTTTTGAAGTTATTGCAGTATTTATCATTTAGTCTAGTGTTAGTGAAACGATTTCAGCAAAATATTCTGAATACAAAATTAGCCTTCTGCAGAACTGTTAAAGACTTTCATAGTCAAGTAATGGAAAAATGCATTCCTCAACTTATTATTTACATTTGAAAAGTATGCTGCAAAATTACTTTTGTTGGTTGTTTTTTCCTACAAATAACTTCTAAACTGCAAATAAAAAACATACTGGTAGCCAGTTTCCACAAAAGAGCTGGATGCAGTTTTAAAGGTAAATAACTTAAACTAATTACATTGTCCAATGAATAGGTTGTTGATTATATATTTTATTTTCAAATTATCCATGTTAATTTATTTATTATCAGCAACTTTTCTGTTTGAAGACACACACCCCACTGCAATTTTTCATTTACAATGAATTGAAGATTTTGGTTGAGTAAAAATTTTAGGCATTTCTTAATATTATGATATAAATAATCTCAGAAATATTTAAATGTTTTTTTTTTCTGAAAATAAAACTATCAAGGTACCTAAATCTGTTTCTTTTTATTGTAATGAATGTAATGTAAGAAGATTTACTATAGGTTGGTTTATGATGTGATGTTTTTAAGAGACTGATCAATAGCATTTAACATGGTGTGGTGATTTTTTTGAAACTTCTCTAATTATCAGCTTCTTTCTTAAGTATATTTTTACCATCTTCATTTAATACTTTATCAGCATTTTTATTTTTTTTCCTGAAGTTTTTCTCTTATAAGCCAGTGCATTATTTTTATATTATTAAGGTTGCATGTAACAATATGCTAATACACATAAACAAGTGTAAGCCAACCCTGTATCTTTGATTATGTATACATGTAAAAATAAAGCTGATAAAATTGTCAACAGAAAAAGAAATTTCAGATATAATTTTCTTTGTAGCTTTTGGTGTATAATCTTCTTTTGCATAAGAATAATAAAATTTGTACAATTGAAAATTACTCAGTCCATGTAACACCACTTTATAAAGGTCTCATAATGTATGACTCGTAATAAGTAAAGAAGAAAATCTCAGTTGATATTTTTACTCAAGCAAATAGTTAACAGGCACAAACAATTTACAACACTTTTCACTTAAACCCATGGCACACAAACATTATACAATAACAAAGCCCATAAAGGAATTTACTTTTCTACATAACATAATATATGCTTTATTATTTGCAGTAACAGTGTATAAAAATTGTTCAAATGTATATGAAAAAACCTACATTTTTACTTAACAAAATAAAATAAAAATGAAGATTGCAGCTAAACATAGTATTGAAAAAGATTTGGTGAAAATTTGAAAGTTAATTACAACGTTTGCTATCAATTTTCTTAACGTTGTCTGGTAATACGCTGGATGCAAAAGCCACGTTAGTTTGTTTATTTACGTTGTGAAACATGCAGCCAACATCGAAAAATTTTAATACCCACAAAAAACTAATTTCTTTTACAATAAAATGGCGCCAAACTATTCCAGCCAACAGAAATAAGTCTAACTTTTCGTCAACACTGTTGCCGCTTTGTACGATACAATGAACCTAAGTTCGTGCGATCTTTGGTCAATGAATCCCTGTTTCTTTTGGCGCAACGTTCTGACTGCTAAACCAAAGTTCATTTTTGAACTACGTTCGGTGAAACTCGGTTCGAGAGTCACAATGGCGCAACTGGCCACAAGACGACCTTTGTTACACCAAGTTTCAAATAAGGTAACTCAGTACCCGTAAACACTCAGAGTTTTCCGTTAGTGTTTTTTCTAATATTCATGAAATTTTTGTAGTGTCCTTCGTAATTTGAAGCTTTCCTTGAGCTCACCAGTCGCCCACAGGTCACACTAATGGCCACTTACATCATTATGCTCTTTCTGCTCTTCGATCGGCGATCCAATCATCTTAGCCCCGAAAATGAATGATCTTTGGATCACTCCTCTAAACGTTGCGCCAACAATTCCTGGGACCTACACCATCGTCGTTCTTGTGAATGAAGTTCATGCATTCCCAATCTGCGGGAACAGGTAGCAGCAGTGTCGAAGAAATGTTAGGTGATTTATATTGGTGGGCTGGAATGATATGAGTCGCTACAGTGGATTGTGACACGGCTAGCTGTTTACACATGAGGCCTCTGCCCTATTTGTATTTATAAGTTAACATGAATCAAAGCAGTCTGAAATGTTAATATGTTTCAACTAAAAAAAACTCTAATATGGAAAGTAATTATGACGACGTAAAATGCCTTATGAAAGCATTACACTAACTAGTAAGCATTTCAACCACTTAAAATAGGGTATTTAACATAAGTGGTTGTAACAGGTTTGATAACTGCAGTATGAATGGTCTGAAATAATGTAAATAACGCTCTAATATTTACGTATTAACCCACATAACGTCCGAAAAAATTCCGAACATTTCTTGTCTCATTGTGTCGATCTGTGATCGTTGTCATGAACCGCCAGAGCTGTCGGTTCATCTTGATGTTCCCAGAGTTCTTCGTTCAGCACTGAAAACACAATGGCGCAACTGAAAATGTGGTCGAACCGAGATCAAACTAGTTTCTGACTGTAGATCACGCTTGAGCTCCAATGGTGTGCAACTGGTCGCTCCAGATGCCGTCTGCGCTGGTGGGCGAAGCCCGTCGCCTCCGTCCGTCCGTCCATCGGTCACGTGACCTGCAGCCAATCCAAGGGCCCGAAAAATTTCATCCGTCGGCCTGTCAAAGGTTCGGCAAACTAAATACTTCTGTCGGACGTACGGATGGATTATATCTATTGTTTAACTGTGGCATTAAATTGTTTCTAGAAAATAGGCCTGTGGTGTTTGTATTAGGTCGTTCAGATGTTTTATATTATAACATTTCGTTTCTTATAACTCATGTGCAAACAATTCAATCACGACTATATATTTTCCCGAGGATATGCTAATACAATATAAACAAAACCAAGACATAAATAGTAAACAACATAGAAATAAGTCTCTGAGAGAAAAACACTGTCTGTTGGTATCAGTTACTTGGGAAAATATTTTGACGGACGGAGGAATTCATGTTGTAAATCGCTCTGCTAGCTGCGTGGCATTGACGGACAGAGGCGACGGACTGTTGTAATGCCGCCTTCAGTGTGGTGCATTCTGGGCTTCCTGCAATATCACAGAGGTTGGCAAAGCTCCTGCCACACGATGGAAGTTTCCTTGGAAGGCCTTCAATGGCTGCAGGCATGGATGTCCTGTGGAAGAATTAATTAGCAGAGCGCTGGCCGTGTCCACGGAA
Organism: Bacillus rossius redtenbacheri; assembly: GCF_032445375.1. Classification (NCBI taxonomy): domain Eukaryota; kingdom Metazoa; phylum Arthropoda; class Insecta; order Phasmatodea; family Bacillidae; genus Bacillus; species Bacillus rossius. The sequence continues at coordinate 263,409,433 of NC_086330.1, read as the reverse complement.
GTTTTTGTAATTGGTCATGTTCGAATTTCTGTGTAAGATTTTGTAAAAGTTTGAACGATCATACAATCAGAATAAATTTGTGGGGTCCCTAGTGTTGAAAACGTTAATGTGTTTTGTAGGAATTGCAATTTACTTGATTATTGATCTGAAATGAGGCGAACATGTGGTCTGTTGAAGTAGTTAGGGCATTGTGTGACAATTATGAAAAACATCCAAATTTATTTAATACAAAAAGTATTAACCATCGTAACAAAACCATTTACACAACTAGGCCTACATCAGCAACAATTCTACACGTGATAGTTTCTTTTTACCTGATGCCATGTAGGCTAGGCTAACAGTTTTGCTGGAAGCTTCTAGCTGAGCCTGTATGAAACCTTCCATCATGTGATGGAGGCTAAGGAGTTCGGTAGCAGCACAGGGACGGCAGACACGGATGTATCGGGATAAAATATGATATTTGAACGAAAAGTAGATCATTCCCAGATGTGAGCTGTCTTGGTAGACCAGAACCTTCACGACACGTGAAGGTGCCTCCTGAAATCTCTCATTCTGGTTGGTTGCACGACACGACCACAGAAGAGATAAGAACCAGAGGCGAAATCAGCTGGGCACACCCGAACTCGCCGTGTTGACACATCTTAGGCTAGCCACCATTTTTGTGGCAAGTATAATTCTGGTGTTGGTATAGCGTTTTAAACTTTGGGATGCTGCAGAGATCAGTTTTATGAAAATGAATGAGTTTCGTAAACGTTTTGGAGCCACTTGGTGCTCGGCACCAAACTGTTCACACAACAGTGGTCAACCTGAAAAAATAAGCTTCTTCAGATTTCCTATAGATGAAATACTGTAAGTAAAAATAACGTGTCAACCTAGTACCTATAAGTTCTGCAATGTTGATTCCACAATTTGCAAAATGTGGCTGTTACTTTCCTTCTTCTATTTGTTATCTTAATTATTAGTAATATTTTAGAGTGTAATGTGGGTTTGTTAACTTATGCAATAAACGAATATAGGAATTATCGCGATTAAAATTGGCCTAGCGTGTTAAAATAAAATAGCTGCTTATAGACCTATAAGTGTTCGAGTAAAACCATCAGAGTGCTTTAAAACATAAGTGATGGGCTAAAATTTTCATTTATATGTACTTTTTTCATGTGGGTACATAGTGTTGAGTAATGATTTCATAACATTGAAACATAATCAGTTGTTACCTGACCTGAGGTAAACCTAACCAAACATAATTGTAACCTAATAAACCTTATCCCAATGTAATCTAACCTTATCATACTTAACAAATGAGGGTAAATGTTCCGTATTGCGTATCCAGGTGTATCCAGATATACCTTTGATCCTGATGGCATGATCCTGTACTACTGAACCTGTGGTACATGATGCTTTTTTTTTTAGCAGTGGGGATGAACGTAGCGCCGACGCATTTTACAGCGCGAAAGCTGATATAAAAAATAAATTATTTGTAAGATAAATTACATCAGGTTTCGCGCTACGCCTCAGCGCTACGTGTCTCTCCCACTGCTAAAAAAAAAAAATAAGCATCATGTACCACAGGGTCAGCTGTACAAGACCGTGCCATCAGAATCGTACCATCAGGACCACAGGGTTAACTTGGATACGCTATATGGAACTTTCACCCAAATGAGATTAAGTTAGTTCTTTAGTAAAAACAGGGATTTTTTTCAAGACTTTTGCACGAGAAGCTATTCCTGATATTTACTATATAATTTGAATTTATTGCAACAGGTTGACTACCTACTGTCCTAGAACTAGGCCTAATACTTTCCATGCTTTACTCACTTAGGTACGTATCAAAAGAAAGGAATGATTAGTGTGCACGTCATTTGTGTATTTTTTTTTAAATATTTCTGGAGGATCAAATGCAACAAATTTGATATAGGTCTTCCCAGTATTTTTTCTTGTATGCAGATATGGTCATGGATTGTGTGCTGTATAACCTCTGATTTCACGCTAATAAAATATTTCGTAAGTTGCCTATGCAAACACGCCGTCACACACGGACAAATAGGCTCGTCACTTAATTAAACACGCTCTAACACCACAAAAAATCACCGTCTCATAATACTTCACCACTAGACAATCTACGCATGAATCGTAACTGAATGCATTCGTTACGTATGGTCCACGCATTAAACCTTAATGGCAAATTGAATATAATTATGTGTCGAGTAGAAATTTTACGGAATAATAATAATCCATACTTCAGGAAAACGTAGCATTCAACATGTGTTTATGAGCAGCGCACACGCCACAAACATGGCGGCCATCTTTTCGACTGTCTGCTGTCGAGTTCGCCAAGATCAAAGAGACCGCGCCTCTATTTCGTCTCTGGTTCACTTATATACTCTGTGACACGACCAACCGGTCCGGTGTACTTCTGTACCGAGGCCGCAATCAAACTCTAAGGCTTACTCTCTGTCCCACGATCCTCTCTCTTTGAGTTTACTGTATTTGCCCCACTCGAGCCTGGTAATTATATCCCCCTGACATTATTTCGTAAACTTCAGAATACCTTGTTGAGTGAGTACATTATTGGTTTAACGAAAATTTGTCCAGGGTTGCCACATTTTTTGAAAGTTTAAATAAATATTTGTGTATTATCTCTGAATTGATTTTTTTAAATTTAAATTATACGCAGAAATATTGCAAACAAAACATAACTAATTTTATAAGTGTCTTTTTGTAGACAACATGTTTTAATTGATCTGCGAATGTGGCACCAGGAAAGAAATCAAAGATCCTCTACCTGCAGCGTAACATCATTATCAAGCTACCAAAGCTCAATAGGATTACCAAAACTAACGTAGTGAAAGTGTTATGTCAAGGTCATTAATTTGAGCGAGAAACGTACAAAACAACTCCTTGGCTGGGTGAATACTGACGTGAAACTTGCCAATAGTTATCTGTACACTGACCTTAATTTAAATTTTGTGATCATTATTGTTGTTTTTTATGGTTTTGTTTAGAAAACTACGCCCTATCAGCTGTTTTTAAACAGTTATTTTCAATTTAACTGAAAATCATTTACACAATTGGGCATTAACATCAATCTTTAATTATAAACATTTATCTTCAATGCTATAAAAATTAATAGTTCACATGTTTAATTTACGCAAAAAAAAAGAATTTTTTTTACTATATTTATTGTAGTATCTAAAACAAATAGTGGTATTTCACTTGATATCATACATACTATTGAATGCTCATTAAAACATGTTTGATTATTTTGTTATTATTTAGTGCTATTTATGTGAAGTACTGAATCGGTATCATTATTAGAGTTTCTTTAAACAGTTGATTGTTGCTTATGTGATAAAAGTTCACACAAGAGCCCTTTCTTTGTCACCGGCTATTTCTTTTAATGATTAGAAAGTGGCAAACCTTTAGCTTTTTTCCCGCTGGCAATTAAAGCGGAACCTCTGCAAGTATAATCTGCGCATAATCTTTATTGACAGCCATATGTTCTCCAACATGCCTGGAAGAGTGAACTGGATTGGATGTTGTATCTGATGTTCGTCGTGATGCCAAGAGTACTGGTTCCTCGTGATGGAGCTGTCTCCATCTTGATGTCTTTCTCGACCAGTTTCCTGAGAGCACAATTATATTCCTCAACCAGCCATTTCCCCTGTAATTAGATCTACTGATAGTCACTATTTAACGGTCACTGAATACACAGATAAAAGCGTGAGCTTAAATTTACGAAAAAAACACATTCCAAAATGTACAGTGTTTTAAGTAATTTGATGGTTATCTTCGTCAATTTAAGGCTAGTGTGTTTAATTTATTTGTACATAAACTCACAATAAACTTATTCGATTTGAAAATTAATTCACGAGAATATTATTTGATTTGTACCTTAATTCACAAGAATCTTATTTGGTTTGAATATTAACTCACGAGAATATTGTTACGATTTATAATGTGGGGAGAACTGGGTTCGTAATGGATAACCCAACTAAATTTTATTGATTACTAATATTCTCATTAGTAATAAATAATTGTACTTAAAAATGTCCCATCACAAATGATTGGCACTTAAAAATGTTTATTCTCAAGTCACTCAATGTCTATCAAGTTCCACAGTTCTCACTCCTCACTGGAGCTAGGCTCGACAGTGGTTCGCCCCTTACCACGCGCCTTTCCACACACACAGTCTCACGCCACTCAGTCGCCGCACTCTCACGAGCCAGTCAAACTCCGCATCGCGCACTCTCAGGGGGCGGGGTCCTCTCACCCTCTTCGCCGATGTCGCACTTTCCTTCACTAGGAATCTGTCTGGAACTCCCGCAGAGGCCGTCGTCGCTGCTGAAGTAGTCGTGTGTCGTCTTTCCAGAACTGACCAGAGCAGCCGTGACGATTTGCGTCATCCCGGACCGACCTGACGCCCGAACAGTCCAGAAAAGCAGCGTCAATTCGCGCCACTCCACGCGGCGGTCCGCGGAATTCCCCAGACCGCTCAGCGATATATAACAGCGCCGAAGCAGGACGATACGCGGGGAGTATAGGGAAGGTGGGGGGGGGGGGGGATAACGACGACCCTTGTAATCCGGCCAAGGCACGCGTAGCATGCCTTACGTCAATGGATGGCACGGGACGTCAGTGGCCGTGCGGGGCTGCCAGCCCGCTCCGAACCTGGCGGTCTGGTCTCACACGTTCGTAACAACATTATTCGATTTGAACCTTAAATGACGATAATATTATTCGATTATAACATTAACTCATGTGAATCTTATTCTATTTGAACATAATCTTACGAGAATCTTATTTGATTTGAACAATAACTTATGTGATTTTTAATCGACTTGAACATTAAATCACGGGAATATTATTCGATTTGAAAATTACCTAACGAGAACATTATTCGATTTGAACATTTACTCATGAGAATCTTATTCGATTTGAACATTAACTCACGAAAATCTTTTTCGGTTTGAATATTTTCTCAACAATTTTATCAATGCAACAACGAAACTTTCAGTTACTTTTCAAAGTCCTCAACACAAACCCTTTTCTTCCTTCCACAATCATTTTCACCCTGTTTAGAGAAGAAAACATAACAATGAAGTCTAAATCTGGCGTAGCTTCTACGATAGTCCAGTCGCCTGGAACTACTAATGCCCCTTTGTTCATTCGAAGTGCATCCTCCATTGAATAGGCCTTAAATTTGCTGTGCACCGACTGTCACCCAGAATTGTTGTGTGGGAATGAAGTGAAACATTACTTACTGACCCAATGTCAAATACTGAGTCAAATTATACATAATTTTTTTTAGGAGGTCCTTGCTTTTCCAGTGTGTGGTTTTAAAGTTTTAAGAAATCCTTACATTTCTTTCCGCTTTGAAAAGTCCTTGAAATTGTAATGTTTGTAAAACTCATAATATTCTAATGAACATTTAATTGAATGAGTACCAGTAGGCCTACAGAATGTTAGGTATACATAATTGCATTTTAATTGGAATAAATCTTCTTGTTACATAATCAGGTTTTTAAAAGTATCCACAGTGTAAATACCAAAGATTTCCGAGCATTCACAAACAAACCAAGGCCGAAAGGACTCCCACAATAACAGTGAGTTTTTTTGTGAAAACTATAATGATCCATCTCTGGGATTGATTATGAAAATTATTTTAACTGAAAATGAGACACATAAGCTTAACTAGTATCAATATTTGTTTTAATTTACTGTATATTATAGTTGAATCACCTGAGATTTTAGAAAATTTTACAAATAACGTGCCTACGTAAATTTGTATACCACGGAGTAAAAATACTCAAATAGCTTTGCATATTTACTATATTATAGCATGTGTTCATTTTTTACTTTTCATAGTATTTTTAATACACAAAAAGTTTAAAAATAGGAGCCTTTGTAGTTGTAAAAATACATTACCTCAAAGGAGATTCTGCTGCTACATAATGTAACGTAAAATTTACATAATGTATTGTTTGCATTTTAAATACCTATTATCGTTAAGATTTATTTAACTTATGTGATTACAAGTGTAATAATAGTTACACTGGAGCACGAAATTTTGATTCCAACAGGTGTTCAAACATAGACCCTCACACCAGTAAAAGCTCTACTGCAAGCTATAGATACATATTTGAAAACTAATAGATAGAGATTGCTAAACGCTATTAAGAGCTCCGCCTACCCGGGCACACATACGGTGTGCAGAGCTTCAGGAAAAACAACGCGATTTCAAAACTGCTGAAGATATCTGAGTGGGGTATGTTTACGAAAAACATTTAAGAGTTCTCTGAGGGCCGAAAACTACTTTTTATTTCGGATTAAGTTTTTAAACTGTATTTGTATAAGAGTTAAAATGGATACAACACATGTTTTCAGAGTAATTTTTATGCGTAAAACAACCAGTACAGATTCTTGAAAGCACTTAAGGGACTTGCATTACACCTTTATCTTCATTTCTAAGCAGTATAATGTTATGGTCACCGCTCAAATTTCACAGTTGTCCTGTGACGACGAGAAGACTGGGGGTCAGTTCAGAGCCTTACGCATAGAAGCTATACCGCGCTGGAAATACCAGCGAGCGTCGCGCTTATCATTCCGCCTCACTAACACACATACACCCCGGACGAGGCGGGCCCCTTAACAATTACAAAAAAAAAAAAAATGTTTGCTGGAGTCCACGCGGGACAGAAGTGAAACTTTCTGTTCATTATAGTATTAGGTATAGGAAATATGAAGTCGCAAACAAAACAAATATATGCAGGTATGCGAGCGCTAAATTGGCTCATATCCGCGAAATAAACTCGTTCTGCACTTAATTCAGTCAATGAGGAGAGAGAGAGAGACAGACAGACAGTCACACACGTACTCTCTCTTTCTCTCTCTCTGCAATAGCGACAGTCTGCCTATTGCATTGTATTACGCAAGTATGTAAGTGTGCAAGTGTGAAAGTATGCCGCGTCATTTCTACCTCTCCCCTGTCGTCTAATCCTCTATCGGTTTCCCCGCCACCTACCTAACCATTCCCCTCATGCGATCGTTATTTTCGTAACGCTCGAAAATTGTAGCCCTCTCAGCCAATAAGTTTCACTTAAAAACATCTTTTACCCATGTTATCGGTAAGTAGGAGACTGGTGTATTTTTTTTTTTTTGCAAAAACTAGATAATAGACATACCTGTTTCATGTCAAACTGAACTCTACAATATGATTTTTAATATTTAAGTATCGTACACTTGAGCTCATTCCAAGAGTATCGCTTGCCGTATTTTTTTTAAAAAATAAATGCGCCCTTACAAAAGAAGATATAAAAAATTGCAGTCAGCTTACTTGCTAATCATCTATACTTAACAGTTCTTGGGCGGAACCTGCGTCACAGTTTTACAGCCGATGAACAAATGGTATTCATCCGACATGTTAGGAGTGACGACGTGCTCTGGTCAGTTGTAAAAATATACGGGTCTGAATGGGGCTGGAAACTTGTTAAAACCGGGAACGCAGAAGAAAATTGTAATTGGAAGAGATATCAATGGAGGGGATTCTTAAAGAAGGCTGCTGTTGGGTTGGGGTGGGTGCCTACGCGATATCGTGAAGCAAACATCACGCTAGCGTTCTTTTATGCAAATAAAGCCTCCTCATGAATTATTCATTGATTGGGTCGCACGGCAGGAAAAGGCGACCTGCGGTGTAAATCAGACCAGTTAGCTTCGCATATTGCCCGCTCGCTCTGGCCAAGTGTCAAAGCTGCTAATTCTCGTGACACCTTGAAACAGTCTTGACTGCGTTTTGGAGCTTAGCCAAACTTATTGGTTTCATTTCCTTTCGACAAAATTTTCCATTATGTTATGTTTTTTCCCTTTCTCACCTAATGAGTTGTTAAATGGGGATATGTTATTGTGTTCGTATTTTCGATATTGAAAAGAAACGTTTATTTAGATAATTTCGTTATAAGTTTAAAATAGAATATGAAATTATGATGTCTCAATGTTTCGTTCATCACGAAGTGATAAACAAAAACCAGTACCTGACTACAGTTATATTTTGACGATTAGCGGTGTCGTTAAAAATGGTTATGTATATTGAATATTTAAGTTATTTGTGGTTGTTTGAAAGTACAAAATTTAGATTTTTACATATATTATATTTATTTTGTGACTTATTAATGACTTAATGCCATCTAATAGTTTTATAAATGTTTCTTGCGTGTATGTTTTTTTTTTTATTTGGAGTGTAATATTCTTCTAAATAACCTTCTTCATTTGTTCAGTTTAGTGTTTGTCGCATTCATCTACAGAAACTGTGACATGTATGTTATGATGCCTTTGCACTTGTTTCAGACAAAAGAGTATGAATTATTCAAGATGAGACAATGCTGAAAATATACTTAAAAAATTCAATATATGCTGTTTCGTTGCAACACCGCTGCCGTTACATATTTCCGACAATAATCAGAGTGCGCGAGTTTTGCTTTGAGTCGATGGTGACGTAAGTGATTCCACCGAGGCCGGATTGAGCCAGTCGATGGCATGGGGTGTTAATCCTCTCCGCAGATTTGACGGATGTTGTGCGAGAGGAAGAGCAGGGACTCCCCAGCTCCCCGCAGGTGTTGACACGGCCCCGGGGGGAAGCGAGCCGAGGGTACGTGTACACGTGTAACTAATGTGGTCGGATGCGATTTATCTGACGTTCGGGGGATAAATAACCCATTTAAGTGCAGCCCCGCGCTCCCGCCTGCACGCGGGCCTCGGGTAATTAATGTGTTCCATCGGCCGCGCGACCTGCCCCGTGTCCCGGGGCCGTGACTCATCCCCCCTCCCCACTCCCCCTCCCCACCTTACAGCTCGAGTCACTCGCCCGCGGTGTCGCGGCATTTGGCGCGAGTCGTGCGACCATGCTGCTGCCATCTGTGGCGGTTGGCGCGAACCTTAGTTCACAAAGACAAAGGGATACTTTATTGTTCATCAGCTGTTTATGATTTTTTTTTAACAAGAAGGGCAGTATTTTAATAAAATTCCTTGTAGAAAACCAGAGCCAAAATCCGAGTTTAGTATTTTTTTTTTAAGTGAAACTTCTTTGCTGAGGGGTTGCAATTTTCGAGCGTTAGGGAAATTCCGATCGCATGAGGGAATGGTTAGAGTGGTGGGGGAACTGGTAGAGGAGGAGAGTGCGTCAGCGGCGACGCCACTTCCGTACATGCACTAGCGGTCGAATGGGAAGACGGCAGAGGAGAGGTAAGAATGACGCAGCGGTGATGATACGGAGTTCTCGTGCCTTGTGTTTGTCTACTCTAATTCTCGTGGTTTTGTTTGTCTACTCAGTTTTCGTAACGGCTAATGATTGACGCTACCATAATTATTTTATTTAATTTAAAGTACATATCTACAATTTATTTATTCGCGTGGGAAAGAGTTACTGGTTTGTGCAATTAACTTTATAAGTTTCGTTCTTTTTTATGTGAATAATGTGATTGAAAAAGTAAAAAGACATTTAGATGTAAGAGGTAAGCTTTATAAGTTAAATTTATTTTTGTTATGTGTCACTGTGATTTTTATATGTCAAAAGGACTTATAAACTTGTAAGATAGACATTATAAGTGTAATTTATGTTTGATTGGAGTGTTTTTTTGTTATTTAATTTTATTCAGCTGGAGATGATGATTTAACATCATGCCTAAAAATAATAAAAAGTCAGAAACAGATAAGTGGTATTATCAAAGACAAATTGGGAATAAACCTCCAAAGAGACGCCAAAAAAAACAACGTGTGAACGGATACGAGAGTACAGGGCGCGGAAAAGGCTTTTTTTTCTTTTTTTTAATTTTAAATTTGAGATCACACCTGCATCCTTCCTATTTCAATTCTTATCTCTTGTTCAATAACAAAATACTAAGAAGTTATCTGTATCTACACGTAATAAGCAAGATGTTTCACTTCTGTCACGCGTGAACATCACGCACACATTTATAAAAAAGTCTTTTTCGCTTTTATCGGAGCCGTTTCATTATAGAGTTTAAATTTTCGGTCTGCAAATGGACTGATTCGGTAGTCGAAGTAGCTGCTCCGGCAGCGAATTATAGCGGTGGGTGCGGAAACTACGTGTGATTCGTGTCCATAAATGTAGTTGAAAACACAATTTGTGTATATTTTCAATCTGGGCATTATTATTAATATTTTTTTCGTTTTATTTTGTGTCAAAGTTTCATATAAGCGTACTCGCAACATGCGAACACATGAATTTGCTTGTTACCGAAGTTATCTATTTACACATCATTGGCAGTACTGAAAGAACTGCTCACTTTTTCGTTTGTTTTTGGCTGTGTGCCAACACTGAGTTCTTTGAATTCGCCGATCCGCCATCTTTGTTACTGCTTTGTTTGATGTTACCTATGTAGTTTGTTTGGTTTGGATTCAAATAAATGTATCCCGGTCGCGAACAGCTCGGCTTCGTGTCTAATGGATTATACCCCGGGTCACCCACCTAGGTTGGACACACCCAGATTGAGGTTCAAGGAGATTGAGGTTCAAGGTTAGTTTAGGGAACCTCTCTCCGTTGAAACACTCGAGAAAAGAAGATCAAATCGCCTAGCCTCTGGAACACAAGGAGAAGTTTGCGACATGGCTTCCTTGCGTGATAAGAATTAAGGTTTCAATTGATGGCTGGCTGACGTGTTTCTCTTAAGATGATAATCCAGCGTAGCAGAGGACGGATCTAGCAAAAGGAAATTTCATTGACAAAATAATTGTTTCAACAATAACTACCTAGATGATAAAAACTTATTCATAACTTTCACGGATACGAAAATGAGCAAATTCGCTTTTATTTATGTAGTTTCAAAATTAAAATGTCATTTCTGCATAGTTGGACGCAAACATAGAAATATTTAATTTATGAGCAAATTGCGGCAAAAAAAAAATGGTTTTCCCATTTATGTCTCATTAAAACTGCTATAAATGCTAGAAATTAATTTTGTTTACAAATTTGGAGCAATATTCGACGTGGTATTTACACGCCGTAACAGTTTGAGAACTCGACGCATTAAAGAAAATGACTCATATTTATACATTTAAAATTGTGTCAATAGTTAAAATTTTTTTCCCATTTACTTTGGTCAGATCTTTCTTCTTATCTCAACTATTACCACTTTTTTCTACTAACTGTAAGTTGTACTTTTGAACCAAATATGATAAATTTTATAGTCTGATATTTTATGTATATAAATATTTATATTATATAAATTTAATGCCACTTAACCCTAAACTGATAAATGATAGTAGACCCTAAAATTTAAGATTGACAATAAATTGTTTACCTCTGTTACGATTAGTCTAAAAATATTTCATCTATTGTGTATCGAAAGCAAGTAGTGTAGTTAATCCTTCGCTTGTGGCCATACATATTAATGAATTGGAAATTGTTTATGCAAAGTACGAAGCTAACTGAATGTCTTTTGTGATCATTATTGGGTTGTGATAAATATTTTTGTCTTTAAAATCAATAAGTAATGAATGCATTTATCAAAAAACTTTAATTGTAGAATATTTACTTTTTCAAAACTACATACCTCAAGCTTGTGCTTCTTGTTTTAACGACAGCAGTGAACAACTAAAGAATTTATGTGATATAAAAACGATTGAATTCAAGATGAAGCCTTTAGGTTTATGTAACTTTTCCACCTATACACACACACACACAAACATTTTAAAGTTGGCGCCAGCCTTCACACCCACACGCATGCAATACATGCTTACATCTTCGGCCACGAACTCGCGACTTGTTTTCTGGCTGATTGCGGCCTTGGCCTTTCCATCTAATCCCTCTGTATGCAGATGGCGTTTCTTTCCCCAAACCCTCACCCCCCCCCCCTCCCACAATGCACCTGGTCTCTCCCCCTCTCCCTGGTTCACAGACCTGGAGACTGCCTCCGCAGAGATCATGCTTGTGTACATGCGACTGCTACATCGTGGCCCTGACGTTCAACTTGCTATTCGTCCACGGGAGCTAACATCCGTCTCTCTGATTCCACAGTAACAATCTATTATATCTGCAGTTAGATTACCACCGGTTACTGCCATTTCTAACAAAGTGTCTTGGTTTCGTCTATTTTTGATGCGTAACATCTTAACTCTCTTTATACAGCATTTGGTAGGAGCAAATTTGTGAATGGAACGAGTGTCGTAAAACGAAAACGTGTAACCACGATGCTGGCACATGTAGCGTATTACGACAGCCAAAGTTCACAAAGACAAACGTGTTAACTGTTTAGTTAATTTTAATAAGATCGGCAGTATTTTAGTAAAATTCGTTGTCGAAATCAGGTCCAAAGTCGGAGCCTCCTCATTATATAGTTTAAATATGCACTTAGAATGATTCAGTAGTCAACGTAGCTGCTCCGGCAGCGAATTCTAGTGGCGGGTGCGGAAACAACGTGTGATTCGCTTCCAGAAATGCAGTTGAAAACACAATTTGCATATATATTTATCACGCTTGGAATTATTTAAAAGAATTCTACGTTAAATTTCTTGCCAGAGTTTCGTATTTTAAGTGTATTTGCAACATGTGAACACATGTATTGGCTCGTTACTGAGGTTACATGTTACACATCTTTAGCAAATACTGAGAGACTCGCTGACATGTTTTTAATTTCTATTTTTGTTGGCCAGGCGTACACGTATCTTCGGCATACTTTTTTTTAAATTAATGAGTAATGGTAATAGTGCGATGCCAGGATTTAAAACCCCTACTTACTTTCACACACAGTGAGCAGATATTCAGTAAAAAAAAAAGTTATTAGAAAACTCCGTAATGAGTGAAGGAATGGGTGTTTGGAGAGTTAAGTATTTGTAATGGCAAGCAGTAAACTTTTAAATGTTGTTGTTCTTGTTGTTGAACTTAATATTTAAATGGTAGTAGTAACTTTGTTTGATGTGGCATTGTTTGGCTTTATATTGTTTTTCTTGCGACGTTTTTCTGGTTACAATTAAAGTGTTAAAGAGTTTGTTGAATGCTCTTGTGGCGGCCATATTTCATTTAATTAATAGTGTTCTATTCATTAGCTCTCCAATCACCTGTGTTAAGTTAAATGATATTTATTTTTGTCTTTTGGAAATTATAATTATATTGTAATATACAGCCATAAAAGTTTTTGCCTAGTTGGCTTATAATAATTTTCATTATATTTCGGCATGTGTGGTTTTCAAACAACCTATAAAGTAGAAACATGATAATTATTTTGTTTAATTATCTATTTACTTTCATAAATGTTTTTCTTTATGAAGAGTATAATAAAACCAATATAGTTAACACTTCTTGATGTTTTCTGCCACCTTGTAAAGAACTACCCCTTAGGTTATTTTTTCCTTTGATTTTGATTTTGATTTTTAACATGCAGGTTAGGCCCCATTTGGGCACATCTTGTTTAATTTGGAATTGTGTGCACAAGCTTGGTAACCAGAGTTGAAGCTTGCATTGAGTGGTGTGTTTTCCCGGTGGGACCGGCCTCAAACTTTCTGATAAATAAGTAAGGTCCTAAGTTTCGGAATCTTCCAGAGTCTAAGAAACAAAATGAATTAGCTGTTATGACTTCTAATTTAATGGGTTATGCAGCCTTAAACGTCCAATAAAAAACGTACAAAAGAGCCGGCTGCTTGATTAACTTTTCTTAGACTGGTAATTCTGTCTGCTTTTTTTTTCTGGTGAAAGCGACGATAAGTTTCCGTAAAACCTTGGTGGAATATAAAATGAGACTTGAATTATAAAATAGTAGAATACCGCCAGAATCGGAGAGATTACGTGGAAGAAATGAAGAAAGCATATTGGAAGCTGCAACAAGTCGAATGGCCTAGTGTCCAAAGAAGGAAAAGAAGAATTTAAATGAAGATAAAAATGCAAACTTTTTACAGTTTCACCGAAAAGGTATAAAAATTGTCACTGAACTACGTAAAATAATTCTATTTATTCCTGTGGTTTAATTGTTTATAATCTCTTTACACAATTTTGCTGCCTTTTATAATCCTCCATTAAGTATTCTATACATTATTTTCCACATAGGCAATTTAATGTAATACTTTAAACATAAATCCACGGAGTACTAATTTACTGATTGACTTAGGGAATTTTTTTACTTAGTCCATCAAACGTTTGTCAAAAATCGTGTAGCCATGAAATTACTTACAATAATTTTATGATTTTCAAAGCCAAATAACGCGTACCCCTTAAAAAGCATTTAATAGCCAAAATTCTATTAGTGCAACGATTAACTAGTTTATTGGCATAATGCAAATCGTACAACAGCGCACATTTTATTATAATATTGCGAATCAAGAAAAACAATACATTAAAGCAATTTTTTTTTAAATTTTATAATCTACGTGTCCGAATATTCCTAAACAAAATATCGATTTGCAACTTTGTTACTGAGATTTTTGTATCGAATAAGTATAAAATCTTGCATGTTGGCCTATCTCTGAACTGTAGGAGCATTCACAACTGACTGCCCTCCATTCACACTATCCGGTGTGAAAGGAGATACATAGCGGGGCATGAGCGCGCTCACACCCAGAGCGCTCGGCTGCCGCTACAGTGGTGCGTTCACACTCTCCGGCAGTTCACGGGCAGTTGGTCCACAGCTACCTTCAGCACGAGTGAAGTGTTGTTCCAGAGTTGTGTCAGATGTGAGTGGACCTGACATTCACGACGACAAATGAATTTGTTTAGTTCAGAAAAGGCCTATTATTATGGAACAAAATATTGGAGATAAACAAGAACAAAAATCTCACAAGAGAAGCATGACATCAAGTTTACGTCGATTTTGTTGAAGATTTTGAAGGCAAATTATCTGCCATAAATTTTTATTTTGTCAATAATTATTACTTTTCTTTTGTCAATAATTATTATTTTTCTTTTATTATTAATAATATTTTACTAATTTTTGTCTACGACTAGCTTTCATTCATATATATTTACTGAAATACTTTTTATTGCTAAATAAATATTTTGTTTCAGAATTCCTGTTTATTATCTGAAAAAAAATAAAAATATTTATACTGACATGTTTTAGGGTTTATCGTTATATTTGTCTGTAATAATTCTTGCCGGAGTGATAACAGCTAGCATTTATATAGGCTGAATACAATGTTTCAGCTTCGTGTTTTGACGTTGCAAATGAACTCTGAGAATACCATGAAGTTCATTGAATGTTGTCACTGACTACGAAAGTAATTAAAAAATTTATCTTCACCTTGTTTCAGTTCTTGAATTAAAATTAACGCCCCTATTTAATCCATTCTCATTAAAAGAGAATGCATTCAAAACCATTGCTTTTTTTTTTTTTCCGTCTTTTGACCAAACTTAGCACAGCGCATAACTTCGATCTTCTGTCAATGGCTGGAACAACTGATAAAATCCCGGACGAATAGGGTTTAGTGTGAATGTGTCGAAAAATTTTTCTTTGTCCGGCAATATTGACGTCCGGTTCCCGGACGGCAATAAAACCCGATAGTGTGAAAGGAGCCTGGACGCGGGAATATCTCGCCTGTCGTGTTGGCACGACTGCATGGTTGCATGACGTCCCTTCCACGGTGGACTGAGGGAGAGAGATATAATAAAGGGGAAATATAGAAAGATAAATAATAAAGATAAACAAAGAGAAACATAAAGATAAATAAAGAGAAAAACAAAAAGAGAGAGAAAGAACGAAAGGGAATGAAAAAAGAGAAAGGAATAAAAAGAGAGAGAAAGAGAGAAAGAGAGAGAGTGAGTTACTTTTGTTGAGATCACAGGGCGAACAAGAGAGAACAAGACTTACAGCATGTCACTTAACTGGTCTCAAATAAAACAATTCCCAACTGTAGTACCAACGGTCCACGTGTCCTTTTGCAACTGCTGTTCAGTCAACAATTTGTGTGCACATCTTCATGTGGAATGTTTCATCAGAAAAAAAAATGCTTAACTTGTTACAAAAGTGGTTCAGCTACTGCCACGATAGGTACTAAAATACTGAATGAAGAAATATATTTTTAGTTGCCAAAATTACACAATGTTATTCAGTGTACAATATTATTACTGTTCCTAAAACTCAAGGAATTATTATAAAGGTGTACGAAATTTTCTGTTGTTGGTTGTTAAATTTGGTAACTTTTACTTATCAACCTATTAAAACTGTTCTGTTTTAATTTCTTTGCTGCTTTTAGGTATATTTCGAAGAAAGACTACCTATTGTAGCCGTTACCATAGTGTGACTTCCAGAAAATTTTTATATAGTCTTTCGTCAACTTAAAAGTTTGTGTATAGGGCCTATCACATTTTTATGGACACGATAACTGCCGTAATTTTTCAAAAATCACTTCCAAATTGATAAATAAAATAAAGTAATTGGAAATTCTCGATCAAGTTCGTTAATGGGCAAAATCTGATCATATGGGGTAGAAACGGGAAAGATTTTTGAAAAACAGAAAAATCGCTATAACTCTTATAATATGAACAATATAATATCCCTCTGAATTATAACTTGTAGGAGTATACCAAAAAAATTTGTTGAAATAAATTTTTGATGCGACCAACCATGGTTGCAAAGGGTGGAAAAAAAAGGGTTGGAAGACAAAATTCATAACTTCCTTAGTACGCATACCATTGAATCCATTCGAATTGTTTATAAATATTATATTTTTTACCTAAAACTTTGTCTGAAACAATTTTTATAACACAAAGAATTCCTGCAAGGATTGAGAAAAGGGATATAAATATAAAAATTTCATATTTTCCGTACCATGCACGCTATTAAATCCGTTCTTTTTTAATGTGAGACCTCAAAATATTATCTTTAACTTTCATCCTAAATAATTATTATACAACCAACCATTACTGAAAAGAGTAAAATACAACAGGGGTTAATAGACGAAAACGTAATAACTCCCTTTGTAAGTACACTATCAAATCCATTAAAATTGTTTGCAAACCATATTAATATTATTTAAAACTTTTGTCAGACACAATTTTTGGCCAAATCAACTATTGCTGCTAATGGTAAAATAAACTGGGGTCAAAGATAAAAAAGTCATAGCTCTCACATTAGCTTAACTATAAAATATATAACAATAAATTGTAGGTCTTATAAAAAATTATGTAAAACTTTGGTATGAAACAATTTTTGATAAGGTGGACCATTATTGCAAGAGGTTGAAAAACCCGGGGGTTGGAATAAAAATAATAAATAAATATTCCGTATCCAGTAAAAAAAAGACGAAACAAATAGGTGTACTATTAAATTTTACAATTTGTTGAAAAAAATTATAACATTATTTAAAATCTTTGGCTGAAAGAATTTTTGATGAAACGAACTACTGAGTAAAAACAGGGGTTGAAAAAAAAAATCTTTTGAATATATTTAAATTTTAGTAATATTTTTACTTGAAGCTTCTTCAGAAATATATTATTTAATTGTGAAAATAACTTTGTTATTAAAAATTATATTTTTAAATTTTACAGAAATTTCTTAATTTGCCAGTCAGTATATAGTCAAGATTATAACACTCAAGAATAGTTAAGAAAATCCAGGATTCCCACACAAATAGGTGCGGACGATGATTATAAGTACACATTTCATTTCTTTACATACATCCTTTACTCAATCACGGTTCCAGAGCTCAAACATTTAATTATTTTTATTTTGGAGAGCATGTTTATGTTAACTCAAATACTTAACTTCACGTGTTAAACTATTCTTTCGTCAAAATATGTTTGCAACTATTAAAGGTCAATGCTTGAGACCTAAAAAATTGTAAGTATTCCAAAACTATCTCTTAATGGCATGTTTTGCAACAGTATCCTTTCTTTCTAGGATAGCATCTCCCAAAATGTTATTGTATTGCTAGTTAATGCTGCCTTTACTGTACAGATGTAACCAAAACAAAGCCAGGAATCTGGAATTCATGCTTGCTAATACTACTGAGTGGTGTAAAACGTTTTTGGAGTGTAGTTTATATGGAAGTTTGTTCCATACTTGATAGGTTCGGCTTCAATTTCCATATTATTTTTTTGGGTCTTTCACTCATTGCAGATTTTAATAAAAAATAGATCAAAAGTAAGGTTATATACGCAATCAAATATATTCTTACAGCTATAGAAACCCAGAAAATGTGAGTGACAGTGACGCAAATAGGTAATAAAATTTTGAATGTCAATAAGTTTAAATTTTTAATAATGCTACATAACAAATTACATATGTCTGGCGAAAAAATTCGATACAGATCAGAAAATTCAATCTATAATAATATTATAAAGCTGAAGAGTTTGTTTGTATGTTTGTTTGTTTGAACGCGCTAAACTCAGGAACCACTGGTCCGATTTGAAAAATTCTTTCAGTGTTGGATAGTACATTTATCTAGGAAGGCTATAGGCTATATAATATCATCAATAACATTAGGGATCCTTACTAAAAGTCCAATTTAGAATCAAATGCGTTGGAGGGGGTTAGATAAAACATGCAGTACACGTACGAAGTATGTGTTGACAATGCCGCAGGCGCAAAGAAGTTTATTTCCTATTGCCTATTAACATTTTTGCCACGCACTAGATGCCTTATCATTCTTAATTTTCCCATACAAGTAAAAAACACCCGTGTGATATTAACAACGAAGCAATCAGTACCCTCATAAGAGTTCAATTAGTATTTAAATACTTTTTATCACTTTAAAACGCAAACCTAAACTATTGTTTTTTTTTCCTCTCTCTGTTTTTAATTTGTTTTTTTTTATTGGCATTTTTTTCAAGTATATATATATATATTTTTTTTTTACAGACTTGAAACTTCACAGTAATGTTCCTTATGTTACGCAGGATGACATTTTCCGAAAATTAGATCCCATGGGTGGTTAAAACCAGGCAACAGTGGGTACTTTGTCTGCATGAGAACAGGATTTTGCATTGTTCATGCCTTCTGCGTCTCCATGGCAACGGGCATCGCGCGGCAATGGCGTACCCACAAGGAGGGGCATGTATTATGAGCGGCGCAAGAGTGATCTGCCTGTAGACTGCCCTAGCGAAGTACGGGTACATCAGTTGTACGTTGCGTGCACGAGTCGGGAACCCATCGGTACTATTCATTTTCTCTCCAGTATATTATACGGCATTGTAATAAATTTTCACTGAATTTTTTTAATTTACCATTACTGTAAATGGGAGATGTGGCTTAATTTTTTTTCCATTAGTATAGTCGTGCGAAGCCGGGTCGGGCAGCTAGTGTTTAAATAAAGAAACGTACGAACAAATTCCTGAAAAAAAAAAGTGATTTCATGAAAACGACATAACACATCGTGAGGCGTGAAACCGAGCCTGAAGGTGGGTTTACGATTGAAAATCTTAAGAAATATAAACTTAACTTGTACGCCGATGAGCACATGGTTAAATAATATTGCGAATTTCCGGTTTATGATAAACTTAGTGGTTGTTAATTACCGCCAATGAAAACGGGCAAGAATGCAGCCATGTTATATAAAGATGAATTTTTGACTTCCTAGGTATCGTTTACATTTTGAGTGCATTTTGTTTAAGAATCTTTGACGATCAATGATTTGTTCAATAAATCATATTTATTCATAGTACAATTAGTTAGAACTAGGAGGGAGATATTTGTTATGTACGGTTATGTACCTACTTTAAATATCACACACATTTCTAGAATTGAAATCAAACTACCATTTATGTCGTAGTTTAGAATTTGTGCACAAAATAGAATCAAAAATATTTAACTTTAATATAAATACTATTTCATGTAATATGATCATCATCTTTTCCGAGCCAACATAAAATAGATTTCAGTTAATAAAAACTATTAATTAATTTTGAATTCAGTTTTATAGACTCGTAAATTAGCCAACAATAACCAGATCCCCACCACAATAATATTTACCGAACACATAAAAAGAAAAAAAAATATGTTTCGATCAGAACTTTATTTTTAAATATATTGTGCGTTTTCAATTCTTGAAATTATAATTTATGTTTTCCTTCTCTTTTCATACTATTTCATAACCTGTTTCCCCCAAGAAAAAATATTCCACGCCAACAACCCATTCTACTGTGTTCTGATTGGTGATTTCCATGATTCTTAAGGCGGGGGTATATATCCATCTCTGTTAAGTCTTAAGCCAACATATGATTCGCACACGGCCCGTCAAAGCTCCTACACGGAAATCATAAACTATCCCACTAGAATACTTAAAGTCGTGTCGTAAGTACACGATTAATTCGTAGAGCTCAGTTTCCAGTGGCGAGCCCGCCTCTAGGCCCGCCCGGTTCAGCGCTGACCGGCCGAGCGGTCCCGAGCTACTCGCCCCGCGAGCGCGCGTAAATAACGTCGCCTTTACGACCGGCGACGCCGCGCCTTTACGACCGGCTAATTCGCCGGCGTCGATAACGGCCTCGGAAACAGCGGAGCCGCTGTCGCGCCCGCAACCAGACCACGGCAGGCGTGAAACGACTGGACGAGTCACATCTACATATGCCGCGGGACTCAGGCTGGAAATCAGTGGCCGGCACAGGAATTATTTTTTCCAAGGGTTGGGGGCGTGATGTTGATGGAAAAAAAAAGGAAACGAGTCTTTCAGTGCTTGCCAGAGATGAGAAACATCTAACTTCGGTAACGAGCATATTCATGTGTTCTCATGTTGCAAATACACTTATAATATAAAATTTAACGTACAATTCTTTATAATAACGTCAAGCGGTATAATATACTCGCCAATTGTATTTTCAACTATATTTTTTAACGCGAATCACACAATAGTTTCCGCACCCGCCGCTGCTGGAGCAGCGACGTCGACAATCGAATCATTTTATTTGCAGAGCGAATTTTTAAACTATATCATGAAACGACTAAACACTGGCTTTGGACCTAATTTTAGAAAATAGATTTTTTATTAAAATATTTTCAATCTTGTTAAAATTCATTAAACTTTTAATAGTTTAAAGTTTCCCTTTGGCTTTGTGAACGTTGGTTGGTGCCATCCACCACAGATGGCAGCACAGTGATTACACATTTTTGTTCCAAGCAACTTCCGTTATATTCACGAAATTTCTCCTGCCAAATGCTTTGTACAGAGAGTTAAGATTTTACACATCAAAAATCTTTAGATGCATTAGCATGGATTATTCGGGCGTCTGACTCTGGGTCGGTGAATGTTTCTCAAGGCGGAGAAGTGAATCGCAAGGCGAGGGTCCAGCCTTGTTTACGGATGACATCAGAAGACCGCCGTCCAGGTCACAGCGGGGCGTTGTGCCGTCTGCGCCGGTGGTCCTCGGGAGAGGCTGACGGCACGCCCAACTGCCTGGTCTGGGCGGCGACAAACACTGTCAGCTTCCCACCTCCAAGCAACTGTAAATAAAGAAAGCCCTCCCTCCCATAGCACAGAGTGTGCAGAACTCTGGGCGCTGCCTGGGCGTCTATTCGCCTCTGCAGCAGTTCAGCAACAGTTACATTGGAGACTGATACCGGACAGCTCTATACTAGCAACATATGCGAGAGTGATCAATAACCAGGCGGCAAGGGTGTGAATACAAGAATATTTCAAACATTAATTGTTAATATATATTAAATTATCTTGTCTCAACATGATTAATTTATAAGAATTGTAAAGAAATGGAGGTTTATCCACCACACCATAATCTGTATAAATATTTTAAAAATGTTTTTCTAAAGTATAACAAAAATATTTTCGTTGTCATAATGTTAGTACCACATTTATTATACAAATGCATTGTTCATACTGGGCATACCACCTGCCATCTATCGGACTGGCGTGACAACAACTGAAACATTTTCTAAGTAAATTAAAGTGTAGTCATTATAAGAAGAAGAAAAAAATTTGGTTTATATGAATTTTAGAACTATATGCGATATTTTTATAAATTTTTATTGAGCATAATGAAGAAGTTATACATTTTGGCGACTTTTTACTGATTTGCATGGACATAGAACTACGTTTTAGATTGGTTCTATAATTAGCTAAGGTATAACAAAAATGGCTAGTTAGAGCCTTCAGGTCTGTATTATATTTGTACATTTACATTTGAATTTCTATTCTTTAAATTGACTTAGTTTTTTTACAAAACTAAACAGAGGTTTTTTGTTTAGGGAATAAAATAATCGAAGCCATTTAAGGACTTTAGACGAAGTTGACAAATAAATACTATAGTTGTATATAGCTGGCAGATTATAGCCAATAAAGATACTTTATTAGGGCTACGCAAGATTATAAACGATAACTGAAGGCGAGGGAGCACTAACGTTCTACTCTACATAAAATTATATCGTGATAAAGCGAAAATCAAATTGGAAATTACTCGTAGTTATATACCTAGATGTGTGGCACATCATGAGTTAAGGAGAAATTGTGTTAATTAACACAAATCGTTTAACCATTTCCATGAATTGGGTTTGTACGAACTGCAATAAAAACAACAAATTTTCAGTTTTTTTAATAATTTTTAAAGTTACTAAGATGGGTATATTATAACGTGTAACTGTACGAAGTAAAATCAGTTTTAAGTAAATGTGGTATGAGGACCTTATTACTTCATCTTTTCCCACCCCAAAATGTGTGTTAACTCACGCCTTATTTGTTAACTGCCAGATGGAGTAGTTTAGTTTTTCAACTAATTACACTTGGAAATCAGCCTTTCTGTCTCTACAAAAATTTCTGTGTGTGTTTAACGTTAAGACAATTTGTATTACTATGGCTACTTGAGATACAGCTTGACTATTTGCTGCATCACTGCTGTTTCTCAGTATCTCGTTGAAACTCGACAGGCTGAGAAAACCCGTAAATATCGATAAAAAAAAGCATTCGACTAGACAAGTGATTTCATCACATTGGAGAGTAAAATATTGGCATCTGTTTCCTCGTGAACTTATCGGTTTTTGAAGATCTAAACCTATTAAAGAAGCGGTGGAACTTGTTCCTGTTTTGAGGCCACAATTACTTATGAGATTCTCACGTGTGTGTATATTTGTAAATTTATATACACACACTTATTTGCATAAATGAGACCATTTTCGGAAACAGCTAGAACCAATTAAAATTCATAACTATCGAGCCAGAAATGTTCTTCTTGATCTTAAGAGACTTATTCAAATAAATATTTATTTTATATTTATTATCTAATTATTTGAGATGAATGAAAATTGATTGTTATATTGAGATAACTAGTTTATCGTTAATTACTATAAAAGGCATTAAAGTATCGTCTACAAAAGTTACCCAGTAGTAGTAGGAGGTATGTTTTAAACCTAGCAATTGGAAATTTTCTGCGCATTTAAATTTTTTTTTACTTTTTTTTAGTTACATAGTTATTCCAAAATAATAGTTGAAAGTAACTGTTGATTCTCGTTAAAAGACCTTTGTGTTAAGTCGAGGAACAATTGACTACGTGCCATTTTGTTTTATTGGACTTATCAATGCACCTGATATTATTATGTTAGTCTAATCTAAAGGTTTTTTTTTAAATTTTACTTGCCCTTGTAGTAGTATAAACACACCACACACAGCTATGCTTTACCCAGGATTCGAAAATTCAGGACTATTCTCGCTAAAGTTGGGAGCTGGCCTGTATTACGCTCTGGTCGAGATATTTCGCTACTCCTTCATCGCACCACACTGTCTGCTAGAAGTAGCCCTTTTTGTAGAACTTATAATCTGCTAGAGCCCACTGGTGCCAAAAAAAGCTAAATCATAAGTTAGCTGCAAAAGTGTGTACATGTGTTCTAGAATTCGAACACGTTTTCAAGACATTGTTATTAACACGATGTTGTTTTATTTATATGCCTATTTTACACGATACTAATTCTTCTTTCAGGCACAACGATTTTAGTTGTAAAGTCACAACACGGTTTTTCGTATTTACCTGAGACGGTATTTTTTTTTCAACTCGGTGCTGTTATTGCCACTTACAAACCTACAAATTGATTGGAAACACAACCCAAATATTTTGGTAGGTTATTACTTGTAAAAATTGAGTTATAGTCTATACATCTTTCCTCTAATATAAAAACTCCTTCCTGAAACCCAACACCTTTATAAAATGCCTATACTCTCCATAAAAACCACTCCTTTGCCCTAAATTGCAACCCAACTTCCCAAAAATCTCGCTTTTCCTCTTTAAAACACCTCTTTTGATTTAAACCACACTTCCCACCTAAACTCAAATAAATTGAATTAAATTAAAACGAAACCCACATGTTCCCTTAAAACTACCACTACTACCTTAAAGACAATTAAAGTGCTTAAGAACCTCCCCCCCCCCCCCAAATCTCTTATTTGGGCACACATACGGTGTGGAGAGCTTAAGAAAAGACTATACGATTGAACTACAGCTCCAGATATCCGAGTGGTGTCTGGTTACGGAAATCATTCAAGAATACGTTTTGTTACCATATTTCGTTTTTAAACTATATTTTCAGAAGAGTGACAATGGCTAAAAAGGGTGTTTTCAGAGTAATTTTTTAACTTGGAAATATCCGGTAAAACTTCTTGAAAGCACTCAAGGGAAACCTATATCTTCATTTCTCCGCTGTAAATACATAGCGATTCTTTGCACGACGAGAAGACTGCGCGCTAGAAGCACCAGGGAGCGCCGCACTTAACCTAACTCGCAAACACATGCGTCCCAGACTAGCCACGTGGGTACCAGGCACTAGACCGAAAGTATTTGACCGAAATTTCGAAAAAAACGACTTTCGGCCTAGTGCCTTTCCGTCTAGTGCCTCTCGCTCTAGTGACTTTCGGTATAGTGATTTTCTGCCTACCGGCACGTCCCCCCATGAGTATGTTCTCCCAGGCCAGGGGTCGGCGGACCGCGGCTCTTTACCTGTGATGTTGGGCTCTGCATCTCGCTGCTGCGAACATTCACGAGGCGTGTTCCAACCTGCGCGCACCTGCCACCGCACTCGCCCGGGGGCTTTTTATTATAGCAGTTAATACGTTAAAATAATTTGTTTTCTTGTTTTATCAGTAGAGCTCTACTAATGACTACGATATGTTATACATTTGCGTGTTTTTCTTTTGCTAAGTAGCCTTTATTTCTAATATGTTATGTCGAATTTGATTATATCTATTTTTATCGCCTTAAAACGCCAAGAAGATACAGAGAAAATACGTGTTGCGGCTCTCTTAAGAATTGGAGAATCTGTTTACTTAATATTTGGCTGGTCTCAGTCGGAAGTCTGCCGCCCCCTGGCCGTGGGAATGGCGGGGTGGACAAGTGCAGCTGACCAGGCCGAGGAGGTCCGTCGTAAACTGGGGACATGTTCCCGTGAGAGCCCCTCCAATAAACTCTCTTCCGTCGGCGGGCGTGATCAAAGAGCGGTGGTCACCCGGGGCTCGCTGTCGGCGACCGAGCGCCGCGCCTCGTGGCAGACGCCGGGTGCAGTGGTTCCCTCGGGCTGCCGACCCCAGCCCAGTCCTGGACCATCCTTCTTGTCCCGCTCACTTCTTGCATGTCTGTGCCCGTGGTCTCCCCTGTGTCCGTGCAGGTTTTACCTGGGCCCAACTCAACCACATAGTTATGATAGGGGAGTTAGTCATGGCATCACTCGCTGCCATGGCTGGTCAATTCCCGGACAAAGCACATGCTGCGTGCTACCTTTTCTACATGGCTTAAACCCAGCATCATTAAGCGTATAGGCTTCGGCCCGAGACGCACTTTGAGTCTTTCCTAACCATAACCCTCCCAAGCAAATACATTTAGTTCAGTTGGGTTGACAAATAAGTGGTTCCTTGTCTGCAGATGACGAAGCACAACAGAGTAACCCATAGTTATTTACAAATTCTCGTGCTACTTTTGTTGGAGGAACATTCTAAAAAAAAACTTTCCAGTTAAAACACCTTATTGCATTGTTAAAAGTTTTTACGTATCTATTTAGGAGAATACCGGTTACAAATTATCAGGTGATCCTTTTGAATGATACTTATATGTTCGCAAATATAGCAGCACTGAGTTAAACTACTTCAAACATAACTTACCATAATCATCTTGTAGTGTTAACAAAACTTAAAAAAACTTGTTAAGTCCACAGCATAAACACTCTTTTTCTTTCCATGTATAATTACAATCTGTATGGAAAACAGAAATTAAAAGTTGGAACCCGACGCAGTTTCATTAAATATCCAGCTATCTGGAACTGTAAATAACACTTGGTTTATTCCGTAATTTCTAGTTATGTACTCTCAAACGATTAAAGAATATATTACAACGCTACTACTTAATACTTTTAAATGACTACACTAATCAATTCATTTCTTAATGTTTGTTCTAATTGCATCTTCAGCATGTGTTTGATGTTTTTTGAGCATCTGTAATATCGGTTGAATCAGTTCAGCTAGTTAATTGATTCTTCCTTTAAATTTAATATAGTACAAATGCCAAAACTAATTTAAGAAAAGTGTGATATTAAATTTACATAGCGTAGAAAGAAATGAAGGTGGCTCTTATATTTTGACAAAGGTTTGAGTCGGATCTTAAAAATATTGTTAAGCATACCATGGCTGTATGACTGTGTATTTGACAATAGTTTTCTTTAAGATAAATGTTAAAGCATTAATTTAAATTGAGCCTAGCGAAGTTGTGTACTAATGACAGATCAGTCACTAGTAATAAAAATCCCGCCTGCAAAGAGGCTCGTTTCCTAACCTATAAAACAGGACAAAAACAAAGTTGACATAGCTTCAAAAGTAAATATAAATAATTTACACATTCCCTAGAACACTTTTATAATTAAATATTAAATCCCTTCTAATACATTTTAAACCACACCGCAGACTCACACAAATATGTAACACTCTCGTCTTGAGAAAATCTAACTTTTAACTATCAAGAAGATACTTTAAAAAACAAAATGTCTGCTTGGAAGAATTTTCGTTTGAAGTTAACATTTCAGCTATCCAGTACTCTGTAATCACCACTTTTGTAGGGATTATTTTTGTGCTCGAGAAAGAATGAATACGTCATCCGGGGTATTTGAACGTGGTTGTGGTCGCGCAGTTGCAGGACGCACACGGTCGCTCGCTAGAGGTGCGCTCTTGTGGGTCGCGCTAAGACGGACGGGAGTGGGCGCCTGGAGATGGATGGTGGCTCGCCCGGCCGTGTCGCGGCGCGTCTGCTCCAGCCACAGAGTGGATTTAGATGTAGAGCGAGTCTACGCTTCTGCACACCGTGCTCAAGGTATACGTCACTGTGTAGGCGAGACACTGCTTCTTCCCTAAACTGGCGTAGATATTACAAGTATTACAAATCGCAGGTGTGCTCTGCGACGCGAATAAAAAATAAATCCTAGCCAGTTACGTTCGACATATTTTTGACGTCAGTGCAAAGAAATTCATGGATGCAACAGACTTTCCGATTAGGGAGATAATTTTTTATTTCTTTCGCGACTCGGGAACGACATCGAAATGCGTGTCAGAATGTTATTTTCCGTAGATGGTTAGACTCATGCATTGGCAATATAATTAAAAATATTAAGATATTTTTAAAAGTTGTTTTATAATTTTAAGTGTGAAGTATTTTAAGTGTTTTCGCGCTCAATGATTTTTCCAAAGAAACCTTACATTTGGATTAAACATTTAACTTTAAATCTTGTGACATTAAATATATTTGTGTGTATGTATATAAACTATATATTTTATATATATATACTATACATACATAGTAAATATTTACTGTCATAATAATGAACAGGAATATTTCATACTGTATCATTTTTATTTTGTTTGTAACGCTTGTAAAATACCCCATGTTCATAAAAGAGGGATATTTTGGTGTCGCATCTCGTTATTGTCGTCGTTCATGTTGCGCTGTAGTGATTCCAGCATAGCATCTAGTAGGGAGTTTTAAAGCTTTTCTTATATATTGTTAACTAGCTGCCCGACCCGGCTTCGCACGGCTATACTAATGGAAAACAATTAAGCCACATCTCCCATTTACAGTAATGGTAAATAAAAAAATTCAGTGAAAATTTATTACAATGCTGTATAATGTACCTGAGAGAAAATGAATAGCACCGATGGTTTCCCGACTCGTGCACGCAACGTACAACTGATGTACCTGTACTTCGCTACGGCAGTCTACAGGCAGATCACTCTTGCGCCGCTCATTATACATGCCCCTCCTTGTGGGTACGCCACTGCCGCGCGATGCCCGTTGCCATGGAGACGCAGAAGGCATGGACAATGCAAAATCCTGTTCTCATACAGACAAAGTACCCACTGTTGCCTGGTTTTAACCACCCATGGGATCTAATTTTCGGAAAATGTCTTCCTGCGTAACATAAGGAACATTACTGTGAAGTTTCAAGTCTGTAAAATATTTATATACTTTAAAAAAAGGGAAATAAAAAACAAATTAAACACAGACAGAGGAAAAAAAACAATAGTTTAGGTTTGCGATTTAAAGTGATAAAAAGTATTTAAATACTAATTGAACTCTTATGAGGGTACTGATTGCTTCGTTGTTAATATCACACGGGTGTTCTTTACTTGTATGGGAAAATAAGAATGATAAGGCATCTACAGCGTGGCAACAATATTAAAAGGCAATAGGAAATAAACTTCTATGCGCATGCGGCATTGTCAACACACACTTCGTACGTGTACTGCATGTTGTATCTAACCCCCTTCAACGCATTTGATTCTAAATTGGACTTTTAGTAAGGATCCCTAATGTTATTGATAATATAATATAGCTTATAGCCTTCATCGATAAATGTACTATCCAACACTGAAATAATTTTTCAAATCGGACCAGTGGTTCCTGAGATTAGCGCATTCAAACAAACAAACAAACTCTTCAGCTTTATAATATTAGTATAGATTTTGGCCTACCTAAGTATGTACACACCAAAAATCCTTTTTCAATTTTCTGGTACGAAATCTTGATGCTGATTGGTTCAACGAACGTGGCAGGTTTTTATATGCACGATAGATGTTGGCCAGAAAACGTCGCCCTCCGCAGCCTCGCCTGCAATAGACCGCGGCTTGCCAGAACTATTTCCGTTCCGTACGAATCATCTGTGGAACAGTCCCATATGAATACGTTGATTAAATAAATTAAAATACCGTATGCTCCATACTTATCAAATAAACTAATAATTACAGTTTACGGTCTCGTAAACATCTTCACGTAGAGGCCACTAGAGATTTATGATATGTACGTATTCCCAGGGCTAGGTGACTAGCAGGGCCCCGTACCGAATCTTCTATTAATAACGTACAAATAATTTAAAATGTTTGTTAATAAACTGTAAAATACTATTCGTTATATAACGTAAACGTAAAACTATTTATTTTGTTTATTTTTATGTTATTAACTTACAAAAAATTAAGCAAAACTATCGTAATTTGAGGTCTTGGTTGATTTGACAATTTAAAAAAAAAGTTTGTATTTCAGATTTTCCGAATTATCTCTTGGGGGTATGTTAATGCCCCTCTTCACAATAGCAGAGCCCCGCAAACGTTTGTTAATGGGCCAGAGTCCCGCATATTCTGGAGCCACACTGCGCATTCCCCATACCTTTGCAACACTTCTCTCATTGGAGTGAAAGTCTCGTTCCGCACTGAGCTCAGCCAATTAGTAGAGACCTGCAAAATTCGCGGATTCATTGACCTCTAGGATAGACTCCACAGTCCTTCAAATACTCGCGACAATGACACCTGTTCATTGGCTACTGACGCGTGAGACGTCTCAAATAGGCTGTCCGTAATTCGGCACTTTCTTGGTTTAGTGTTTCCCATTGGCTCACAGTTCCCCGGATAAAATGTGGGCCAATCGCAGAAGCGGTACGAAGGTATAGTTGTTTTGATGCTAGCCTATCGCGAAACTAATCCGCGAATTTTGCATTTCTCTACCAATTAGGGACCATATACTTAAATATAGAACATCCTCGATTAACTATAAAATAACTACGCTATGTAAAAACTTCATTCTTCAAACCAAAGAGTGAATTGTAGACTACCATAACGCAAAATAGTTCCGCGATAGATAACCATCTCTACGGATGAAGCGTACGAATATCAGAATGTAGCACTGGTACTTTTACAAAAAATTCCTTTGGAAACCAGTTACCAAGAAATAGTTTGCAATACTACAAGAAAGATCTTGTAACTTTATACAACACAAGGCTATTAATATTTTTCTATATATGAAATACTTTTTCGAGATAATACTGAGTATTTCTTACGAAAATTGACCCATAATTTTATATTTTAATTCACGTTTCATTCAAGCATAACTTTTTTTTAACCCATGGGAAAGATAATCGAATATTCAATAATTGGACTATGTTTTAATTTATTATGCTTATTAATGTGAGTAGTAAATACAGGAAAGTTTTTCAGGAAACGATTTACAAATAACTTAACTAATTGGAGGTACTGGGACAACACAAATCATTGATTCCTGCGTAAGAATCCGAACCAGAAACCGAACTGCGAATATTATTTGGTAGTGATACAGTTGTTTTCATGTAAAAGTACCAATTTAAAAATGCCTGTAATTTTACATCAATATTTCTGTTCCATCTACAAAGAAAAAAAGTCGCAGTGTAGCAATAAAACCCCGGCTCACGGAAACGTCCACCACGTTTCCCACTTGCGAAACATCCGAGTTTCTCCTCGCTGGAGACCAAACCCGCATCACCCTGTATTCCGAGTAGAGTTGCCTACAGATTGATCAACCTCATTGAAGTAAAATTCTGTTATTATACTAGTTTTTTAGGAATGTTTACCTACCGTGCAGGCTTGTGAAAATTACAAGGCGATTTTCCGTTCGCACTGGGACACTATACTCACATACGAGTGAAAATGCTTTTAGTGAAACAAACAGAATATATTGAGCAGAAAACCTGACGGAGGAAATAGCCCACTTCCGGAAATTATTTTTCCAATGCCCAAAACACATGTGGCCTTGACCAGGAACCAGTTGCACGCTGTATACGAAAGCTTCAGTACTTGGAAGACGTTTACTAGCTTCTCGCTGGAGAAGAAACTTGTGCATGTTTGGACGTGTTGCCACTCTCCCAGCGAGTTTCGATTACCCAGAGCGAGCGAAACTCCTTACTCGCTCACAAGATCTTGTACATAAATGTTTTTTTGTTTATGTTTGTATTTCAAAACATAATTTGCCTTCTTCAAGCTGTGTCAATCGAGAGTATAAGATCCAAGTTCAAAAGCCAGTGTCATGCGAATACTGAGAAAGTAGACAAGGGTTTAACTATTCCTGCATGAGCAAAGTAAGTGGCGAGTTAAGGGGTTCAGGCAAGTGTGATGATCTGTTACGAAGATTTTACTTTACGTTTGGCTCTAAGATAACTAACGAAGGATTGACTGTTCTATGTATATGTTGATAAGAATTTATACCTACCATTAATATTTATTTGGAGGATTATTTTTAAATTTTCGTTTTGTATAAAAAAATTTGCAGAGAATAAATCTGGCAAAAATTAAAATTTTTTTGACACAGTGCTACTCCTTGTTGTTATTTTTATATTGGATTTGACTTAAACAGTACTGTTTATGTTTATCTGTTAGTGCAATCAGTGCAGCGACATGCTTCATTGATACGGCAATGGACTAATATTAGTAAGTACCAGGGCCACGGATTTCTCTTTCATCCATATCTCTGATTAGAGCTGTGATATTTATTCTTCTAGCATTTTATGGTATCGGAATGGCAGGTGAGACATGTAATTTACGTTTTTTTTTTTAATTTAAGGTAAGCTTCATTGCAGAGATGCCTTGCTCAATGGTCGTAACAAATGGAGCGTCTTTCTTAGAACACAGTTAACATTCGTGTAGCTCTGGTGATTAAACTGAATCGATAGAAGGGAGTTATTTTTTGCAATTCGTTTTCGTTAAGTCCTTACTTTCGTCACGTTTATTTTCTAATATCCTATGATAAATCCTTTCAAGAATTTTTACCTCGCTCTTTGGGAGCGAAAAGAAAAATGTAATTAATCTTCAAAGATTAAAACCGGTTTAGGTGTGTGCCATACGTGTTTAACTTTATTTTTAATAAAAAAAACTTAGCGTGAAATGATGATGCATGGACCGAGTGACCGAAGAGACTGTAAATGTGAGAACCGGTGTGATAAAAGCTAAATATCGCTCAGAAACGTGATCACTTACTTAGGATTCGCCATTCATTTCGGATTAAGAATATTAGGTGTAGTTTGCATACGTCGCGCTCCAAGGATCTAAACTGTTGACGCTATAAAATGTGGGTTAATATATTTGCTGCGAGCAGCAAAACGTTGGCCTTCGTACGAATAGTTAAAAGCTGATTTAAAATAAGCATATGAGGTAAGGCAATAAATAGTTTCTGCGATAACCGGTTAGAGAAACATGCCAGGAACGAAATAAAGAATACTTCATGAATTCGCTATCCTTGCCACTTCTTGCAATTGATGGCAATAAAACAAAAGTGTCATTATGCGTGCTTCGCTAAAAGGTAGAGCAAACATCTGCAGGGGAAGTGAAATTACCTTAATGTTTTTTTTTTGTTATTCCCCCTCTATTATAAATTGAACTTGCGTATTCCTTTGAAGACAGCAGAGAGAGTTTTCATAATGCAAATATGAAGATAATGTCAAAGAAAAAAATGTATATCCTACATACATGTCGGGAGTATTATAAACTAACTAAATCTTAAATTTTGGGTACGTTTCGGGAAGATTTCGAGGAAATTGTAGTTTTTTACTATGGAGCGACTTACGAAAAATTTTATTTTTTCATTTCATGGTTCAAAGATACACCAAAATCATTGACATCTTAAAAGTTATATATATAAACAGGATAACTACCTTAATTTTGCACATATTACTTTTATACTGTACATTATATATATGAGAAATTTTGATGTAGTTTATTAATGGGCAAAATCGGACAAAAGGGTATAAAATGGGGAATGCTTATTTTTTGTTTGTAAAAAAGACAAATCAGTATAACGTTTATATGAAAAATATTGCATCCTTTTGAAATTATTCAAGCTGGTAAAATAAATACCAAAAACTCTATCTGAATCAATTCTTTATACGAACAACTATTAATGTAAGGTTGGAAAAATCAGAGGTTAAATTAATAATTTTTGATACAACCAACATTACTGCAAAATGAGAAATGTGGTTGAAGCATATAGTATAAAATCCGCTCTAAGATACTGAAAACATTGTGAATACCATTTAATGTATTTGTCCTAAATAATCTCTTTTATGACCAAACGTTAAAAGGGCACAAAAATTCAAAACTCCGTTAGAAGGCACAATATCAAATCCGTTCAAAATTGTTTCTAAATCTGCTAATATTACCTAAATATTTTTCAGAATTGTTTTTGAAATGCAACCCTTAGCGAAAGGGGCGAATATTTAGATTAGTTGTTAGCTTATGAGAGTAAACGGATATGTTTTTTGAAGTGGATTTTTCACTAGTGGCATAGCAAAGAACATTCCAAATGTGCCAGCTCAATTATAAGCTCTTTGCTATGTCATTGCTACTGAGAATATTATATGAAATTCTAAGAAAATGCTGAATGCTTGAATAGAAAGAATTTGAATAATTTTGGCTCTATGGAATATACAAAATTTTGAACGATAATTTTGAGAACATTACGATGTTTTGGTCAAAATATTCCACAAGTTTTAAAATGTTCCAGATGTTAAATAATCTGAAGAAAAAAAAACAATGAATTTTAAAATCTACCTGCGCCTGTAGGATGAGTTGAAAAGAATTCTTATGACTGCCTTCTAGTGAATGTATTTACTTAATTAAACGATTTTTAATTCCTAACAAGATGTCTTCCATTTTTTATCGCCCGTGTTTCATGCGGTGGAAATCGGTTAAAAGGCCTTTGCATATTGTTTATTTTGGAGTAATTTTTAATTTATTATTTTTAGCAGCTTTTACAACCATGTTTTAGGAGTAAGATTTATGAATACATGAAGAAATAACAACTGTAAGTAGTATAAAAATGGAGGTCCGACAACAGGCTGGTGGCTGTGGTGCTGTGGTGCCGGCAGACATTTTGGATTGTGGTGTCACGGCCGCTATATTGGATGACCTTCACATTTGACCTCGAAGTTTACCCCGGCCTCCATCTTGACTGACCTTGACCCTAACTGCCATCTTGGATCCCGCCATTTTCTAATCCGCAATTTTGTAATCTAACATCACGACCGCCATTTTGGATCCTAACATGACTGCTGCCATCTTGAATAATGACGCCGCCACTATTTTGGATTCCACCATTTGAAATTAAGACATTACGACCGCCATCTTGGATTCTGATATCACAGCCATTTTCTTCGATTTCCACAGCTATCGACTTGTTTTCGTCTGCTGGAGCCCACCTTCTTTAATGATGTAATGTCCACCCCATTGCAGATCGCCATTTTGGGTGATATAATGTTCGCCATCTTTGTTTCTGCTGTTTTATTTCCGAGAGTGTGCCTACATCGTCTTATTATATGTATGTAAGGTCAATGTTTCATTACCTACCAGTGTTGCTATGACTCTTATAGAAATATTATATTTAACTTTTTATACAAAATATATTAGAAGCAAGATTATTCAAACCATGTAAGGTTGGACGTATGGCTTCGACAACTGTCATTGAGATGTATAAAAGACTAAGAATTAAAAAAAGGTTTATATAATAATTACACTAATTCGGACTTATGATGTTTTGTAACACAGTATAATAGCAGAACGAATTGGAGGCGAAGCTGCCATTTTAGTTTTCAGTGTTTGCTACTGGTAGTGATAGTATCGGGTATTGAACATATCTTCTAGAGTGTGCTACTGCTGTGTTAGTTTACTTCTTACCCGCTAGAGTGCATTAGAGTTAATCACCAGATCGTCATCGGTCATATAGGGGAGAGTGGGGTAAAACCGGGTAGGCGGGTCATACCGGGTAGGGATGTTTCGCCGAAGTTAGTGCTGCTATTTCGTGGCTGTGGCATGAACTCGTTCCAGAAACTGCAATAGACAGTGTGTCTTGAGTTACAGTCGCGTCGGGTTGCGGAAACGAAATCTGCGTGTGTTTTAAGTTTACGTGATATAGCTTTCAGATATTTCGATGATTTGGTTTTAGGATATACATATCCCACTGCGGTTCTTTGTTTGAGGTAAGTATATGTATGATTTCAATATATTCATAAGATTATTTTGCATAGTTGATAAAATTTCTATCATGCTTTGTGTGGAAATGGACGCCATATTTTTTGCAGGTTGTAGCATGGGGCAAAACCGGGTACACACAGGTAGGGTAAAACCGGGTATCCGGTTTTACCCTAACCCTGGCGACTTTGTTGTAGAAATGTAACCAATTTGTAATTGCAAATGACTTACAGCCTTATATTGTGCGTGGGAAAAATATATGTACTCTATTTAATATAATTAATATTTATATTCGTTTTTATTTAAGAATTTAAATTTCACATGTGCATAAATTATATCGGAATATTTCTTTCAAATTTTAAATTGACTTTTTTTCCTTCTTTCATCAGGTTATCAGGATGCCACGTCATTATGTAAGAAAAACTCGTAGGGCGAATTGGACAGAAGAAAGTATGACAGGTGCTATACGAGATGTGCTAGAAGGGACAATGGGCTACAAGAAAGCATCACAGGCGTATGGTGTTCCACAATCTACACTTGAGGATAGAGTTCGGAAGGCCCGTCAAGAGAGTTTATCACCACAAACAGCTGCCGAAAAGAAGTTGGGTCGTTATACAACAGTGTTCTCTGCGGTACAAGAAAAAGAACTCATCGAGTTTATTTTGTTTTTTGAAGAAAGGATTTTTGGTCTTACTTTGGCTGATTTTCGTGAACTCGCGTTTCAGTTAGCTGAAAGTAACAACATTCCGAACACATTTAGTAAAGAAAAAAGGAAAGCAGGGAAGGATTGGCTGTATGGTTTTTTACAAAGGCACAAAGAACTCTCATTGAGAAATCCAGAGAAAACTTCAGTTGCACGTGCAAAATGTTTCAACCGTGTGTCAGTTGGAAAGTTTTATGATCTCTTGGAATTACTTTATGAAAAAAACTAATTCTCTCCCAACAATGTCTATAACGTTAACGAGACAGGCATTATGACAGTACCTAACAAACCTTCAAGAATTCTAGCTCTTCGTGGAAAAAAGCAAGTAGAGTGTTTGTCATCATCTGAAAGAGGCACCCTTTTGACAGTTGAAACATGCATGAACGCAGCAGGCAACTTCATGCCCCCTATCTTTGTCTTCCCAAGGAAGAAAGAAAACCTCAAGCTAATGGATTACACACCTCCTGGCTCCTTTGCTGTCTACCATCAAAGTGGATGGATCCAGAAGGAATCTTTTATTATATGGTTCAAGAAATTCATAGAATTTACACATCCGTCATTTGAAACACCTGTGTTGTTACTTCTTGATGGCCATGCTTCCAACACAAAAAGTTTAGAACTTGTCAACCTAGCAAGGGAAAATCATGTGTCATCTTGTGTTTCCCTCCACATTGTACACACCGCTTACAACCAAATGTTGTGTCATTAATGGCCCCTCTGAGTGCATATTATGACCAGGAATTTCGGAAATGGCTATTTGAACATCCTGGACAACAATTGACTATATTTGAAGTGGGAAAATTGTTCAGAGGTGCAATTTTAAGAGCATATTTAATGCAAACTGCTGTCAGTGGGTTTGAAAAAACTGGAATATACCCATTTAACCGAAATGCAATTCCCGATCATCTGTATGCTCCTGCAGAAATCACTGACAATCCCATTCCCACAGCAGATCATCATCGAGAACAGTCACGAGATGAATTAGGACAATCATCTGCTGGAGAAAACTTAATACAAGTTCGGCCTTCAGTATCTAGGCCTACAAGTGACACTTCTCCGTCTTCAGCATCTAGGCCTACAAGTGACACTGCTCCACCTTCAGCATATAGGCCTACAAGCGACACTGCTCTGACTTCAACATCTAGGCTTATAAGTGACACTGCTCTGCCTTCGGCATCTAGGCCTACAAGTAACACCGCTCCACCTTTAGCAACTGTAGGCCTATAACTGATTGACATAGCTCAGCCATCAACATCAAAAGGTGAAGAATCAGGTTTCAAGATTTCTCCTCACATGCTCAGGCCACTTCCAAAGCAAAATGAACAACCAAAATTGATAGCCAACCGAAAAAGAGGGAAAACTGTAATTTTGACTTTAACTCCATATAAAAATGAACTTAAAGAAAGAAGATTTGGCCAATTCAAAACAACTTAGGCCTCCAAAACGAAAAAAGCTCTTTGAAGTTGAGCAGAAGACAAAGTCAAAGAAACGACAAACGAAGAATCATCAGGAAGAGTGGTTATCATCCAATGCTGAAGTGAGTTCTTCCTCAGAGGAAGAAGATACCACAGCCTGTATGTTTTGCAATGAATTGTTTGTGTATTCACGATTAGGAGAAGAATGGATACAATGCTCAGTGTGTAGAGAATGGGCTCATTAAGAGTGCAGTGGACATGATTTGAGTAAAAATTATGTTTGTGATTTTTGCACCAATGTTTCTAGTCAGATTTGCCGTAAATAATGTTTTCATTTCCCACAAGATTTATCTAAACCTTTTATGAATTCAGTATCTTTAGTGTTAGTAGAAGGCTGGATACCATGCTTAGTGTGACGATATTTTGCTCATTGAGATTGCAGTGAACATATTCGGAGTGTTTCTTTTATTTTTTTAATGCTGATTTCTAGATATATTTGCCTTAAATATGTAGTTATGTGAATTCATTTTCTTAAAATTTAGAGTGTAAAGTGTGAATTTCAAATAGAAATCTCGTCACTAGGGGACATGTTAGTAGTTTTCTTGCAGGTACCCGGTTTTACCCCACCCTTTGCCCGGTTTTACCCCACCCTTTGCTAAAATCACAAATTTTTGTATATTCAAATATATATATATATTTATCCAAGACAAAAGTATTTCATTTCAACTATATTAGGTTTTCGATACAAATGTTGCTAATTTATACTATCCATTCAGCACTTAATGATGGTTTTATAAGTCCAAAACTCTTTGATACCCGGTTTTACCCCACTTTCCCCTAATCTACTATACTGTCAATCATTTGGGCCGCCATATTGGAACTCTGTAATAATTAACCTATATATTCGGAAAATATTTCCAAAATCATTTAAAAAATTACCTATTAATATACTGATAGAGTCCATCATTTTCAATCTGTGGCTCAATACGTTTTCGACGCAAAAATGTTATTTTAGCTTAAAAATATCTATTGTATAAATTATGGTGAAAAATAATATAAGTGCTTAAATTCCCCATCTATCAGCCACCAGTCATATTGGCTGCCATTTAAAAAAAATGTACTAATTAACCAAATATATGGGAAAAATTCTAAAAATCATTTAAAATTTACATATTAATAAATGTTAATTAGATCAATTTTTGTTTTATACGATCCTCTGACAATGCTAAGAGCAATTTAATATTAAAATTATCGTTTAAAACCTTTTATTTCACAATTTTTTGTTGAGTTTATTAATATTCATTATTAAGAACAAGGGTGCTATACACGATAAAAGTCAGGCTGAATAAATATGTTAGGCAGCGTCACTATCCCTACCATGGAGACAGTATTCGGCACAACTAATGATTTATAGATCATGAAATGGAAGCATATAGGCCAAGCGTATTCGAACCATGAGAATTTCTTTTTAGATTCTTGGTATTCATTTCAAGCAAGTAAAGACAAATTACAAACATGTAGGCCAAGCGTCTCCGAACCGCAAAGCAGGTAAAATGTACCTACAATGTTAGTCATACAGACCAAGCATGTCCGAAACATGGGCCTAATTTTTTGATTCTTTTCATGCCTTTCAAATAAACAATGACCTATTACAAGCCAGTCAAGACAAGAGTCTCTGAACCGCTAGACCTACAGTATGGATATAACATATTACAAGCATATCTGCCAACTAAGCAGGTTTTATGCTTACTATAGAAGCAAGAAATCCTGAAATATGTTTATGCATACTACAAGACAAAGAGGTGCTGTACCATTAAATATTCAGTCCTGACTACAGACTTAATGACGCACATTTAAGGAAAAGGACGCACATTCTGACACACAATCAACAAGTTAGGAAACGATAGAATATGGTTGGATACGACCGGCAAGATTCGATGAGATATGATTGACAAGATACGATAGGACATTGTAGGGTATGATATGATACGGTAGGGTACTATCAGTAGAATACGATAGAATACAATTGACAGGATAGGATAAAATAGGATTGGTAAGTAGTATACAAACGAAGCTCCTGCTATTAGAACTGGAGTCAGAATTGGGATAGGTTCAGTAACCGACCCTCATAACATCACGATGGCCATCTTGGATGACCTTTACGACCATTTTGGATCCGCTATTTTTGATTATGTCATTGTGTGTCACCATTTTTTTCTGCCATTCAGATTTTCTCTAGTAATCGAATGTCCCACTCCATAACATTGCACATTTGCTTTGGCCACCATCTTGATAATCCATATTTTTATGCTAGAAATTTGGGAACTATTTTGAAATAAATAAAAAATTAATTAATACAATTTTAATTTTAAATAGTACTTATGTCGTGGAGTTTTTGGTTAGAACCTGGTGAGGTCATTCGATTAAAAATGGCAACAGGTCCTTCCTCCACGAATGCCACCAGTAGACTGACCTCCCACTAATAATGCCAAGGAATATATTACATAATCCAGTGCGACATCATGATTGCCATCTGGGAACCTTCATTTTCTTTTTGTCTGCTAGAGGATGCTGCCATCATGTAAGTTTAATTTTTACTCACCAGAGTGCATAATTATTTAAAACCTTGACAGTCACCAGTCTTGACTGCCATCTTGACCGCCATATTGAAAAACGTAATTATCAAGCGTAAAATTAGGAAAAAAGTCCAAAAAACAATCAAATAAATCACTTAGTAAAATAATGGTAGGGAATTCAATTCCTTCATGTCTTATCTTAGAAAACTTGTCAATATTTTCTTCCTGTAGTACGATATATTGTTTCCATTCTTTTGTGAAATACTATTGACTTTCATTATAGGCGATGCAGATGTCAAGGTGTGATGATTTATACCAATTTAACGTACATTCGGCCAAAACAAAACTTTTTCTCAGCGGATGAAAAAAAAAATGTACCTACGCAGTTATTGATTTTTTTAAGTTATCACATCGTCCAAACTGAAAACAGCACTTGCCACAACTTACCATTCTCTGCAAAGGGTTCTTTGCACATTTGCATTTCTCATGACGTCGAGCATTGTAGGTTTTAACGAACGAAATGCCACAGTACCGACGCATATATGGTGTAGATGATACTACTGATACTTTTGAAACCACGCTGACTGTTCTTGATATAGCACAATATTCTTCTATTATTCGAACATATGATTATCCAGCCAAGGTCAAACACTGTCATTTAAATATTTCGTCAGTGAGAGTTAATTTATCTCATGCAAGAAACATGTTACAAGTAGTTCTGATTATTGCCAACATATGTCACCACATGTTTATTTATATATATATATATATATAGTGTGTGTTTGTGCGTATATCTTATATGCGGGATGCTCTCTCACG
This sequence comes from Bacillus rossius redtenbacheri, assembly GCF_032445375.1. Taxonomy (NCBI): domain Eukaryota; kingdom Metazoa; phylum Arthropoda; class Insecta; order Phasmatodea; family Bacillidae; genus Bacillus; species Bacillus rossius. Next base: position 263,368,766 of record NC_086330.1, on the reverse strand, counting down.
GCCGCAAGAGGTCTTCTAGACTCAAGGGGGAAAGGGAATTGTCTTGTATAAATTGTATGAATGAATTGAATTCTATCAGCTGGTTCAAGGCATAGTCATCGGCTGAGTATTAATCTTTTTGTTTGAATTCGACTTGACAAAAAAAATTGTTAATGCTATTTTGGTAACAGGAAACAAAATACTTCTCAATATATCTAGAGTCTTATATATTAAAATTGCATGGATGATTGATATTTCAATAATACATAGAAACACAGAAATAAATAAAAGCAGTCTTACAGAAATAAACTTATAGTTTAAAAACTTACAAAAAAACGCTTATATCGTTGAATGAACTAAAAATTAAAAAAAAATTAAATTTAGTTTTTTTGTCCAACAGCCGAATAATGCACCACAACCCTGTGTAACTGGACTATATCCTAAAATTTTCGTATTGACTATATCCTAAAATTAGTGACAGAAAAGCTATTAAAATCACAATGTTATTTCTGATAAAAAATTTAAGATAAATAATATCAAGCAACCAATTACTATTTTTAAAGTTTATATTGTTTGTAATTTCATATTGTTACGACCTATGTGGGGATAACTGGGTTGGTAAGGGATAGCCCAATTTAGTTTTCCAATTAAGATTTGTTACAGTTTTATTAATTACTAATATTTATTTTACTAATAAATAATTGTATTTTAAAATATCCGATCACCAATCAATGGCACATAAAAACGTTTATTCGCAAGTCAGTCAATGTCGGTCAATTTCCACAGTTTGAAATCGTCACTGGAGCCAGGCTCAGCAGTGGTTCGCCCCTTACCACGCGCCTGTCCACGCACACAGTCTCGCGCTACTCGGTCGTACACTCTAGATCATGTTGCTCTGCATCGCACCACTCTCAAGTGGGTCTTTTACCCTCTTCACCGATGTCGCACTTCCCTTCGCTCGCGGAACTCTCCGAACTCTCCGAACTCGCTCGGGACCCGTCACAGGACTCGCGGAACTCGTTGCGGAGGCTGGCATCACTGCTTAAGTATCTGAAGCGCCCTTAACGACCCGACGCCCGAAACATCAAGAAAGGTGGTACCTATTCACGCCACTCCGCGCGGCGGCCCGCGGAATTTTCATGACCGCTCAGCGATAGATAACAACGCCGAGGAAGGATGATGCGTGGGAAGCGGAGGGGGAAGGGGTAGCGATGACATTTGTAATCCGGCCAGACGCGCATGGCATGCATTACATCAGTAGACGCCAGTGGCCGTGCAGGGCCACCAGTTAGCTCCGAGCCTGGCATCGTAGTCTGATATCTCGGGTTCGAAACATTACATTCATTTTCGTAATGACTACATCCTCAAAATAGTGATAGAAATTTTAAGACAAATGATATCAAGCATACTGCGCTTTTATTTATACAAAGTTATGGTGCATTATTCATCTGTTGGACAAAATACTTAAATAATTTTTTTTTATTTTTAGTTCATAATATAAAGGCTTTTTTTAGTTCTTAAATTGTAAGTTTATTTGATTATTTTTAGTCTCAAAATAAAATTTTGCCATGTTTGATACAGTTGTAATAATCCATTTTGTACTTAATTGTTTACCACAGCACATTATCACTACCACAGAATTGCAGACCTTGATTAATTAATAAAAATTAAGACAACAACGGTTATAGCTAGCCGGTTAAAAAGTATTATGAAATTAAATAACAAATGTTTATGGTTATGAAAAACTAAATTAAATTTGTTGAAGTCTAGGTAAAATTAGAGGTCTTGACAGTCTTTCCAGTATATATCTACAGGCTTGAAATTCGACAGTGATATTCTTTATATTACATTAGCTGCAATACCCGGCGTTGCCCGGGCTGAACACAGGGTGTAGTTAGTAATTGTCTTCTTAATTTGAATGTCAAGTGTGAAAATTAATTTATATCACTTTCAGATATCGACAGACGTTGTTCTGCCAGTTTATAGTTATTCACCTGGTCTGTATGTAATTTAGACTATATAAAACAATATAGAAAAAAGCTGAAAAATAAGAGATTACTAATATTGAAAAGATTCCATTATCTAGCTAATGCTCGGCCTGCATTGCAATACCTCATTAAGTTTTGTTTTGTAATATGCTTGAAGTAGTTCCACAAATACAAATCATCTATCCATCTCTATCTCTCTCTATATATATATTTATTTATCTCTATCTACATCTATATGCATATATGTATCTCTCTATCTCTATTTATCTTTTTATATATTCATATATACTTCCCACTATCTCTATATCTTATATATAAGTCTCTATATAGCTCTATACATCTATAGGTATATTTCTTTATCTAACCCATTTCATTCTCTATACCTCGCTCTATCTTAACTTATCTCTCCGTCTCTATGTCACTATATATATATATTTATTTATATCACTCTATCTTTGTCTCTCTTTTATATTTAAATAAATTGTGTCATGCGTGCGCACTTATACAACGAAAACAGACGAAGTGCCGCTATATAAAATGAATTAAACACATTTTTTGACACGATTCGTGCTCCAACTATTGAAAAATAGTTATACCGTCTCAGTAACCTTCATGGGCATGCGCATAACAAATCACCAAAATTTCATCGCAATCGGATAAATGGTATAGGAACGCATACGGCACAAACAAACGAAAATTAAAGACATGACAAACGCATCAAACGATGGTGTGTTTAAAATTCAAGGCAACGCTATCTATTGACGAAGTTAAGAACAAAACTGTTATAAGCGCCTTTATTTTGCTAGCCGCTGCGAGCTCCACTAAGCGGACTGGTCTCACCAAGAAGAAAAATATTAATTTGCCAGACCTTACTATGTGTATGATCGTGTGTCAGACATAGAGAAATGACACTCACTCACTATTTGTATGTCTATGACCTATGATTTTTTCTGTTATAAAATGAAATATTCACTTTTTCACTCCCTTAGGGATGGAATTTCATATTAATATGGGGACTATGTGTTAATCCAGGTTATAAGCTAGCTGTAGGCCAAATTTCATTCAAATCCATTCAGTAGTTTTTACGTGAAAGAGTAACAAACATCCATCCATACTTACAAACTTTCGCCTTTATAATATTAGTAGGATACACATTAAGTGAGCACGAGGTTTTCCTAAAATCAGCCTCCAAGGCGGGTTACGGGAGCGTTAAAGATTTAAGGGCTTTAACACCTCCCCCGGCACATTTTCCAAATAACCTGACCTATTGTATCGGAAACACTCCAAACCAAAAAATAATAAATTTGTAAAAATTTCGAAAAATAGGGTCATTAACCCCTCCCCCCTCCGAAGGGGAGAAAGTTGAAGCCCGTGCACATTTTCCACTATAACCTGACCTCGGAAACACTAAATCGAAAATCTAAAAAAATATATTTTGAAAATTTAGCACCCCCCTTCCCCCGGGTACATTTTCTACCATGACCCGACCTTTTGGATCGGAAATACTCCAAATTGAAAAAACATTTTTTTTAAAATTGTAATATTGTGAGTCTTTAACCCCCCCTCACCCCAGGGGCACAGTCAACCCAGGAGAAAATTCCTACCATGCTTCGACCTTATGGATACACAAAGAGCATGGTTATTACCCATAGCTCGAAATTAGATTTTTCTGACCTTCTGACCCTACTGCAACCCCCTTTAACTTTAAGGTCTTAGGTTATCGAAATATTGTATTGTCAGCGGTTCTTTATATATATGCAAAAATTTAACACATTCGGACGTAAAAAAATTGGTAAGAATTTAATGAAACGATGTTATTACTTTGCCCATTCATTCATACATAAATGTCAAGCTAATTAAAATGTGGTAGGAAAAACTATGTGTACATGGAGAAACCAACAAACGTCTTGCGAAATCATCGTAAAATCATTTTTACAGCGAAATATGACAAAATACAAAGCCATAGTATCCCGGTTTCATTGGGAGGTTATAATAACAGTCCTGACATCTGTTTGCCTAGGCAGTCACGTCTGGACAGGCAGACGCGCAGATGCCTGCTGCGTTCTCAGCGAAGAGCTGAGAGATTAGTTGTCCTACCAGATCTAGGGCCGGCTTTCCAAGACGCGGTAGGTTTTGAATATGCTACACCTCTACCCTAACTGTATTCCAAGTGCACGATAGGAAACGCTCAGTCTCGTATTTTTAGAGCACTGATATTGGTGTCCTATCCATAGCCAATCTGTTGCCTAAATTCCGCACTTGCGCAGAGCTCACTTTTTCGTTGATTTCGTCCAGATGGCGGAGCCACATCTGGCGATATTAACTCTTATGTATTCTATTTCGTAAACATCGGGGGACCTACCAAATGTATTGTTGTGCCAAAAGGAACTTTTTGGTAGCGAAACTATTCTGGAATATATATTTTTTACACTTTAATGGCCATAAAAAGAAATAATCGCAACATAAAAAGTCCTTCAGAAAATTGGAATAACTCGGTGCTGCTATCTCCAGGAATATTGCAGTGAACAAGTGTATCGGTGGTTGCCAAACGTCCGCTAGATTGCGTGGAAACCAGTTTCTAGCCTCGCTAATTGCACCGTCTCCGTTCCCTTACAGGGATTCGGGTTGGACAAGCTCTGGAGCACGGCCCGCGAGTTACGTTACGGCTGTCTCTCAACAAGGCAGTGCTTATTCGCTACGTTACCCGAACGTCTTGGAATGCCATCCGAGGACTCGCAGTGGAGATAAAACTGAACTCCCTCTGCAGATATGCGAGCCGGCCGTCGTAAAATACGTAGACTTTGAGCGGCGGGACGCGAACTCCTCACACAGACCGCAATATCGGCCAGCGCGCGGACCGTTAGTTACAGATTATTTCCAGACAGTTTTATCCGGCCGTGCAGCAGGAGGCGAACTGAGCTCCGACAAGGAAGACACGACTTCCACAGGCGGATCCCTCACGCGCCAGTGTCCACTTGCCTGTGTCGCGACCAGCCTCGCTCGACGCCGCGCCGTTTGCCGAGGCATATTTCACTCGCGGGAGCAGCGAACTCGGTGCTTAACGCGGGAGCGTGGGGCCCGCGCCGTACATAAATACATTACAATGTGTCCTCATTTGTCAGCTGGAGGGGGTCTCTTTTTTTGTGCGTCTGTTCGGAATGGAGCGATCCAGACACCGAGTCCTCGTAAATACTCCAGTCGAGTTTATTACGAGCCGCGCCGCTGTGCGGCTCAAAGACTCCTCCGTGTAGGGGGGAGGTGGATGGGGGGAAAGACACGCAACAGAAACCACACACTCCCGCTTCTTTTTATACGGTCCCGCCACACCTCGAGGTAACAGATGCTGTCTTCATTACGGACTGCAGTCAATTACAATTCGCTCGACTTATTTTGACGGGTCATTCATTCTTCTGGCTGCAGTGAATAACCATCAGAAAAAAATGTTTCATTGATAAGAATATTGTCTCGTAAAAAAAAAAACCTCGTCTGAAATGATATGTCTAGTCTTTGTAAGCCGCTTGTATAAAAATTATGATTTCAGAGTATTCACGACATTTAAACTTACAATCAATAGTTCTGATGATTTTATTCGTCTGTGAGTTCCAACATGATTAAACCTACTTAACGAATTTCGATCAAACTATTTGGACTTGTGGGTAAAACTGGGGTAATTTTTACTACTGCATAGAGAAAAAATTAAATTGGATCATAATTATATTCTACGTTAAATTCATGAACCAATTTTTTTCTCATTAACTCTGCATTTAAAAGAGTGATAAATATGTAAGGTTTATTTTCCAATTACTTATTGTATATCCCGTAAACAACTCAAGCTGGAGATGTAAAATTTGGCTTATTAAATCTTCATTAAAAATGTAAAATAAATATATTTTTAGTGCTTACACGAAATCCACAGATTAGACACTGTACTGAAAATTCGTTATCTTACCAAACCTCTAGAAAAGTCACGTGATGCAAGGTCACAGAGGGGAATGCAAAAGGCCACCAGTAAGATTGGTCACAAAGATTTTATCCTGGTTCCTTTTGCATTAAACTGAAGTTTTATTTTAACTATAAGGATGCTCGTTCGAAAAAAAAACTCTAAATTAAATCCATTTAAAAATTGCAAATATTCGGTAACAAACTTGAAAACTAAACCTAACATCTTAAACTTTCGTTAGTCAAAGTCCCGCATGGGTTTGCTCTTCAAACTGTAGCAATGTTCACCAAAATTATTTAAGTTCTTAGCAAGTGCTTGATGCAAACCTATAAGCCCAGTATAAACAAGAGGCAAGTCGCCCAGCATAAGTTTAATAGTTGGGATGGTTACGAAAATGTGCTGCTTTATAGCTTCACTTAGACTCTGGACAAAAGTTATTCCCAGTTGCCTTCCACTTATTGCAATACCTTCCGGAAATTAATATTAACTTTCATTTAGTCATCGCAGTTTAAAAACAAAAAAAAAAAACGTTTTCTTGCACGAATAATTTTTTTGTCGGCAGTTCGGCTAGTGTAGCAAGGCTGTTCGCGCACACACCAGAGCTGCAGGTGTCCGAAGCCTTGCTTACCCTGGGCGCCTCGCTTCCACAGCCGAATGCTCGCGCGCGCAAACCACTCAAGGCTCACTTACCTTGCGCGAGCCTTCGATCGAAGATGCGAAGTCCAAAGTGACATTGAAAATTTTGTGGTGCAGTTGGTGCAAAGAAACGTTCAAAATGAAAGCGTACAAAAAAAAATGCTTCTCAATAGGCTAAGTGAATTACTTACATGGAAGGCTAAATCGCTTGCAGAATGTCTAGAGTGAAAAGGCTGAATCTCGCAGATTCCACACGTAACTGACACGAGGCACTGTTGACCACAATTGTTATTGAAGGCATAATCGTGGTTCTTGTGGCGGGGTCGCGGTGTCCAGGTGCGAGCTCCGCTGGAGGGACTGCATCGCCGTCTAGCGAGTTGTCCCGACTCCGGCCGACGAGGAGCTTGGGCTCCAGTTCGGCTCACCTCTCGCGCGCCACGCGCCACGCACACAAACTAAGGCCATTACTCTCAAAACACATGGTACACTCGCGCACTCTTCACGCCACTGTTCACTGTTCACCACACTTTAAGTTCAAAAAAAGCTGATTAAACACACATATGTACTCCCTAAACTCCGCAAGAAAATACTACAAAATGCCAAACTATAATTAAATGCAAATAAATAGCAAAATAAATAAAAGCTTAAAGCGCAACTAATTTCCGGTGCCAAAAGATAAATACAAATTTGGTCGTGAAAAATTACGCTGAATTAAGGTGCTGAACTAACAGAGGTGTGACCACCGCCTCAATGAAGTTAATAATGTTGCAGGTTGCATGGATGGGAGAAGTAGTCATCAGCCATTCTTTTTTATTAACGACTGATGAATTTGTGAATAACAAACACAAAACTAATGCAACGTTGTACCTATGTGAGCGATGTTCGTTATTTCTTCTTATATACGTTCCCGAAGAACAAGCTCGTTGAAAATATAAAAATTGTACAATTGTATTGTATTTTTCGGGAGAGAAATTGGATCCTAAAGCCATCGCGAAAACAGATAGGGGACATAATTTGCATTTATTATTCCAATTTTTTGTGACAACACTGCTGGCAATTAAAATAATTGTAACCAAAAGCAGGATGCACTTGATACACTTTGGGGTAATGCCTGCAGTGGTGCAGGACAGTGACGTGATTGGTTTCTCAACAGAATGGAGCAGTTCGTACGTCACTGGTGACACTGGCGGATGCAATTATGTGGAAGTAACAGAGTTAGCGGCATTCCAAGTCGTATGACATGCCATGTTGCCGCATTCATCCATGCGACAGACTTGATCTACCAGAAATGTGAGTTATTCTACCTCGAGATTGGTCGGGTGAAAATGGACTCAGTTTGCTGGGAAAAGCGCAGCTCCAGAAATGGGAGGGGTTAGGGGCTTTAACTTCTCCCGATTCCTGAACTGTAATTTTTTTTATTTACTAGCTGATGTCTGGCATGCGTTGCAATTCCTCAATCCATTTTTATTTTTTTGTAATTTGTTTCAAGTAGCTATACATATACAAAGCATCTCTCTCTGATTCTCTATCTCTCTGTGTATATCTCTATACCTCTATACCTATATCTGCATATGTATCTCTCTATACATCCCTTTGCATCTCCCTTACTCTCTATACACATATATATCTCTATATGTCACTCAATAGCAATGGAGATATTAAAAAGCTGTGTTTTACATATCTATACTTTTATCTATTTTTACTTGTCACAGATGTGACATATATATATATAAACACGCGCATATTCGAATGCAACGTTGTATCAAATTTCCAAGCAATCGATGAAGAACTTTCGGAGAGTTAATATTTTGAACGATCGTTTATATTTATTATTTATATGGATTTTAGATGGTATATTTTAGTTAAACTATACTTAAATTCATGTGTGAAACTTTTCTTTCATCAATTTGAGAACATGCACTTGTTAATCCGAAGTGAAAAGATTATAATTTTTTTTTCTGTAAACTGCAGTCTAAGATGTAGTAACGCCTGCTAGGTATGCATGCAGTATCACTGCCAAGTGGCGTGTAGCCTACGTCTAAGGCACAGCATTAGGAAACCAAACAGGCTTTACAGCAGATGACTATTCACTGCACGTATCTTTAAAGAAGGTTTTCAATATGGTTCCCTGCTGTTTCGATGCAACATTGACATCTACGTTCCATCGATTGCAACTAAGAACGTCCTTAAACGAATCACCGTTCGTATATTATAGTGAAAATTTTATTTTCGAGAGACGTATTTCCCTATAAAGCCATTTGTTGTGAAAAAAATTTTTTTAAGTGGAATATTTACATTGAATTAAAAAACATACTTTCTACTTCTTGTTACTGGAGGTTACAGTAAGTCAGCTGTTGGCACTGTTATAACCGAGGACCACAACTTATTTAAACTAGTTAATTTTTAAAGTATGCCTTTCGAGTAGTTTATTTTTATTAATTATGATATATATATATATAAACTCTTATATATCCTCAACCTTTTAATCCTCACCAGAGCAGGCCCCAGCTCGCTTAAAGGAAAGATTTCAGCCCAGCAAGGACAATATTTAAATCTTCAAGGCGTCTTAGCCTCATTATCTTACCATATCATACGATAGTAAGCCATACATATCTTATCACGAACCCAGCAAACACTCATGCGCCATCAACATCCCATAACTTAAGGCAGCAGTGTGTCCCTGTGCAAATGAGTCCACAAAATCATCCGCGAAGACTTATTGTCAAAGTTTTCCATCAATAATTAAGCATAAACAGAATTTATTATAGTGCCCATTCTTATTTATACACAGATAAAAATTATAAAAAAGGAAAAAAATTAGAGCAGTTTTGAGACGTGTATATATTATTTAATATTTCTATAATTTTGGTTAATGGGGACATCAATTAACGTTCAAATTTTTTTATAATTTTTTTTGTTTTTAATGCACTCAATGTAACAGCGTAATCGTAATAGTTTCACTTTATGTCTTCTTAACGAAAAAAAAACAAGCATATAAATACGTTTCTAAACTATTCTATTAACTTATTTGTTAATAATTTTATATTATTCCCCTAGTTAACTTCTGGTTGCTCATAGCTCCACTCAGTATTCACGTAATAAAACTAATTACGTACTTCTTTACGAACTTGACTTCCCATTAGCATTCGCCTAATTAATTAACATACTGTGTCCTGACTTGCTCTTTATTGTACTACTGTTGCACTCATTCTTCCTCTACCGTACATTCGCCGACAGAGATGAGATTTAAGTGGTTACTGATCCAAACATACCCCATTTGGATGGACATGCATACTCATAAGCCACCCTATTCACTTCAACCAATGCTAGGTGATGTGTCTGCCCTTCATATTGCATCAAGTAATGTGCATGGTATTTTATTTTTATATTATGCTTTCAAAAGCCCTCAGAATAAAATGTGGTTGATCTTCCCGCCCGAAAGTTATTTACATAAAAAATTATAGTGAACCGACTGTGCCGACGGCTACCCACTATCTCCGCGCCTCGATAACGCCCGCGCCAACGAAGGCCAGAGCTCAGTGAGAGACGTGTTCGGTGATTGGCCGTGTCGGCACGGTGAAGACGGCGCGTATAGCGTGTCTTGTCCTTAGATGGAAGCGTGCATTTATATTGACATTTACTCTCTCTTTCCAATGCATCGTGTCTGCTATTAGCGTTGTCCTTGTTTCAGTGTGCTCTGTTGCCAGATATACTCAAAGATAACAAAAGTTTCAGACATGACAATTTTTAATATTTTTAAAAGGAAAAAATTTAATATTAATTTTTGTAAATACTTTTTTTTTTACGAACAGCATAATTTTTTAGTATTGAATTCTTACTTCTAAGGAAATTGAACTGATGGACGCCATCTTGGTTTCAAATGTTTTTGTCATGACATTTTTGTGTATTTTTTAATATTCGAAAACTTTGGTTCGCTGTGACCTTATGACATAATTAATAGAATGCCTTGTTATTAATAGTGACTACAAATAGTTTTACCTGGAAAATATTTGTTGTTTAGAGTTGATATGTTTTATTTTAGAATGGTTATTTAACAACTGTAATAATACTTCAAAGACGATATTTTATTTTCTTAGAAAAATCAACAAATAATGAAATTAAAAGTATGCTAAAACTTATAATAATTATGGCCTGTAAAAAGGAGTTTAAGTATGAACAAGCCGGGTATTATCAGTCTAGCAAAAGTGTGCGCCATTTGCTCTGTACTGCAATCTAAGCGTGGGACAGACTATATGCACGGGCTCTTTGTGGGAGAAGCAGCAAGGACGGACACAGATGTACGAGGGTGCAAGGTTGCCAGACTGCAAGTACGAGGCTTGTGTGGACGGGTTACATGCACACAAGAGTTTCGCGAAGAATCCGCTTACAGTTGTACACAACTAACGCAAATTTTTTTTGGAACGCGATTTGATTTATAATTTATTGCTTGCAGGCCCAGGAAACACATCGCATACCGTGACTGAATTTGAGAACGTAGTTGTGTACTTGCAACCTTGCGTACTTCACTTCCCCTTGTGGCTTACTTCACGAATCTCGATGGGTTGAATGCTTGGCTTGTATTAACGATATTACCCAACCGAACAGTTTATTTTAACTTTTTTTAAGTGCAAACAAGTTAGATCTCGGGATACGGCATTTAATAGAAAAAATTACGTGAAAATATACCGTAAGTCGATGAACGGAAATGCGTAACCACGGTGCTGCGTCTGCGTGGAAGTATGTGAAACCTCATAATGATGGTGGACCCGCGTGATTCATTTATATTCGTGTGTGTGTGTGTGTGTGTGTATATACACATAATACAATTCACCAGCTATTGAGAAAGTGCGTGTTTATTTTTTTTTTTCGTGGTTCGCGATTAATTACTTATAATTATTGCGTGTTTTAGATCGCATGTTGTTACCAGCGGTGCTGTTTTGTATATATTGCGAAGATTAAAAATGTAATCTGCATTTAATTGTATTCAGTTCTGTTTGACTCTGGAATTAATTTGCATGTATTTATTACTTATTTAGTTGTTTTCATGAAAACGTCTGTGCTTCCTACATTTTCGCTATTTTTAACGATATTTATTTTTTCCAAGCGTCGTGATATGTTTGAGTATATTGCTGGACGGAATTTAATACCAAATTTAAGCTAATATTGATTACACACTTGCTTACACCTTGCGGACGAATTGTATCTTAGCTGTTCCGAAACTATCCCAAGCGTACCAAATGCACCATTTTTTTTTAACCCACAATGTCTACACTGTGCGTACGAACTACATCGTAACTGTTCCGAAACTACACGAAGCGCATCACATGCACCGACTTTGAGAAAAATTTTAGGAAGTAAATAAAAATTAGCCTAACCTAACATGGGTTGGGTTGTGTTGGGTTAATACCATATTGTTAAACAGAATTATTGCTAGATTTAAAAAACGAGAAACGTTTTTGCATTTTTTCCCCTAAAATGAATACTTTTCGTATATTTTTCACGCACGGCATTATTTTAAAGTATTCTGCGTGAAATTTAATGTCTCAGTTTCATATTTTAAGAGTATTTGCAACACGAGAACACAAAAAGTTGCTGGTTACCGAGGTTAGGTGTTTACACATCACTGGCGACTACTTAAAGTCTCGCTCACGTGTTTTTCGTTTCAACGTTAAAGTTATATTTGAAAAAAAAAATTGTAATATTTTAAACTTCATTGGTGTGACACGAAATTAAAGACAATATGTTTTATGATTCTATCTTTATTTCGTAGTTACTAACTGTATGTATGCGTATGTTTTTTTTGGAAACTTCCCAATGAAAATATTTTTTTCTTCATTTTTTAATAACAATAAAATATAAATTGGAAATTATTTTACGAGTTTTTAAAATAACTTATTTTAAATGAAATATTAGCTGGAAATGAGTTTTTTTTACAGTGAGGTTTCGTATGCTCGAAGTACGCGAGGAGCACAGAGCGCACTTCCCTCCCAGCTCGGACTGTCCCGGTGCCGTCACCTGCGCGGACCAGTGTCGGACCGGCCGCAGTGACGTGGAGCTGTAGAGCTGTAGAGCTGTAGAGCTGTAGAGCTGTGGAGCTGTAGAGCTGTAGAGCTGTGGAGCTGTAGAGCTGTAGAGCTCTCCCCGCGCCGCAGCGGAGAGTGTCCGAGGGCAAGAGGCCATCTCTCTCCGCGCATGCGCAGAAGCCAGTAAAAGTCGCTCCGTGGGCAGTAAGCCTCTTTGAGGCTAAACTGGCCAGCCTGTATTTTTACGGCATGATGATAAGGGCGAGATCACGATGCACATACCTATAAAACGTTGCCATTAATAAGATCCAGAATTTCAATACCTGTTGGTGTTTGGGATAAAATGGTGGGGGGGGGGGGGGGGGAGGTGAAATCGGTTTTCAACCTTTTCCACTGTAAAATAAAACACGTTAAAACCTGAAACGGGAAAACATAAAATTAACCTGAACGTATAAAATTCCTTTTAAAATTTTTAAAGTAAAATACTATGCATATAATTTGGCGATCACGCTTTAAGCCGTTCTAAGATAGGTACTTATAGTCTAACCTTGAATACTTGAAATTAAAAAAAAAGTTTGAAGATCTTTGTTTTGGCAATATTATCAGTTATTTAAATTCGTTCAATATTTTTTTTAAATATGTAGTAATAAAGATTTATATTAAAAATAATTGTTTTAAAGCTGCAGGTACCTACTGCATAATTAAAACAGTCTCCCTGCAGGAGCTTGAACGTCTCAGTCAGAGCTCGGTGCCGGTTACGGCGGCTCGCCCGGTGGGGGAGGGTGAGAAGGGACGAGAATGGAGCACCGATGCAATGAGTGACGGAGGTGAACCGGAGAGCCCCGAGGAAATACAACCGGCTCCCAGCAAAGCCCGCCACGTATCCCACATCGCGGTCGACCCCGCCATGACTATCAACCCTTACAAACTAGGTGGAGAGGCGAGTGATGATGGGACTACTTATTCTTATGTGTAAACATCTAAGCTCTCAGTATGCGAAGGTATAATAGGAGTAACTGAATGAAAATGGAACGGAAGTCGATGAACATAAATGTGTAACAAAGATGGCGGATACACGTGTAGCAACATAAACCCGTATATAGTCACTTTCGTAAACATTCGGGTACAGACGTATCGGTGTGCGAATTGAAACTTTATGATAGTGAAACTACCCTGGAATATATTTGGTACACTAAAATAGTTATATATAGTAAAAAGTAATCTCATGTTTTAAAAAAGTGAGGAAACTTGTTTTACAGTGTTGATGATACCTAGTCTCCTTCCCAAACTCTAATTGTCCCAATAGTGCAGGGGTAGAACCGTGGTTGATAAGCTCAATGGGTGGTTCAAACCTCGTCACTGGAAAAAACGTTCTAATTACTTTTATAATAACGGATTACTGGGTTATACAAATTGTGCTCTGAGCGAATATACATAAAAACGTTTTATTTATCTATATTATTAAATGCATAGTTCAGTCCATTTGATTGATTTTTTCATACTAGGCATGCCTATATCCTTTATTTTAACTTAAAATTAAATAAAATTAATTACGTTTACTAGAAAATGGACGTTTTTGAATCCACTTGGGTTTTAAAAAATAAAACTTTATAATACTACAACTATTCTATAACACTTTGTAATCATTTTCAGTCATCTAACGTTTGCAGAAACATTAAAGTATTAAAGGTTTAGTGAATTTTAACAAGATGGGCAGTGTTTTAATAAAATTCCTTTTAAAAAATTCAGGTTCAAAGACGGGGTTTCATATATTTTCAAGTCTTACTGGCTTTCATCGGAGCCGGTTATAATTTTACAAAATTCCCTCCTGTTTCTTTCTGTTACGTGCTACCACGTGGGCGTGATGGTGGTAGTCAATGTTTACGTTTCACACAACGAATTCTAGCGGCAGGTGGAGAAAGTACGTACCTTCTTGAAAAGCGAATATTTATCAAGCTCGGTATTAAACAGCGTGACCCGTTGCCATGTGGTTTTTAAAAGACCGGGCTTATAAACTACGTAAGAAACGCAATAACGCAAGTAACGCATATTATAAGTTCATTTGCAACATGAGAACACATGAATTTGTTCGTTATCGAGGTCAGATATTTACACATCCTAGCGAGTAGTGAAAGAAACGCTCACAGGTTTTTTTTTTTTTTTAACAAGCCAACTACTTTTAATTGACGTGTTTCGCATAAAAAATTTCACTTGACAATTCAATGACCACCTGACAGAGTTGATTCCAATGATGACAAAAACAAATCTGCACCCAAACTTAACCCGGGACTCGAACCCTGGCCACTGCCCGCCGCGCATCCTGTGCTCGGCATGTCTGCGTGCGCTAGGAGTGTCCGTCCGCGCGGAAGTGCCTTGTCCGCAAGTCACAAACAAACAGTCGCCAGTCGATAAGGGCAGCGTGGCGAACCGAGGTAAACAATGGCAGGAGTTTGAGTCTGCGAAGAATCTGACACGTAAAACCAATTAAAAAAATACGCAATGTACATATTGTACGCCTTATTTCTTGGAATTTAGACAATTTTATTGGCAATTTATTGCGTTTTAGTGTGCTGTGATTATTATAATCTCTATAAAATATATTTTTATGTCACGCGAGTATTTACCAACCATAGTCATATACACAAGTGCTAGATTAGGCTGATGTATTACATTTAGTTCAATGAAACCAGTTTATTTCCTTCACCAGCAATGCCCACAACTTCGTTCATGTGGCATTTACAAG
Organism: Bacillus rossius redtenbacheri; assembly: GCF_032445375.1. Classification (NCBI taxonomy): domain Eukaryota; kingdom Metazoa; phylum Arthropoda; class Insecta; order Phasmatodea; family Bacillidae; genus Bacillus; species Bacillus rossius. The sequence goes on along the minus strand of NC_086330.1, from coordinate 263,353,457 downwards.
TTACACTGAATAGTTTCAAAGCAGTGCGTGCATACTCAAAGGTTGCATCCTGTGAGAACGATTAAACTTATCGTTATGAAATAGTCCTGAATGTTACGTAATAACAGTTTGTTCGGAAATTGCAGGAAACAATTTAAGTGTCTGGCAGGTGATTACAAAAATAAGCATTTTATATTATTAAGGAACACACGTCCAGAAACACAATCCTGGAAAGTTACGGTCGCGTGCAGTAGCGGACAAATTAGAATTTCGCGCGCATCAGAGCGCTCCTCCATTGGCTGATCGGACGCGCGATCGCAGCGCAGTGACGTTCAAACGCCGCGCGGCGGCTTGACCAGCGACTGCCTAGAACAGGGAGTTTCGTACCACGAAGCTTGACAGACAGGTGGTTGCTAGTGCGAGTGTCTGACTCTGGTCATCTGCTCCCGGCTTCAGACATCTGCACCCGGCTCTAGACATCTTCTCCTGGCTCTAGATATCTGCTCCCGGCTTCAGACTTCTGGTCCCGGCTCTAGACATCTGCTTCCGGCTCCAGACATCTGCACCTGGCTCTAGATATCTTCTCCCGGCTCTAGACATCTGCTCCCGGCTTCAGACATCTGCATCTGGCTCTAGACAATGCATCTGGCTCTAGACATCTGCTCCCGGCTCTAGACATCTGCTCCCAGCTCCAGACTTCTGCTCCTGGCTTCAGACTTCTTCTCCCGGCTCCAGACATCTGCACCCGGCTCTAGACATCTGCTCCCGGCTCCAGACTTCTGCACCTGTCATTAGACATCTGCTCCCGGCTTCAGACTTCTGCTCCCGGCTACAGACATCTGCTCTCAGCTTCAGACATCTGCACCTGGCTCTAGACATCTGCTCCCGGCTCTAGACATCTGCTCCCGGCTCCAGACTTCTGCTCCTGGCTCCAGACTTCTGCTCCCGGCTCCAGACATCTGCACCCGGCTCTAGACATCTGCTCCCGGCTCCAGACTTCTGCACCTGTCATTAGACATCTGCTCCCGGCTCTAGACATCTGCTCCCGGCTATAGACATCTTCTCCCGACTATAGATATCTGCTCCCGGCTTCAGACTTCTGCTCCCGGCTCCAGACATCTGCACCTGGCTCTAGACATCTGCTCCCGGCTCTTGACATCTGCTCCCGGCTCCAGACTTCTGCTCCTGGCTTCAGACTTCTGCTCCCGGCTCCAGACATCTGCACCCGGCTCTAGACATCTATTTCCGGCTCCAGACTTCTGCACCTGGCATTAGACATCTGCTCCTGCCTCCAGACATCTGCTCCCGGCTCCAGACTTCTGTACCCGGCTCCAAACATCTACTCCCGGCTCGTCACCTGCTCCCCTCGGGGCGTTTGGACGCCGCTGCGCTGCGAACGCGCGTCCTCTCAGTCATTGGAAGACTTCCCTGATGCGCGCGAAATTTAAAATTTGCGTGCTACCGTTCAAGCCTGTAACTTTACAGGGGCGCATTTCCGGGCATAGGTTCATTAAAAGAAAACAGCTTGTTTTAGAACTACCTCCTATCATTAAACTTTCTCCCAGCAATGTCCGAACATCTTGTAATACTATCGGGCTTCTTTTCATCAAAATCCTTCGAATATTTTTTTTTGCGAGGTGTAACAAATTAATAGAGAGATAAAAACTTTAAAAATTTTGTTGGATTATGGGTATTTTCTAATTAGCATATCGTCACTATTTTAATATATATTATATATAACATGTACGGTTTTATTGTATTTATTGATAAGTTAAAAACAATTTATAATTGTTTAATTTAAGTAATGTGGTTATCTTTTATTCTTTTTGTGAATTATAACCATTAAGGCCGTTTTGAACCAAACACGGAGATGTCTAAAACTATGCATTGAACCTGTATTAAAATAAATTATAAAAAATAGCCAAAATATTTTAAGATTAAATGATTTTTTTCTTTTAACTAGGGAGGGCTTTAAGTAAAAAAAAATGTTGATGTTTGAGAAACATCACACTTAAAACAACGCCAACTGAGAAACAGCGCGTATTGTACCTACCATTTTTCAATACGTACCTACTTGTGATAATGACGTCAGATTACCTTGGAAGAGCGAGACTACTGAAATTGAGGTAGCTAAAGAGTTTTTGAAACATTGTGTTTTTTTTTGTCCTTTAGCCGATTGTTATTTTCATGCGTCATTGCCCCTAAATTAAGCTTCTCTGTATAGAGAGTCTTGCTCTATATCCCTGGAATTACATTTTAGAAGAAGAAAATTCCTCTGGTCATGTGAAAATTTAATTTTAGTCTTAGAGCGGTATTCCAAAAAGTTCGGGTAAGGTAGCGAATAAGCACTGCCTTCTTGGGAAATAACTGTAACCTAATCGCGGACCGATTTCTAGAACGTTTCCAAACCGAATCCCAGTAAGGAAACAAATCGGTAACTATTTTAATAAACGTCGCCCTGTGCGAGGCTATAAGCTGGTTTTAAACGCATTCACGACAATCGTTACACTTTTTAGTAAAAACACTAGAAATAGCAGCACCATCGCACAAAATTAGAACTGCCTTTCTAATAGTTTCAAGTACTTTTTAAGTTGCTTTTATGTCTTGTTATGACCAATAAAGTGTACAAAATGTATTCCAGGATAGTTTCGCTATCATAAAGTTTCATTTGGCACACAAACACGCAATATATGTCCCACGATGATCACAAATAATGACTATATACGAGTTACTGGCGCCAGACGCGGGTCCGTCACTTGGACGAAATCAACAGAAAAATGAGCTGCGCGCATGCGCGGAATTTGGGCAACAGATCGGCAATGGAAATGACACCAAAATCCGTTCTTTAAAAATAAGGGTCTGGCCGTGTTGTGCGCTAGAAATACGGTTAGGGTACTGATGTAGCATATGCAGTACCTTATTTTTATGTCTTAGAATACTGGCCTTAGATTTACAGCTGCAAATGTTTTCCAAGCAACAGCATTACAACTTCACACGTTAGAGGCAAATCTTCCTATGTGACGTGTAAGGACGGCTGTGCTAAAGAAAAGAGTAGAGTGTAAATCAAAACTTTCATTTCCTTTTTTATGTTCTCTTCACATTCATTGGCGTTAAAATTTTTACAAATAAATTTTATTTTACGTTTCAACCCGAAGATAATTTTACTGTTAATAAACGTTAGTAAGACAAGCTTGTCTTGTTAGGATACCGATTTCACGCATATCATCCTGTCAGAGAAAATTATCGAGTGTTGTATCATACACTGGAAAATGGATTCTACGCGGATTTTCCGTTTATTTTTTATTTTTAGTTCAAAACGTGTCATTTTTAAGTACCCCATGAATTATGTCCGTAAACTGTGGATGCAGAGGTTAACTAAGGAGGGAACGGGGGGAACAAAAATAACCGTGATCGTAATGTTGCACATAATGTACTTGTAGCACCAGTTTCCACTGCCAGGGAGATGTAGGACTTATCCTGAGTCCGACTGCGAAGGGGCGTCACCCGTAAACGACGAGTGTGGTTTGTGTGTGTGTATGTGTGTGTGTGTTCAGTGCACTCGTGACTCGAGAAAATGACGCGGCTGTGAAGTTTCCGCTGCGTTCATGCCGAGTGAAGCCACACGTTGTTCGTGAGAATCAAGCCATTTTGTCAAAGTCTATACGTTCGAGGATGTAGAAACTGCTTTGTTTTCCCTTCAACATAATTTGGCGTATTTGTATACATGCACGATACTTTTTTCGATTGTTGTTGCAGTTGAAGCGTTTGATTCAGACAGAATTTACAACAACAACTGGCTGTTCAATCTCATTATTTGAAGAGTTTCCAGTTCACACTCTGCAATATACCTACACGTTGTTTGGATTCCCACTCATCATATTTAGGCATATTATTACTTATGGAAATTGATTTGGAGAATATGTTAGTCAATCACGTCATATATATATATATGCATGCAAGTGTGCATGAAAGAAATAACTAAATATAGTATTTTTTTTGTGTTTAATGGTACGGAGTTTTAAATTTTTTTCACAATGTTTTCAATAATTTTTTTTCCGGATTTTGTATTTTATCGACTGCAAAGTTTTTAAAGACAGAAACACGCGGCTCACACCAGGGACAGTGACGAAGGAATCAACAATGGCCTACAGGTAAGAGCCATCCTAGCATTTGCCTGCAGTGATCTCAGGAAAACACGGAAAGCTTAGACCAGGATAGGATGGGCCTGTAATCTAATCCAGGGTCACTGAAATGCAGGTCAAATGCCTTACATCGCCGTCTCGTACCACAACAACATTTAAATAACAATCCCTCCCCTCAATGGTAACATCATGGCTATCGGATTCAGTTCAACCGAAAAGAATGGCCTAATGGCGTATAGTGTCGTTGTAAAACACACGAAACAGTTTTCCTGGCAATGCTACACAGCAAGTAAGTAGGCAATTTATCCTGCATGCAGAGGTAAACAAAATACACGAGGGACTAATTTCGGACACCTCTATCTAACAATACAGGCAATAATATGAAAAAAAAAAAAAACCTAACGACATGAGGTGTGTCTACAAAAATATTTTACGGATATATTGTTGAATTAAATTTTATATTTTCTGGTGTCAATGTCAAACGCGTGGAAAATACGTTATCCATTCATCTAATATATCTATTCTCAATAGTGATAGATACACAGTATCTCTATTTAATAGTGATATATATACATACACATATAAATCTTTCAAAATCACTAATAGCATTATATATACCTTTCAAAAACACTAATAAAAGATAACTAAAAATAATTTTAGAATTTTTTGAATCTTTTCTGTGAACGATGTTTCTAATTTTTTTCACAATGTTTTAAATTCAAATTTTATTTCGGATTTTGTATCTCTATCGACAGACACACCCTTTTGTTGTAATTAATTGAACACTTAGTTATGTATTTACGCGATGCATATTTCAGTAAATAATAGTCACACCTGTGAATTTGAAACTCAGCCATGTGTTTATTTTCCCCTATAAAGTGTAAAGCAAATTAAAAAAAGCCTTTTTGAGAGATATGAAAGTTATTGTTTTCATAATGTTGGTACCATAAGTATTAAAAATGTACATTGTCCATACCGCCTGTCATCTATCGGACTGACGCGACAACTACACTAAACTTGAACACAAAACACTTGGCGCTGTCCGGCATTAGTCTCAAGTGTACTTGGGCCAACACAGTGTTGAGGGCGGGTGAGGCACGCCGACTGATGGTCGTCAGGACGGGACAGCCAACATAAAGCTTGTTTGTGTGATGTGCAGAAGTCTGGCGCCTGTCAGCTAGTTCCTCCTGAGTAGACCCCAGTATGTTCGCTCCACAGTTGCGGAACACACACACGAGGAACTGGCGTGTAGCCGTCAGAAGTCTTTCATATGAAAACTTCTCCGTGCAAGACGTATTGCCTACTTCCAGGCGTTGTATCACTCCCACTGGATGTCATAAAAGTATACACTAAGAGGGTGCTACCTCCTAATTTTTGTACAAGGAGCCGTAAAATCATGCAAATTATTGCAATCAGAGTAGTATAAACATTCTCCGTAATATTTTAGTTAAATTTTCTATAATTTGAATTTTAAAAAAAATATAATGCGTTAAAACATAGCAAAATGTTTTAATAGCTTGTTACAAATTAAATCGAGTATAAACAAGATCACGTTTAGTCATTCTTTAATTTGGAGTATAACACATATGTAACCATCAGCGTATTTGGCGAATAAAAATGTAAATTTCAGTTCACCATCCTCTTTATGTTAAGGCATCTACATATATGTATAAGTGTGCGTGTCCTAATATCAGCTTGTAGATTTTACGACTGTTTTTTTTATCAAGATGAGATTGCAAAGAAAAACACTTTACTCGTGCAATAATTGTTTGGCCATATGTCCCATCAAACATCGCATGAACAAATTTTAACTTTAATAATTTCAAAAATAATATTGTTTTTTAATAACATTACATTTTTATAGTGAATTAGAACTTTTGGCCTCTTTAAAGAGCATTATAGTGTATTTATATTTATCTTAAACTTCTTAAAATGAACTTCGGTACATAGTCATTTAAAATTTTCACAATATAAATGAATTTTGATGATCACTAGTCGACACATTTAATACCTCTTTGTAAGTGAAGAAATAGGTCTAGAAATTAGGCATGTTAAGTAATATTCATTAGAAATTATTTATACTTATTTATATTCTAGACAATAAAAAATACTATCAAAGATTAAAAAAACTATTTTAACTCTTCTAGTTGGCGTAATTTAGCTAAACTAGGTTTTGAAGCTTGTTGAAATTTGTTCTGATATGACGTCGCTATGGAGCACCCTGCTAATATCCCGGCCAGGCCAAGCAGACCCGGGATACACTGTACACCTTGACGGGGTGGCCTGCCAGCCTCCCTGACTTGCAGTGCGAGCGCCTCTAATGATCCCTCTGTGGACGATACGTGAGACTCAGAAGACGCACACCTTATCTGAGGTCTGTGGACGGTACGAGGGAGGGAGTGCCGGAGAGAGGCGGTGCTTAGAGACTAACCGTGTACGGGTCCATTACGGCCTGACAGCTCCGCGGCAACTACAAATGCACGCATTTAGGACCAGGTAAGGCCCTGTGGCACCGTCCTCGAGCACACGTGGTGCGCCAGGGCGTGATTGATGACGAGCCAGCGCCTCTACCAGGGACGTCCGCACGCGTCTGTCGTGGCGTCCGAGCCCGGAACCCCGCTGTTGGGAGCCCGCCGTGGCCCGCTGCCGGGTCCAGCCTCCCAGAGGGAATCCAGCAAGTCCAGCCTCTGCCTCCCTGTGGCACCGGTCTCTGCTGGGAGATCCCCATTCCTCAGGCATCCTCAGTTGCCTGAGATCAGAGTGGCATCTGACGTTGAAGAAGGCAACATCAGACGGTCAAACACTGGTAAACATTTTCACCTCCAATTTGCGAAGAACGCTAGTTACAAATTATCCAAGGATCTTAGAAAATGTACGGCTATCTTCGTAAATTCACGCACACTAAGTTAACTTACTTCGGACATGAATCCCAAATAATATTCTTGGTATATTGACAAAACATTCAAAAAATGGTTAAATCTACTGCAAGAACACTTTTCTCTTGTGTATGTGTGTGCTTACCTTTGTTACGAGCGATCCATACCACGCGTAAGTCGAAATACGACGTGGTTTCTACGAAGATTAAGTTAATTGAAATTACGTAGAACTCTTCGTTTATTTCAGATGAATTCCTTGTTTAAAAGTCCGTAAATGACCTGTAATTTCTAAAAGTACAAAAAACTCGTCTGCGGAGTTCAACTTCTGAGTCCCCAGGTCGTCAGGCCCCAAAAACCTGGGTTCGCTGTGAAGAATCCAAGGTATCTGGTTTAAAGGCACCCCACCGTTTACGTGCCTAAAAGGCTGTAAACTACAAGTCCTTCGGTTCCTCCAGGACCGAGGTTCGTCCAGGTGACCATGTGCCCCTAGGACAGAGGTGTCTGCAGAAGCGAACTAACCGGAAACCTGCTAGTGCCATGGAAAGTTGGGAAAAGTGCGGCCGATCCTTCAAGTGAAAGGTTCACCGCTGAGGTTTTCACTGCTGACCCGGGCACAAATGACTGTTGGACCTGCAGTTGCTGGCAGCTCGTTATCGCTTGCCGTACACCCAGCAGGAATGCCCTTCCTCATGACGAGTGGCCGTAGTTAACGAGGCCACAGCTTCGGTACTAACCTGTACAGCTATGAGCGGTAGGATAGGCCTCCACTAGGTCACGGGGTCTCTAGGTGATGTGATAGTTCAGGGTAGGCACCAGTGGTAATGGAGTTATGGGGCTATGGATTCCAGTCAACTGTCTGAATAGCTGAGTGGGGTTGGGTGATTCTGGTGGTGACGATGCTGGGACGGGTTGCCCAGCCTCTCGCCACACCCATCTTCCTCGTTGCTATGTAATGGCGTTTCTTCTTGCCCCTTGGGTTTAAAGGGCCTATTGCATTAGTGCTCTGGGTTAATAAACCTAAAGTAGACTTTTCTTGTAATCTTGCAAGAGAAATCCTCTTCCGATAATTCACAGTGTATGTTCGTGTCTGTCTGCCTGCTCTCTGCTAAGCCCCGGGATTCAGTAGAAACCTCTTGCCACTTAATGTCCATCACAATCCACAGAAAACTTTCACGGCCGAAATGCAGCGATAAGATTCCAGAAACTTCTTTAGAAGTCTGCAAAATTCAAAACACGCAGGAACATACCGAACCAGTACTACTTCTGGCCAGTAAAATTCACATTTATTCCTTCAGTCGCGAATTTCACTCGTAAAGGGGTCATTCTTGATTCTTTAATAGTGTGCAATATGTTTTTTACAGTACCCAGCTATGCAGTATGATAGAAGTTGACCAATGTTCTTGAACATAATCTTGACCTTCAAACGACCACAAAAATCAAAGTTCTGTTACAATTTTATGTTGTGTAAAGATTAAGTTGACCAGAAGTATTTACATTCATGACTGCTTCGATTAATATAGATGATAGTGGCAACCTGAGTTGCTGTGCTCATGTTTTGCTTCTGAAGTATGTGTAAACGTGTGATACTACTATTGTTACAAACCTTACTGAAGGGGCCTCCGAACTTTTTGTGACCCCAAGCACCATGCGTCTCAAACGGCTTAACGGCTTTCCTGGGTACATTGTAATATTTTTTTGTAAATGGAAACACATGTTTGTATATATGTACATTTACATGAAAACCACTCTACCACTATATTGTTCGCAGTAATACTGGGTTCGGATTCTTACCAGGAAATTTATGCTTTGTGTTGTCCCAGTACCTCCAATAGTTTAAGTTATTCGTAAGCTGTTGCATCAATAGGTTTCTAGTAATAAGTGAGCACATTTAAAAGAATAATAAAACAAAACAAAGAACATTTTTTTTTTAATTTTAGCTTTTATTTTCCATGGTTTTAAAAATGATCGTACAAAGAAAACATCAATTAAAATATAAAATTATTTGCCAATTTTCATAATAAATACACAGTAAGTATTATATCGAAAAACGTATTTCATATATGCAAAAATAACCATACCCATATGTTGAACAAAGTTACAATATCTTGGCAAATGCTTCCCAAAGAATTTTTTGTAAGAGTGCAGACATTTTTCTTCTGGGTGTGACGTGAGCCGGTGTCCGCACATCCGCAGTCTGCTTTGGCAAACGAATATTGTTTAGACAACAAGAAATAAACAACGATAAAAATATGCAAATGGATGCATGATAAGTTGACATTCACACTGTCAACCTAAGATACAATCTGTAGATAATTTGAGTTTAAATTTCTTAAGAAAAATACTATTTACTATAATAAATAGCAATTTAGGCCGCACATAAGGCTGATGGAGCTGGCTTTAGCCGGGACGTCTGAGCGCTAATCCCCTCTCCCTTAACACCCTTGGTGAGAGGCCGCCCACTGCCCTGAACCCATCTTCATCACCCACCCCTGCTGCCTTCTTTGATAAGTACATTTATCTGTAGGAAAAAAACACACATTCTAATTATTGAGACTCAGAACAGGGCAGGCAGTCTCTCCCCCTTCAATTTTGCCTTCTTCACACACACACACACACATACACTTCTGGACCTAACGAGGAATTTGTGAGACACTCCCTTCATATTTCAGTTAGGTTGTTTCACTGCGTTTCAGGGAAAATTGAAAATGTTTAAAAATTAATACCTACTGCCCAGTAATATAGGACACCAACAATTCAGAAAGTATTAAAATTATTTTTAATCAAAAATATGGACAATAGTTTCAAAAATGCTACGTTTTTCAGCTATTATTCTCAAGTTTGATTACATCAATAAATTTAACATAACAAAAAGCAGGATCTTAGTGACAGCCTCTCAAAACTGCTACTCTATTATTATTTTTACTATCCTGTCTCGTACTTCCCATGCATACTCTGTGCTACACTGTTATGTGCTCTCCTGTTCTGCCCTGTCCTGTCCTGTCCTGTCCTCTTCTGCCATGCCCTGTTCTGCCCTGTCGTGTACTGCCCATACCGCGCCACGCGACTCAACGCGCGCCTGTGTAAGACCTGGTCCGAGGTCCGGGCGCGGACTAATCAAGGCATGACGTGAAGCCGGCCTCCGGGGACGCCATCAGTGGCGGTGGTCGCCGCGGACAACCGCGGGCCAGTTGACCCCAATCTGCCGCGCACACGCGACGCGGGCGGGCGCCACGGAGCTGTCGGCACTACTTGCACCTCTCGGACAACTGACGAAGACGCATGGCCCGGGGCCTGCCCTCCGCCGCGGGCTAATAACCACATGGACCCATTCTTGTACCGTCATCGGCGCACCATCCGCGAATAGAACTGCCTTTGCCCAACAGATGCACATTTTTGTTCCACTTAATCGAACATTAATGTTTAATTCAGTAACTGATAGTCACACTTGTGGCTTTTAAACTCAGCCATGTGTATATTTGTACGTGAAATAACTTTAAGAAAATCTTTTCTGTTGTGTTACTGGTACCTGCGCCTTGGATTACAAGTTCGTCAGTATTGATGCTGGAGCATACACAGCAAGAGTATCTGTGCTAAAATTGTAAGAATGTACTTGCGAATGACAAACGTACAATTTCTGCACGTATTAGTTCGTTTTTGCCATGTTTTTAGACATGTATAAAGTAATTATCAGAAGACAACATGCTGTGACTTAGTTTAATTCACGTTACGTCGCCATCGCCAGCGCTTTAACAGGTTTGGTGATGGTAAGTAAGAGTGAACTAGAATCTCTATCGTTTAAAAAGTCACTTAGTTATTTTTTTAAATTGTCATTTAAAACTGTCTCCACATGCAAACACTACACTTCATCCAGTTTTTTTGGACTTCTAACCAACAGGGCGCAGGCAGTGAGCTGAGAAATAAAATCGGCTTCACTCGGTCACTGATAAATCTTGCAGACATATCAACCCCATTGAGATAAGAAGTAAGGAAGTTTGTGTGTGCAAACGTTTTCACGTTAATAATTGAAGTCAAAATGAGAACCACCTCTCCTGCCGCCTTTTTACTATATGGCTAGAAAATTATTTCTTGGCTATAGGTAATGAAGTTTAATGCTAATCTCTTGCAGTTATGTTATCATGTTTGTTTCAAATTACTCACTTCATTAAAATACTACATACTACATCACAATAAATTTGTTATTTGGCACTTACCAAGCAACTATTTTTTTCCATCTGCAAATCCTCTCCTGCAATTTTCTCCACTGTTTTATTCCACGTTATTTTCCGCAGAGTTTTGTCCGTGTACTGTATCTTTTTGCGGGTCGTTCTTCAACTTCCGGAACTAAGAGTTCGTTATGAATCACAGGCTCTGACATTGCCATGTCCAAGACAATTCTTCTCCGGCGCATTGCCAGGTTCGGCGGCTGGTCGCTGCAGTGGGCTATCAGTTCAAAGTGGCTTAAGTATGTGCAGAATAGTTGAGTCGAGCCTACTTCGACAATGATCTCTTTTGAATGCCTGTATTCTGTCAGGTTGACACGTGTGTATCGAGTTAACTTTGGGCGAAATTGTAGTATCTCAGTAATTTGATTTGAGTCGATTCACTGTGGAAAAAATATCGTATGAAGCGCTCAATCGTAGAACTTAAATTTTACTCCTGTATTCCATGTTCATAAATAGTCTTGAATTTTGGCATCCTTTGTTAATTTTATTTTCTAGGTAAAACAATGTGCGAGATAGCACCACAGTGTCTTATTAAATGTCATCATAGCATGCCTGCAAGTTATCCTTGCGTTCAGTGATTAGACACTCAACTGCGCGAGAGAAACATACTGTGCGCAACAGTAAATTATATTTATATTGTGCTTTAAAGGAGAATGGTTGGTGGAAAAGGAGGAAGAAGTTAATTTTTCCCCTTCAAAAATCCAAACATGTATTACAGAGCAGACATCGCGGATCGAATCCATTACTACATGGAATAACGGCCGTCACTTATTCGCCTGCTGAAGGACAGCCGGTGTTGGGTGCGGCCGAACCTTCTATATACTTCTACTTGTCTCCTTTCTCCGCTGCTATCAGCGCTTCGCCGCGCCTCCCTAATTGAATAAGGCAACGCCGTGGAATGTTGACTGTGGGCAGGGGCGGTGGAGTGTTTTTCCGTGTCCGCATCACGGACACACGCAAGTTGCCCGACACGAATCCACCGCTCTCTAAGAACGTATCAGGAGCTAGCTCCTCGTCGACATCAAGCTAATTAGGGACCGCTGAGGGGTGGCGCGCTGGGACGAAGCATCGGCGGAATACCCCGAGGAGGGAGGGGGGAAACGGGAGTACCCGGAGAAAACCCAAGAGCGTACCCAACTTTAGAAATTAATCCGGGATTTATCGATTTGGTATTCGAACTCGAATCGCATAGAGCATCTGTTTTCGAAGTGTGCTCCCTAGAAGATTTCCGGGTGCACCCTGTGGTATTCCAGACATTAAAATAAATAAAGTTACTCTATTATACCATTTTACTACGGACATAACACTCTTTTTGATAACTTTTTGATAATTGAAGTGAATTTTGTTGCTTTTCGATGTTATGAGGTATTACTGACTTCCCATTTCGGTGTTTGCTGACGGTGGTTTACTGACTTCATTTTGGTGTTTAGCGGTGTATTGGCTTGATTTCTCTGTTATTTCGGTTTTATTTCTAGTCACCATATAATCTTTCTTCTATTAATGAGTACACCAATGAGTAATTGTCTACGGCAACATATTTATAATACTTTGTGCGTTTTAAGGATAGGTGTAAATAGTCAATCTCAAACATTTTAAAGGGAGAGTTATTCCGTGCTTGCCATTAATATATTTATTTGTCTATGGCAAACAGATTTATAAAACTTAACCTGTACTGATACATGTACTGGATAAGTTGCCCAGTACGAATAATGCTGAAACGTCGCTAGCACGAAGTGGCCTGAACGCGCCAGACGGAAGACCCTTGGGGCACGGCTCCCACCTGCTCCTGGAGGTCGGCCGCCATGCGCTCCAGCCCGTCCACGCGGGCGCTCAGCTTCTCCTCGTGTTTATAACTATTCTACAGGTTTGCTCGCCACAGATATATAGTTCAGTACGGTGCTGTAACGGCTTTTTACTTTAATTAAATATGCCTGAATAAACTTTAGGTTTGTTTCGTTTATTTTTTATCGCATTATTTATTTCTGTGATATTTGCATCTATCATTATTGCGTGTTTCTAAGAAACTTGTATATGGCACGGTATGGTATGGTACGGTATGGTATTTGTATGATTTCAAAAAGTTTGAGAACCACTGTACTAGAGTGAAGGCGAGTGTGACCAGTCGACCACCGCGTCATTTAGTGAAGACTCCCGCGTGATGTCGTAAAGGCGACCTGTAAGCCTTCACAGAATGCACCTTCGCCTCTGGTGGCTGGCGCGAGCAGACATAAAGCTCATACCAGATAAATTTTGAAACCGATGCGATGTGTGCAGCGGGGATTTCGAGCTATCATTTTCATTGCAACAGAGGCTGTTTCTGAGGTCCATGGCTGCGTCCTTCACCGACGCACTGTGTCTTCGTCTCAAATTTACTCAAAAGATATAAACTGGACAGGTTTAATCTAACAGCAGTAAAATTTCACAAAAATTTTAATAAATATGATCATGTGCGTGATAGCTTACAGTTTTCAACTACGTACATTAAAATAATTGTTGAGTAAATCTGTGGGCCCAGGCCAGGAGTCGGCAGACCGTGACTCGCGAGCCACATGCGGCTCTTTACCTGTGATGTTAGGCTCTGCATCTCGCTGCTGCCACAGCGCCGGACAATCACGAGGCGTGTTACAACCTGCGCGCACCCCACCACCACACTCGCTCGGTGCTTTTTATTTTAATAGTTAATTAGTTAAAATAATTTATGTTTTCTTGTTTTATCAGTAGAGCTCTAATAGTGACTACGATAATTTTTACATTTACGTGTTTCTTCCTTAGTAGCCTTTATTTTTAAGACTTAATGTTTAGTTTGCGGATAAAATATTTTGATTTTATGTATTTATTATCGTCTTAAAATTCTATATATATATATATAGAAAACACATATTGCGCCTGTAAAAAAAACTTGATAATCTGTTTATTTAATATTTGGCTCATCTTATTCGAAAGTCTGCCAACCCCTGCCCCATAACAAATACAAGGCTGCTATCGGAATAAATTCACAGGAAAATCGCTTAGTCGATTCACATTAATACTGGTTTCGGATTCTTACCCAGACATCAATTCTTTGTCTTGTCCCAGCAACTCCAGTAGTTAAGTGAATAGCTTTGCAGTAATAACGACTTGATGCAACGGAATAAAGTCAAATTGTTGAATGTTCGCTTATTATTTCCGTGCTTTAAAAAAAATAATGCTTAAAAGAAACACCAATTAAATATAAAATTATGTAGTAATTTTTGTAAGAAACACTTAGTATTATGTTGAAAATCGATTTCACATATGCAAAAATAATGATAGCCGTGTGTTTGTACATACCAACATACAATGTTTCTCGTAGTATTTGAAACAACTTGTTGGCAACTGGTCTGTGGCACAAGTGCATAAAGTAAGTGTTCTCTGCGCCGCGCCTGACAGCTCGGCGCCGTGGGGGAGGAGGGGTGGAGGGGTCGCCCCACCGCCCATTCATCCCAGCTCGCGACTCCTCGCGGCCCGGGAACCAGTTCCGCCACTGAAGCGAGTGCCGCCGCCTGGCGTGACGTCACGGGCCGCTTGGGCCGCAGTCGCCGGCGATAACTTGTACAACACCGCGTGATGCGAATACAAGACGAGATGAAGTCAAAGTATCAAGTCGGAACAGCCTCGTGAGCTGGAACTACCTTGGCGTGTTGGCGAGTCAGTGACGCAGTCGCGCTTGCGTAACCGTACCCGCGTCTGCTGCTTTGCGAACAGCGAGTAAGAGACTTCGTGAGTTCAGTGATCGCCTGGATGGACTCTATATTCGTCTTGTCAGCGGCTTATTGGCTGCTGAATTTGTGAGGGGCTCGAGTGAGTTGCCTCTGATTTGACACTTTATTAGTGGCAGTTTTTTTTATACTGACGCAGAGGTCTCTGCGCGAACGATGGTCCAATAGAAGATGCAGTACACAGGTTTATACAATCTAAATATGAATTAGTTGAAAACGAACCCAATCAGTTTTTTTACTAAGAATTTGTTGAGACTGCTTTGTTTTAATCGACGTATTATTACAACTATGTTTATGTAACTGAATATTAATGTTAAAGGATGACACTATTTTTTCATTAAGTTAAACTCTTTAGTTTAGTGAAGTCCAGTGGTTTGCTTGAGAGTAATCACTCAGATATGAAGAATATTGCGTGTTAATTTGACAAGATACTAGACTTACAACAGTTAACACATTTCAATGACCTCTATCATTGTACCAGGCGTTGTTTGACACGCCCCGAAGGACTATAAGCCAATAACAAATGTGTAAACTACGTTTGCCCAATCATGATATAGGGTGCGATGTGGCAGTAGTAACGAGTGACTCCTCCTTGGATGAATACAAGAAAATCGATTTTTTCCTAGTGATGGAAAATATGGAAAATCTCATAGGTCAATAGGCTGTTTTTTTATAATGGAATATTAATAACCATGTAAAATTGCACATTTAAATGAAAACAACACTGATTCACTGCAAAATAGTGTACGCAGTAATACTTGGTTCGGATTATTACCCGGGCATTTCTGCTTTGTGTTGTCCCAGTACTTCCAATAGTTAAAGTTATATGTGAACCGTTCTCTGAATAGCTTTCCGGTATTAACTGTGCACATAACAAGCATGATACAACAAACTAAAGTCAAATTTTTGCATATTTGATTATATTTTCTACGGTTGAAAAAAAGTTATGCTTGAACGAAACATAAAATATGGCATTAGTATCTCGATCATCGTTTTTCATATCTGCATATGTCTGTGCAAGATTTCGACATCTTTCCTTCGGCGTGGCGAACTGCTTCTCCGCAGGTCGAGTAAAGGCGAGCACTTCACGAGGCGCTCCAGCCTCCGGCAAGACGCCACATCCCGCCTACAGCGGCGCGTCGCCCCGCATTGCTATGCTAAACCTCGCCTTTCGCGTCTCCGTAAATAACCCCCCCTCCCCCCTCCTTCTGGGGGAATTGTCCCCCATTTCCCGCGGCGTGCGTTTATCAGCGCGCGCAGCCCCGTAACTGCCGGCCGAACCACTCCGGCCACTTCGCCCGCACGAAATATGGCTCGCATTAGGCGCTCTTGGTTTGGCGAATAAAATAACCGTCCATTTCCATGTCCGTCTTATGAATGCCGTTGACGCCAGTGCTAGAACGTCTCCTACTCTTGGCGTCAATATAATTTTGATGCTTTTACCGATGAATAAATTACTTTAATCTAAACAGCCAGCTTTTCGCAACTTTGTAATCCCATTAATGGCGAGGGATTTAAGTTTTTTAAAATTAAATCCACAGAAAAAATCTTTCTGAACTTACAGGTTCCTTCAAAAAATAAAGATCACATTCTGAATGATCAGACCAACATTATGTTATATATGAATAACTTATTTATTTCCTTAACCATGAGATATTTCACTCAGAAATACCAAAAAAAATCGTATTTTATCATAAGATATTTGTTGACGTAATAAGTAGCTATTTCCATAATGAAATAAAGAAACACTTCAGTCGGATAAACTAGATCCTTGTTTAGATTTTCTCCCTGAAACAAACATTTATGCATATTAAAGTAGGCTTAGTTGCTTGGAACCAACGTCTTATGCACGTTATGTTTGAGAGTAACCGCGTAATCTTGTGTCTTGAAAATCATCAACATTTATGGAAGTAAAAAAATTCACATATGCACCAGGTCATAAATTTCCCAATCAACATGTTGATCGTAACTTTTTATTAAATGTTTGGCACCCAGTACCAGAAACATCACATAGATTATATGTACTCATATTATTACTGATCTTATTTCTAACAATATTTATCTGACGGTACATGAACATACGTTAAAAAAATACATCTCTGTTGTTGGAAGTTTGAAATTTGTAGTAATTGGATTCAAGGAAAGATAAGAGACAAAAACAAAAAATAATAATAAATAAAAAATTCGTCTGAAATTGATTTTGTCATCAACCAATTATACCAATCTTATTTTTACCTGGGTGTGGTCAATGGTGGTTGAAAAAGTGGCTCTACATTTATTTAGACAGAAAGTTTCTGAGGATTAAATAATATTTTCCATATCCATTAACTCTTAGGAAGCTATTAAAAATTGTGAGATAGAAATTTAATATCTTTCCCAATTGATGGTATGTTTTAAACATTTTTAAGTAGTTATAAATAAATATATGTCAGTCATTGACTTTCTGGAGGTAAAAAAACGAGCAGCATACTACTTAAAATTTATAATAAAGATAAGATAATATAAATTACTTTATCTTTTTAAAATAAGAAACTTTACACGAGTAAAAAAAGTAAATATATGTCTGCAAGGTCGGTATTGGCCAACAAGATTAAAATACTTACAATCGGTTGTAAAATTTTTAGATAAATTTCTTGGTCCCTGACAACTGTAACTATGGCTGGGTCCCAGGAGACCTTCAGCAACGAGGCTCGCTCACATTTGGCGAGGGAAGTGGTACAGTATTGGTTCACTCTTCCACACGACTAGAATTATTAATGTTGGAATGTTCGCAACATCCTCGCCATAATAATCTTGTGTGCATTATTGCAAGACAGAGTGATTTTTTTCAATGGAAAAAAGTAGTATTCCCTTACTTGAATTGGAAAATTGCCACACATATCGACGACAATTTTACATGGCAAATAAAAGGCAAATTACTGGACGCATGTGTGTAATTTCCCCGAGGAAAGACACCAGCCCACCGCAACGACCGCCTCGTTACGTTCTTAGCATGTATCAATAAACTAACTATTTTAAAAGTCTATTAACATGCAAATATAATTTTTAACTTGTTGACTCTTGGTTTTTTCCTTGAATCGTTTGAAAACACTGTACGGATTCCCATGAAATTTTTTTATCGAGTTTATTTTTCCTTACTTACCTTGATTACGAAATTGCAACCCTAAAAGGGTGAACTAGCGAACATATGGCTTTACGAAAATAAAATCTTGTTTTCTAAGTAAAGTTAGTAAGAGTAAAAAGCTCTCCCATGAATAGAAATGCATAAAATAAACATTTTGTTATTTTTTTCTAAAATGTAATGTAATGGAAGTCGATTTTTGGTAGGTTTTCTTTTCAAACCAAGTATGGTTTTTTCGAAGCTAGTCTATAATATGTTAAATTATTAGGCATAGATAACCAAAATTTATAATCACGTCATTTTATTTTACGTATTTTCGATATGAAGTACAGAAAATATTTTTCTTTGTATGTGTAACTTGTGACTTTTTGAGTAATTGTATTTTATTTGTAGATTTTTAGGATACTCAACTATACACCTTCAAATTTATTAAATTAAAAAAAATCGTAACAGTAAAAACATACTATGAAAAATTAATTAGCAAAATGATTGTTGTTTTAATTCGCGTATCATACCAGTAACTGCGATTATATGAGTAAGGATCATGAAGTTCGACACTCACTTCGCCCGTTGTTGTAATTTAATTAGATAATCAGCATTGTCAGTGTCGACCTTGATGGAAGGTGTACCATCATCAGCGGAGTTCTCGACTGCAGCGATGCCGACAACGGCGCAGATCCCAAACACATCTGTGCGAACATCGCCAACAGTGACGTCAGTGGCTTAGGCGACTTCAGCGAGAGCAATAATGCCTGCTGAGGACGCCTCGATGCCTCCAGTGACATGGACTTGGGTGAGTCCATCTACATTGCCGATGCCCAGCAGAGGTTCACCGGTATCTTCCGAGCATCCATGTCGTCACTGCAGGAAGGCCTTCTCGGACAACTGTAATGCTTGGTGATATCAGAAGAGAGAGTGTGTTTAGAACCCGTCACGTTAGGCATTTCGCTGCGATAAGTGTCAATGCATGTGGCTGACAGTATTGATAATTCGCGTGGGCTCTCACACGCTCTATCCCGCAAGATAGGCTGTGGTGGGCTCTCACACGCTCTGGCCCGCAAGATAGGCTGTGGGCTCTCACACGCTCTATCCCGCAAGATAGGCTGTGGTGGGCTCTCACACGCTCTGGCCCGCAAGATAGGCTGTGGGCTCTCACACGCTCTAGCCCGCAAGATAGGCTGTGGTGGGCTCTCACACGCTCTAGCCCGCAAGATAGGCTGTGGTGGGCTCTCACACGCTCTGGCCCGCAAGATAGGCTGTGGGCTCTCAAACGCTCTAGCCCGCAAGATAGGCTGTGGGCTCTCACACGCTCTAGCCCGCACGATAGGCTGTGGTGGGCTCTCACACGCTCTAGCCCGCACGATAGGCTGTGGTGGGCTCTCACACGCTCTGGCCCGACTAGTAAAACGTATCCGCGGCGAACAGCCTCGATCTCGTCCCAACATGCAACACGGCCTATTACAGACACAGAAAAAAATTTCTGTGCGTTTACGAAAGATTCCTTTGGAAACCAGTTACCAATACATAATACTACAAGAAAGATATTGTAATGTTGTACGACTAATGGCTATGGTTGTTTTTGCAAATATGAAATACATTCTTGGAGATAATTATTTTTTTACGAAAGTTGGCAATAATTTTATTTTTTTAATGTTTTATTCTATAATATTTTTAAACGATGTATTCGATAATAAAATATTTAATAGTGGGCAGTTATTTGGTTTTATAATGCTTACTAAAGTACGCAGTTAATATTGGTAAGTTATTCAGGGATCGGTTTACAAATAACTTTAACTATTGGGACAACACTAAGCATAATTGTCCGGGTAAGAATCCAAACCAGAAACCAAACCGTGAACACTATTTTGTAGTGATGCAGTAGCTTTCGTGTAGATACTGGCAATTTTGCACGAATATTACTATTCCATTTACAAAAAAAAAAATACAGTGTAAGTAATATTTGTACCTAGATTTTGACCCAAGTTCTTCAGGAGGCGAGATCAGTGTCTTACTGCGCCACCTCACTCTGTCAATATATGTATATGTGATTCTATGTAAATAGTTATCCTACCTAATCATTTATTTTGCAATGCGTAATATATATGATACTTACTACATTGTTGTTAGCAGTAAGAATTTAATTTTTTTTCCGCTGAATATTTGGGAATACTGAGAATATGTATTGCATATTTC
Source organism: Bacillus rossius redtenbacheri (assembly GCF_032445375.1). NCBI lineage: Eukaryota > Metazoa > Arthropoda > Insecta > Phasmatodea > Bacillidae > Bacillus > Bacillus rossius. Next base: position 263,333,186 of record NC_086330.1, on the reverse strand, counting down.
ATTGGGTGTACAGGATCCGAACAGTTATTGTCTTGTTTATCTTCTAAAGCTTATTAAATAGCAAACATCCTGCAAATACTTGAAAAACTATATATAAATTTACAAACCTATTTAAGTTTTGGTTTAGTATCTATTAATTCCCCCTCACACTTTTGTCTCTGGGTAAGAAGACAACAATTACTATAGCTTGGGTAAATTATGCGGTAGGATACTCTCGTGGGATTATTAAATTTTTAAAATATTTCCCTTTTGCTACTAAACGCACGAGATAAAATGCAAGTGTAATAAGAGCAGCTGTTGCGATCGCCGGGGAGGGGGGACAAGGGGAATATATCTCTACCCCTCCCTAGAAGTTATGAACAAATTCGCAAAATATCAGTGACGACAGTATGTCACAGTGTGAGAAGCCGCGTCACCTACGGCTACTACTACTGTAGGCCCATACGTCAGTTGTCAATAGTAATGTAAGTTACATGTTAAACATTTGAATACTTAAGATTTTTTCTAAATCATCCCCACGAAAAAGTGCTGAGGAGGCTGCATTTTGTACTAGAGCCACCAGGGGTTTATGTCATGAATTTCCATCGTGCTGAAAGGAAATGTTGTTCATGAAATAAATAAAATAATTTAACATAATTAATGCTGCTTTATTTTTTATAGGAATTTAACGAACATCTTATTTGACGGTCGGGCAGCCACGCCAGAAAAAAATTGCGATACCAAACCGTGACAAACTCGGCCCATCGTTCACAACCACTGGCTCAACTGACTCCATATCTACATCAGAAAACATATCCACTCCATTATCAAAGGTTTTACCTGCATTCCCGTCGCTTCTCTTGAAGTTGACGGCTGAGGCTCGCGCCTAGTTCTTGGGCTCGATTTACCCCACTGGCTCATTTCTCTCGGCTTCATTCGACACCTACGACACTTCTCTGCATTTAAATTGCTTCTGCTTGGGTGATTTAGCTTGTTTTCTTTCTTTTTTCAACATAACCGGTTTTCGCTTAGGCATTTGCTATGAATGGCTCAAAAAACCAAAGTTAATAACTTATAATTATTCCACTTAACCAGCACCTTTAAGTGCTCACTCACGAGCAACTTTTATAGTTTAAATCACGTAAATCGGTCTAGCGCTTTCGGAGTTAAGCACTCACTACTTCAGTTCTACTCTCCTTACCAACGCTTATTACCTCATCACTGCAAATGTTAACCGGGTGAGCCATACGTAACGGCCACGATCAAAGTCTTCTCTACTAAGATATGTTTATTTCAACTCTGTAGCTTTCATAGTTGACGGGTTTTAAGCGGTGTCGAATCCTCACCTGAAGTGACACCCAAATCCAGGTTCCTGTCGGAAAGTCTTGTGGAAATGCGTGTGTCCGGAACTGTCGGAGGGCGAGGCCTCGAGGCGTGGGTGTGGCTGCGAGAGCCTCCCTGATGATTACTGCAAACAAGCCGGCGACCCTGAACCCGGGAGGGTGCGAGTGTTTGCCCTGCTCCCCTGCGCGCGTTCCCACGCCCGCGGCCCGTGATAATTGTTACTGCATTCCCGCCCGCCGCCCGCCCGCGCCGGCTCACTGCACTGTCGCCGAGGATTCCTTGGGAGCCACTTGCCGAACACATAGTTCTTATCGAACAACACATGGCTGTGGTAATTTTTGCAGGTATAAAATGCGTTTTTTGATTAAATACTGAGAATTTCTTAGGAAAATTGGCACATAATTTTATATTTAAACCAGCTAATACCCGGCATTCGTTTATATGCCTCTTTAATTTTTTTGGTAATTTGTTTGAAGTAGGTACACACAAACAAAGCATCTCACTCTATCTCTCTCTATAAATCTCGCTATATTTATCTATATATTTAACAAATTCTCTGTATCTCTATATCTCTATTTCTCTGTCTCTTTATATATATGTCAATATCTCTCTCCATGCATCAATGTTTCTATTTATATCTCAATCTATCTAACCATCTATATCTCTCTACATATCTATATATATATATTTATCCCTCGGTCTATCTCTCATATACTTGTACTTATCCCTCTATCTCTCTACTTATACCTCCCTCTATAACTATATCTCTCTATATAATTATGTTCCAATCTATATCTTTATCTTTAAGAAACATACGACGAGGACACACATTCATTTATATATTGTTACGATCTATGTGGAAAGAATTGGGTGGGTAAAGGATATCCCAATGCAGTTTTATTACAGTTGTATTAATTACTAATATTTAAATTACTAATAAATAATTGTACTTAAACATGTCCGATCACCAATCACTGCTACTTAAAAATGTTTATTCGCAAGTCACTCAATGTCTGTCAAGTTCCACAGTTCACACTCCTCACTGGAGCTAGGCTCGACAGTGGTTCGCCCCTTACCTCGCGCCTGTCCACACACACAGTCTCGCGCCACTCTGTCGCACTCTCTCGGACTCGTCGCTCCTCGTCGCGCCACTCTCGAGGGGGTCTCACCCTCTTCACCGATGTCGCACTTCCCTTCACTCTCGGAACTCTCGAACTCTCGGAATTCGCTGGGAACACCCACGGAAGCCGGCGTCGCTGCTTAAGTACCTGAGACGGCCATCCCGAACAGACGAGAGTAGTTTTGAAGAGTTGCGTCATCCCGGGCTGACCCGACACCCGAAAATTCCAGAGATGCGGTGTTTATTCATGCCACTCCACACGGCGGCCCGCAGAATTCCCAAGGCCGCTCAGCGATAGATAATGATGCGCTCGAAGGGGGAAGGGATGGTGAGGTCGAGCCGCGCTAATGCACGCATGACGTCATTGTCCGTGTGAGATGCCCTAGGCCTGACTACTGCCGGAGGGCCCACTCAGATATGTGGCACGCGTTGCGTCTCTGCTTCCCAATTTGTAACTATATATATTTTTATTTATCTTTTTATCTGCCACGGGCATATGAAAACATGCGCGTATTCGAATTCAATGTTGTGTAAAAATTTCAAAGCAATCCGTGAAGAATTTTCGAAGATGTAAGTTTTTGAACGAACCAACATATAAATTTAAGTATCAATCAAGCATAATTTTTTAGGTCATGGAAAAAATATTCGAATATTGAACAAGTTGACCTTATTTTGTTGTATCATGCGTATTATGTGCGCAGTGAATACTGGGAAATTACTCAAGGAATTACTTACACATAACTTAAACTATTGGAGGTACTGGGACAACACAAAGCATAAATGCCCGGGTATGAACCCAAACCCAGTGTTACTGCGACTGTGTTTACCTGCGCCAGAAGTACAGCAGAATTACAAATCATTTGCTACGTGAGAACACGAATGTCATAGTACTTTTCAGCATGTATGAATTAAATTTATATCATGCTTATGACGATTACGTAAAAACTGATACGACATTTAAATAATTCAAATATATACGTGCTATTTGTGCTGGAAAAACAAGAACGATGTGTAGGTATAGTCAATAACTGGCCTCTATATAAGGATAGTTACAGACAAGGTTTCGATCAGTTTATCATCAAACATGAGTCATAGCATTTCAAAATTCGGTCGTAACAGTCACAATACCGAACTACATACTGTTCTAGAGGCTCACGATGACGATATTCGGAAATAAATTTCTCTACTGGCTCAAAATGTAAAAAGTGTGAAACAAAATATTACTAGAGTACCTGTTAGCCATCAACCAGCGAGTGGAAGCCTCGGATTATCGAATTCACAATATGATCGAAGTATCGCGTACACAAAGCTGTGACCATTTGAAGGCTTTTCAAAGTAGCCTTAATGCAACACTAACTGACTTGGCAACGAAATCAGATCTTACTAACTACGGGGAATATGTTTCTGCATTTGAATACATATTATAAAAGGAAGTCTTGCAATATATTTTCAGCCAGTACAATGTCAGACTTGGCAAGTGACTTCATCGTGCTATACAGTAAGTTCATGAAATATATCTACGTGCTAGAAGAACCAGACTTGCGCGTGAAATTGAAAATAAAAATAGATATTTAAACCAATCACTAGTCGCCTTGACGAACTGAAAAATAAGGAAGAAACAACTGTCAGTGTGAAGACAGAAGTTGATGACAAGATTCCTACCCCAAAGAAGAGGAAATAGAACCAGCTCCAGAAAACAGGACTTTACGAGTACAGAGTCTATGCAAAAGAAAAATTTATGGAAACAGGGACATCAAATTAATGTAAAAGTCTGGCCATATCTGAGATCTTTCTCGATTCGGAATAATGACACGACCTACAGAGTTTACAGGAAACATAGTAGGTGGTTCCTCAGTGCTAAATAAATATACTTTTTGCTAGTAAATATAATGTGTGTAGAAGAGTACAAAACATATGGGACTCCAGGTCTGTACAAATTGATGTTTATCAGGAAACCTTAAGGCTATTCCCACGATGATTCGCAAGAATAAAAAAACTTCTAAAAATAACTCATTCGCATTTTCGTAATAACGATCCAGAAAGTGGCATATTTAAAGATGAAGATCATGAAAAAAGTCGAAATGCTCGCCAATCTCTTCAGTACACTAGCAGTACATGGTGGAGCTTTTAAAAAGCTAGAAAGTGTTCAGAACTTTGACTATGTGTATTGGAATAACCCAAACGAATTGATCGACAGGTTGAGATTTTTACTTGCTTCCTTAGTGCAGTGAGCTGGCTACATAAGAGTCGAGCCAGAATCGCCAGTGAACTTCACACGCTTTCAAAAAGAAAATACCTTCATCGCAAACTCGTAGTGCGTGACTTGATGATTTATTCCAGGCGGAACTTGTTGAGATTGTATCACATTCTCGAATGAATAAAGGTTTCAAGTACATGTTGACGGTCATCGATGTGTATAGCAAGTTCCCTTGGGCCATACCTGTGAAATCTAAAAATGCAATCGATGTAACCAAGGCCATGAAAAACATTTTGCATGATGGACGTGTACCATCGCAATTGCAAATGGATCGGGGCAAAGAATTCTACAATGTGACCTTCAAGGCTTTGATGAAGAAGTTTGGCATCTAACACTACATATAGTTATTTCAAAGCCTAAATTTTCGAAAATTTTAACAGAACTTTGAGCACCAATATGTGGTGACAGTTCACGGCTAACTGGAATTACAATTAGCTGGATATCTTGCCAAAACTAATAAGCGATTACAATTCTACAGTACATTATATCACGAAAATGAAGCCTAAAGACATTAAGGATAATCACTTACTTCGAACAGTGTTTTCCAAAACGAAGAAGAAAGATCCACAAAAGCCTAAAGCAAATTTCGGTGACATTGCGTAGATCTCCTAGCAGATAGGTGTCTTCGAGAAAGGTTTAGCTGCGAATTGGAATACCGAAATTTTCCGTTTGACCCACTTTCTCAAATCGCACCCTAGAACCTACTACCTCGAAGATTTGGAACACAAGCCTATTCGTGGCGGGTTCTATGCCGAAGAGATTCATTCTACGCTATATCCCGATATGTACTTGGTGGAGAAGATATCCAAATGATGAAATGGTAGATCCTAGGTCAAGTGGTGGGTAGCAGATGCAGAAATAGAGAAACGATTGTAATTTCCTTGTAGTAGTGTAGAAATTATGTAATAAATATTTGTTTTTAAAAATCTTGTTTTATTATTCAAATTGGTCATATTTATGGTAATTTTAATTAAATTGTTTTTTTATTAGTCAATGATCGAACCGAGGAGAGGATTCGATTGAATCAATTATTATTTCAGTAAGCATTTTTTTTCTGTATTTCTAGCTAAATAATTACAGAATTTCAAGATGGTGCCCAAGACAGTCGATAAGATTGTGGATATCCTAACAGTTGACTATATGTTAATAAATAATACTGCTTTCTGGCAGTTAAAAATTAAACTTATATGACAGCAATGCCCTCTAGCAGCGAAAATGATAATGTGACCAGACGAAAACAAGATGGCGGACCCAAGATGGCTGGCTGATGTAATAACTGTAATTGCCATAGTGGTGGGAGGTCAGTCTGTTTGTGGCTTCCATGGGGGAATGTTTCGTCCCATTTTTGTTTTGCTTTCTTTGGATTCGATCCCAGTAGCTGTTATAGTTTTTTTTATCAACATTTTATTAACTAATTTCTTTTATAAATTCTAAAATTGTACCTGATTTTCTAGCTTAAAAAATACAGATTTCAAAATGGCGGAAATATCTTTTTATTAAAATTTTATTATTAAAATTTTTTATAATTTTTATTTTTTCCTATTTTCTAGCATAAAAATTACGGAATTAAAGATGGCGGTTGTAACAAAAAGTGCAACTGTAACTTCATACACATCCAAGATGGCGGCCGTAACTAAAATTGGATTGTTCCGGAATTGGGGCTTTCAATTTTAAGATGGTGATATTCAAAATAACGACTGATTTCAAAGATCAAGGTTAAACGTCATGGTCAAGTTAAAAGTCAAACTTTAAGTTCAAGGTTCAAAATTAAAGGTGAAGGTCAAAGGCCAAGATCCAGGTCAAGGTCGTCATCCAATATGACCACTGTGACGTTAGAATTCAAGATGGCGAAAGTAACTACAAGTGAACGGTGACGTCATCATCCAATATGACCGCCGTGACGTCACATTCCAAGATGACGGCGTCGGCACCGGCCTCAGACCCAGGACCTAGGCGCAGGACCGGCTATTATATACTACTAATCACTGTACGTACCTAGATTGTTATGTCCTGCCAGACTTCTAAACTCTTAAAAGTTTTCACCTTCAATTTACGAAGAACGCTGGTTACGAATTATCCAGGGATATTCACCGCCTTCGTGAATTTACGGACAATGAGTTCACTTACTTTGAACATGAATCCAAAAAGTTTTCATGTCATATTAACCAATCAGAAAACTGGAGTGTGTGTTTTTAGAACGAAACATAGAACTCGGATGTCAACAAACAGCGTAGTTTATACGAAGATTCATTTATTTCTAATTACTAATAACTAATAGTTTATTTTATTTAATTTCTTCGTTGAAAAGTTCGTAAATTTAATGTAATTTCTAACAGTGTATAGTGCTTCATAAGGCAAAGTCTGTTTCATGCAACTTGTCCCAAACGAAACTGTTCTCAAAAGTGGTACTAGTGATAACCATTTACAACTTATCATATCATGATATTTGTTTCCGAACACTAACAACATGCAGTTTTCCTTAATGCCCTTTCATCTCACTGTCGAACTTTCTCTTGTAACACGATTCGAAGAAGATGTTAATATAATTTATGGAAGATTATAACTACACTGAAAACATCATTGCCGCAGACATTTTTGTTTAATTAGAGTGACTTGAGTTTCTACTAAATTTTTGCATATACCTAATTCTGAATCCAAAATACTTGGACGGAATAGGCCAATTAGAAGTGTGCCCAGCAAAAACGAAAATAACGCGTTTCTGATTCAAAGAATATTTAAAATGCCTATAAACAAGTGGGAACTTAAAAAAAGCCATAATGGTGAAAAAACTATAATGAATGTTATTTGAAATTAAATTAAATAAAAAAATCTCAATCACACGATATTTACTTTATTTGGCAATGTATAAGAATTAAATGAAAAAAAAAAGTATTAAGTTAAGAAATGCGATTTGTGTTAAACTGTGTGTTATGTAAAAATACGAGGCTTAATTTTATTTTTTTAATAAATAAAAATGAAAATGTTTTATATAGCTATGTCCAATAAGAACCTTTCATTTTGAGACAGCATTTAAAAAAGTGTTTAAAAGTTATGCGTCCAACTTTATTGTAATGCATAGTACTTTCTGCTATTCCATCTTATATTATGTTGTCGAATAAAGTTAGAGACGAAAAACAGACAGTGTTACAGTTTTTTCCGAACACTGTTGATAAGACAACTATTACGGTTCTGAATCAAAATACCTAAGTTAGGTAAATGTGTCGTATTTTTTGTGCTTTTTTTCAGAAGTTTAAATTCCCTAACCTTCACCAATTTATAATATACTGTGACTAAAAATCATTCAGTTCTTGTTTATTATTTTATTAGTTATAAGAAACATAATTCTCTTTGGCTGAGGTTGCAGATACGAATATGTGCAAGTATGCAAGTGCTAAATTATGCACTGCGCAAGTATGATATTGTGCAAGTATGCAGGTTTACCAATGTGCAATTATGTAAGTATGCAAATGCGCAAGCATGCAAGTGTGCGAAGTATGCGAGTGTGCAAGTATGCAAATTGCAAGTATGCAAATGTACATGTATGCAAGTAATAATAATAAGAATAATTTATTTCCCATTTTTTTTACACTTTGTTAACAATATTCAAGTGTGCATGTATACAAGTGTACAAGTACCTATGCAAGTGTACACGTATGCGAGTATACAAGTGTGCAAGTACGAAAATGTACAAATATGCAAGTGTTCAGGAAAGTGATTGTGCAAGCATATAATTGTGGAAGCATGCAAGTGTGCAAGTATGCTGCGTCATTTATATCTCTCCCCTGCCGTCTCCTGCTCAACCAGCTCCCCCACCACTCTAACTGTTCCCCTCATGCGATAGGAATTTTCGTAAAGCTCGATAATTGAACACCCCTCAGGAAAGAAGTTTCACTTAAAAAAAATAACGATTCTAACTTAGTTTGTTACTGTAAAATATGGCTGATTTAAGCAAAATACTTGCTAAGTTAGCATAGCATTTATTTTTTCTGTATGAAGAATTAAATTTACCCGATTAAACATTTTAGTCGCATATATATATTTTCCCCCAAAAGGATAATAATTTTAAATTTATTTTGAATTCGACAGTAGGGTTATTCATGGTTGCGTAAGAAAAGTTTTGCAGTCACAATATGTAATAAGGTTGAAGTTTTAAAACTTTTGAAAAATAAAATTGACTATCATTTAAAACTTCTTCATCACTTTATTTTTGAATACTGCGGCCGTGAACTGTGGTCGGCTCGACGCGGGGCTGCGACGCGCGGGTGGATCCGGACGCCCGGGGCAGGACTGGGCGGCGGCGAGGCAGCGCTCAAAGCCGCCGCGACCACGCAATCACGGCTGTGAAAACAGCTCCGGTCACGCCCCGCGCGGGCGGCTCGTTATGCGCGCGTGTGCGCGTGTGTGCGCGCGTGTGCGCGTGTGTGCGCGGCGCCAGTGTTGACCAGCGGGCCGCGGCGACAGCGGGTCGGTAGCCATGTCCCCCCCCCCTCCCCACCCAGCTGTAGGAACAGTCGGGATGTGCGTGGCCCGATCGCCTCTTCACTGCCGACTCAAGCAGACAAAGAGAGAAACTCTAGCGTAGTCGGATGCACACCGGCTTACGGTGCGAGGGGTCCTGGGTTCGAGTCCCGGGTAAGGCATGGGTGTACCATACATATTCTGATATTTGAAAACGAGTTGAAATTGAGATTCACACTGAAAATAATGACCCTTTGGCTGTTGGCGAAAAGCTGTAGGCCACAATAAATAAATAAATAAATAAAATAGAGAGAAACTCGGCCTACTTTGCTCGACACAAACACAAATATCTGTTTGTGTGTGGCCAAACAAAATACTTACTTTATGTAACAAAAGATTCGGTTGGCCATACCAAATTTTATGTGCAGCAAAATTATTTCTGTACTCCTTAAAAAAGTATAGTATGTACTTAAAAGAATGTACCAGTTACAGTGGTATGTTACAACAGTTTAATTTAGACTGATTACACCGAATCATGCACCAAATTGAAAGTAAACTAACCTAGTGGTTTTACACATGTTCACTATGTGCACTTTTAGTTACAAGGCACAAGTCCAACCTTAAGTCCACTTCTTCCCACACTTTGGATAACACGTCCGGATTAATGAAAGCAATAGCCTCATCAATTTTGTGTCTCCTACTCTGGAAAATCATCACATAGCGGCAGAACGTAGACACAATGATTTATAAAGTCTCAAAGGAAAACAAAAATCGCATTGCGTTATGTCAGGTGAACGTAGAGGCCAGCGAAAAATAACTCTGTCGTCTCGACCATTACGACCAATCCAACGGTCAGGGACTTCGACGTTCAACCAATCTCGTAAAAAGAAACTCCAATAAGGAGGGCTCCACCCTGTTGCCAAATAAAGTTTACAGATTCACTCTGTACTAATTGGGGATAGAGCCATTCTTCCACGCTGCTAGCGAGAAAAGAACGACGCAGTATTCGCGCATGCGCTTATCTAAAACTGTTTGAGTTACTCTTTAATATTTCAGTTGATAAAAAACCATTTCGTCGGCTCAACCGAATCGTACCTACAGAAAAAAAAATTGCGTGAATCAACCATAATTATGTATTTTTTTGACCATATACCAACAAAATTTTGTTGAGGCACATAAACCTTAGTTTCATTGGTTCTACTAATGAATAAATGTGAAAGTTTAAAAGTCTGATTAATTGTAATCCAGTCGTTTCTTTTATATTAAAACGATTTTCATTACATTTATAAGAGATAATGGACTGACTCATTATATCCTACTTATATATGAATGTTTATGTTTGAAAGATTGTAATGCAATTGCTTTTTAGTATTGAACAAATTTTAGATTATATTTGGAACAGATACTGGATTAACTAATACTATCCTAATAATATATTAAATTTGAAATTTTGAAAGTCCGAATGATTGTAAGTCAATTACTGTTAACTATGGAACGGATTTTGTTTATGATTCAAACAGATACTAAATTAACAGATCCTATCGTACTAATAAAGCAATGTGAAAGTTTGAAAGTCCGAATTATTGAAACTCAAACACTCCTTACTATATAAATGATTTTAATTGTATCTGGAACATATTCTATCCTACTTATATATGAATATTACATCTTGAACGTTTGGAGGTTTTTTGCTCAATTACATCATTACTATAGAACAGATTTGGATGATATGTAGGGAAGGTTACTGAATGAACACAGCTTATCCTTCTCATATGTGAAAGTCTTTGTTAGTAGCTCTATCACTTATTTACTGGCAAATTGTTTTGGATGAATTTTAACCCGATATACTGGATTAAAACATATGATACATTATATGGTTTTATAAGGGTACAGTTTCTCTTAACAAAAAGCCATTAAATCCCATGTACAAAGATAACATGTGTTTACACGGGCTTCAGTAGCGTAGCCCATTTTTAAAGTTTCAATTAAGTTTTTTCCTATATATTTAATTTTAATTGTGTAATTAATAGGTATCCTTAAACATTGTAGCCCTGCCTACTATCCCGGGAATAGGTTATTATGATAGAATTATAGATAAGTACTTAGTTGAGTTAATTGTAATGTTGTGCGCCAACGTCTATGGTGTTCTTTGTCCGAAGTCATTTCAACTGTAAAATTGGAACACTTGTTTTTAGATCATGAACACTAAACATGGTTTTTTTATTAATAAACAAAGTAGCTGGGAAGAGCGACTTTGAGTATTTTCAATAATATATATTGCTTCAATCCCGAGCAATAAACAAAACCTTCAACTTTTAGTTAACCATAAAAATACCTATACATGTACCTTTCATGTGCAAGTATACCCTGGTTAAAATAGAACTCGTAACTCGGAAGTCATCTGGAACTATGTATAAAAATTTGTTTATTTTAGGTATATTTATCTTTATAAAGTTTGTAAATCTACTGTGATTTCTAACAATGTACCCAATATCCTTGACTTGAATGTGTTCATCTCTTATGACCTCGTTCTACACGAGATGTTAAATCAGAGTAGGTACTAGGTATACCATGCCTCGCCGAGCACCGAGCTCTTGCTCCGAGTCAGATGGAGTCTCATGCACAAGCCCGAGGGAGTCGCCGGGGGTGAAATCCGTAAATCGAGCAGGCTATGCAACCAGGAACAGCAAGTGATGTCCAACAGGAATGGCATCATGACCAGACATGTCAGCGCCGGGCGCGGGGAGAGACTCGGTGCAATTCCTCGCCTGGGTCCGGCCTTGGAGGCTCGTTGGAGCCGGCGGACAGCTGCGCTGTGATTGGCCCGCTGCATGCCTCCGCGCTGCTGCTGTCGCCGAATCGCGCGCGGGGCTTACAGCTCATTCTGGCGGGTGCTTATTTTTACGCGGCACTTGACCCGTGGTCGCCCCCCGGATTGGGCCCGCTTCCCTGGCGCTCGCTCGCCACTTGCCTCGACTACCGCCACTTGCCTCGACTCCCGCCACTTCGATAAATCTTAGTCAATTAATTCTTGCCCAGACCTACTTCTAGTTTTCCTGGATTGCACCAGGCTGTCAACCCGGCAGTGTTGCATTCAGTACCCATGCAGAGGAGAGGCACGCGACATTTTTATGGTGCTATTTTATACTCAGAATATAATATTTACTAAACCATTAAGAATACTTTTGCTCAAACAACCTGTCCACTCCAAATATGTAAAAATTTCGGTGGTTGCTTTGAAACATACAAACTGTGTTGCCCTCAACTTCCTTTGCTATCCACATAACAGTTTAAAATTTCACTGAATTACATTTTAACGTACACTTTACTTGTAGGCCTATTGGTTTAAGTGGAATTAACATAAATTTAATTTTTTTGGGATAGTGCAGAAAGAAGGTAATATGTATATGCATCATGTACCACCTCTTGATTCAGGAAGTCGCAAAACTTAATACTAAAAATTGAATGAATTTCAAAGGAGACAAATACTGAATAGCCCCTTAAATTAAAAGTGATAATTAAGCATAGTTTAAGCATAAGTGGTAGGGATCGGCTATGACGTAGCCATGTTTAGTGACAACACATACTCCATACATGTGTATGTTTTAGTGTTCTTTTGCATTGGACATATTATCTACAACCAACAGTGTCAGGCTCTACATTGGTGGTCAGCTAACGAATGAATAATGGCTTAACATTGTAGATGATGAGGGTTAATGAGATAAGAATTGGGCTTTGACGGAACGAGTCAGTTCACATCAATCCTGCCATGTGTAAAGTCGGGGTTTGACCTCGCCGGGAATCGAACCTGCATCGCTTTGATGGGAGGCGAGTTATTTGAACTCTCGGCCACTGTGAGTCCAGTTGTTAAATACCTTATTTTAGGTCAAGTAAGGTAAGATTTTGGTGTTTAACTACTGGACACAGGTCACTTCACCCGTGAAGAAATTGAGAAAGATTGTGCAGTACATGATACTATTACTAGAGACACGTCACGTTCACTTTAATTTATGGCGACATTCCAGATTGTAAATATCAGCACACTTGACTGACCCTTGAAATTCTTTGTGAGTGTTCTTGACTCTGATCATTGAAAGGGGGAAATGTCGTTTGATGTGTCAGAGCTGTTGCCGGATATAGTATCCTAGGAACAGAACAATAATGAACACTTAAAGTGAGCATTGATGCGAATACAATACCTCTCTGCACAAGGGCAACCTGAACCAAATCGTCGTACCAAGGGTTGTTGACCAGCGCAGGCTTTCCCGGGGATTCCCTGTCTTTCGACATCTTCAGTTGTCAGAAATTGGTTTCTGGCGAGGCGGAAGAGCTCTATGTGCAGGCAACAGCGGATGGCCTTGAAACCTAACCGAGGAGGGGGTCAGCATCTGCCGGGCCCTCATGCCGTGGTTCTACTGTGGAGAACCACATAAAGGCAATGGCCGTTCTTGGCAGGGCTTCTGACCTGGAGTGGACTGCAACCGGGCTGTTAAAGCTATGAGCTCCAGGGTACCACAGACAGTGGGGTATCTGAGGGGATGGTCCTGTGGGTATCCAGTTTCCAATTTACCTTGCAAATCGAACTGGGGCAATTACTCCGTTAGCTAACAGGCTAACAGGACAGAGAAACCCCTATTTCCATGAAAAATCAAGGCAGTATTGCAGGGTGGTCAATCGTTGACTGGGAGATTCTCTCTGAGGTTACCTTAAACAGCCCAGGCCGTGTGGTGTTGGTCTCGCACTTGATATGTGATCGCTCGGAGCTTTACGAGCAAGCTCCAGGAGTCCCCACTCTGAAACAGGAGGATGGGTGAACAGCGTTTCTGCTGCGGTACTAGCCTGGAAAGCTTGTAGAAGTTGGCTAGGTCCTCGGCTATATCACAGGATCTCTGGGTTTTTTGAGGGGTCCCAGAAATGTGAGAGGCTCGGATAGGTGCCTGTACTGCCTGCTGGAGGGACTCAGCCAGCAGGGAAGCTACTGGTGTCGAATGGGCTTGGTGTTTCGTGGTGTCCTTGCTGGTATGGATAGCCTTAGCTTCTCGACATGGCTCTTTATCGACACATCTGGGCTGCAGTGATACAGCATATCTGTTTCCCTCACTATATGGATCCACGCCATATTCCGTCTGATTCAGCATCTCACGAGGAGTATTATGTGGCCTGCAAGGGTTATGAAGCGCGAGTAATAAATCAACAGGCTTAAGCTTTCATAAGATGACCCCTGAAATTTGATCACAATCCATTTCAAAAATTTTGAAGGGCTTAATACCAATAACAATCACTATTAAAAATTCCATGACAGAATATTGTGTGACCTGGCTATGAGGTTATGTTTGGCGGCAGTCAACGAACGGTGACTTGATTATGTACACATTTCTCTATCCCAGCCTGGCACCAGAAGATATCGCTGATTTCGAGGTCTCCAGCTATTACGTCTTAATTATAACCTGTAGGTACTCGTGGTTCCTGGAGAACTCATTTGCAGAGCTCCTCAATACACGACCTCGGTTTTGGTTCCAATGTAACGATGCAACATCACATCTCTCTTGTGATGTCCGAGGGCATTCAAACAGTAGTTTCAATGAGCAAAGTTTTCATAGCTTGCTCGTTTTGTGCATTTCACCCCAGTTGACTCTCTTGGGCTTGTGCATGAGACTCCATCTGACTGAGGAATAGCTCGGTACTCGGTGAGACATAGTAAGGTACTCTGATTTAACATCTCGTGTAGAACGAGATCATAAGAGATAGACACATTCGAGTCAAATATATTGAGTACATTGTTAGAAATCACGGTATATTTACAAACATTTCCAAAGAATAATGTACCTAAAATTAACCAAAATGTCTTCATAGTTCCAGATAACTTCTGAGTTGCATGTAAAATTTAACCAGGGTAAACTTGCACATGAAAGGCAAAAGTATGTGTGTATTTATGGCAAACTAAAAAAAAAAATTAAAGTTGAAATTTTTGTTGATTTTCCAAGATGTTTCCTGTGATTTCATGTTCACAGTAAGTACTCTCAGACCAGAAGATTTACATAGGTATCCGTATAATTCCTGGTAATCCCAGGATATTTTGTAACCAGTGTTATTCGTAACTTTAACATTTTTCAACAATGTAAAGGATCTGTTACGACCTGTATTGTGAAATGGGAAAGTTTTCGGGGAATCATGAGAGCTCGAAATTATGTTGAACAGAACCGGATCCAATAATTCGAGTCCAACGTTTTGTCATCGCTCGGGTGCTTGCAGCTACTTACTCTCCACAGCACACGGGGTCTTTGAACGCTGGAGGGTTTGTGAAGAACCATTCCTTGCCTTCATAAAAAATGGGGAATCAGTTCTTCTTTGGCGTTGTTCGATAGGTATGTACCTTCTACGAATTATGTAGGCAAACATTAACTTGTCTTTTTTGTTTCCCGGGAGAAGTACTCAAGTTATAGTCTTTGTCATTGAATTTGTCTTAAATTTGACTCTTCTCAGAAGTAGTACAAATGTTGTAAATATCATTATGCCACTGTTGTTGTGGACAGCGTTTGTAAACAAATTTGTGTTTTTTTCCTTCAGAAAAGCAAACATCATGTGTTGCTTTACAACTTATTTTGAGAACTGTCACATTCGAGACAGGTTACATTAAACAGATCGTACTACAACGAAGTTTTTCTACTAGTGTACGTGACTACAGTTGATGCATCTGGGGCTACGCCTTCTGCATCTTCTCTAGGAGGTGGTGCAGTGGGTTCAGGAGGCGTGGGTTGGGCGAAAATTACAAATCTAATTACGGGGTAATATTGTATTTTGACGTATTTCATGTGTAAAATTTAATGTGTTTCGCTTTAAAACTTTTTCTAATATTTGAAAAAAAAAATTTTTTAAAAAATTAAAAAGAAGCATGAAACACATTTAACCATTTTTTTTTAAAGTTTTATTTACATAATATCTCGCAATTTTATCATTGAATTATTAATCAGCATATAAAATAACAATTATTTTATATATTTTAATAAAATTTATTAATTTAATTTATTGATACTTTGCACTGTCTAGACCTGTGGTTCTCAAACATTTTTGAAGTCGGGGCGTATTTATAATACATACAAAAAATTGTACGCATACCATATACAAACATATAGAATAATGGTCAACGCAAGGCTTGTTTACGAACTGTGAGGTGAGCAGACGGGATGAGAACCCACAGGCCACGGCAACGTCCGCCACGTTTCCCTCGTGCGAAAATCCAGATTAGACCCCGCCGGGATTCTAACCCTGATCGCCTTGTTGTTCTGACCACTCAACCACCACGCATACCTATAATAGAGTAACTATATTTATTTTTATATATGAACATATATTTTTTTCTGAAATACCACATCATTTTATTTTTAATGAAAACTTGAAAAATATATTTTACTTTAATTTAAAAAAACAATAAAAGGCACGAGGAGAATCATGAATGATTTTTAATAAATTAAAAATAATATTACAGTCCTAGGTTGTGGAGGGTCTAATGGGTTAAAGACCGCCAAATATGTTTTTAATAATTATCAAATATGAATACTCAATGTAGGCTTATAGTTTTTATAGTGATTTCAAATGAACGGACTGGGACTGCCAAGTATAACCGTGAGTTGAGACGCTCGAGGCCCGCTGCAGGAAGACAGCCCGCGATGCGCGGCGAGACGCGAGGCCGCGGGGTGGCCGGCGGGCGACCCACTTTCCCGAGGGTGCCGTCGCCAGCTCACTGCACTTCATTGCGCCCATTTGCTTTCATCTTTTTATCCCCGCGTTGACAGGGCGACGTCTAGTGCCACACATCCTGTACTTCTAGTGAGGAGCAGTCACCACATTTGCTTGGAGTGATTTCGGGAAAACGTACTGTACGCGTAGCGGCGTACAGGGCTTTTCTGCACACATCCAAATATTATTCATCTGTTCAGTTAAAACTTCATTATAGCGGGAAGAATTTTATTACTCTTTGGACTGATATGTTTCGGACTCTAATGAAGTCAACGATATCGCTTACGTTATATTCTCTGTGAAATTGCAGATTTTTTTGTTTAAAAGGATCAGCTATAGTAGTATAGTTTGTGGGCTCCGGCGCCAGGCTTTTCGCAGGAGGAGCCGAGAGGAGCTGACCACCATCATAGATATTGATGTCACGGTGGCCATATTGGATGACCTTGACCTTTGGCCTTAACATTTGACCTTGACCTTCAAATTTTTCAAAGATCCACCAAAATTTCTAGTTTTTGTAAAAAAAATTCCTTCAAAAAATATCAAAATTTTTAAAAACTAAAAGATTTCCCACTTTAGAAGGAAAAAGTCCCGTTTTGAGGGAAAATTTCCCGTTTTATTTCTCGAAAATTCCAAAATTAGGGATTCAAAAAAATTTAAAAGACTTTTGCCGTAGAAAGAACACAAATTCCTAAAAACTGCTGAAGACTCCTAAAAAAAAAGCACCACAAGCCGTTATTATCAGTACCTTGACCTTGACAATGACCTTAAAATTCAAATGTTTAATTTTGGAACAAAAAAATTCCTAAAAAATAAAAAATAAAAAATTGCCTACTTTAAATGTTTGGTTACTAATAGATTTCGTCCTTGGTTCGATTCCCGGTGGGAGTAAAAAGTAAATTATTAATAATATATTAAACTATAATTAAAAATTAATAACAATTTCTTACATCACACCCGCCATCTTCAATTTTGACCTAACTGCTGAAATTATCGTAACGTTTCATCTTGAAACTCTGTAGTTTGTATGCTCGAATAACGGTAAAAATTTTAAAATTTATAAAAAAGTTAAATAATAAAATTTTTATGAAAATAATATTTTAAAAACACGGCTGCACATTTCGTTACGTTCGCCATCTTGGATTCTAGAAACGTTGCACGTTTCGTTACGACTGCCACCTTGAAAATCCGTAATTATTATGCTAGAAAATCAGGAATAATTTTTAAATTTGTAAAAAATTAATTAAATTGTATATAAAAACACTCCGCCATCTTGTATTACATCATCGCCACCATATTAAAGTTCCGTATTTATTATCAAAAAAATTGTAATTTTTTTAATTTATAAAAATAGTTAAAAAAATTTTAATCAAATTTTAATAAAACACGCACATACGTCCTCGGTTCGAACCCCGTGAGGTCCAAAATAAAAACAAATACGTCAGATCCTTCTTCCACGGAAGCCGCCGGCAGACTGACCTCCCACCACTATTACCATGGTATATATATCGACAGCTAGTATGACGTCATGTACGCCATCTTTTTTACGTCTGACAGAGGTCACCATCTAGTATTAGTCTGCTAGAGTTTGTTGCCATCATATTAGTTTAATTATTAGCCACTAGTATGCAGTATTATTTATTAACAGACTGTTATCTCTCACGGTATCCACCATCTTGACATTTTAACGAGATATTAGAAATTCATTATTGACCTATAAATTCGGAAAAAATTCCAAATTTCATCAAAAAAAGATATCCGTCCTCGGTTATATCCTTGGTCAATGCAAAAAAAAAATCCACCAAAATGTATTAAAAAAATATTAAAATAATGATTGATTCGAACCGAATTTTGGACATGGAAACTTTTATACCCAGAGCCAGACCCCTTGAAAGGGAGCGAATATACCTACATGAGAGCAGGCACGTTAATAGAAAATAAGTATGAAAACTCCTAAGAAAATGGATATCGTATGGGGCTAGGTTTAGCGTCAGTGCCGGTTTCTCTCGTCTCTGCAAAATATGTACCCCTCCAGGGGCGAGTGTCATTATAACCTAAAACATTCTTTATTCCGCTCGCCGAAGTTGTGCAGAATGCATTAGCACTATGCGGAACTTTCTGTGCCACGTGACAGTTAAATGAACGAGAATCTTCTCATTTAGACTCGCCCAGGCTTGGCGGGTCGCCTAACCCACAGGCGAGCTGAGTTGCCCTTACACTGGTAAGTACAGCGGGTTGCGTCCTTTCAGGGATACGACAAAACTCTTAACTCGTACGTCGCGGTAAAAAAAAAAAATAATAAAAAAAAAAGCGTAACGGGTTTGAGAATTGAAAACACCTGATACAAATCATTAACTTCTAAACAATATATACACACCATTTAAGAGACACGACTACTCAGTTTTACAGCATCTGTCATCTGATTGGCTATAAACCTTCCCCAAACAAGCCACAAGATAGCGTCCACTGTTTATCTGCCTCACTAATTACAAATACAGGCGATAGAACATCTTGCTTTTGTGATTAGTGAGATACAGTTAAATATGTTTAGATCTCGTGTGGATTTTTTGGTTGAGATTTATAAGCAATCAGGTATCAGGTGCGGCAACACTGCCATTTAAGATGGCTGCAACCGTGCTTGCCGAAGCGTCGGGAAGAAATTATTGCCAACAGGCGATAGTATTTAACTTGAATGAGTAAAAAATTCTTATTTTTTAGTAAGAACTCGTACAATTTAAAAATATTATTCTGGTGACAATTTTAAGTTGTAGTATAGATCGCCCCATGAAGAGAAACTCATTATTTTTATTTACTTCTGACTCAAATCTCTTCGAAAGATTTAGCCCAAGAGGAATGTTAACTTCCACAAAGACTACCGTAAAGAAATTGTTTCCTTTAAATCGGGTGATATATTTTCGGTGTATTTTATATTTACTTTTTGTTCTTTATGGTTTTAATCCATGAGTTTTGTGATGTAGTATGCTATAAGAACGTGCTTGCTTATCACGTAGCGTTCAAGGAATATATACATGAACCGATTTTTAATCATGTCTTCAGGCGGCTGATTGCTTTGAATAAATAACATATTTTACTGCCACAATCGGATTTCTATATGTAGCAGGAATTAAATACGTGACAAATGATTTTCATACAATTCCACGTGATCCACATAATAACTAGAGCGCTTCACATTTTTCAGAGTTCAGTGTGCATTCACTGTCTCTTTCCAACTCATTGCATCTGACATTAGCGCTGACGCATGGGCTTCTCCGAAATAGTTAAAGAACCTACTTAAAATAAGAGTTTCCTAAACATTTAATATTATTTACGTATTGTATGACAAACTGCGTCTGGCGTTATATTTTTTCCTCTGTGGTCATATAACAATAAGAGAAACAAAAAACCGTCAAATTGGGCCCCTAGTGTGTTTTCTCATATTTTAAAATATACATATCAAAACACAGCTGCTGAAGAAATGGTAAAATATTATGTTACTATTATAAGGAGTAAATTAAAATCCATAGACTCCACTAAAAAAATATTATCTGATTATTATTCACAAAATATATAACTTATAAAATTACACATAAAAAACACAACAGTCGCTTTATTTTAATGGGTGAATAAACCGAGGAATATTATCACGATACTGTGAAAGAATTTAATTTTGTTTGAATAAAGTTACTAAGTAAACATAGGAATTTTGCGGATTAAGTGAATTTTTTCATACGTCATATGGTACATGCAAAAATCTGTAATGGCGGTTCGAAATTATTCAACTCCTTATATATTTATTGAATGGTGTACTGCTTATCTTAAATTATGGAATGTCCCTTTCTTCTGAAGTTTCATTAAGCACATTATGTGAGGAATAATTACGTAATGCGCTTAATTGTTGTGATCGCTGTTCATCAGATTCATTGGCTATCTGCTCATGAATCAAATTTAAACGATGAGCACTTTCTTCCTCTGTGTCGCTGGCCAGTCGCCTGCGAATCAAACTAAGTCGATGAGCACGGCGTTCAACATCTTAATTTGTTTAATTATCACGTATCATGGTAAAGCAATGGTCTCGATCTTCTTGACTTTAGTTTCTTAATTTATTTAACACATAAACTTCACATCCAACAATCTGTTTCTCACTCCTGTGTACTTTCATTCTTATATATTTATTAATTGCATTAAGGCCCCCGCCTAACCGGGCACACATACGGTGTGCTGAGCTTCAGGAAAAAAAAAATATGTGATTTGAAAACTGTACATGATATCAGATTAGTTTTGTTTACGAAAAGCATTTAACCATACGCTGAAGGCGGATGAGTAGTTCTGTTTCTGCATTTGGTTTTGAAATATATTTTTAGGAGATTTAATAATGGCTTAAACGGGTGATTTCAGAACAATATTAATGCATGAAACTCGTTATAGGGGTTCTTGAAAGCACCCAAGGGACCTGCAGTAAATCTTCATCGACATATGACATATAATATTAAAGTCTGTGCCATGTAACATGCATCACATAAAGGTGTTTACGAACACTGTAGGCAGAACAACAGTTGCAGGACACTTACAAGAAGAGGTCGGCTACTCATCAGCGACTACGTCAGGGTCCACAGCACATGCAGGGCTTGGCTAGACATGACAGTGAAGCAAGTGACAGCTCCAGATGGCCAACCGTTTAGGAAATGAAATTATTTTTGTAGCGGATCGGAAAAAATATAATAACATTAGTCTTATATGTCAGCTGATTTCCAAGCAGTGATTGGTGCAGTGGCAAGAGCTCGGATTGGTTATGTTATAAGATCGTCGTGGGTTCAACACCGTGCGGAAAAGTTTTTTTCTTTGGCTTCTTTTCCATTTTGACGATACTTACGCCACAAATGAACATAAATAATGCATAATGTATTGCATTAATATATATTTTCACCAAAGACATAGCGATCTAAATTTTGGGGTTGCGATTAACTTTCCAATACGGAATTGTAATTCTTGTAAAGTTATTCACAATCTCAAATTTTCAACGATTAAATTCAAAATATTGAAAAGTCAATTTTTTCCGTCGTTAAATAAAATTATGTTTAATTGAAACATAGTTTTGCGGCAATTTTTATAAGAACTAGTTAGCATTATCCAGAAAAAAACGTTTTAAGTAGCTACAGACTTTTTTTGTGTATGTAGAGTATTGTGAAGTCTATCCTAGAAGTCACAGAAACCGCGAATTTTCACAGTCCCTAGTAATGAGATATAGGCAGTCACTCGTCCTGATTTATGGAAAAGGGGGGGGGGGGGGGGGGGCAGGCCTTGGAGCAATATATTTTTTTTTTATTTTCCTGACAAAACTTATTCTATGTGAACTGGCTTGGTAGGGGTATGGGTTAGGATTCTAATTGAGTTTCAGGACGATACGCCTTATCATGCGGGGTTTAAACCATGCAGTAAAGGTAGAACATATCGTATGCTTTAATCGGGGATTGACACCAGCCATGGCAGCGTTTGATGCCATTACTAACTCTAGGCTCTATGCTGTCTTAACTGTAGGCTATAGCTAGTTAAGGAGGACACAGGTAACTCCTGAATAGGTACAGGGAAATCCCTGGGCACAGTCACAGTGTATTAGGAGTGCATGTGAAGTACGGGACAAAAGAGGATGGTCCAGGAGAGTTGGGCTGGCAGAAGAGCTTCTACCGTGCGTTGCTTGGGTGCTTGGACACGAGGCTCGCATGGGGTGTGTATCCGCGTCTGGAGGCTCGGAGCGTCGCGCAGAGATTAGGGAAGTACAGAAGATCCTATTCTAGACAAGAGGGGTGAAGCCAGAAGGGGAGAGGGATTTCAGTGTTCCACACGTACCAATATGGCGGCCGTTTGTTTACACATGTATCAGCTGCACCTATATTGGATGTTAAATTTGAGAAAATTGTTAACTCATATAATTACATTGGTATTATGAAGATTCGTTTTGGACTTTTAATAAATGTATTGTTACGATTTACGGGTGTTCGTAAAGGATAGACCAATTAAAATCTTTTATCACACACATAGTTTTATTTATTGCCACTACTTATGTCACTTACAAATAATCTAAAATGGCAAATAATCAATTGCACTTAAAATTGTTGCTTCCCCAGTAACTTGTTTCTTACAATCCACACACCTCGCAGGGCCGCACCTCTGGCGCAACTCTCGCCGCAGCACCCCTCGTGGATCTCCGCCGCGGGACTCCGTCGCCGCACTCCGCCGCCGCCGACGCACTTGCCTTCGCCGAGGATCCACTCGACGCCTCACTCGGAACTTCGCTCGGGACTCCGCCGCGCCCGCGACACTATCTCCCGGAAACTCCGCCCTGGAAACTTCGTCCAAGGACTTCGCCACTCTGCCGCACCTGCGGCACTATTGCCCCGGAAACTCCGCCGCGGGAAATCTCCCGCCTGAACTCTCTTCTCAACTCAGACTATCTCTCGGCCAGCGTCCCGGGCACATAAATATAGGCCCAGCCACCTTCTAGAACTTCCAAGCGCGGCTGGGGCCAGTCGCGTCATTCCGCGCCGACCCGACGGCAGATATCTCTCGAAACACGTGTCGGCGGCTCGCGTAACTCCGCAGCTGTCAGGTTTCAGTTACGTGTCAAAGCCATGGCTCCGCGCGGGGAGTGGTGGGAAGGAGGGGGGAAAGTGACAATCCTTGTTATCTTCCAGGCGCGCGCGGCGTATATCATGTTGCGGCAACCGCCAGCCAGCTCTGCACCTGCGCGTGTCCCGGCCTTGCTCACGTTTGTAGCAGTATAAACATAGTAACCATTAATATTTTGATCGAATTTTATTCAAAACATCTTAACTAAAGTCGTTAATAAAAGCAGGCTATAACAACTAATGCAAATATAAACAAACGTCGGCCATATTGTGAAAATCAGAAGAAAAAGAAAAAGGAAAACGGCTTCACGTCTGACAGCTAATACTCCATCCGTATCCTCCTCTAATCCCCTCGTCGTGCCTCCTGGCCGCTAGCAGTCCCCTACCCCCCTCCCCAACACATGGCTGGACCCGGCGACGCGCTGCGTGGGCAAATATTATGCCGCGCGCTCAGGAATTTTAATTTTGCGCGCGTGCCTCGCCGAGCCACGGCAGTTCGTGAAAGAGACGAGGGAAACGCATTCATTTCCCCGACGACATCATATATATATATATATTTATTTATTTAAAGTTTTTAATAGCGAAATATTAGAAATTTGAAACAGTAGAATGGAATTTTTTCGGTCTATCTAGCCGTGGAGACAACAAAAACTGTTATTGGCAATTGATTAATTAACACATTATAACTATGCAAATCAAAATGGCCTTTTAAAAATGGCCTATAATGTGTCACAAATTATGAATTAAAAGTCTAATAGATTATAACTTAGTGATAAGCCTAAAATAAAATTTATGACATGGAATTTGCAATATCATAAAATGGATAACAATACAGATAAGTTGAGTTATTTCATTGTCAAGTTACAGACCAATTAACTCAAAATAATGTTCCGCAGTTCAAATATTAAATCAAACGCTATGTTGTAAATTGTTGTCGACAGAGATATGACACTTATTTTCTGCTACATATTAAAAGTAAAATATATATTAATAATCAAAACTGTTTTACTTTTATTTCACGGCCTGTTCCACTTTCGGTCATTTATTAAAAGTTATTCTCTGGGTTTCCACACCCCTGGAGGCTGCTTACAAAAGGAACCCGCATGAACATAGTTGCTATTGTTGATCGGACAGGAACGGGGTAGCGGTAAGGGCGACACCGACAGGTTCATCAAGTCCCCAGTCACCCCTGTGCGTGCAGTCTTCATGCCGTGCACGTGCTAGCGAGTGCGTGGCAAAGTTAACCACACATCATTTGGCTGGCTTCGTGCACATTCATATGGAAGTCTTTAATATGCAGCTGTGTCAAAATGTCTTTCTTGGCCATGTTGAAGAGTTTCACATAAATGTTTACTATCAAATGTCCAAATTTCTACACAGTAGGCTATCCTCTTAGATCAAAGCTCCCTATTATTTACCTTACATTGCGAAAAGAATTACGAATAAATTCGAGGTGGGCAGGCAGATTTATGGGTGTCGTGGTAGTGGCTGGCTAGATAAAACTAATAAATTTCATAGTTTTGGTTGGAAAAAAAAAGAGAATTTAATTACATTGTTCCAGAAAGCACATTTTATAGAACGGTATTGACTGAAACTATCAATAATGTGTCAAATTATAAAGAACATTTTTTAAGAATATTCTGTCAGATTGTTGATGACGAAGAGTCCTAATGCTCATTCCAGCGTTTCGACATTACATAACGCTTCAGCGGGGAAGATAGCTATGCACGTATGCTATTTATTATTTTTTTCGCATTCTTATAGGAGCATATAAGGCGTAACCACATTTTCTTCCACAGGATTATCGCATTATTTTAGACGGCGTATTAGATATCCATGAATGTTTTATAACAAATCATCCGTGGTAAGTTTTGCTGAGGGAAGTTTCGT
Source organism: Bacillus rossius redtenbacheri (assembly GCF_032445375.1). Classification (NCBI taxonomy): domain Eukaryota; kingdom Metazoa; phylum Arthropoda; class Insecta; order Phasmatodea; family Bacillidae; genus Bacillus; species Bacillus rossius. Next base: position 263,307,781 of record NC_086330.1, on the reverse strand, counting down.
GAGTTTGGCCAGTGAAGAAGGAGGGGTTGTGGGTAGGGAGTGAGGATGTTCTACCAGTGAGGTCCAAGCGACTACGAGAACAGCGAGCATTCTCCAGGGACACCCCGCCTCCAGGGGTGGCTGGTCCGCGGCACAGCCTGCACCTAACGGTGCCAGTCAGGGTGACTGACCCGTCTCTCTCTCTGTATTTCTTTCCGGCCAACCAGGGAGCTGGCTGGCGGAAATTACCAGAGAATCATTTCAAGAATTACTGTGATGTAGCATCTACTTTACAATTATCAAAATTTTGCTTATACGATTGCTAGTGTTACAGAGAACATTTTTTGGTTCTTCCGCGGTCCATAGTGCCATCAAGAAAAAACATTGTGAGCGAGTCTTTCAGTGCTTTCTAGAGATGTGTAACATAAAATCTCGGTAACGAGCAAATTTTTGTTCTCATGTCGCAAATACACTTGCAATGCGAAAATCGGACCCGAAATTTAACGTAGAATTCTTTAAAATAATACCGAGCGTGATAAATATACAAAGATTGTGGTTTCAACTACATTTCTGGACGCGAATTACACGTAGTTTCCGCATCTACTTCTAGGATTCGCTGCCGGAGCAGCTGCGTCGACTATAGAATCATTCGAGTTGCAGGCCGAAAATTTAAAATATATAATGAAACGGCTCCTATAAAAGCGAAAACGTCTTGCAAAATACGAAACCCCGAATTCGGACCTGATTTTTAAAAAAGAATTTCATTATCATATTGTCCATTTTGTTAAAATTCATCAAACAGTTAATACTATAAAGTTTCCATTTGACTCTGTGAACTTTGGCTTAGCCATCCGCCACAGAAGACAGCACTGTGGTTGTTACACATTTCCGTTCCTTGACTTCCTTCGCATTCACGACATTATTCCCACCAAATGCAGTATACCGTGAGTTAAGATGTTGCAATTAAAAAATCAAAGTTAAAACTTCAGGTTGAGAAATACTATGTTAAATGTATCCAGTAATATTCCTAGCCCTCACGTTGATTTTCTCTTTGACGTTCATGAATTGTTGTAGTGGTGTGAATGTAGGGACGATTATGTTGATATGGTTGTAAGATTGATCACAAGTACAAGATATATGCATGTCCCTGTGTCGAACATTGGCTTAGAATGCATTATCTGTTCTGAGCATATAACATTTTACTTTAGTTTTGTTAATATATTGTAGAATAATATATATAATATATATAAGAAGAACGTGGAAAGCAAGGCCGCGATGCACGCTAGGTATTTGAGCGGTCTGGCGGCCATGCAGGGCCACCGACATCACGCGCGCATACCGTTGGGGATTAGGGAGGCCCGGCCTCGCCACCACACTGCCCCCGCACCCTTCTTCCTCGTCACTGTCATCTATCCCTTAGAGGCTTGGTAATTCCGCGGGCTTACAGAGGCCGCCGCGTGGAGTGGTGTGAATAACGCGCCACTGTTCTGGATGCTTCGAGCGTCTGGTCGGCCGGGATGACGCAACACGTCACAACCACTTCAGTCCGTTCCAGAAGGACGGCCAACGGGTATAAAAGCGGTGACGCCGGCCTCAGCGGGAGTTCCAACAGGCGAGTTGAGTGAAGTGCGAGTTCGGCGAGCAGCCCGTGTGTTGACCGAGTAGCGCGAGACTGTGTGTGCGGACAGGCGCGAGACAAGGGGCGAACCACAGTTGAGCCTAGCCACAGTGAGGAGTGTGAACTGTGTACTTGATGGATACTTAGTGATTTGTGAACACACATTAAGTGTGGTTATTACCTTCATTAGTAATGTAAACATTAGTAGCAAATAACACTGTATAAAATTAATTGAACTATTCTTACGAAACCTTTTTCTCCACTCGTAACAATATATGTGTATATATAGTGTGTATGTATGTATGTATATATATAATAACGTTTTTCACTTGCATGCAGAATGCTAGGAAAGAATCTCTACTAAAATAAACGAAATTCTTTATTAAATAGAATATATTGTAAGGATACTAATGTAAGGTTTTTGCGAACATCGAAAGTGTTGTAATTCAGTTTCATAAAACATACATAACGTATCTCAAAATTCTATGACATATATTAGAGTCTACACTAATTATTAAATAAAGGTGAAAAAATGCTGACAACTTTTTAAACCAGTTAACTATTATTTGAAATAAACTTGTACTTCTTAACTTTGTTTGGGTCCGTACATAAGTGCAATAAGGCCATGCCGTCTTCTCTGAAGAAGAAAAACTTACTGGAGAAGAAATACTTGCTGAAGAAGAATCATTTTCTGATGATGGACTGAACTTTTTAAACGTGTATGATTATTAGCCTGTCATTAAATAATCCCAGGATTTTAGTGTCGCAATTTAATGGATCGCAACAAAACTAGAATCCAAATAAATCAATTATATTTCACATTCAATAATAGCTGCTCGTAATTTATGAATAAAAGCAAGTGCCACGACAATTGTGGATGAACTATAACTAGTAATTTAACAATTAGTGTGTTAGTTATGTCCCTGACAAAAGTCGGCCGGATACTTGTCGGATGTCTGCTAATAAATTCTGACTCCTCTCAAGGATATAAACTGTAAATTTGAGTCGGCGAAGTGTGTGCTTTTTTTTTTTCCTTTGCGGAAACATTTTTGCGAATACGTGCAGAAGCTTGTTTTAAAAATACGTGTTTGAGTGTGGCATGATTCACGAAGCAGACAGGCCGCGCAGAGAACCGTGATGAATGGGACTTGGCGTGAAAGTTACGCGAGACGACGTGCTCCATCTCCTCGTCTCTTGAGTGCGTCCTCTCGGCGCTAAACCGAGCTTCCAGTGAAAGGACCGCCGTCGCGGCTTAGTTTCTGTCGCTATCGATTTTTCGAGATCTCGCTGATGTATGGAGTGATTTGCATGATGAAATGGCATGGCTCGTTAAGGTACGAAGTTTATCGTAGCTTGAGTTTGAATCCGAATTATTTGGAAGCCTTACAAGAGGCAAGATTTTTAACCCATTTGCAAGCTTGTTCGCGAGATTGTGTTTGGATTGCAAGAGAGTAAAATGTGGCATACTGGGCGAGGCGGCTGTGTTGCGTTTTGAGGGTCAATTGCCGGCAGCCATCTTAATTTTTTTGTAAAATTGGCCCCAAACATGAACCACGAACTTGAAATACGAAACCTCGATATAAAATTGCAGTAGAAATTTGACGCCTTGAATAATTTTTTTTTCTTTAAACTTCAAGATGACATGGTTATAAAATATCATTTGTTTAAAGAATAAAATAATTCAAAACACATTAAAAAGTATAACAGGGGTCCATAGTTTTATCTGGGCTAGTATAAAAATTTGTCAGAAAAAAACTTCACTAAAATATTTAAGAATTAAAAAAACCGCACATCATCCATCGTATGTGTTGACTCGGCGACACATACGTACTTTTTTCACAATGTCAACCACCAAACCTACCTTCGCCACTACTCTCAGGACATATTATTCCCACCAATGTGACGATACGGCGGCCATATTGAACACTATATTGTATTATTTTTCCATCTGCAAGATTGTGCTGATTTCGATTGTCTTCTAGCTCATTGCAATCACCCGTCTGATATCATAATTCCTCCTTACGGACCCAGGTAGATCAGAATGACATTTTTCGTATCCTGTCAACGCGAATCAATTCCTAAAGTCTGTGGCCTAAGCAACCGTATGTATGGCCTTGGTGTCATGACAGTCTACCCATCAGCGGCGAGAATGCTGATGACAATTCAGAACCTGGAGCATACAGGCTGCAGCGAGTGTCACTAATGTCACAGCGAGTGCCACACATGTCTCACAGCGAGTATCAAACATGTCACTGCGAGTGTCACAAATGTCACTGCAAATGTCACACATGTCACTCTAAGTGCCACACATGCCACTGTGAGTGTCACACATGTCAATGCGCCTCACACTTGTACTCTAGCCGTGTACCGAGGCATGTTGGTCTATTGTCAGCTCACATGTCTACCTCCTCTCCCGCGATATTCACCCGGTGTTTGGCAAATGTGGGACATGGCGGACGTTTCGCGAGCCTCTGGAAACACTCCTACCCCTTCACCGGCTCCTTCCGTCAATGATCCATTTCTTCTGGTAGACCAGAGTTTCTCGAGGTTCAAGGGAAAATCAAATTGCTATTGAATTATACTTTATTAATATACTGAAAATTAAGTTTTAGGATGAATACTTAATGCGAATGTTTAATTAAAACCTTTATGCCTTTCGATTACACGTGCTTAAGAGTTATATTAAAAATTTTCATCTAAGCTTCTAAAAAATTTATAAACACTTGTTTAATTGATAATTTTCTCATAAACAAATAATGAAGTTTATTTCTTAAAACTTTAACGAAAGATTTTAGTATAGGCTTGGTATCACACGCTATGTTTTTTCTTGTCATTACTATTATTTATGTCTAATAGCTATTTATGGAATTTATATACGATACCTCCCTAGCATTTGTTGTTTTCAAACAAACTGTTTCAACAGATATTCACCAAGTCTAAGTTTAAAGATGTAAAAAATTGCGCAAGTGATAATAGTGATAATAATTAGCGTGACTTCTGCACCCATTATATTACACTTCTTGAACATCTGTTAAAACATTAGTGACAGAACAACAAATTCAAAGGATGTATCGTGTTAGAATTTCAGAAATAGCTCTTTAATAATATTGTTACGAACGTAAGCAGGGCCGCGGCGCGCGCAGGTGCAGACTGGCTGGCGTCACGCTGCCGCCGCAACGTGAGATGTGCCGCGCGCGCTTGGTGGATAATAAGGGTACCCGCTTCCCCTCCTTCCAGCCCAACAATCCCCGCGCGGTGTTCTGCCTTTGACACGTTATCTGACATCTGACAGCTGCGGAATTACGCGATCCCCGCCGACGCGTGTTTCAAGAGTATTCTGCTATTGGGTCGGCCGGGAATGACGCGACTGGCCCCAGCCGCGCTCGTGAATTCTAGATGTGGTGCCTGTGATATATAAGCCCAGGACGCCGGCCTCCGAGGGGAGTCAGTCAGTGAGGAGTCGGGAATTTTCCCGCAGTGGAGTTTCCGGGCGATAGTGCCGCGCGTGCGGCGGAGCGGCGAAGCTTCCAGGGCGGGGATTTCATTTCCGGGCGATAGTGTCGCGGGTGTGGTGGAGTTCCGGGGTGAGATAGTCCCGAGTGAAGTTCCGAGTGAAGCGTGGAGTGTTTCCTCGGCGAAGGGAAGTGCGACGGCGGCGACGGAGGTCCACGAGGAGTGCTGCGGCGAGAGTTGCGCCAGAGGTGCGACCCAGCGAGGTGTGCGGTGTGTAAAAACCGAGTGACTGGGGAATAAACATTTTTAAGCGTAATTAATTATTTGTCAATTTTAGATAATTATTTGTTAGTAATGTGAATATTGGCAATTAATAAAACTGTGTAAATAAAATCTTTAATTGGGCTATCCATTTACGATCCCGGTAGTTTTTCCACACGAAGATTAATTATTGTTTTAATAATCGTAACAATACTAATGACGAAAAACAATAAAAAGCGAGTATTTCAGTGGTTGCCAGAGATGTGTAACATCTAATATCGGTAACGAGCAAATTCAAGTGTTCTCATGTTGCAAATTTAAAACGAGATTCTTTAAAATAATGTCGAACGTGTTAAGTATGCGAGAATTGTGTTTTCAACTACATTTCTGAACGCGAATTACATGTAGTTTCCGCACCCGCCGCTATAATTCTCATCTGGAGTAGATACGTCGACGACTGTTGAATTACTTTATTAGCAGACTGGCATTTTTAACTATATAACGAAACGGCTCCGATAAAATCGAAAAAGACTTGAAAAAATACTAAACCCTTTGGTCCTGATTTTCGACACATGTTTAAGTTCATTGAACAGGTAATGCTATAAAGTTTCCCTGCGCGCCATCCGACACAGATGGCAGCAACGTGGTTCAAGAGCTAAGATGTTACGCACCAAAAATATCAGCATGACGTCATAGAGCGGGCCTTGCGTGCCAGGCGCCTGGCGCCATTAGCGAAGGCCCTCGAGGACTGGCCAATTCGTAACGGGACGAGGCTGCCCCCCCCCCCCTCCATTTCTGTATGAGCAGGTAGCCATCACTCACTGCCCGCCCGGCTAGTTGGCCCGCGAGCCTCGGACAAGGGGAGTTACGGGAGGACAAACGAAGCGCTTAAAATGTCGGCACGTCGCCAGGCCTTGCAACCAAACAAGAGGGGTTGTGACATGGGTTACTGCACGTGCGGTAGGATGGGTCTAAGAAAAAATGGTTAAATGTAAGTGGCGTAATTTAAAACTAACTTTAATTTTGCATACAAATAATTAATAGAAACAAATAAAGACTGGAATAATATTATAAATACGATTGCTAAAATATGCATTCAATTTGATTAAAAAATCAAATAAATACTTAGTATTGAATATTAATATAAACACTTGTATAAAATTAATTATTTCATTGTAAAATCGAGATTGATTGCAATTTCAAATGAAAATCAATTAATGTTTTAATGATATGTACCAGTAACCAGTAATCAATATCAATTATAAAGTATAAGATTTAAAAGCATATATATCATTTTTATTTATGTACAATTTTTTTGTATGCAGCCTTTTTTCCATCCTGTGAAAATGTTGTTGCATGGTGTGCGCGCATCGTAAAAATTCAAACTCATCATTTTCTCATAACTCGAAAATTGCGTTCATCATTTCAACTATATACTGTCCTGTAATCTAGTCCGTGATGAACACACAGCTGTGCACCCTACACATTTGGTGCTCTGCAAGGCAATTACTTGGTTGTTTGGAATTATTTCGCAATACATCAGTATTAGAGACAGGTAAAAGTAACTCACCGCTCATCGGACTGCAAAAGGGTTCTCCCGCGCCGACGCAGAGAGAAGCCATTGCCTTATTTGGCCGGGTCGTTCAGGATGCAAGGTGAAAGATTTCATCAAGATATTCAAATTATGGAGGACTGCTATCAAGGAAGATGGGACACGCACATTATGGCAGATTATTGCTGGAGTTTGAAAAGGGACTGTTCCAAGATATTTTCAAGAAGTACACTAAAAAGAAGCTTCCGAAGTGTTGAGTGACTAGTTGGTTCCATCGATGACTTGGTACTTTTTTTTGTATAGGTAGGCCTATATAAGTAATAATACTAGTATATACTAATAATGTTTGTATAATATAATGATATGTGTATAATATAATAATATTTGTATCATATAACGATATTTATGTAATGTTATAATATTTGTGTGTTTAATAATAAGAATTTCATGTTTAATTTTTTTAGATTTTATTCATGGATTTAACCTAAAATAACGTAAAACGTACTTTTCACTAAAACGTTATATCTTAGAAATTTGACATCCTAGGCAAAAACTAATGCCATATTTGAATTCAGGGCACAAAATTCATATGAAATCAGCTCCAAATACCCCGGCACCAAAACTATGTTGGCCTGTGTAATTAATTATTTTTTTTACATTGTTTAAGTGTAAACTGTTTTCTTAAAGTGATCGCTTCTTTTTATTTCTATTTAATGTATATTTTTATAAGCTATGGTTAAATATTATACCACGCGGAGTCCACGCATTAACTTCGCCACATGTAAAACTAAGACAAATAAATAAAATAATGCTAAAGTATTTTCGTATTAAAGATGTCAGCTACAACTCTTATGGACAGCTACACCATTATGCTCTTCGATCCCCGATCCAACAATCTTAGCGCAATAATGATATATGGATAATTCTTCTAAACGTTTCGCCAACATATACTGAAACTACAATATTTTTGCTTTCGTGAACTATAGTTCATACGTTTACAGTCTACAAAACAGGCAGCAGCAGTGTCTAAGAAATTTTAGGCTCATTTCTGTTGGTGGGCTGGAACGACATGAGTCGCGACAAACGACTGTGACACGGCGAGCAAATGCTTGATACAAATGCCACAAGATAGCAACACATACAGTCGCTGCCTTGTGTATTGAATTTTAATAACAACTGAAAACAAATACCGGTATTTAAAAATTTATACAAAACAAAACATTAGGACATATGAATAGGTTTTTATTTAAAAAAAACGCCTTTATTGAAGTAATCATGAAGATATAAAATATTTGAACATTAAACTAAAATAACAAGCATTTCATTAATATATAAAATGGGTATGTCACGTGAAAATTGGTGGTACCACTAGAATAAGTAAAATTGTTTATATGTGTGTGTTATGTATTATCTGCAATTTTAAATTATTCTGTAATATTTGCGTCTGATTAAATTTTTCATGCATAGAGTCCATGAAAATGCCAGCCATACCTTCTGGCGCAGTGTGGAACGCAGATCATTGCTATGAACCGAAACCAGTTCCCAAAGATCTTCGCTCAGCGCTCACAACTCAGTGGTGCGTCTGACAATGTGGTGTGACGATAAGGTGCGCAACAACTAAATTTCCAAAGGGGGGGGGGGGGGGGGGGTCAATATACCTTTTTATAAAGAATCATCGATCCCCCCCTATTGAAGCGCCTCCCCCGGGAAAATTTGTATTTCAAGGTGAAAAATGGTGCTATTTAAGCAGTTTTACAATCTAAAAATTGGTTACACAGCACTTTCTTTGCCTCCGTTTGCCCCCAATTCAAGGTTTCAGAGGAGGGGGGGGGGGCAAAATACTCTTGCCCCCCCCCCTCCCTGTTGTTGCGCCACTGGTGACGATGACCACGCCTGAACTCCTGCAGGTCACGGCCCTGCCACGCCACTGGCAGGTGTGCGGAGCGACAGTCTGGCGGTGTGACGGCGACAGGGGGTGAGGCGGGGCCGCGAGGCTTGAAGCGAGGGATGAAGTTGTTTACCTGCGCGGCGCGCGCGGGCTTTTAGCGCAGCTACTTTGTCGCCGCCGGCCGTACAAAAAGAAGGCCGATGTCGCCGCCAGACCGGCCCCTGACTGCGGCTGTCCTGGCTTCGTGCGTGAGGACCGGCCGGCGCGCTCCCCAGTCCCCCTCACCCGGGTCTGGGTTAGGGAAGACTCTAGGTGTGTCCCAGGCCGAAGCCTACACGCATAGTCATGCTGTGTTTCAGCCGTAGCATGCATGGCGTGCTTTGTTTGGGAATCGGCCAGCCATGCTAGCAATCAAACTCTATACTATGGGCCCGGTGAAAACCAGCACAGACAAAGAGCAACCCCTGGGGCCCTATTCTTGACGCTGCCGGAATAATTCCGGTAGCGGAATGATCCGCAAGTTTCAACCCGCTAGACAGCTAAATGTCTATTCTTGAAACTGCTACTGCTGCTACCGGAATCAACATTGTCGGGTTTATGAAATGTCTTTATGGAAGTGTGGCAACGTTCAATATTGTGTTGACGTCACTGGTAGAAGGCCAATCACAACGAGGGAAGGACCATTTATTATTAAAAGTTAAATGTTTTCATTATACTCGTATCTTTTCTCTAGTTGATGGACGTGGAGGTTATGTAATATGTATAATAAATAAAAAACTAATAATTAAAAATGAATGGTATGGCTTATATGAAAAAAAATCGGGGATATATATTGTGTTATGAAATGAACAACTTTATTCAATGTTAGAAAAAGTACTACAAACATAAAAAATATTAGCGAAAATATTTACAAATGCATGTGTTTTTTTTATTAAAATTTACAATAGTTATCCCTTAGAAGTACTCGTATTTTAGTTTATTGTTTCTGCTTACTTGATAGAATTTAAAATTCTTATCACTTAAAAGTAATCGTTTCTTAGTTTGTTTCGGCTTACTTTGCCGCAACTTTTTATGTTAGTGTAAAATTTGATGTGAAAATAAATTTTATGCGGTGTTTCTTGATTCAACAAACAATTGTGAATGTGCACATTAAGATTTTTATAACTGCAAGTCGATACAAAATTATAAAATTTTTTGAACATCAACTGGCAATTATCTCATGGTGCGGGGGGAAATGGGTAAAAGTTCCGTATTGCGTATCCAAGTTAACCTGTGATCCTGTTGGCATGATACTGTACACCTGATTCTGTGGTACATGATGCTTATTTTTTTAGCAGTGGGCAGGAGCGTAGCGCCGACGCATTTCGCGCGACAGCGCGAAATGTGAAGTTATTCATCATATATGTAATTTATTTTTTACATCAGGTTTCGCGCTGTCGCGCGAAACAAGTCGGGGCTACAAGCCTTCCCACTGAAAAAAAAGATAAGCATCATATAACACAGGATCAGGTGTACAGTATTATGCCATTAGAATCAAAGTTATATCTGGATACACCTGGATAAGCAATACAGAACTTTTACCAAAGTTTGTTAATTTTTGGTGTAGGGGCTTCTTGAAAACAATCTTATGAATTTATCAACAAAATCTTTCAACTATATCTTCTTTCATCATTTATTTAATAATACTTGTGTGGGTTTTCATCGGTGTGTGTTGTTTTCAATCATATTATTTGCGGGGTAGGAATGTTGGCTCTGTTTGCAAGATAGGGAAGGGTAAATAGAATAATCTTTATTTTCACAATCACTTATCATTATGGAAAATTCATATATAAATGGACTCATTTCGAGTAATTTTCAATTCCGGGATGGATGTACTTTTAACGAATACATGTGCATAATCTAACTACCACTATAGTTTTGTTCCATCAAAACATGACACACGATTGCAATATTTGGTGTCAAAAACGAATTACGTAATATGGAAACTATGTTACCGGTATTGTATTTATCACAATATACGTCAAATAAGCCACAAATTTATACACAGCAAAAATTTCAATGTTTTTAATACTAAGTAGGTACCATATTAAGTACTTAATGGAAGATGGTAAATATAACTTTCGTAACGTAATATTTAAATACCTGCTATTGGAAATCACACAAACAAATGTAATAATACTTAAAACATTAAATATTAGTTAAATTGTTACAAAAGTTTTCTCGCCACGCACACAGGAATTTGAAGGTTGAAAGCATCACATGGCGTATTTTTATCTGAATAATCACATAACATAATGAGGCGAATAAGTTATTTCTGGTTTTAAATGAAGTAATCTAATATAAGTATATAAACACACGCATTATTAAACGAGATATGTAGCTGACCTAAACTAACCAAACATACAAACGATTTAAATATTTTTCAGATCCATAACAGAGACTCCATTTTGGACAAATCATGGTTTCAAAGAACAAAAAACGCTCAAATATCTACCGGAATTGTGATTCCGCCAGCTCACGAGGTGGCGGAATATATCCGGTAGATTGTGACGTAATTCTGATACAAAATTCCGCTAGCGAGTGTTCAAGAATAGGGTTTAGCAAATTTCTGGTGGAATAAAGTAATTCCGCTAGTGGAATTCTTCCAGCAGCGTCAAGAATAGGGCCCCTGGGCTCATTCAAACGGGGTTAAATGTTTGCATGCATTAAGCAGGCGTCTGTCCGTCACCCGTCCGTCCACCATCCGTTCGTCCGTGAACGAGCCGAGCGATTCACAATGATCCGCATGTCCTTCAAATATTTTTCCATTTCGACGCTGCCAACTGACTAGAAGGCTTACAGAGTGGTAAAAGTCTATATTGTACAGGTATATTAGACTGACGATCATGAAAGTTAAGTACGTAATAAATCATACAACTAAATTTTTTCGCTCTGATATTTATAAAAAAAATTTCAGTGCAAAAAATGTATTTCAAACATAAGTTTAAAACATTAAGCTGAAGCAGCTAAACAAATGAAAATTTTTAAAAATCTTTTAAGATAATAAGGGTTGACAGCAATAGGGTATCTTCCTAGCATTTTGGAGGTTATCCCATCCACCTTTCCGTCCAAAGTTAAAACTTGGTAAGGTTTTGACGGACAGACGGATGGGATTTCCCGGGCCATCTGATTGGCTGCAGCTCACGGGTGACGGACGAATGAGACGGATCACTGTGAGTCCAGCTTAACATGGAACATAGTCTGTGTCGCGTCACTTGTATCCACCTTGACAGTTAGTGTACTATACTTCCACCACTGTCGCGCTGTCAACAACGTGAACAAACATCACATGATGCTTTGCAAGTGACAGTTGATGAACGGTACCACTTTTTAGAGCTCTCAAATTTGAGGTAAGTTATATGGCATAGACTAAACGAATGTGCTTAAGCTGAGTTTCATACGCGATGTTTTTTTTTCTTTTATTTTCATCTCATTGTTATTAGTAGAGATATTTATGTAAAAGAACACCATAAATCTCTTTTATAGATCGTACTATCACAAATATTTTCAACTGATATTTACTAAGTGTAATTAAACGGTAGGAAAACGTCGCGCAGGTTTGTGCATGCGTGTATTTTCACACAGTAAAAAAAAAAATTGTGACAGAAAAACAAATTAAACTGTCAGAACTAGCATTAACTTACAGTTATGACGAAAAAACTAAAACACATTTATCAACATGACGTGTGAAACCCAGCAATAAAGAAGAATAGAGCGAATGATAGGACGAGTGTGTGAAAAAAAGTGTGCCTGAATTCACGCACGGCAGAAGTAAAAATTCTTCTTTATTAGGTATTAGAGATAAATATAAGTATTCTTCTATGGATCATACGATAATAAAAATATTAATTGAGAATATTAAGGATAAGGGTAATATTTCGATTTAAAAAAAAACTTTTTCCGCGCCCTGTTATCTCGCATTCGTTCACTGCCACTTTTTGGCGCCTCTTTTAGTGGTTTATTCACAGTTGCCTTTGATAATACCTCTTATCTGCTTCTGACTTTTAATTACTTTTAGGCATTATGTTAAATCACAATTTCCAACTAAATAAAATGAAAGAACAAAAAAAACTCCAATCGATTATGAATTACACGTATAGAGTCTTTCTCACAAGTCTCTGTCACATTTTCAATTAAACTATTCACATAAAAATAATTATCCTTATTAAGTTAATTGCACAAATCAATTTATGTTTTCCTTACGAATAAATAAATGGTAAATAATTTAAATTGAATAAAATACATATGGTGGCGTCAATCGATAGACTTTACGAAAATTCAGGAGTAGACAAACACAAACACTGTTACAAGAATTCCGTATCATCACTGCTGCGCCATTTCTACCTCTCCACTACCGTCTCCCTTTCGACCATTACAACTAGCATATAGCATGATCCGCTACGTACCTATCACCCTCTTTTTTTCTGCCGTGTTCCCTTTCGACCACTTGTACACGCTACCAGTTCCCCCGCCACATGCGATCAGAATTTCCGTAACGCTCGAAAGTTGTAGCCCCCTCAGCAAAGAAGTATCACTTCAAAAATATAATTATTGTGTAACGTCTCAACGAGGTCACTTGAGACTGGCGCAGGCTGTAAGTGACGGGAACCACAAGCGCGGTAACGTCCGTCACGTTTGCCACTTGGAGAGCCCGGATCGCGTGTGGGGAGGCGAGGCACCGCACGAGCGCCGAGAGGAAGGGACGTCATAAAGAAGAGGCTGGCGGCTCGAAGCCTGTAATCGCCGAGGCGTCGCGCTAACAAGGCGTGGAGCGGGCGGGGCGTTATGCGTGAAGCCTGCAGCCGCGGCCGGCTGATAGCAGCACCGCGCCTCGCCGTGCCGGGATCACGTGGTGGTTCGCGGCTGATTAGGCACCTCCGGCAATTGCCGGATAATGTAATGCCACGTTATTAGGCTCCGCTAGAAACAACAACAGTGGGTTATAAAACACGCGTCGCAAGACTCCAACCTTAAAACTTGAAACTGTAAAGTTGTTTTAAAAATCTCTTCATCGTGCTGTGTTTTAAAGTCAAATTTTTCCCACAAATAAAATGTCAGAATTACTTATTAATTTAATTCTAAAGCTTCACTTGCTCTCCCCGTACGATAGTTTCATAACAGAAAATGTTATGTGCGTGAGATGTGTCCAAATGTATGTCCAAGTGCCTCCTAGATGACAAAAGTGTATTCAACTTGTAATAGGCCCATTTCTTTTACTCTAATTTTATATTTAATTATAAATGTGTTTAATGTATCAGTGACTCCATCAAATGTTTTAATTAAATATTTCGAGTTAAATATTCAGTTAGTCAAACTTTGCCCTATAGCTTGACCGAACCCTTCTAAAGAGGCATCGGCGGGATAAGTATCCATGGTAAAATGATGTCCCGCTGGTTCCTCTCCAGAGACGCAGGTCAAGCCAAGCCGGAGTTAACGATACCTGAACTGGTGATTTACCCCCCCCCCCCTCCCGCCTTTTTCTTCTTCTCGATCTTTCCTCATGGCTAGAGACCTGCAAAATTCGCGGATTCATTTCGTGATATGCTACAATTCAGATAATTATACCTTAGCGCTGCTTCTACCACTGGTTCACTGTTAATCTGCATTAATGAGGGCCAATTAGAGACACTCGCTCAAAGAAGTTTCGAATCACATACACTCAGTCGAGACGACTTACAAGTCAGCAGCCAATGAACAGGTGGCATTTGCCCGAGTGTGTATAGTGTAGTAGAGTCTATCCTGGAGGTCATTGAACCCGCGAATTTTGCAGGTCTCTACTCATGGCTAATTAGGAAGCTGCATTTAAAGATTTCTGAAATAATAAATTTAAAACTATTTATCAAGATATCAAGCAACTTTCAATTCCAAGGTAAGAAAATAATGTAACACTGTATGAATGTAACACAAATAAAAATTCAAAGAGATAGCAATAAAATTCTGGCCACAAACATGAAATTAGGCTGCTGGGCGGGGCTCAGGTTTCTCGGCGAGTGCTGGTTGGCGGACCGGCAGAGCTCCGGGTCACTGAACTGGCCTCCTCCAGGGAGCACACGGGAGTGCCGACTCTGCCTGCCTTGTCCGACCTTCGCGTTGGCACTCTTCAGTTCTGGAGCCTGAGGCGTGTAGGCCGACCCTGTGGAGGACACGAGAGAGTTTGATTTACTGTCCGTGATATGCGATAGAATACTAAGGTAAATTACGTAAATATGTAAAATTCGTCATAAATTTCACCTCCAGCAGCCAAGTTTAATGAGCGACCATTTTTGAATTCATTTGTTGTTTCATTTGTATGATCTCGCAACCATATTCTTATAATTTACTTGTTAGAGAAAAAAGTAGAGCAGATCAAGGAACACAAATGACGGCATTCCTTTAAAAAGGAAGGGTTAAAAACTTTGTGTTCTAAATGACGAATGTGTATCCAAATGCGTGGCCAAGCTGTTAAATGTGTGTCGTAATGTGGCACCCAAATGTGTTTCCTATATGAAAGTGCGTATTCACGCCTGTAGTTAGGATTAAAGATTTCTCTTTGTCCTGTAGTAAGTATAAAACATTTCAGGGACGCTTGGTTCTATCTTTGAATATATATACTGTATAGAAGTCGCCAGCCCAGGTTAAAATTTCTAATACGGTTTGAGGTAGTTGGTTAATTCACCGCCGCAATCGCCACCATCTCTAGGGTATCGACTTGTGGTGGTCCCTAGCGGACATGTGTCGAACTCTTCAAACACACTTTCCCCCCTCCCACAAACATGCGTTGTCCTCCACCCACCCTCTACCCCACCTCTCATCCCTACAGTTTTGTGACGCACAAACTCCCGCTGAACGACCTTGAGCTGCAGTGAATGTTTGAATGGGGGTGCGGGGGAATGACAGCGGGCGACAGTGCTCCGCTCTAACGTGCAAATAACAACCTAAGACGATACAGGGCGTTACGGCAGCGCACTGCAGCGGTGAAGTTCCCAAGCTGCTCATCATACGCCCTATATATTCAAAGATTTTATAGTAAACGTAAAACCTTTTTAGTTGGCCTTTTAATTCGAAGATTTTTAGTCCTATCTGGAATTTGTAACCGATTATAGCCATTGGAGAATTTTATGTATCAAATGTAATTGTAACTAGGTGGAGCCATGTAGTTTTGTTGCCATGTTGCCATGTTTCCATGTAGCCATGTAGCCACGCACGCAGCCTGTTGGAGTAATGTTCGAATATGATTAGTCAATCTAAAATTTATTATAATGAAAATTGATGTTTTTAGACTTACATATTATACCAACAACTGTGGGCATGAAAGTAAGGACAGGACGGTGCGACTCTGAGTTTGTTACTGATAAAGGTGGCGTAAGGATCGTCTAGTTTGACTCTTCTGATAGATAAATTCAGTAACTAGCTATTCTTGAGAACTCGATAGCATCTTTACCATCTATAATGCAGAACTCTATGGAAGTTTTACCATCGATGTTGTAGATACTTATGACGGCGATACGACAACGATGCAGAAAAAAGTGAAAAGTATACCATCGACGGTGGAGATCTCGATGGCAGAGACGATGCATATACCGTTGGCATCGTCGACGACAACAGCGAAGACTATGATGACATCGATATCGACGACGGCGCAGATCCCGTTGGTATCGTCGACGACAACCACAAAGGCATTGGTGTAAGTTATGCCATCGACAGTGGAGATCTCGTCAGCGACGACTCAGATCCCTCTGGAAGAGATGCCAACAACCTAGGACACTTCAATAGTTTGGTGATTGGCCAATAACTAGGGAGCATCGATGTATTTTCTGTGACAAGATTTTCTCGAAATGTGGTAATGTTCGGCGACATGAGAAGAGAGAACGTGCTAATAATCGTCATCGCACAAAGTGAAACTTTGAGAAATTCTGCTAGAAACAAACACTTAAAAGGACTGATCATACGCTGCAAACAAAATGATTCCCCACCAAATGACCGAGATTGTCATTGCAGAAGACTCGGTTAGCGCATAACTTAGCGAGGAAACATCGGCAAAGAAGACTATTAGATATTCTTGTCGCCTCTGGGAGAAGACCTTTGCATATGCTCATGATGCACGAAGACACGAGAAGAAAGAAGAAAGCATTCTTAAAAGGCTTCATAACTACTCTGTCCAGTGGTTGCATTTTGTGAGTTAATGAGGCAGTAAACTCAGGATATGGACATGGTGCGTACGGGCAAACAGAATCACTTCTAAATCCTTGTGACTTAAATGACCATCAACAATTAACCGTGTAGGGTTCTTTTCACTTGGCGCAAGTCGTTCAACAAATAATTTGAAACATTTTAGGAATCCATCATTGGTAATCCAACCACTAGGTTGTCCGTCAAACACACTTACAATAGGAGCATCTTTAGTGAGATCATTATCGATGCGAACTCAGGGGAAAAAAACAATGGGGGAAGAAACAGGCCCCCAGAAGCATTGTTGCATAAGAAAACAGTTACATTTCTTCCTCTTTAGCTGAATGTTAATTTCCCCACCTGTTTCCTTCCCTTTATTGTCATGACTTTTAGTTGATTGTTGTGAACACAGGACACCCCAGTTTCATCTGCATTAAAGATTCGCGATGGACTAAATAAATATTTGTTCATTAATTCAGTCACCTTTTCATAAAGCCGTTCAACTTGTTCTTTATTAAACCCTGCAGATCGCTGCAAACTTGTGGTTTCTGGAGACCTTAGGCTCAAATCGGGGTGCCGCTTCATGAACTCATAGTAGAAGTATTTTCCAGCCATGTTTTTTTTTCTTATTGAAGAGGTGATCAATGTTTAGGTGTTCTGCCAAGTCAAAAGATAATGTAAGAAATTCATCTTGAGTTAGTGGCATTAGTTGTCTATCTAGAGCTTTAACATGGTTATATAACTGCTCCTCGTGTGCATCACTGAAAGTATTTCGAAAGGAACCCATCTGTGGTTTCATAATTGCATCGTTTTCCGAACCAAGTTTAATGAGTTAATCACCTAGTGTACTCATCAGAACGGAAAATTGTTCACTTGCTTCTCTAATGCTCATTTCATTATTTCTAACATGCTTTACTGCTAATTTCATTTCGTCTTCTTTCCACTTTCCCCTTATTTTCTCCATTTTACGCAAATAGAAAAAACACCTGAATCAGAATAGACGGGAAATTACCGAATCATTGTGTCCGATACTACCTGCAACCGTCCGATATAACCCTCAAGCAGGTTGTCCGATATTACCCGACAGACACGCAATAGAAATTATGTCATAAATTATGTATTATTTGTCGCACACAAATGTTACACCGTATGGTAATATATAAAGAGTTAGTACACAGGTTACTATGATTAGACTTATAAATATGTTGTAACAACCCGGCAAAGTTATCTTCGTGCAGAAGCTCCTGGCCTAAAACCAATAAAACGTAGCACTAATCCGCAAGCACACAACGGACGAACTCATAATGGCGACACCGCGTGTCCTTCACACAGACATACGAGACAAGCGACCGATTGGTGCTGCCCCTAGCGCGCACCTTTGGAAACTGGTACTGTCCGATATCACCCGCTATCCGGTATTACCCGACCTTCCCCTATAAATTAACACATTAAGTTATAAAGGCTAATGGTTGTACTATTAAACAGTATTGTTGATGCAAATTATTCGATATTCACGAAAACAATTCACTGTCAAATTTTTTAAATATTTTTATAAGGATAGTCCTTGTAAAATGGCTTTGTAACATTTGCAATTTTACAAAGCTCTGCCTTGCAGTTTTGCAAGTGATATCTTTGGCAACTGAGTTTCCAAGGATTTTTCGTGTAGAAATGTACTTACAGTGTGTACACGTATGAACCACTGTGGTCCGCCATTCTTCCGCAGATGTCAGCACCGATACTTCCGTTCCGTTCGCGAAAGTTGCTGCTGCCGAACGCCGTGTCCCGAGGGCCAGGAGGTCACTGTCGCTGCGCGCGGGCCGGGACTTGCTCCGCGGAATGCGGCGGGGAACACGGACCACGAGGCTGTTGTTCCAGTGGCCGCGGCTGTCCAAACAGCGGAGCGGCGAGGTTCCTCCGCAGCTGCCCGCGGGGCGTTCACCTCTGCGGCGCCCGGGCCTCCAGTCCTAACACCGCGGCTGTATACAACACACGGCTACGGATGTTTTCGCTTTTCCGAGATAATACTGAACATTTCTTACGAAAAATGGCGCATTTATTTTCATACTATGAAAAATAATTCTAATATCCAACCAAAAACTTTGATTTGGTTTTATTCCGTGCGCAGTTAATACCGGAAAGCTATTGATGGAATGGATAACAAAATAACTTTAAATATTGGAGTTACTAACACACAAAAAAGGTCATAAATGACCCGGTAAGGATCAGAACCCAGTTTTACTGCGAATGATTTTTTTTTGTAGTGATATATTCGTTTTCACATAAATGTACACATGTGTTTCGTCATTGGTTAATTTAATTAGGTGATCCACTTTCTCTGCATAACGGTGTTAAATAGTACTGTATATTTTTAATTGATAGCAATATCTTAACTTTTTTTTAATTCCTCTTCAGAGTTTCAGTTTTTCAATAAGTTATTTGGTCTACAAAATGCTTTTGTTAAGTTTAAATATTAAATACATTTTACATTTAAGTAGACATAATTCTTTTGTGACATATAATCCAATGAAAATAATATTCACTTACTGGGGGAAAATTCTAAAATAAAAAAGCATGTAGCTAAATACCAGTAAAAAAATATCAAATCAACCAAGATTAAAACAATACGTTTATATGACTTCAGAAACTTTACTATTCTGCGGATTTTAATTCTGCGTTCTTGAACTTGTACACAAAACATAACAATATTATGTGTGGAAGGTAACACATCCTGAATGGCCCTGCGAAATTAGGCAGTGGCTTTTCTTGCAGACGACCACCAATCACAAGGAAGAAACTGCTGGTGCGCACAAACCTAATTTCAGTCCAGTGACCGGTCACATTTTTTACGCGAAATATATCGTCCCTTTACTACATTGTTTTCTAGATAATCTGAGTATTTGGGGATATGTTATTAACAGTCATTCCTGCCAATAGCTCAATAAAAATAAATTTGAACATAGTCGGTTTTATACTAGTTACAACTGACATACTACAAGTAGCGGCGTTTGCCGCGAGGAAGAAGCTTCGGTAACCGTCCATAAATGCTTAACAGGAACTGTCATGGCCGCGAGGAAGAAAGGGTTTCTCCGACCATCCAGAACCGGAAGTGTCATGGCAAAGACATGTTGACACTAGGAACACTTTTTATGCAGTGAAACCATTATTTTTACAGCCAAAATAACTGATAGCAACCTATCAGAGGCAATACTTGGACGCATCGTGGACTATCAACAATTTCCTACCTATAGGCGTCATAACAAACACATTAAAGTTACAAAAAGACAAAAATAGGGAAAGAAGAGAATGTTGCGCAAACAGGTGCAACAGATTTTTGTCATTTCTTCGCAGTCTATTATACCGTACTGAAGAATAAAACTAATGAAACAAAAAAAAAAAGCTTAATTTTTGGTAAGCCTACTCGCCAGTGATGTGTTATCATCTAACCTCGGTAACGAGCAAATACACTTATAATATGGAACTCGGTCATGAAAATGAAATTATAGTTCTTTAAAATACTGCTAAACGTAATAAACATACGCAAAATGTGTTTTTAAGTACATTTCTGGACGCGAATCCCACGTACTTTCCGCACCGGCCGTTAGAATTCGCTGCCCGAATCACTCGCAGAGAGCAGCAACTGTTCGTCAAAGCAGCGGGGTTCACATGTAGTTGCCCACTGAAAGACAGTTATTCGCACACATTAATCTCAGCAGGCGCTCAGAGTAACACCGCATTGCAACGACTCGGAGGCGTGGGAGAACTGGTTCGTACATCGTATCACACCTCACACAACACACTGTGTACTCTCTACCTATATCATGTGTGTTTTACTGATGTTCAGTGTATATAGAATCTGTACATGTAATGTGCAGACTGCATAGGAATCCGGTTGTATATCTCATCTCGCTGTACGTGAATATAATTAACACTATTATAGATATTACGGTACTTGTTAAATGGACATCAGAAATATGTATTTAACGAATTTGCATTCAACACAAGAAATACATATTTCCAAAAATTACTTATATAAATCATTGTAATTTATAGCTTACATTAAACCATAATAAGACATGGCTTGGCGCTACACACACAAAAAACAGCTATCAGAACCCAGTTAAATAAGATATTATGAATATAAAGTTGGTAAATATAGCCTAAATTTAAAATTATTAAATGTCTATTAGTACATTTTTGAAAATTTACCTTCAAGTTGTAAAAACATGATCATTTTGATTTTATGAAGGCAACGGGTATCAAAAAACACCACAGGAGTGGAGGTGTGAATTTGTACAATCGTGGTTTAAACTAAAATAAAGCAAAGCGAGCGGTGAGTTCACGGGTCATCTTGAATACAATGAACTAGTTCATCTGCAACAAATGAGTTAGTGAGCGTACAGCTGGTAAAGTTTCCTACTGTAGTTGAATCTTCTTGTAGTTGCAGTTCATTAACTGAGAGGCATTGGGTTTAATTTTACTGAAATATTCGCAGATATTACGCCCTAGTACTTACATATACAGCTCAAATCTATTCCAAAATTCATGCACGGTTTCCAAATTATTTAATACATACACAAACAATTGTAATATTTTATAGCTTCTAAGAATATTCATTTAAATAAAAGAAATTTGTGAAATTGGTCGTTAGTGTAGCTTGCAACGTTGGTGCGATTCAAAGATGCCAGGCGGAAAATAGACAAGTAGACAGACGTTACAGTAAAAACTTGTTTGTTTTATTGCCAGGTCAGCTGTGGCAGAAGGGTACAGAGGCCATAACACTTACATCAATCACTGTCAATAAAGAAAGAACCTAAACCATGTACAATAATAACAGCAAGGAAAAAAAGAAAAGCTTTATTTTTAGCATGTGACGAGAAGCTAAGAATAAAGGTTTATGCATGCTAATAAACAGGGCAAAGGAATGAACTGCGTTGCACACAGACGTAAATCAGCAAGGAAATCTGTAAGCAAGACAGAGAAAACTAATAAAAGTCTCGATACGTCTTTTGTATACAAACAATATTTAATATGTTATATGTACTTAAGAATGATATTTATAAGGAAATATATATGCTTGCGTACCAACGAAAATATATAAAGAGTAAAATAAATCTGAAATTTCAATGGCATAGTGGTTCAGTTAATAAAAATATTTATGTATGTCAGTGAATGATATCAAGTTTCGTATCTTCCTTATTAAGTGGATGCATAGCCAAGCTTCGATTTAATCAACCTAAACAAATGAACATCTCACCACTTCCCTCTTTTCCAGTTGACTTAAAAATAACCTGTTTTGATTTTTAATTTTATTGTAAAATTTTATTAAAATATTCACTCTCCGCTTTTGTGGATTCGTTGATTTATTTTGCCCCCCAATATTAATAAATTGTTACCAACTCAGTGCAAATTAAAAAATATATGACAAGCATTAAATTATTTTTAATTTATCTTTATAATGTAAACGTTTAGTGACAACTCAATCATTATAAACGATAGCACGCAAGCATGCAGACAAGGGCTATCGGAGAAGTAACTGACATTGGTCTGTTGTAAGCATGGTCGAAGAGGAATTCGAACCAAAGTCTGCTATCATGTCTGTCATACTAAAGTGTGTACCGATATATTTTTAGCAATAGGAATATATATTAAATTTGGTAAAATAATAGAAAAGGAAATTTGTATGTGCGTTAGTTACTCTTCATTTCTTACCTTTTACTGTGGTTGTTTTGAATCAGATTTTTTTATACATCTAAATTAATCCTTTTCATACCTGTAAGCCTTAAAATTTTCAATAATTGCTTAATATGAATTTGCAGTTTTTGGATGTTAATTTTCCACACGTTCTAATTATCGATTTGTCAGTAAAACGTAAACACAAAAGGGCGTGGCCAGAATTTAGCTGACTAAGCAACAGACTATCCTAATAGTTCTACAAATTATAGTGATACAAACCCACCAAAAGCCATAAGGATTAATAAAAAACTCGAGCGACTTCTCCGTTTACGAAAGTCTGCTTCGACGACTCTTAAAGGATCCTTGCGACTATTCGAAATGTCATAAAAATATGGCTGGCATCCACAAGGACGCGCTCTCAAGAGTCCTGGTGTCTGTAAACGAGAGCCAGGCTGCGCTACATCACAGCTGCGGACCAGCCTGCGTGTGAAGTGGCGGCTTGGAGCCACAGGTAGCACAGTCCTCAGGCAGTATATGCTAGTCTAGTATCTGACTGGATGTTTCTTCACAACGATTTTTTATGCCGCCTTCATATTTCGGTGGAACATAAAAAAAATTCTATACAAATAATACAAATACAGGATTCGATATTCCAAATCTATGCACCATTGGCCTAAAATATCGCAAAAAACTATATTTATAACTTATATACATTTATTCTTCGGGCAATTTGATCAAATACAGTATTTAAAGTAAGTTTTCAATTGTCCAAACAACAAACTGACGCTGTTGAGAATCAGGAATGTGTCACGAGCTTCTAGCCAGAAGACTTCCTGGCAGCTCATAAATACACTGTGCTGGTTGACTTGTTAAATAAATACATATGTATGCCCATTGTGTACTCTTACCACATTTGAATGTTGACCTTGTAATGAGCCACGTTATCTTCTTGCATGTGCTAAAGTTGAAGGTTAAAAGCGTTAACAATTATCTAATTTGCTCCGGTATGTACCTAGCTACCAGACAACAATTAATAGCTCTTATAAAACTGTCTTCAAGAAATTTATTTTTGTTTTATATGCCCACTCGATTGTGTGGGTAATTTTTATATACATTCATTTATAATAATGCCATTTATATTTTTTCTTTTCTTCATAGGTTAGTTTCAAAAAATGTTACAGTTAGCATGAATCATTGCGGAGGGAAAAATGCGTAAGATTTCTGAAGTGGGCAAATTTCATTTCCGAAAAAAAATAAATTATGTGTAACATTTTCTCTCGGTACATGGCATTTGGTAGGAGTAATTTCGTGAATGGAACGGAAGTCGCGTGGAACGGAAATGTGTAACCACGATGCTGCCATCTGTGGCAGGTGGCGTGAACCAAAGTTCACAAAGAAAAAAGGGAAACTTAATAGTATTACCTGTTTCATGTATTTTAACAAGACAGGCAGAATTTTAATCAAATTACTTTTCAAAAATCAGGTTCAAAGTCGGGGTATAGTATTTTTTCAAATCTTTTTCGCTTTTTAAGTGGCCGTTTCATTATATAATTTAAAATCTCGGTCTGCAA
Source organism: Bacillus rossius redtenbacheri (assembly GCF_032445375.1). Classification (NCBI taxonomy): domain Eukaryota; kingdom Metazoa; phylum Arthropoda; class Insecta; order Phasmatodea; family Bacillidae; genus Bacillus; species Bacillus rossius. The sequence goes on along the minus strand of NC_086330.1, from coordinate 263,283,599 downwards.
ATGGAATGATTCCATAGTCGACGTAGTTGCTCCGGCCACGAATTCTAGTGTTGACTACAAAAACTACGTGAGATTCACGTCAAGAAATGTAGTTGAAAAAATTTTTGAGTATATGTATCACGCTCGCTATTATTTTAATTTGTGTCTTAGTTTCGTATTATAAGTGTATTTCTAATATGAGAACACATGACTTTGATCGTTACCAATATTAGATGTTACATATCTTTGGCGAGTACTGAAAGGCTCGTTCACATTTTTTTTCTGATGGCGAAGTGTCGCGAAAATAAGGCAATAGACTCACATTCCAAAGAACTTTGGTTCGAATACCTCTTCGACCATGCTTACAACAGACCAATGTCAGTTACTTCTCCGATAGCCCTTGTCTGCATGCTTGCGTGCTATCGTCTATAATGACTGAGTTGTCAATAAACGTTTACATTCAAATAAAAATATACTCTTGCATACGATAATATGACGAATGTTTGATCACGTTTGCATAAGCTGTTTTAGTGAGTTTTAATAAAACATCGTTATAAGTGCTATTCGTAACTTAGTTAAAAGAAATAAGGTTTTCAAATTTAATTTAAATTCTTAATGACATAAATGCCCACACTAATTTTTTTTTGTAAATGGAATATAAATATTCATATAACTTATAGATATTTATAAATTTGTACATTTACAAGAACACAACTGTACTGGGTTCGTATTCTTACCCGGGCATTTATGCCATGTGTTGTCCCAGTACCTCCAATAGTTAAAGTTATGTGTAAACTGTTCCCTGAGTAGCTTTCAAGTATTAACTACGCACATAAGTAAGCATAACAAAACAAAATGAAGTCAAATTACTGAATATTTGAATTCCGTAGTTTATAAATAATTGTGCTTGAACGAATCATGAATTAAAATATAAAATTATGCTTTGATTTTCGTAATAAATATTCAGTATTATCTCGAAAAACGTATTTTATAGAGGCACACATAACCATAGCCATGTGTTACACAGAATTACTATATATTTTTTGTAGTACTACCAAATATTTCTTGGCAACTGGTTTCCAAAGGAATCTTGTGTAAAAGTGCAGAACTTTCCTCGCGTGTGCAGCGCCCACTCCGGGGCCGGCCGGCGCTGGTGCAGGCGTGAAGCCCGCAGCTTCGGTGCGTGAGTTGGCCGCTTCTCCGTTCTCCAGCCCGTCTTCAACTCCCCTCCCCCTCCTTTGCGCCGTGTGCAGGGCCCACTCCGGGGCCGGCCGGCGCTGGTGCAGGCGTGAAGCACGCAGCTTCGGTGCGTGAGTTGGCCGCTTCTCCGTTCTCCAGCCCGTCTTCAACTCCCCTCCCCCTCCTTTGCGCCGTGTGCAGGGCCCACTCCGGGGCCGGCCGGTGCTGGTGCAGGCGTGAAGCCCGCAGCTTCGGTGCGTGAGTTGGCCGCTTCTCCGTTCTTCAGACCGTCTTCAACTCCCCTCCCCCTCCTTTGCGCCGTGTGCAGCGCCCACTCCGGGGCCGGCCGGTGCTGGTGCAGGCGTGAAGCCCGCAGCTTCGGTGCGTGAGTTGGCCGCTTCTCCGTTCTCCAGCCCGTCTTCAACTCCCCTCCCCCTCCTTTGCGCCGTGTGCAGGGCCCACTCCGGGGCCGGCCGGTGCTGGTGCAGGCGTGAAGCCCGCAGCTTCGGTGCGTGAGTTGGCCGCTTCTCCGTTCTTCAGACCGTCTTCAACTCCCCTCCCCCTCCTTTGCGCCGTGTGCAGCGCCCACTCCGGGGCCGGCCGGTGCTGGTGCAGGCGTGAAGCCCGCAGCTTCGGTGCGTGAGTTGGCCGCTTCTCCGTTCTCCAGCCCGTCTTCAACTCCCCTCCCCCTCCTTTGCGCCGTGTGCAGGGCCCACTCCGGGGCCGGCCGGTGCTGGTGCAGGCGTGAAGCCCGCAGCTTCGGTGCGTGAGTTGGCCGCTTCTCCGTTCTCCAGCCCGTCTTCAACTCCCCTCCCCCTCCTTTGCGCCGTGTGCAGGGCCCACTCCGGGGCCGGCCGGTGCTGGTGCAGGCGTGAAGCCCGCAGCTTCGGTGCGTGAGTTGGCCGCTTCTCCGTTCTTCAGACCGTCTTCAACTCCCCTCCCCCTCCTTTGCGCCGTGTGCAGCGCCCACTCCGGGGCCGGCCGGTGCTGGTGCAGGCGTGAAGCCCGCAGCTTCGGTGCGTGAGTTGGCCGCTTCTCCGTTCTCCAGCCCGTCTTCAACTCCCCTCCCCCTCCTTTGCGCCGTGTGCAGGGCCCACTCCGGGGCCGGCCGGTGCTGGTGCAGGCGTGAAGCCCGCAGCTTCGGTGCGTGAGTTGGCCGCTTCTCCGTTCTTCAGACCGTCTTCAACTCCCCTCCCCCTCCTTTGCGCCGTGTGCAGCGCCCACTCCGGGGCCGGCCGGTGCTGGTGCAGGCGTGAAGCCCGCAGCTTCGGTGCGTGAGTTGGCCGCTTCTCCGTTCTCCAGCCCGTCTTCAACTCCCCTCCCCCTCCTTTGCGCCGTGTGCAGGGCCCACTCCGGGGCCGGCCGGTGCTGGTGCAGGCGTGAAGCCCGCAGCTTCGGTGCGTGAGTTGGCCGCTTCTCCGTTCTTCAGACCGTCTTCAACTCCCCTCCCCCTCCTTTGCGCCGTGTGCAGGGCCCACTCCGGGGCCGGCCGGTGCTGGTGCAGGCGTGAAGCCCGCAGCTTCGGTGCGTGAGTTGGCCGCTTCTCCGTTCTCCAGCCCGTCTTCAACTCCCCCCCCCTTCCCCTCTCGGTCCAGTCACTCCCGATGCCAGCCCGGGAACGGCTTTGCGCCGAGACTGTATATTTGCATGTTGTTGGGAATAATCACGAGATGGCATTCTGTGATGTAGTTGATGTCAATTTTATTTTTACCTCGCCATCGCAATATTGTCACGTACCTACAAAACATTGCCGAAATTGTGCTAGACCACGTCTAATGATGGTTAGTAAGTACGGAATATAATCTCTGTTTTAAAACACAGTCACTTACATAAAGTACAGTCGTTTAAAACTGTTTCCTCAATGCATACAAAGCACTTCAGCCAACATTTTGGCCATCTTAACCAACTTGGCGCAGACCATAGTCTGAATTTTTAATAAATACGGCATCACCTGGCTACCATGTAATCATTCAGACGTGGGCACCCCGTTTATTTCCGACAAATACTTAAAAATTGGGTGCCAAGGCGGAAGCAGCTGGTAAAATTTTGAGTTTATAAAATTAAGTTTCACGTCATTTGTTAAGACATGCAATGCAGTTACTTTTTGATACGTCGTTACTAGAGCTTTACTTTACGTTTTCCTTTAAATTAAGTACTTTAAATTATGAACATTTTCAGTTTGTTGGGAAGCATAATTTGCAAAAGAAGTCCACGTGTCAATTGTCTCCAAAATGTGATTTCTAAAAGTATTGATGGCTAGGAACTGGAAAATTCGCGGTTTCAGTTACCTTTAATAGGTACACTTGGGAGAAGTCCCTCGCATAGTTGAGAGCTTTACAACCTGGGTTGCCAGTGTTTTGATACTTTTAGCGCTGATAGTTTCTCATGGTCTTTAACATACCGTGGGCTATTATAGAAGAAGGCTTACCACGGAATTTATTCGCATTTTTTCCGGTCTGTTCCGAACGATTATTAGACTGCAAAAAGGCATGCATGCACCAAAGATTTCTGCCTTGAGATTGGCGGCCATCTGCAAGAGAAGTCATTTTCTTGTCTGGTCGGACCATTTAGGACGCATTAGCTTCCGCACTGAATGGCTGTGACTCGGGTGCTGACAGTAGACACGTGTCTATAGAAGTGACTATAGAAGTTCAACCAGTCACGAAATAAGTGCAGTTTTAACAAACTGTCTTCGAAATAATTTTGCGGAAAATACATGTACAAGCCAAATATAGTATCATGCGCAGAAGACAAGAATCGGTATATATCGTACCTTCACAGATTTTATTTGTACGTTTACAATAGATTTCCTTGGGAAACAGTTGACAAAAAATAGTCTGAATTACTACAAAAACCATGTTGCAAATTTTTCCAAAATATTGCTATTGTTAGTTTTACTCATATGAAATACGTTTTTGGAAAAAAAAAAATACTGAATATTTCTCGTCGTGCTTTCGATAATTGCCGCATGATTTTATTTCTTGATACATGTTTTATACAAGCATAAATATTTTTAACTGATGGAATAGATAAATCAAAAATTGAACAATATGACTTCAATTCAATTTTATTTTGCATATTAATGTTCCCAGAGAAAGGCTAACAAATAAATTTAACTAATGTATGTAGTCTTCTATACCAACACAAAGCATAAATTTCCATGCAAGAATTACTGCGAACCTTTTTTTCAAAACGATACAGTGCACAACCGTCTTTAATTATTATTTAAGTTCCATTTTCATTACATAAAACATTTCTGAGCGTTTCCTCGGTGATGCCTGCCCTCCAGAGTGCCCGCCTCGGATAGCATACAGTTCACAGGGATGAAAGCCACAACCACAGCACGAACAGTTCCGAAGTTTACCGAAGTAAAAGGTAAGGTTAGGTTAGGTAAGGTCAGTGTAATAAATAATTTTTTTTTCCGAGTTAGGTTGTTACTAAACTGGAAGTTTATTTAGGTTAGGCAAGCGTTATTTAAAATACCCTATGACTATGCAATATATAAATACTTGTCATATGGCGTGTTTTCACGAGTGATCGGCAAACTTCGGAGAACTTCGGAACTGTTGGGGTGTGGCTGTCATCCCTGTGAACTGTAGGCTTCCCCAGAGCCCGCCCCACGCACAAGCAGGTCGCGGGCAGGGCTGGCGGCACGTCGCCGGAGCGACAAATTACAGGGCGACCGAGGCGCCGCCCGCGGCCAGCACGAGCACTGCGCCGGCGCGACCATGGTCCGATGTGGAGTAGACTGGCCCTGGCCCCTGCGCACGGTCGCAGCATTGCCTCGCCGTCTTCCACACAGGGGGAACAATTCTATTCTTTTACAAAAGATTCCTTTGGAAAACAGTTGCCAAGAAATGTTTTGTGATACTACAAGAAATATATTGTTTCTTTGTACAACACATTGCTATAGTTATTTTTGAATATGTAAAATACGTTTTTCGAGATAATATTAAGTATTTATTACAAAAATTGTTGCATAATATTATATTTCCTTTGATGTTTCATTCAATCATATATATATATATATATATATTTTAAATCACGGAAAATATAATCGGATATTCAACAATTGGACTTTTATTTTGTTTTATTATGCTTATAAATGAGCGCATTTAATACAGGAAATGTATTCACGGAACGATTTATGAATACCTTTAACTTTGGGAGGAATTGGGAACACTTTAAGCATAAATTCCCGGTTAAGAATCCGAACCCAGTATTACTGCGAACACTATTTTTTTTTTTTTTTTAGTGATACAGTTGTTTTTATGTAAATGTACAAATTTACTATGATCTATAATTTTACTTGGTGATTAATGTTCCATTTACAAAAAAATATATAGTTCAACGGAAAAGTCGAAATAAGCAGTTTTACACAATGAATAGTAGGTTTTTTGTATAAAAGTATTCACACAAACACACGTTTGTATTATTATTAATATAATCAACGTGTTATTTTGAAAGTACGCCATTGCTGGTTACATATAGTCATAAGAAACTTCAATAGCGGAAAAAAACCGGCCTATGCCAAAAAATTCAAAAACAAAAACCGCACAGAAAATTCCATGGAAAGAATTAGTCAAAAAACATTTAACAGCACCGACTGACACAGTGGACTAACAACAGCGAGACAGTACATAAAGACAAAAAATGCCTTGGACAACACAGAGACAAACAGTCTTACCCAACGATGATAGTAAACAGATAATGTGGACAACACAGCGACGACACAGAGATGCATAGGCGAGACCAAGCGATGTGACATGACAGATATTCCTGACATCACAACGAATACAGTAGGCTTCCTAAGACAACAGTTGTGAAGTTCACTGAAATTAAGTTTATTGGCCCTCTAAATAATTTTGTCAATAAATACGCTTCAAAATATTTTCCTGTGTCAGGGAAAATAATTTTGTGATAGCTACTAAGAGAGTAGTAATATACAGAGACATTTTACCTGTCGCTGTTTTTTTGTAGCTTCTACATTCAAAAAAATATTTGTGGTGGAAACAAAAATTTGTTGTGTTAAGTTGAATTTTGATGCAGTACATATTTAATAAATTAGTGCCGAAATGTAAAACCTATACTGCAAAACTGAGTTACACAAAGAGATAAGAATTTTTATTGCTTCATCAACGTGCCAGCTGTGTTTTCTTTATGAAACACGTTTATGCAGGGTCGTCTAGCAAAAATTAGAGTCCTCTCCTCAATACTTAATGTACAATTTTTTCAGTTTAATAACAAGTGTGTGCGTAGAGTCCACGCGAGACCGAAATGAAACTTCATGTTTATTAGGTAGGTATAGGTATATATTGAGAAAAATTATTTACAATTACAATCACACTATTGCCATAAAAATGAATGGTTTACATAAAGTTAATTGCACAAATCAGTAACTCTTTTCCACGTGAATAAATGAATTGTAGATACTTTAAATAAAATAAAATAAATGTGGTAGCGTCAATCGTTAGCCGTTGAGAAAATTGGGGAGTAGACAAAAACAAGCAGCGTTACGAGAATTCCGCACCCCTTCTACCTCTCCCTGCCGTCTCCCCAACCGGCCGTTACAACTAGCATGTAGCATGCTCCGCTACGTACCTATTCCCTCCTTGGTCGTCTTCCCAAGCGACCGCTAGTGCATGCGTTGTAGTGGCGTCACCGCTGACACTCTCCTGCTCTACCGGTTCCCCCACCACGTGCCTAACTACTCCCCTCATGCGATCGGAATTTTTGTAACGCTCAGCAAAGAATTTTCACTTAAAAAATGCGAGTCATTCAGTATGGTACTCATCAGTGATGTGTAAAATGTAATTTCGGTAACGAGCAAATTATTGTATTCTCATGTTGCAAATACACTTATAATACGAACCTCGGACACAAAATTTAACGTAGGATTCCTTAAATTAATGCCGAGCAAGATAAATATACGAAGATGGTGTTTTCAACTACATTTCTGGACGCGAATCAAACGTAGTTTTCGCGCACGCTGCTAGAATTCGTTGATGGAGCAGGTATGTCGACTATCGAATCATTCGGTGTACATAGCGAAAATTTAAAGTATATAATGAAACTGCTCCAATAAAAGCGAAAAAGACTTGAAAAAATACTAAACGCCTGCTTTTGAACTGAATTTCGACTTGAACAAAGTTTGTATTTGTCCCAATTAATTCTGGTTCTCGCCACCCGCAGCATATAGCAGCACCGTGGTTGTTACGCATTTCCGTTCCTTGACTTCCGTCGCATTCACGCAATTACTCCCACCAAATGCCGTAAACACAGAGCTAAGATAGTGCACATAAAAAATTCAAAGACTGTAACCGTTACAGTGATCAGACCTGTAAATGTTCCTGTGCGTATTGTGTAATTTGCAATGTTACGAATGAATTCTACTACCAACAGTCTGGTTTTTTCGCCCTACACCTCACGGTAAACTCTCATGCAACGTCCGGCGATTAAAGCCAGTTGCCTTCAAATGTTGGTGCGCATCTTTCACTGCGAGCTTCAGCGCACGGCCTGCTTCGTCGTCGCTCTGTGAACGCGGCCTCGGCTTTAAGCGACGAACGTAAACTAACAAGTTAAAGGCGAAAAATCCTGCAAATTATTAAAACTTGTTCATTCACAAAATGCAAGTAACACTTCTATTGTTTTAAGTGAAACTTATTTGCTGAGGGGGTAACAATTTCGAGCGTTACGAATATTCCGACCGCATGAGGGAAAATAACTAGTTATGTGGTGGAGGAACCGGGAAAGGAGGGGAACAGTTTGGTACGTGGTAGGGGACCCGATAGAGTAGACGGAAGGAAAGGTAGAAATGATACAGCATACTTGCTCTCTCGCGCTCTTGCGCTCTTGCGCTCTTGCGCACTTGCGCACTTGCGCACTTGCGCACTTGCATGTGCGCGGTTGTTTCTTGGGGATGGAAGTCGTGCTATCCCCACTCCGGGGCCGTTGGCGCGGTCGGTGATCGCTGGAGCAGCCTTGAGCGGGCTCCACGTGGCGGCGTGCGGCTCAGGTGGAACCCTGCCATGCTGCAGGGATAGGCGGGTCGCGGCGGTAGGGACCCGCCTGCGCCTGACGCCACCCTGACCTTAGGGAGTATTTGGGCAGAGGGCAACAACAGGGGATAAGCTAATTGTGTGAACCGTGCCACGGGCCATATTCGAAAGAAAATATTGTTCTATTATGTATGTAATATTAATTGAATTACTTTTGTAAATCAGTATTGTTGAACAGTGTTTTGTGAGTATTGTTTCAGATGTGTAACTAAATATTTCTGCTGGTTTAATGCTTTTCACACTTTAGTTTGCCATGGATAATTATTCGTCACGAAATATTATTCAACTAACCAAATCACGCACAGTATTATAGTTACGAGCCCACGAGTGAATTAATATTGTTGCGATCGCGGGTTCGTTAAGGATAGCCCAATTAAAGATTTTATTACACACACAGTTTTATTGATGGCCACTACTTATGTAACTTACAATTAATCATATAAAATTGCCAAATAATCAATTGCACTTAAAAATGTTGCTTCACTAGTCACTCGTTTCTCACAATCCACACACCTCGCAGGGCCGCACCTCTGGCGCAACTCTCGCCGCAGCACCCCTCGTGGACCTCCGCCGCGGGACTCCGCCGCCGTCACTTCCCTTCGCCAAGATCCCACTCGACGCCTCGCTCGGAACTTCGCTCGGAACTCCGCCGCGCCCGCGACACTACCGCCCCGGAAACTCCGCTGCGGGAAGGCTCCCACCTGAACTCTCTCTCTCTCTGACTCTGACTCTCCTGCTGAGGCCGACGTCCTCTTTTTATATATCAGCCGCCATTTCTGGAACTCACGAGCGCGGCTGGGGCCAGTCGCGTCATTCCGCGCCGACCCAACGGCAGAAATCTCTCGAAACACGTGTCGGCGGCTCGCGTAACTCCGCAGCTGTCAGGTTTCGGATGTCAAACTAACAGCGCCGCGCGGGGAGCTGAGGACTGGAGGGAGGGGAAGCGGCGACCCAGGTGCGCGCAGCACCTCTCATGTTGCACGGCCGCATGATGTCAGCCAGCTGTGAACCAGCACGTGTCGCGGCCTTGCTCACGTTCGTAACAATATGTTATGCTCAATTAAGAGGCATGAATATTTATCGATCGGAGTGTAGCTGTGCGTGACTGTAGTTCAACAAAGTAACATTGAGCTAGGTCCTATTCGTATGCCATGTTGACTCTTTCACATGTCCGATATTACCTCAGACTACACACATATATTTTGACAATTAATTGAGCTGTATAAACTAACCAATTATAGACAAGCTTTAAGTTTAAGAATTATTTACAATCAAAGTTTGTTTTAAATGCTCAAAAAAATTGTAAATTTTTTTTTATTCAAAGAATATACAATTTATTCATTCGTGTGGAAAAGAGTTATTTCAATTGAATTCATGCCCGCGTATTTACTTTTCTCAAATAATTATCTTATTTCTATTAAAATACTAATAATTTATCTCTATATTAACCTAATAAGCAAGAAGTTTCACTTCTGTTGCGCGTGGACTCCACGCACACATTTATTTATTTCACCGAGGAAGCAAAATGTCTACAAAGGAATTTTTTTCTAAACTACTGCGAAAGTTTACACAGCTTAAAAGATATTCTGCATCGTACACTGTATTTTTTTTATAAATGAAACAGAAATATTTATGTAAACTTAGAGGTATTTATATAAATTTGTCAATTAACATGAAAACCACTGTATCACTACAAAACAGTGTTCGCAGTAATACTGGGTTTAGATTCTTACTCGGGTATTCATGCTTTGTGTAGTCCTAATACCTCTAATAATTAAAGTTATTTGTAAGCCGTTCCCTGGATAGCTTTCCAGTATTCACTGCATATATTAGTAAGCCTAATAAAACCAAAATAATAACAATTATTAAATATTTCATTTAACTGTTCAATAGTTAAAAAATACAAATTAAAATATAAACTTATGTGTCAATTTTCGTAAGAAATACTCAGCATTATCTTGAAAAACGTATTTCATATATGCAGAAATAACCACTAACATGTGTTGTACAAATTTACAATATCTTTCTTGTAGTATTACAAACTATTTTTTGGCAACTGGTTTCTAAAGGAACATTTTGTAAAAGTACAGGAAATGTTTTCTGTGTGTAATTTGTGTCAACTTCTACAGTTCTCAGAAGCAGTATCAGTGGTACGGTACCTGATTCCCTAATAGAACTTATTCGCGGTGGCAAAATGATTCGCAAATCAGTATCACTTTTTTTGAGCACTGTGAAATTTGAGACACGTTACATGACACGTCCTAGGTAGCTTGTTGTCTTTTTCCACGTGGGTTTTAGGTTATGTTCGTAAAGTTGTATGCGGATTCTTCAAGAAACACTTGCAGCACGGAACCTGTGGTTGAGTTTCTTTCAGGTACACGCCTACTGTCGGCACACGAATCACAGCTATTCAGTGCGGAAGCAAACGCGTCCTGAATGACCTGGTCAAATAAGGCATTGGCTTATCTTGCAGACAGCCGCCAATGACAGCGAAGAAACCGCCGGTGCGGTTATTCCTTTTTGCAGTTTAATGTTCGTTCACATTTTTCGCGAAAAATGCATGGCCTGATTTATGGCGCATCTCAGGAGGTTAATTTGAAGCCGGGTCATTAAAAAAAAAGTTTACAAGATTTTCTGTACAGAGTGGTTGAAAAAATATGTACGTCTTAATGTCTAAAGTGCCTCTCAAGGCTAATTTTCGCCTTTGAAGTTGGATTTGAAGACGTATTTATTCCAAATATTAGAGAAAGGATTTAAGATTTTCCACTAAGCGTCTGTAAACGGTTAATTATACAATCTTCTACGATCAGGGAAAACTTTACGCTGTAGTAAATTTACTAAAATATTAAAATTTAATTATTGCATAGTAATATCACGTTACAAACAGGAATGTGGTAGGTGCATTGAGGAAATTGAATAAATTTCAAGGAATGCCTTTATGGACCCACCTAGTAAAGGTTGTATTTGTGTTAGTAGACGGTACAACAATTGCGACGCACGCTAATGTTTCTAGCGCGGTATCGTCTCTAGGAGATAGGCTGTGGTCTGGTGCGTGTTTTAAACAATGTAATTTCAGCGGTAAATATAACTATATAAAGCGAAGAATTGAAGATAATGGTTTAATTCAAGTTCCTTGAGTGCTTTCAAAAATCTGTATACATGCCTTGAAACTATTCTGAAAACACGTTTTTTAGCCATTTTCACCCTAATAAAACTACAGGTTAAAAATGAAATACGGAAAGGACTGATCATAAGCCATCTGCGTATCCTGAAATGTTAGGCGGTGCCCTCAATTAAGTAAAATGTTTAATAGTTTATTACAGAAGTGGTTGCAGCGGTGGTAGAATTGGTATTTGAAGAAAGTGTCTCGGGTTGGAGCAGGCTGGCGCGGTCGGACGCTAGGAGTCGTGCCGCGGGGGTCGGCGGTGCGTGTAATGGCGCCGACAATCTTGAGCTGTCATCTGTGTCGGCGGAGCTGTCGACCGCCGCGGGCGCAGTGTACAGTCGGTGCGTACAGAGCCGCCGCGCCGCACTGGCTGGGCCGGCCGCGCTGGCGCCTCTCGAACATCATCTGGGTGACGGGTCGTGAGGACCCCGCCTACCTGGGCTTTCTTCTTCCTGACTTAACTAAAACCTTTGAATATATATACTGTATAGAAGTCGCCAGCCCAGGTTAAAATTTCTAATACTGTTTTGAGGTAGTTGGTTAATTCACCGCCGCAATCGCCACCATCTCTAGGGCATCGACTTGTGGTGGTCCCTAGCGGACAAGTGTCGAACTCTTCAAACACCCCTTCCACCTCCTGTTGAACGACCTTAAGCTGCAGTGAATGATAAGGGGGGGGGGTGCGCTCTAACGTGTAAATAACAACTAAGACGATACAGGGCGTTACGGCAGCGCACTGCAGTGGTGAAGTTCCCAAGCTGCTCATCATGCGCTTCTGAAAAACGTAGAGTAAAACCTATCCACTCGCGACTTCTATACAGTACATATATTCAAAGATAAAACCAAGGGTTTTTGTTTTTGAGTGATCGGCGTTAGGGAAGAGACTCTAGGTGCGTCTCAGGCCGAAGCCTATACACCTAATCATTCTGGGTTTCGGCGATTCAGAAAGGGTAGCGTGCATAATGTGCTTTGTGCGGTGATTGGCCTGTCATGTTAGCAATTGATACCATGACTAACTCTATCTTAAACTCTAGACTATAATCTGTTATGTAGGACCGCGGTAAAACCTGCTTAGACACAGGGAAAACCCTGGGCTCAGTCATGCGGGGTTAAGTACTGCAAGCATTAAGCAGGCAGGTTCAGAATAGGATAATACGGATTTTCCAAGAAGAAGAGTTGATCGGGGCAGAAAGTTTCTACCATGCAGTGGTCGGATGATCGAGCCTGTCGCACCTGTGTTTCCGTACCATGTGCGTCTCTGCCTGAGGACGGGAGCAGATAGCAGTTCCCGAAACGTCGCTTGTTTCTGTTTTGGTAAAACTATTGTGTTTGTCTCGTCTTTTCGTTTTGTCGTGTTTTTGTCTCGTTTCAACTTTTGTGCTGAATAATTTTGGGTTCAATATTTTTGTGATGTCATCATTTGTGGTTTTTTTTTATCGTTCTATTCTGTTTTGGAAAACTATTATGGTTGTTTCGTCTTTTCGTTTTGTCGGGTTTTTGTTTCGTTTCAACCGCTGTGCTGAATTTTTTGGGTTCAATATTTCTGTGTCATCATTTGTGGGTTTTTTTTCGTTCTCTTAGCACATTTTTCTTTGTTTTTCTTTGTTTTTCTTTGTTTTGTTGACCATATTTCTGTTACGGAATATTTTGTGTTGTTTATATCCTTGTTGACAACAGCAATTTCTTGCTTAATTTTGTGCTTTTTTGTCTTTTAGGGGTTTTATTTATTTATTTATTTTTCTCCAACATAAAAAGTTCTTAGCAATGGCGTATGTCCAAAAACTTACATCAAGTCACAACATATAATGGATCATAATTTAAGGCACGTATTTTTCATGAAAACGATTTCGAGGCTGTGTGTCTGTAGAATATTCTGTATTTTGTGATTGATGGAGTTTCTTTCGCATACACGCTCATTGTAATTCGCTCACGGGCCACAGAGATTTCATGCGAAGGCAAACATAACCTAAGGAACCGGGCTAAATAAGGCAATGGCTTCTCTCGTAGATGGCCGCCAATTACAAGGAAGAAACCGCTGGTGCGGAAAAAAAATTAGTTCCAGTCTAAATGGGCAGTTGGAAATTTTTACTTCGTGTAAAACACCTGCCGTAAATCAATAGCCAGTGATAAAAGATGTCGTGCAAAACAAGTGTGTCTCGAAGTCTGACAGGCAGTTAAATCGTCCCCCTTATCTGGAGCCCCGATTGGGTACCAAAGAAGACCCGAAGACCATTAACATTGACTTATCTCCGGTGAATGTCGCACTGGTCCTAGACTTCACTGAACCCGCAGTAAAAATGGAAGAGTGTTTCCCAATCATGAGCGACCCAGGCCGAAGGAAGACTAGACCCTCATAATGAACACACTGTGGTGTCGAGTATCCACAGGACACTTCAGTTCAACCTGGACTGGAAAAAAAAAGTGTGTATTAGAAAGTTTCATGACCCAATTGACCTCCACGGTATATTTGGTACAGTCCTCTGCAAATATGGGCAAAGTTCACGTGTTCATTGGCTTTTAAAGTTTTAGTCTTGTCAACAGGATTTCCATATATTCGTTACTTTTTTTGAGGATTTTTCATTGGATCAAATTCCTCCATACAAGATGTAGGCCAACTACAGAGGCAGCTGCTAAGTTAAAACTAACTTATCGCGAAATTAATGCAAGAATTTTTCCTGTCTCTAAATATGCGAAATAATCGTAACCCCTACCTGTAAGTATGGATCCGAACAATTTCAGGATTCAGTGAACTCCATATTCCTGTACACATAAGGCTAAAACGACATGTGCACTGCGGAAGGTCTTGTAATTTTAGCGAAAATATTTGGAGAACAATTATGTGTCAGAACACTGTAGCATCGTCTGTGTGTCGTTATTTCGTGACTGGTCAAGTTTCTTTTGGTACACGCTCATTGTCAGTACAGCAATTTTGAGTGGAAGCAAACGCGTCCTGAATGTCTTGGCCAAAAAAGGCAATGACTTATCCTGCAGACAACCACAACTCTCCAGTTACAACTGGAAGGACGAAGTTCCTGGCGCGGGCATACATTACCGCAGTATAACAAGCGGTCAGATTTTTTACGAAAAATACCTGCTTCCAAGTGTGTGAATCCTGGGTCGGTGGTGAGGGACATGATTCCTCCTTGGGATAAAAAGCTTCTCAATTAGGGGGGGGGGGGGGAGCATACGTCCTCTTGCAAAATCATAAGTGTAAAACGGGAATGATAAACGTACGAGGGTCATTCTAAAAGTAAGAACATTTAGTTCTCTATACATTTATATTGAAGATAATGAAACAAAACTCATCATACAACAAATATGATACCTAAGCTATTTTCTACGTAGTCGCCATACAAATTTAAACATATGTCATAGTGTTATCAATGGAGACTGAAAAAATTCGTGAGTTCAATGACCTCTAGGATGGAATCCACAACCATCTGCATATTTGGAAAAATACTATCTGATCATTGGCTGCTGACTTATGAACTGTCTCCGCGGGGTAGCCTGTGATTAGATACTTCTTTGGCGGAATTTGTTAGCATTCAAAAAGCGTGTTACACTAGGAACCTCACACTTGGCAGTATCTTTAATAATGCCACACATTTCCAAATCACACTTTAAACAGTAAACGACCGTTGCGGCTCGCTGTTAGCTTCTGACTGGCGAAGGAATTGGAAGGTCATTGACGCAGGGTGGTTTGTGGGGAGGGGGACTTGCTTTCTTTAATTTTAAAATGACCCTCGTAATTCTGGTACCTGTCCACCCCCTTTGGGAATCATAATACTCATACGCATCAACTGAATTGACCACGTTGAGATGTTGATAAGTCGCGGGACAATTTGACTATTTTATAGGGTTTGATTCAGTTGGTCCATATTTGCAACACGTCTTTTCTTATTGGCTCTTATTGTGAAAAGAAAGTTTTGTCGCAATTAAATCAGAAAAAAATGAAACACATACTTCAATGGAGAACGTCTGCGTTTTACCTGGAAAAATTAACAACGCCATTGAAATTATAATGATAGATCTGAAAAATTCGCTTACTAATTTCACGATAGGCTTGAATCCAAATATGTTTGCCTTTTTTCTGCTTCAGTGATTGGTAAACAGTTTATATGAAAGACTCTGGGCCAATGAAAAACCTTCAAGAAAAGACATATCTAATCAAAAGAATCCCAGTTAACAGTTGTCACGAGTTAGTAGCCAATGAGCGGATGTAATTTGCCCGAGTGCATAGAGGATCATAAAAAACCTATCTTGCAGGTCATTGAATTCGCGTATTTATCCGGTCTCTAAGTATAATTCTTCCAACATAAGAGTAAGAATAATCCTCATTGGATTACAGACTATATTAGTTGAAAATATTTTCACGATTAATCATTATCTCTAACCGTGATTCGATTAGTCATTGGTTGTTTCCCATTGGCTCAGCGTCCTCCGCGTAAACTATGGGCCAATGGCAGAAGCAGTAAAAGAAAAGTATACATAGTTTAATTTCGGTCTATCGCGAAATGAATCTGCAAACTTTTCCATAATTTTCCTATAGATGGGGTCTTGTATTTTTCGTGAAAATATATCCAGACCAGCTGTGTTTCGTGCCAAGCTTTTTCACAAAATAACGTCCTTTTCTTGCAGTTACGTTTGGTAGAATAAAGTTTTATGAGGCATATATTTTCAGACAAATAATGGACATTTCTTTGTATAGTAACCACTTTTAAATGAGCCCTGTATAGTGCGAAGAGGACCCTCTCACTATAAGTTTCTCATGTACCGTTATGTTCCGTCATCTAAAGTTTTATGAATACTTCAGAATTTCCAAATAATTCAAGAAATTTAAATGTTGCACCTGTATGTAAATAACTAAAATTGTGTGGAGCATTGTCTATATTTCGTGGTTTTCTGGCTTTATTTCAGGTACATGTCTGCTATGAGAACATCGATATTGGCCATGCGGTGCGGAAACAAACACGCCCTGAATGCCCCGATCAAACAATACTTCTCTTGCAGACGGCCGCCAATTACAAGGGAAACATTTGCTAACGTGGACATTGGAGTCTAATGGGCGGGTAGGTTATTTTGCGAAAAGTACGTGCCCCTAGTCACTGGTTGTTTCCAATTGGCTCATTGACTCAGGGTCTTCCACGTGAACTACGGGCCAATCCCATAGTCAGTAAAAAAAAAAGTATAAGTAATTGAATTTTAGTCTATCGCGAAATGAATCCAAGCATTTTTATCAGTCTCTACCTATCGACCAGTTAGACTCAACTTCAACCAGCGCCACAAAACTGTTGGAACCATCGACGGCGTTGGAGGTATGCAAGAACTTTAACATCGACAGGAGTATGTGAAAGGTCATTTGTTTGAAAAAAAAAACTGAAGTTTAGGCGTTAAACATAAAAGTGTGCGGCTTTGCTACTTTGCCTTTTACTGTGAAGTAACATTCATTAATGTAAATTTTCTAGATGAAGAAAAATAATTTTCAAATCTGGTCTAAGCTGAGCTCCACACAATTTTAGTTGTTTACATACAGGTGCAACATTTAAATTTCTTGAATTATTCGGAAATTCTGAAGTATTCATAAAATTTTAGATGACGGAACATAACGGTACATGAAAACATATAGTGAGAGGGTCCTCTTCGCACTATACAGGGTTCATTTAAAAGCGGTTACTATACAAAGAAATGTTCATTATTTGTCTGAAAATATATGCCTCATAAAACTTTATTCTACCAAACGTAACTGCAAGAAAAAAGGACGTTATTTTGTGAAATAGTTTGGCACGTAACATTCTCCCAATATAAAGGTTTCTCTAGTAAAAGGAAAATATATGGATTACGTGGCTATTGAATAGTAAAATAGACTTGAGGCATATATACCTAGCTAGTTATATTAAGTGATTGATTGGGACATGCATAATTCTAGTTATTATTAGGCAACAGTATATAATGCAAACAGTTATACATTTCGATTACCTCTATTATTGTATTAAGGGTTGTTCTAAGTCAAAAATAATCAGAAGCAAATTTTAAAATTCCAAAACACGTGTTTGCCAGTCATGATGAAGGCTACGATGTGGCAGCAGACAATTGAAAAAAAAAAAAAATACGCTGACTTGATTTGGTAAAAGGAAATTGATTCCATGCCGATTGTGCAGGTCTGTACTGATTAGACCTAAGTTATTTTGACTTGCGCTGTAAGACGCTGGGTCAGTTGTAAACATGTAGAAGAATTAGTGATCATCAATGTGCAAAACAGTCCAAAGTATTACAAGCATTTGACCTTGGTATTAAATGATGATTGCTAGGGCCATTTCCTTTTCGCTAAATAATTTCCAGATCATCTGTGTGTTAAAACTTTGTAGCATAGTGTGACGTATATACAAATTAATCGTATCCCTATGGAAACTCAATTATCAGCTCTTTGTACACTATTAGGAATTACAATACATTTCTGGACCATTTAACGAAAAATGAACCTCAGTCAAACCTAGGCTTCATCGTAGTTCCACGTACCTGGATCTTCATAGAAAACTTTCCAGAATTCCGTCTTCCGAGCAGTATGTTCTGCTGTAAATACGGAAGTAGAAGAAAGAAGAGAGTATTTACTGTTTTTACTATATACCTACTTGTAACTTTTTTGAGGGTTTTGTGAAAACTCCAAGACCATAATTTTTTGCGATATTTAAAAGTTAGAAGTGTCAGAACAAGTAAATTGAAGAATATATCCATAAATTTACGTAGATTCCTCGGTAATTTATGACTCATTTTTGTCGTAAATTGAAAGTGTAATTTTTAACAGTGTGTAGACTAATGGTGGCCAGCGGCTTGAAGAAGAAACTCTTGAGGGGTGAACGAAGAAGAGCTCTTCCAGGAAGTAGCACCAGAAAAAATGTTCCGAAAAGGCGCCGAAAAAATAATTCCTTCTGGGTTAAAACACACTAACTAATGACTCAATTAGGAATGGTTTGGTAGGTAGACGGTAGAATTTTTAGCATTCCATCCTAACAAAACATGCCTGCGGGGGGGGGGGGGGGGGGGTGTGGAGAGGGGAAGAGAGGGTGTATGTGAACTCATCCTGAAGCGGTCACTTTCCCGTAGGGCTGAAAAAAGAAAAAGAATCCTCTTACGGAAAAATCCTGTCGTTTGTTTGGGCGCAATTATTTCAAACGAATATTTTTAAGTGTTTCACGGAGTTTGGATCCTTTTTCTGATTGAACATTATTAATACTCTAAATGTTTAATTTTAAATAGTTTTTCTATTATTTGCAAAACTGAAAATAATATTTCACATTTACGTTTAAACGCGGTTAAACTTATATACTTTTTTGGGAGCCAACCTTCAATAAAATGCTATATATATATATATATATATATATATATATATATATATCACATACCTTTTGCATAGATAGCTGGCAAAGTTGTATTACTAACATTTTTGTGCAGTAAGGATAAGTAAAACTAAATGGAATAAATACTACTTGGAATGATTAAACATTTAAAAAAATATTTTTTTAAATTTTATTTATTCTTTTAAAAACAAAAATTCTGAGGATTTTAAAAGGCAAGGTAAAATTATTTTTTTTTTCCTGATTGAAACTAAACCGTGTCACATACATAGAAGCCAGAATTGACTTTAAAACTAAAAAGTTTCAGTATTTTTTCATTCTGCTTACTAATACTACACAAAAACGTTACAAGTGCAACTTTGCTAGCTAGTTATGCTCATTATATATATATATATATATATATATATATATGTTTTATTTTGTGAATGTTCGGCCACTCAAAACGTCGGCACGTTTAACCATGTGGAACGTGAATATAAAATAATGACCTGGAATGTTACATATAGCCTACCCTTAAATGAGTATATTATAGCAGCACTTTTGAACATAAGACGTATATGTACATATTATGTTAAACTTCTGGACTTGCATTTATGAGGGCCGCCATACGGTGCTCCCAGTGCCTGGTGTTGACACGCCATCTTCCAACCGGTACACGTTTGATTTATGTTGTCGGATTACGAATTGCATTTAAGGACAATTGTACTTAATCGTTATAGGTTCGTTTCATGGTTTCTTTTCAAACAGAATTTTTTGGATAGTGAAAAATTCTAAAACGGGTGCTCCCACAGACGTTATTAGATGAAAATTTGTTGATACTTGCGTGCAATGTACAATTATTAAATTATAGGAAAACTGCATAGAGTGCACGCCAGTTCGGCGCTTGGCGCATAGAGGCGAAGAGCCATGTGATGCGCGATCCAGTGTCGCCCTTAGCGCTTGTGCGCTTCTAGAGTCGTGAGACCAACCACACGGTCAAGTTTACACTATGTGACGTGAAACTACACGAAAAAAACAAATATTCTACCCATAATGGAGAAACCTAACAGCATGGCAGCAGTTCATGGTGAAGGACGTCAGTCTCGCTTTTGGACGCAAGTGTGTCATAACTTAGAACAATTACAACTAACATTTAGCGAAAACATCCACTTAACCTAGATCTTACATGATTAAAACGATCATAACTTAAAAAACACACAAGTTGAACAAATAATAACTTGGACAATCACAAATTTAAATCATCGTAAGAAAGAAAATTGTAACCTAAAACTGCCACAACTTTAAATATTACAACTTCTAACTATAATTTTTAAACACCGAACCACTCAACTTAGAAACAATGTAAGATTGAAAAATGAATACTTAGAACTGTCACAACTTGAGGAATGCGCAAATTAGAAGTGTCATTATTCAGAAATACATAACTTAGAACTGTTGTAGCTCATAAACGGTCAACTTAGAACCGTCATTACTTATAAATACACTATTTAGAACTGTCATAGCGCAGAAACTCGCAAATTGGAACCGCAATTACGTAGAAATAATTAACTTCGAACTGCCGTAACTCAGAATTGCACAACTTATAGTTATTATTACTTAGAAATACATAACGTAGAACTTCCATAGCCCATATTCACAACTAAGAACTGTCTTTACTCAGAAATACATAATCTATAACTGCCATAGCTCAGAAACGCACAACTTCGAACCGTAATTACTTAGAAGCAGCACATGCCTTAGAACTGTCCTAGCTCAGAAACGCAGAGCTTAGAACCGTCATCCTCATGAATACATAACCTAGAAGTGTGGAAGCAGGGGCAGGGGGCAGGGGGCAGGGGGAGAGGCAGACCCCACACGGGCCCGCCCCGCACAAGGAGCGCCTATGGGAGGCGCCCTCATTGCGGCGTGTCGGCGCGGCCGCGCGAAAACAAACAATTTCACGCTCCCGCATATCGCCTGCCCCGGTACAGTCGCGTCCGCGCGTCCTGGGCCCGTGCGTCTCTCCTCAGTGCCGCACTCGTATACCGCGAGTGTGACATGGTGTAACATTATGACGTGGGCTCGAGTACACAGTCCAACCTACAGGTCACTGAATCCATTACATTCTCCAGTCCATTAGGCTACAGCAGGTCCGCGACCAGATAACAACATTGCTTCTGCTGGTCAATGCAGAGATGTTACAAGGTTTGCAGTCGTATTAAGTCAAATAGTTTCGCATCTGCTGTTAAATAATATATGGCATTATGATTTATATAACAATAATAACAGCGTACACTTCTACATTTATAGGAGTGTTATTCTTGTATTTCTTCAAAAATGGGCACAGTTACTGTAGTACGTGTCATTTTGTTCTATTATTAATTATATTTTTAATAATAGTTAAAAAAATAGAAATTTTATAATAATAAATGGGGATATTATTAATCAGTGTTCAAATTAATTTTTGAAGTAGGTATATTTAAGAAATAGGCTAAATACAAATATAATTAAACTTAAGTAACGTATATTTACTTCTTTTTTATAAGGAATTTTTAATTTTCTTCGAATAGATTTTATCAACTATCATTAGTAATAGTATATTTCATTTCAAAATGTCTCATTTCATATAAATAAAAAATGAAATAAACTTAAAATTGCATATATGTGTTATTTAACACTTAAGAAATATTATTAATCTGCATGAGAGATAATATGTATTTAACATGCTTAATCATATTTTATACTTGTGTTAGTTTTAAATAGTTTTTTTTTTTTTCATTTTCAAAAATTATTTTTGATGTGTAACATATGAACTCTCGGCATACGGCATTTGGTTGGAGTAATTTCGTGAATTCAACGGAATTAAAGAAACGGAAATGTGTAACAGAGGGTGCTGCTATCTGTGGTGGATGACGCAAACCGCAATTCATAAAACCAAAGGGGAAATTTATAGTATTAACAGTTAAAATTTTTTAACGATTTAGGCAGTATGTTAACAAAATCCCTTGTCGAAAATCAGGTCCAAAGCCAAGATTTAGTATTTTTTTTCAAGTCATATTCGTTTTTATCGGAGCCGTTTCATTACATATTTTAAAATTTTTGTCTGAAAATGTAATGATTAGATAGTCGACGTAGCTGCCCTGGCAGTGAATTTTTGTGGCGGGTGCGGAAACTATAGATGTTTGATTCGTGTCCAGAAATTTAGTTGAAAACAAAATTTGTGTAAACTTATTACGCTCGGCTCTACGTTAAATTTCGTATTCGAGCCCGTGTTTCGTATTACAAGTGTATTTTCAACATGGGAACACATTAATTTGATCTTCACCGAGGTTAGATGTTACACATATCTGGCGAGAACTGAAAGACTCGCTCGCATTATTTATCCCTCTGGAGTTGGCCGAAGAACCACCCTCGCCTGTGACAGCTGCATACTGACGGGTACTGTAAAACGCGTTTGTATCATCTGTCTAATTGCACCTGCCGTTTTATTTACGAGGTTTTAAATAAAATAATGTATAACTGACGAAGTCAACTCATGAGTGGATACATTATTTATCTACTTCTGTTAAAACTTGTATGTTATGTTTTTTCTTTGCCAAACAGAATTTTTGAGTGAATTAAACTTCAAAATATGTCGTTTTTTTAAATCTATGTATAGTATATGATACTAAATTCTATCCTTTCACGTGTCCTTGTTACTTTTTTTTCAGGTAATCTGACGACCGTTGGATGGAATTCCAGACACCATTGTCAGTAAGTTCAATTATTGATAAAAATAATTACTCGTTTCTATTTAGTAGTAGACTATATTTAAGTTACCTCTTCACTTCATCTGAAAAGTAGATACTATTCTTGGCCATAGCTGAAACATACCGGTGTGAATATATTCTACAGACATTTTATTTAAAGATGATTTACGCGTGTTAACCGAATCTGTCTGTATAGACATTAATTTCACATTTATTCAGATGAAAATGTTAAGGTACGTTTCTTCACGTCGCAGTTAATACATTTGAGGAGACTGTTGTTACAACATGTATATTCAATTATTACCATAAAGTATTTTGTACCGTGTGCATGTCTGTGAAGCTATAATATTGCCGTATTGGCCGGGATACTCACACTGTAAAACAAATTTGATAACGTTCCTTAACAAGTAATGTAAATTATTACCCTGGACGTTTGCCAAACAAATATGGCACATTTTCTATGTATTTGACTTTTCCTATATACATAAAAAAGCAATTGTAGTGTTCCGTAAATAATGTTACATACAACTTTTATAGTACCTGTGACTAGTGTATTAACCACAGCTTCGTCTGCACAATAATATTGTATCATTGTAAAAGAAGTATGTAATAAATTCCAAACCACTTTTAGTAAAGCAATGTATAGAATTAAATGCCAGGTATAAGGTTTAATTAATTATAAAACCATCAATGGGTTTATAATTATAAAGTAAGTAATTAAAAAAACTATTGATTTTTAATTTATAGTATGTGCACTATTTTATAATTCTATTTTTAGCGTATTCGCGTGTGTGTATGCATATATATATATATATATATATATATATATATATATATATATATATATATATAATAAGGCATCCGAGAGCATGAGTTTTGGTAGAATTGTTGGTGACGGCTGCCATCTTTGATTGTGACGTCACGGCGGCCATTTTTGATTACCTTTACCTCTGACCTTGACTTTTACCTTCAAAGTTCACTTAAACCGCCTAAATTGGCACAAAATACGCCAAAATTTACCAAACATGCGCCAAATTGACTCAAAATTTCACATTAAAAAACTATTTCCACCACAAAATCTCAAACAAAAACTCTGAAAATTGAAAAAAATATTTCGAGGGAAAAATATTGCCATTTTAAATTTAATTTTCCCATTTTATCCTCCAATAATGGTCTGAGGATTGAACTGTCCCCAAAATTGCTTAAAATACCGAACTACCAGCCAACAGGAAACCGTTCGATACCTTTGACTTTGACCTATATACTTAGTATTTAACCAGACTGCTATATTGGATTTTGACGTTACAGCCACTATTTTGGATTCTAGACCTTTTGCGATCTTTGATTTGGAAATATTTTAGATATTCCCAACTTTATTTCTTGCCCTTTTGAATTATTATGTGTTGACCGCCCTATTTTAAATCAGTAATTAATATCCAAAAAATATCAGGATAAAATTAAATTAATAAAAAAATTTAACTTAATATTTAACTAAATTTTAAATTAAATTTTAATAAAAAATCCCCTACGTCAATGATCTTGGAGTCTTGATTCGAACCCTGCGAGGTCTTACGATTAAAATGAAAATAGGTACTTTGCTATAGTGGCTACTGACAGACTGAACCCCCACCACTAATATATTATATAGCCTATTACGCCAACAGTATGATGTCATGACATTCATCTTGGATCCGCCATTTTGTTTTAGTGTGCTAGAGTTCGCTGCCGTCAAATTGGTTTATTTTTTATTCGCTAAAGCGCAGTAGTGACAACTACCAAAATATTAACTGTCGTAGCATCCGCCTTCATGTCGGCCATCTTAGGTATTTATTAACCTAAATATTCATAACAAATACCATACATAATTCAAAAAATACCCGTAAGTATATTTATTGATTTGTTCGATTCCTGTCCCCAGTTAGATCCCTGGTAATTGAAATTATGTTTGCTTAAAAATGCCTATTTAATTAATTATGGCTAAATGTATCCAAAACGGATTAAATTCCCTATGTACCAGCCTCCAGTAATCCACCTATGCCATCTTCACCACTAGATTGAAAATTGGTAATTATCCACCAAAAAAATTGGAAAAATTACCAACAATTCTTAAAAAAATTATAACTATTATAAAATTAGTTGATTTAATTGATTACCGTCCATATTTATATCATTGGTTGGACCAGAAAATTTTGTTTTGCTCAAAAACATTTATTTAATTAAAATATATTCAATTTAAAGTTTACCATACAAGTCCAGGTGCAAAAACCCAGACATTTAGTATGTAAATTTTACTTTACTACACGTAAACTTGCAAAAGTTAGCAATCTAATAAGCATTTAATTCTGCATAGGTTTCACCTGACTAATTCTCAGCTCCAATCGGTTTACCGAAGACAGAGACCAGCCAGATCTTTTTCACACGTAGTATTTTTCTTCCCGACATAGAGTCGTGATAACATGTTTATTTTCGTCGGAATTGTAAATGGGAGTATTCACTGTCTTAGAAGCGCACTTATTAACTTGGTCCTCGAATGGATATGATTTACCATATATACAGTCCAACCACAAGTTATATTTAACATATCCATTAGTGTCTACTTCCTCAGTAAGCTGATTGCTGATTTATTTATTATGTTCTACTAAATATCGCCAAGAAAAGTATAAATGTCTATTAACTCACTAAAGGTATTTAATTAATAATATCCTACATCATTCCACGAAATTTATATTTCGCCAAGTGTAACCCATGATAATTTCCCTGTAGTGCACCAAGTACAGGTATAGGTTTAGTCATGCCCTGGCGTCATCGTAATTTGTTTCTGCATATCTACTTGTATGCTTGCACGCATACTAGTCTCCAATCTAAACTGAGCAGACGAAATTTCCTCTGGTAGTTCCGCAGTAGGCAAATGAACTTCATGTTTGCAGTTTTCCGCGTGTCTTTTCAAACTGTCAGTACGTTAAACCATAGCTGTCACTTATTACAGCTAAACTTCATACAAGAAGGATAATTCGAACATTACTCGTCTCATGTATTCGTGTAACATTGGAAAATGTGAAAGACACATCACATTAGTTGCAAGGCTGTCTATTTAATGACAACGAAACTTTCAGGCAAGAACTAGATGTTTATGTTACTGCTGCTGTACCAAAACGCATCGTTGCAACACTGTTTAAGTGAAACTTTTACTTTCTGCCGCGCAGCAGGACTTTTGCATGTCTTCATGTGTCTTTTCAACCAACCATTTCTTGCAAATTGCTTGTGACATTTCTTACAACGAAACGTATTACGAGGCGGATAATTAGCTCATTTTCTCTTCTTGTGTCGACGAGCATTGTTTTTGTTCGAGAACATCTTTCCCCAGTATCGGCAGCGGTTGTCGGAAGAATCAGCAGCACCTCCAGTAGTCGTCGTCGATATCTTCACCATAGTCAAACTAGTTGATAATGGAGAAGACATAGATGTGTCTTCAGCTGACGGCACTGCACTCATTTAAGTATTTTCTAGGATTGTCGGTGACGATGGTACACCTTCCATCGAAGTCGACATTGGAAACATACAAATACAAACTAAATCCCAGGATTCTTAGAAGTGATAGTCAATCTTCACTCTACCAAAGCCACAAAATCGGTGTCCCTGCCGTCTGGCCCCAACTCAAATACTCGCAGCGACTGGTATAATATTTCCATTAATACGTAAGTAAAAAAATTCTTTCATTAATTTCTTGACAGCTTATTTTGAATGAAATATACTTAATTTAACCAAATATATTAGAATGTTACTGTTGTGCTATCATCGTTGTGTTCAGAATATATGTTTTGTCACATCTTTGGGTTTGCCTGTGCTTCTCTGTGTTGTCTTTGTATTCTTAATTTTGTCTGCTTAGTATAGTCGTTGGGTTATTCTGTTTATCGTTGTGTTGTCCAATATTTTTATCTTTATTTACTGGTTCTTGTTAGTATTTTATATATTATACGTAATTATTGACCTATTACCCCTTGAAGACGGGATTTTGGATAGGTGGTAAAAATATGTTTGTAGTTTATACGTGCTTATTATTCATACGCAATATATTTCGCTTGGTAAGTCGTGGAGGTATGAATTTTTCTTTGTAAAACCAAAACAAATAAAACTCCTATCATCCCTCTTACGGAAGGAATTCCGGAAAATGATAAAAAGAAGTTGGAGGTTTTGTCTGTTTGCTGTCCATACACAATATATAACTAAAGCTTGATTTAATTTGGAAGTTTTTAGTCTTAAAAATATTTTTAACATATTTTATTTCATTAGGATAAAATTTTCATATATATATTTATATAGCCTAGTATTTTTTGTTAGTCCTAATCTTTATAGAAAACGAACCCGTGCAGTAGTTTTCACGTGTTGCTAGAACAAACCATAAGACAAATAGACAAAACATTAAAAAAAAACTTTGTTTTAGTTCTTAAAAAATGTAAATAATAATTTCGTATGAATATTTTAAAATTATTTATGAAATGCAGAGACTTTTACCGCGAATGATTGAACTAGTATTGATTTATGTAAATATCTTTAGTTATATTTTGAGGAATTCTACAAAACTAATATTTAAAGAGCACAATTCCACAGGACATTTGTTTGAATCCCATTCGGGTTATCTTTAACAACTCTAAGCAGATGTTGAGGTGGTTCCTTTCTATGAGCCATGGCCGAATAACAACGTGTCGAAGTTAAGTCGAAACTACATTCACAAGTTTCTCTTGACTCTGGAATAAGTGTTAATTTGTAAACTCATTCAAGTCGTCCAGGGCCTCGCCAGATATTGCAGAGCTAACACGGCGGCGTAAACTTTTCACTGCACAGAAAAAAAAATTGTATACGTATACAAAACATGTCTTACGAAATCTGTTGCCAAGAAATAGTTTGTAACACTACAAGAAAGATACCGTAACTTTGTATAACACATGGCTGTGGTTATTTTTGCATGTATGAAATAAGTTTTTCCAAATAATACTGGGTATTTTTCACGAAAATTGGCGCATTATTTTATATTTTATTTGATGCATTATTTAAAAATATTTTTTTTTGAAGACCCTTGATTAAGATAATGCTATATTCAATAATTTGGCTTTTGATATCACTGGCGAGTACCGAGAGACTCGCTCAAATTGTTTTTAAAATCACTTTCCTTTTGTGAAGTATTTTTGATGTTGCCATCAAATTGCAACTATCTTATTTTAGCTCTGTCAACAGTAACACCCTAAAATCCAAGAATAAGAATTGTTTCTAAGTCTATAAAATAATCTTAGTTAGGTCTTCCTTCTCATAAATCACGACTTAATTATTATTTTTTAATTCCACTAGTATCTGTATGAAATGGGAAAATAAAATCACAATTGAGATTATATTATTATACTCTAGGGATCAACAATGACCTCACTTAGCGGATAAGTTGTGAAATTATAATAAAATAAGTTTTCAATATGTAAATTTTCAACAAAAAACTTATTCTGAAGACTAAAAATATATGATTTAGAACTAAACTAGCCACTTAAAATAATAAAAATGTTAATAAAACAATCACTTGAAAGTTACTTCTTGATCTATCCCTTTAGTTACGTATTCGATATAGAATTTAAATGTATCCTGGCTATGTGGCTAATTAGTAAACAAATATATTTACATTGTACAATTAGGAAATATTGTTTTTTTATGTAATGTGATAAAAGTAAGCCCACTTTTTAAAACTACTAAAAATACTAAATTGAAATACTTTATTAGCGTATTTTGACTTATTTAGTCAGACATTTGTTTCCTGCGATTAAAAGCCCGAGCACTTTAGCATGGCCGTTATACAGGACACACTGCGAAATTTAGATCTAATAGATCAGCCTATAATCTTAACAAAAAACGTTTTAAAGCTAAATAAATATGCGACAGCATGTTTGTAAGTGATTTTTACATAGACCTATTACATTGTACGTGGATTACAGTACATTTGAAGAAAAAAAAGATATTTTTGTATCTTTATTGATGTACCTATATTTTATCATCATAATTTAACAGAATGTGTTTCGGTTTTTTCAATATGTTCAGTTAGAACTCTGTTGATTATTTTGGGTGCATTACTGAAAGTTTACCGTAATGATTTCGTTTACAAATTTAATTTTGTAGAGAGTGGCAATCATCTATCGTTTAACATCATTTTATATGTGACGCACAATGTTTACTATTGTAAACTTTTGGTACGTTTATAAGCATGTAAAACTCTATTTCTGCACCACAATTCATCTTTGGACAAATTTTACACAGGTTAAAACTATTTCCTGGACTAAAAATGCTTTTCACAGTATTTATAAATATAAAATAGGAATACAAACTATTTATACTAAATTATAAAGTAGCAGTGCAGTTGAGTAGTTAACTTCTAACACAATTTGAGACACTAAACTACCTATTTCGATAGCCACGTTGCGATATTCATGATTAGTGGTTACGAATCGTCTAAATTAAAAAATATATATATATTTTTTTTCAAGTTAAACTAGTTTTCTGATTCTGATACACGGAATAGAAAAAGAAAGGTACTCCCCCCCCCCCCCCCCCAAACCTCCTCACCTTTTTTTTTGGCACTTTACCCTAGAGACTGTCGAAAACGTTCTAATACTCCTCTTTTTCAGACCACCCACTGATTTTACAACTCATCCTCGTCTGTCTTGTTAACCACTGAGTTTCTTAGCCTTCCTCCCTTCACTTCGTGTACGAAGACTACCGAAAAGGCAGAGTAGAAATATTTTTCTTACGATGAATCCCCTTAATAACTTATATTAATTAAAGTGAAATACTAATTTTTTAAGTGAAACTTTTTTGGACGCGATGGGAATAAATTTTCAAAGGCCGAATTGTAATGCAAAGTTTTCGTGAAAAATTGTTGTGAAACGTTTTTTCCTAACGTAAGCTTAAAACTAAGTGTATTTGGTAGGAGTCTGGGTTAGGGAAGAGACTTTGTCCCAGGCCGAAGCCTATACACCTTAATCGTGCTAGGTTTAAAATATGCCGCGTCAGGAAGATTTATAGTTAAGTAATTTTTAAAACTTCGCCAATCTGAATTTTTATAATACATAATTTTACGTGGCGGGTTTGAATCTAGAGTCGCGTCTTAAAAGTTTAAGTGGACAGGGAAATAGTCGGACGACATGTCGTATGTAACCTCGAGTTCGAATCCCGCGTTTACACGCTTATTTATAACGATATCTAGTATACCGGGCAGGTTATTTAGCATTCCTGAGTCGTGTGTGGGCTCTGAGGGGATGGACCTAATATATATTTTTTTAGTTGGTTGGTATAAAGTAACCTATCATTTGCTGTCGCACGCCTGCAATTCCACTTCAGGTGTTTCGCATTTATGTCACCTACAGCTAGGAAGCTCGGGACTGCCCCATACAGGGCATCCAGATCAGCCACACTGAGGGACCTACCTGGTGGAGCATACATTGATATGAGTTTAATGTTTTGGCGGTTTATAGTTAGATTTATACCCACTGCTTCTAGATTTGGAAAATCGTATAGCTATCAGTCGGTTGCAAATGCGTCTCGTTAATAGCAGTGATTATTATTTTATATTTTTCCAGGTGGTTTATAAATACCGGAAATTTATATTTCATTCAGCGTGCACTCAAGAATAGGAGGGAGTGTAGCCTAAGACTACTGGCCGAGGTTGTGTCGCAACTCGGGGCCTGATTATGTGCTGCCATGGAGCTTGTCAGCAAACGCCATACAATATTACATGGCCGCTGTGATTTTGTCGGCAATGGACTTGGACGGGTCCAGCCAGATGACCGCCAGCTGGCACAGGGGTCCACGGCAGCCCTGAGTTGGTTGTTGGCGCTCGCAGCCTCGTTCTCCTGGAGGATTTCCTGAAGGTCCTCCGGCTAATTGGTGGGCATGGGCGGGGCATTTGGCAGCACTGGGGCTGCATAAACAACCATTATCTCCGCAGCTGCAAGCGCTGCCTGTGTCGGGGCATCTGGGGCGAACTTAGTTGCCACCACCTTGTTTTGGGCCGGTTTTTGGGGCTTTTCCCGACCATTGTGTCCGGTCGCATGTTTGTTGTGGCCTCTGGGCCGGGACCGCTGCCTGCGGGCCTAGGGTTGTTCGCCAGCACCGGGCAGTCCAGCTGGTTGTGCCTGGCTGCTGGGACGGCAAGGCGCGGCGAGACTGCTGCTAGCGCTCCTGGCGGACCTGGCTGCGGCTCTCTTCATTGTACATAGTCAGTGCACATCTTGTAGTTGGCGAGCTTGCAACGGACACACTTTCTGTGTTCTGGCAACTGTGTTCTTCCATTCGGGCAGTCGGGCCCCTGCACACTGGTGCTGCTTTGCAGCCCTTGCCAGCATGATTCAATCTCGGGCAATTGCTACAATGGCTGGGGCCCTGAGGGGCGTCTGTATTCATCTACGCGAATCACGAGCCCGGCGAATCCGCGCACCGCATACACCTTGATCGTGTCAAATGTTTGCGGCACCTCGATAACGAGAGCATCGCATCGTTCTCGCTTTTGCCTGTTCTCCAGGAACCAGTGGTTCTGGACAGGCAGGTTCATGGCAGCGGATACCTCCTGGAGGAAGTCTGGGGAAGTGTGGCGGTGCACAGCGCGCAGCACGAACTTGTTCTGCACTTCGTCCCGCTGAAGAAGGACGGAGTGCTGTGCGCCAATGGTTCGAGGGCTTTGGTGATCCTGTGGTACTCAGGGACACACGCGGTGTTGACCTGATTCTTGTCTCGGCCGAGGCTCTGGCAGGTGAACTTCTCTGCCAGAGCTTGTTTCAGGGAGTTGTAGACCCTCAGGTACTGGTGCCCCTGGTCGAAGATCACGATGCGCGGGGACCGCCTCCTCGTAGCTGCTCTCGCCGAACTCGTCACCGTGTGCTCGGTTCGCACGCTTGTACGTCGCAGTTTACCAACCTTGTTGTGAGCAGTCTCCCGGTTGGGACGACGCGTCACACTCGTGGCACGTCATCGTTAGTGAGGTCGCCTGCACACTCGGGTCCACCCACTGACCACTCTCCCGGGGCTAGTTAGCCTGGTTCGTGGCTAGGCTGCAGGGGAGCTAACTCCCCGGGTGTCGCCAAGCTCGTCGGTCGTCCATACTTTCCTTACCTCATTACACAGATGAACCTTTACCCGCCTGTGCGCGCGAAGCTCACAGGCACCTCTCAAAGACGCTCGGTACCACTCAGCACTGCTAACCACAGCTCACAACACTAGTCCTTATCGGAGCTGCTCCTCCACAGGTCCTCCGACCACGGCGCAGATGGAACTCTCCTTTCGCTCTTTTCTGTGACACTTTTCTGACGCTCAAAGGATGGAGAATAGGTTGCGGACGGTGCAGAGAGCTTGGCGGGCCGCGGGCTCCACGTGGCGGCGTGCGGCTCAGGTTGAACCCTGCCATGCTGCAGCGATAGGCGGGCACTCGCCTGACGCCAGCCGACTTCATAGTGCTATGGAGAGATAGAGAGATATTGTTAGTGATATGGAGATATACATACAGGGAGAGTTAGAGCGATATAGAGAGATATAGAGCGATATAGGGAGATATAGAGTTATATAGGGAGATATAGAGAGAGATATATAGAAATGATTAGTGTATGTGTACCTACGTAAAACTAATTGAATGAGGCATTGCAATGCATGCCGGGTATTAGCTAGTATTCAATATTTTTATTTTGTTTTATAATAAAAAGAATAAAATAAACTTATAGTTAAAAAATTAAAACAAACTATGTATCGTTGAATGAACTAAAAAATAAAAAAAATAAAACTTAAATTTACGTTTTTTGTCAAACAGCCAAATAATCACCACAACTCTGCATAAATAAAATCGTGGGGTGCTCTCTTCTTTCATTTTCGTAATGACTATATCCTAAAATCAGTGACAGAAAATTTACGGAAAATTATATCAAGCACCCCTTGGGCATTTATCCCTGGGCAGGGGAGGGATGAAGAAGCCCCTCACTAAGGGGGCCTGCGTGCACTTGCAAAAGCGTGACTGTGTAACGTTTTTGATGTCAAAACTATGTCTAATGGAAAACTTTCCGTATATTTTAAATGTTTTATCTTATTTCATGCATGTAGGCCATAATATGGACACAATATGGACCGCAACCAGATATGACGTGTCGGTTAACTCCACGTGCCAAATAATGATTTCACTCCCCCCCCCCCCCCCCCACCGTAAATTTCTACCGGCCCCATTTGCAAAATCTACAGATTTGCGCCCCTGAAGCACCCCATTACTAATTTTAAGTTCATTATTGTTATTAAGTATATATATATATATTTTTTCGTAATGACTATATCCTAAAATTTTCTTATTGTCTATATCCTCAAATTAGCGATATAAAAATAATTACAAAACATATTGTTATTACTGATAGAAAATTTAATACAAATGATATCAAGCGCCTCACGTTTTAAGTTATACAAAGTTGTTGTGTATTATTTGACTGTTGGACAAAAAACTTAAATTTAAATTTTATTTTTTAATTTTTAGTTCAAACAACGATAAAAGCGGGGTTTTTAGTTTTTTTTTTAATTATAAGTTTATTTTTGGTATATTTTGAAAAATCACTACGTAACTTACTCGTATTTTGGCCAGTAGGCCTACCATGTGCGACTTCCGGAAAAGTTTACAATTTTAAAAACACGATAACTGCCATAATTTCGCTGTTTGATAAATTATAGTAATGGAAATATCTGTGGAGTTCGTTAATGGGCCAAATTTTACCAAAAGTAAAAAAAATGGGGAAGAAAAATCGCTTTAACTCCCATAATTATACAAATATCGCATCGATTTGAAAGTATTATAACTTGTAGGAGTAATACTAAAAACTTTTATCTAAATACAACCATAACTGCAAGGGTTGAAAAAATAAGGGTTTGAGGACAAAAAAATCCCATAACTTCTTTAGTAGGCATACTATCGAATCCGTTAAAATTATTTGTAAATGGTACAACTTTTGTCTAAAAGTTTTCTGAAACAATTTTCGATAAAACGAACCATTGCAGTAAAGAGATGAAAAAACAGGGGTAGAATATAAAAAAAATAATATTTTCAGTACCACGTACACAATTACGTCCGGTATTATTTATTTTAAAACCATAAAAAATATTATCTACAACTTTCGTTCGAAATAATTTTTTATACGACCAACAATCATAGCAAGGAGTGGAAAAAAAAAACAATGGGTGAAGGACAAAAAATTCATAACTCCCCTAGTAGAATACCTACCATAAAATCATTTCAAATTGTTTGAACAAATTATAATTTTAATCGAAAACATTTGTTTGAAACAATATTTAATATGACTAGCCATTACTGCAAAGGATGAGGAAAAAAATAGGTCTGGAAATAAAATTTTAATTTCTGTACCATTTAAACTATTAAATCAGTTTTTATTTAAAACCTTAAAATATTATCTACAAATTCCATCTGATATAATATTTAAGTATACGACTTATCATTACTGCAATAAGTGGAAAAATACGCCTTCAATGACAAAAAAAATTCATAATTTTGTTAGCAGACAAAATATGAATATTTTTATATTGTCTGTGAATCTTAAAAATGTTATCCAATACTTTAGTCTGAAACAATTTTTGATACAACCAACCATTGTTGCAAATGGTGGAAGAAACAAAGGTTCAAGAACAACAAAAAAAAAAATCATGACTACCTTATTAGGTAAATTATAGATATAAAACAATTGATTCTAAATCTTCTAAAAATTATCTAGAACTTTGGTCTGAAACAATTTTTTATAAGAGGAACCATTACTGCAAGGGATTGATAAAAACAGGAGTTGGAAGAAAAATATACATATATAAAACTTACGTATCGTGTACACTATTGAATACGTTCTTATTTATTATAACTTCCTTAAGTGGTCTTAAACGTTAGTCTAAAGAAAATTTTTATGTAACCAACCATTACTCCAAGGGGTGGAAATAACAAGGGACGGAAGAAAACAATCAACACTTTTGAATTAGGTATACTATCATATCCGTTATAATGTTTTGTAAAAATTTAAACATTATTTTAAAATGATAGCTGAAACAACTTTAATGAGACGAACTATTACTGTAAAAAAGGCGGAGTTGTAATTATACTTATATATATAAAAACGTTTTTACTATCAAATTTTTCCGAATTATTTTTAAACCATGACTTAAGAATTTGTTAGTAGCAAATTTTTATAACTCTAAGTATGAATTCAGGGGATGAAAAGTATTATTTGATGATTTTAAAAAAAATCACTACTACATTAGTGCAAAATATGGTATTCTAAGCTATTCAATGCTAGATGCATTGAGTTAATAACATTCCAAATATTTTTGCTCTATGGTATATGAAAATACATACATAAATTTTTCAAATGTTTAAGAGTTTATATAAGTTTCCACAACAATTCCGGAAGGAATAAATACTTGAAATTGTTGAAATAGTAAGCGACTTATGCCGCACTAATATGAGCGCAATATGGATGTGATGCTTATAAAGTGCAATAATCTGATGGCATCGCGGTGCGCGACACAACGCCCCCACCGCGCCGCGCGAGGTATCGATGTTGGTCGAGCTGACGACTCAATGAGCGGCGGGGCCAGAGGTCACGCAGACGGGGCGACGCCGCCCCCCTGACGTCACGCGCGGAACAATGGGCGCTCGGGTTGCCTCCAAGGGCGCGCGCCTCGTTACCTGCCGTCTCATCATGCTAATGGCCGCCGCTTGCTCGGGCGCAGATCACAATCTGCAGGCCCCACAGGACGGCCGGCCTTCGGGGGCTTTGTTTCCCTGTCCCAGCCGGTGTTTACGACCCGGCGTCCGCATTCCTGCCTGCGCCGTCAGCGACACTGCTCATGGCATACTTCACCGTACATGCTGTAGCTTCATTCTGTCAATGGAACACAAATATTCATGTGAAATTACATATGTTTGTCAATTTGTACATTTACATGAAAACAACTGCATCACTGCAAAAGAGTACGTAGTAACACTGGGTTCGGATTCTTACCCGGTAATTTGTTGTCCTAGTGTCTCCAAAAGTTAAAGTTTTTTGTAAACCGTTTCCTGAATTAGCTTTCCAGCATTAACTGCATTATTCAACAAAATAAAGTAAAATTGTTGAATATTAGATTATCTTTTCAATTTTTTAAAAAGTTTATTGTTGAATGAAACATCAATGAAAATATAAAATTATGCGCCAATTTTCGTAAAAAATACTCAGTACTATCTCTTAAAACATATTTCATATTTGCAAATGAACCATAGCCATGTGTTGTAAAACGTGATAATATCTTTCTTGTTTTAGTACAAACTATTTCTTGGCATCTGGTATCCAAAGGAATGTTTTGTAACAGTGCAGAAATATTTATTGTGTGAGCTGATGGAGTTACGAGTCAGTATATGACATACTTTGACTTATAGAGTGTTTCAATCTTAGTTTTCAGTACTCAGAAAATGGCGTACACAGTTGCCAGATTAATACTGCCCGTCTTGTTGATGTTAAAAATCATATTTTGTTTACCATCGTTAATCATAGTAAGTTTTAATTTTTTTAGTTTTACTATTTGTTGATTTTTCCAAAACCATAAAATAGTTCATATTGGCTGTATTATTACAGTAGTCATTCTGAAAGAAATAGTGATAATTAATTCATAGGAGAAACAATTTGTAGCAGTCAGTCAATATTAATAACTAGCGACCCGCCCCGACTTCGCACGGGTGCAATGCTGATACTAAATATACTACAGAATGTCTTTATATACAACGTTCACAGCTTTTTTGTCATTAGACAATACAAACATAATATAGATCAGTTAAATGCACAATGTATAATAGGTACTTAATTGAATAAGGATTAGTGCTGTATTGCTTAAAATCGCTTCGTAAATAAGCCATTATTTCTCGTAGAAAGTAAAGGATAAAAAATGGTTATTGTGGGTTATCCCTAAGAGATAGACATATACCATCGCGGACGTTTTCGTAGACCTTTTTAAGGTGTACAATACTGTAGTACATTATTTTTAATCTATCTCGTAGGTTCAGCCAGCGTTTGCAATGTAAGCGCAAAAAATATGTTTATTTACGACATCACATTAGAAACCTCTAAATTTATCAGTGTTTCTCTACTATATTATACATGTATTATACATATACACCTTCCTCTTGAATAACTCTATCTATTAAAAAAAACTGCATCAAAATCCGTTGCGTAGGTTTAAAGATCTAAGCATACATAGGGACAGACAGCGGGAAGCGACTTTGTTTTAATACTATATAGTGATTGGTAATTCGATTAGATTATAGCTATGCTCTCCCACGCCCAAATAATTTAATATTAAATTATATAATGTATCGACTAATAAATTTGAAAAAAAAAGTTATATTTTATGTCTCCTTAATAGTATAAAGTAAATATCACATCCTTTTTTTATATAAATATATAAGAAAAATTGTTTCAGAAATTCTCAATACAATTTTTTCTTTACAAAATACGTTTCAGATACATTTTGAAGCTTTTTAATTAAGTTACACAATTGTGTCTAAAACGTTTCTGCTATATGGAGCCTATCTGGCAACAGAGCACATCGATACAAGGACAGCACTAGAGGCAGAAATCGTTAGTTGGAAATAGAGACTAAATATCCATAACAACATACACTGCAAAACTTAGGATGATACACACTATGATTGAAGTAATTTTCTACGTGACATTTCCATATTGGAACACCCGAAACACTACATGAAAAGTGTTTGACCACACCTGATTGTTAATGATTACGAATCAGAATTTGTGTTATTAAACACATTCACTGCCTTAAGACACAGTTCTTCAAACTGTTTCCACAATGTAAACACTCTCACAATGTTTTGGGCGTACCACTAACTAGGCCGCGCACTATCATCTGGATGTAAAGAGGTTTTCATGGAGTATCCATGTAGTAATACATGCATGGCCACCCCCTGGTTGTAACGTCTTTTTTACAACGAGGTCAATGCAGACGATAACACAGTGACTATTTGTAAATTCACGACTTTATAAATATGTTCGTTTTTTTGTTGGTAGCAGAGCGGGGTTTCATGCAGTATCCATGTGGTCAAGCATGCATGGCCATCTCCTTGAGTGTAATGTCTTGTTTACAACAAGGTCAATGATACAATATAATGGTAACCATTTGCAAAGTCACAAGTTTATGAATATGTTCGTTTTTATGTTGTAGCAGCATGTAGTTTCGTTCCATGGATCTCTTGGTTATGGGCTCAGTTAGCTTCTAAAACTTGTTACAATATTTTGCTTACCTTTGCCAATTTTCTCTTGAAAGATGCTAACAGAATATTGTATTCATATTTGGAATTTTCCTATCAGAACACTTCAACAGTCACGTGCTTAAAACTTTAATTGCTGCTCGAAATGTACACCAGAGAACAGTGTAAATGTTTAACACTGATCATAAAAAATAACACTCTTAATTTCTTAAACAATATTTTATTTTTGGACACTATTGGTAATATGTCCTAAATCGTTTAAAAATTGAAAAATAACTTGTAATGACATTAATATTTAATTTTACTGTGAAGTATTTGTTTTTGATTTAAGTAACATTTCAGTGTTTTGTAAATTTTAAAGTTTCGAAGTTTACACAACACTTACTAAAAAAAAATTGTCTTATAATTGTTCAACAAATATAAATCGCATATCCACTATGTGCACTCTTGACACTATGCTTCATTGAACAAAACAAGACGAAAATAATTTTATGAAATGCGGTATTTGCAAATGTTCCTTTGTAGTAAACAAACGATTAGTTACACTTATACAGCAGTAAATTTTACAGTAATGTTAGTCAACATAACTTGAGGCTCCTACAAGTAATTTTGGATCATGTTTATGTCACACAAAATTTTTTTCACATTTTAAAATTCGTACAAAAGTAATTTTAATGATCAACTGCCATCACATTTATGCTGAAGAATTTGTCCGTTCTTTCTTGCTTGCTGGTTAAATTTGTCAATCAATTAAACTTATATAAATAATTCCACTAATAAACTCCAGCTGCAGATTAAAAAAA
Source organism: Bacillus rossius redtenbacheri (assembly GCF_032445375.1). NCBI lineage: Eukaryota > Metazoa > Arthropoda > Insecta > Phasmatodea > Bacillidae > Bacillus > Bacillus rossius. The sequence continues at coordinate 263,245,030 of NC_086330.1, read as the reverse complement.
AATTCAAGTTAAAAAGTGCTCCCCAAAGCTGATATAGGTCTACTCATTTGAAGTTGTAGCTAAACTGCTGGTTAGTTGAAAATAATAGAAAAAAAAAGTATGTGAGATGGGACAGTTAGCATCAAAAAAAAAATCTGATCAAATAAAGTTGTAAACGCACTGAAAAACTTGACGCTTCAATAATTAGGTGATTAACCTATATTAACCATAATATTTTGTGGCCCGGATCATTATGTGGTTTCTAAGCGTATGTTATTTATTCACACATTAAAACTAAATGGTATTATTAGTATAATGTTTTTAATACCTTCATAAGCTTGTACCCTACTTTAAAAAATCCAGTGCCCTTAACATTTAGCACTTATAGGATACTTTGTGTTGTGAGAGTTGCACACTTGCAAATTGTAGCGGTTTTTCATACTGAATTTAATAGTAGCATTATTTTAAAATGGTTACGTAATGGGTAGAAACACAATCGAATTTATTTTAGGTTTTTTATTTTAACATTACAGGCTACAAACAATTAGTGATTCATTTTTTATACTTTCTCTATTATTTCTGGTACTTATCTTCAACTTTAAAGGTATATACTAGCCTTCGAAAAGCTCATTATACCAAATGTCGTTTAAGTTTTAAACTCATTTTTCTCGTCATGAACATGCAGCCAAAGGTTATCATTCAAATTCAGACTTATGGAGATTATATTTATTTATAGTTTACAATTCCTTTAATTTAAACAATTAAAAAATTACTTGTTCATTTAGCTGCGAATAGCGAAATTAAAAATTTTTCAAAGATTTTGTACTTGAAATTTGGGAAGAACCAGTGTTGACTTATCTATTCAGGAATCATTCATCTTTGAAGAGTTTCTCCCCATAAATGAATCCGATAAATTATCGTGCCTGTTGCTATAATCAATTATTTATAAGATTATTTTTTTCTGATCATTATTTTTATGGTAATTAGGCTCTACTTATTTTTGGGTACTGATGTCTTTGAATCTTTTTATAATTAAACTTTACTGTTGTTGTTTCTTTGCTCATATTTCTCGGTGTTTCTAAAGTTGGCTCACGGTCGTGGGAGAGAAAATCACAAACTCCTGGTTTTTCGAGTGTGGTTCATTACTGAGGTGCCGGCCAGGAGGGGAAGGAGGGCTAAGGGGAGGATGTGCCAACATTTCCGGAGTGAGGGTGCAGCCACGCCCTGGCCCTGGGGCGCCCGGGCAGTGTGGGAAAATGCAGTCTCCTCAACACGCGCTCCCCCCTCCCAGCCGCTCCGAGGACTACAGGCGCGCCGGCCAATAGGAGGGGGCGGAGCCGCTAACTGGCGGAGCCAACACGCGCAGTTACGCTCCGCCCGGGGCCGCGCGTGAGAACGAGATGGCGGCCCCTGATAGGGCGTCACAACCAGCGAGCCTCACTTCTCGGCCGACGTGGCAATTTGACCGCGCGGATGGGGCCGCAGATAGCGAACACACAACTGCTCCGGTGCGTTAGCTGAGGTCTTTGAAATGCTCGTGAATGAAGGTGAATTCACAATCTCCACTTAATGTGCGAACAATTGCTCACACTGTAACTAATTTTTTGTAAACGGAACATAAATATTTATATAAAATTACAGATATGTGCAAATTTGTACAATTACATGAAAACAACTGTATCGCTAAAAATTAGTATTACAGTAATACTTCGTTTGGATGTTTACTTTTTTTTTTTTTGCTGTCCCAGTACCTGCCATAAGTAGTTAAAGTTATTTGTAATCCGTTCACTGAATAGTTTTACAGTGTTAACTGCACACATAATAAATAACTACTATAATAAACAAACAACTAAGTAAATTCAAATTGTTTAATATTAGACCTATATAATTTTCATTATTATTTCGTGGTTATGGAAAAGTTTGCAGTAATCTGCCAACAGTAAAAGTGAAAATTCAAACCCATAAAAAATTCTAAAACATGATTAAAAAAGTTCAAATGTGTTGTAAAATGTCCGTTTTATAAAAATTAGTTTAAAAATCGCCACTAACAATAATAACAGCCTAAATATAAACAAAATATTCATCCAGTGCATCGAAATGTTGTATTCTGTGTGATTCTAAGTTAAAAATATTATTTCCCTAAATAAAAACAACAATATTATTTTAAAGCTAAGCACTGTTGTTTACTGCATCTAATTATATTTATTTATCTTTATTGCAACATCTAATTAATGAGCTCACTCTAAATAAATAACGAAAACATTTTTCTTTTAAATTTAAAATGTGGCAAATTAATAATTTTTCATTTTGTAATTTTGTGAGTTTCTTTGGATAGGCCAATAAAATACGAAAATTGAATTTAGGAAATTTGTCATCGTTTCTGTATACAATATCAGGTGACGTGACCATTTTTACATCTGCCCATTTTAACACGGTGTGGCTACAGGAAGAGTCCAGTTGAAGTATGTGCCAGTGAAAATGAAGTCAAGCAGCCTTACCGTTTCCAGGTAACGACCTGACATTTTCTCTATTACCGATATGGTGGTCATGGGTTTAACTCAATATTTTTTATGGACCATAAATAAACTGGGTGTTTCCAATATTACGAAACAGCTGTGTCTCATCCGTTCTGGCTTCACTCCCTCCCTCTCGTCTATAATCGGCCTTTACGCTCACCAATGTTAGGTTCGGACACCAGCCTGTGGGCTTGCTGCGATGTTTCTACTGCCTCTGTTCGGCTTGATTTTCTTTTTGCTATCCAAATAGTACATGTTATTACAGACACCATTCAGCTATTTACACTAGTAGTTGGCCCGAACTGAGACCTCGCGATGTTACGTTTTTAATGCAGATAAGTACTGACCAAAGTTAGTACCCACTTATTATCACACCGAACCAATATAATTGTTTGGAATACCAAAATAATATCTTATATATATAAATGATATCAAAAAATAATTCCGAGAAAACCTATAAAAATATGTACGTTGCTATTTGTCCGTACACATTTACATATAGATAAACATAAACCAATAAAAACCAAGGGGAAAGTTTGAAGTAAATACAATCAAATAAATAATATTAAAAACACGCAATTGACAACCTAAATGACAAAATAATACGGAACGTAGATAACTAATTGAGCAAATTTTTCAAAATTAACGCAACTTCGGCGCACGCATGCGTCAGCGCAATTTCGCTTTTGTAAAAATTTTCAATGACGTCTAGTTGTGAGTTTTGCACTACAATGAGCATTATTAATTATCATAAGTAGAGTTGAAAATAAATAAAAATTGTTTAATGGTGAACATAGTGGCCTCGATTGCAGCGTACTAATAAAAATGTTGACTATATTTTGGTTGTGATGACTGAAAACATAAAGCGTACAGAATATAAAAAAAATTTAATGTACGAATAACTTTTATAGGATACCCCACTCGACCTGATTCACTCACTTTGAAATTATTTACCCCTCCCACCACCCAATATATCAACATTCCTTCAACCGGTTTAGCTCGTATACGAACTGAAAATTCTATTGGCCCTACATGTCTACCAACCAAAAGTTATGAAAATCAAATCGTCGGAAAAAGTCACATACATACATACATACATACATACATACACACATTCATATATACAAACGACAATTCACTCAAGTTGATTAGGAGATCTCGCATCGCTCGGTCATTATTACAGACATTTGACGTTTCTTCTAATATTTTTTGGATATTTTTGTATCTTTGCATTGTTATACTTTGCTTGAAAACAGAAATGTTCTTGTAAAATTACAGATATTTGTAAATTTGTACATTTGCATGTAAACAACTACATCAATACAAAATAGTGTTCGCAGTAATACTGAGTTCGGATTCTTACCAGGAAATTTATGCTTTTTGTTGTCCCAGGAACCTCCAATAGTTAAAGTTATTTGTAAACCGTTCCCTGAATATGTTTCCAATATTAATAAAACATATTTATAAGCATAATAAAACGAAATAAAGTCTAATTGTTTAATATTCGGTTATCTTTTCTATGGTTTAAAAATATATATGCTGGAAAGAAACATAATTACAATATATAATTATGGGCCAATATCAGAAAGAAATAATCAAATTTATCTTGTGTAATTAGCATAAATTACCTCAATAATGGTTATGTACTATAATTGTAAGTCATATTATTGTTTACAAGTCGCACCCTGAGTACAAGACTATCGTAACTCAAATAATTGAGTTTATGAGATATTTTGACCATAAGCAGAAAAATATCATTATCTAGGCACAGCAAGACTATCGCAAAATTATATTTACTTTTACGGGACTTCTGGCAAATAATGTAGTGTTGCACTCTGGAAAACATTATATAAGAATATGTGCAAAACTATGGCATCTGAGTTGTGATAGTATTGCACTGATTTTTGAGTTACGATAGTCTTGTACTCAGGGTGCGAAGTGTGAATAGCAAACAGGAAATATTTTCTTCCAGTTCAATGTTTCTTTTTCACTATGGTATTACGTTCGATAAAAAAAAACTGCAAAATATTTTTCTCTCCCGTTTTCCAAAATTATAACTCTGTATCTTCTTTTCTTTAAAACTTCTAATACCAAAAGTCAACATTTGTTTAGTTTATTCATTACATGTGATATTGTTTGTTTATTGAAATTTAAGGAGATCTTGTGTTTTGAGGGAAAAATTATTGTGATTGTGTGAATTCAAGTCTGATCGCTCATAAATGACTACTATGCAAGGACATATAATTGCTTTGTTAGTAGGTAAAATCACAATGGGAAAAAAACTGATAGTTACATACATTTGGTGTGTTTGTATTGGCCGTCCCGATCCCGGGGCTGGGAACGAGGGCCTGGAGGGGATGCTGTAGCCGCGGCGCCGCTGGATTGAATGAACGGGCTCGCCGTAAGGGCGGAGCTGTGGTTGGTCGCCGGGAGCCGCGGTGATGGGGAGGGGGAGGGGAGGGGGCAACACACGCCGCGGTGGCTGCGGGCCAGCTCCGGATGAATTTATAGAAGCCGGCGCCAGCGTTTGTTGTGGTCCGTGCGGCGCGCTATTGAGGCCGCTTTCACGCGCGGGAGCCGGCCGTTCACTGAGCCCGACTCAGGCATGGACTATTCGCGTTCGTGCACCTTCGGTAACGATAGGTCAGTTGCATTAATAATATCTTACTTTAAATCGTTTTAAAAGTGCTAATATTATCTTCTTTTTTTCGTTATGATACTTTTAGCACAGCTAGGTGATCGTAACTTGAATGAAAAGGTGACTACGTCATTGTAACATTTAAAATAATCTAAAAAAGGAAAAAAAAAATTAATGGATCCTCACAAAAAAAGTGTTTTCGATGTGTAACATCTTAGCTCTCGGTATGCGGCATCTCTTGGGAGTAATTTAATGAATGCGACGGAAGTCAAGGAACGAAAGTGTGTCACAACCACGGTGCTATCATCTGTGGCGGATGGCGCGAACCAAAGTTCACAAACCCAAAGTAAAACATTAAAGTATTAATGTTTAATTAATATATAACAAGATGGACAGCTTATTAATAAATTCGTGGTTAAAAATCTGATTCAAATCCGGAGTTTAGTATTTTTTTCAAGTCTTATTCGCTTTTATCGGAGCCGTTTCATCATATAGTTTAACATTTCAGTCTGCTAACCAAACTATTTTATAGTCAACGTAGCTGCTTCGACAACAAATTCTAGCGGCGAGTGCGAAAAATATGAGTGATTCACGTCCAGAAATGTAATGAAAAACACAATTTGCGTATATTTATCACTCGCTGCATTGTTTTAAAGATTTCTGCCTTAGATTTTGTGTACGAGTTTCATATTATACGTGTATTTGTGACATGAGAACACATGAATTTGCTCGTTACCGAAGTTAGGTGTGACACATATCTGGCGTGTACTGAAAGACTCTTTAACAATTTTTTTTTTATTTTAATTCTGACCATGAGGTTGCACAAGCGAAGGGCGAACTTCGAATGTGTTCGGGGCTGATTGGGGATAAGTGAAATGTAGGCTCTGCCATTCATAAGAGCGCATTCTGCTTTTCGTCGGGTGGGGCGAACTGCTTCGCGCTTGGCGCTCTCCGGCGACTTAACAGAGACCAAATATATTAGGATAAAAATGTGGAATATGTTAATATATTAATAAGAGTGATATGGTTTTACAACAAAAATGTGTTTAAAACTTAATATTCTTTACTATAACTGGAATATTATCTAACACGAGTATAAATGTTTTTTTTTAAAACAGGTACTTGATTTTGTATTATGTAAGCTATATTTACTATAATAAAATCTATCCGGGGAAGGTAATTGAAATTTTATAAATTCAATGAAAATTATTTAAAACTAGCTGACCCGGCGAACTTCGTACCGCCTTAGCGTAGCAATGATGCACTACTTTATTTTGTCTAGCTGACCTATCTTAGGTATCTTAGGTGGCGGTACAAATGGCGTGAATTTGACTTGGCCGCTGGCGCAACACAATCCAGGGGCTTCATTTTTAAATTTCAATGCCTTGCAATGTGGACACACAATATTCATTAGTCCAATAGCAACAATTTGCTCTGAACTGTAATCAATTGCCACATTATAACTGAATGCAGCTCTGTGGGGATTAAACACAACATTCCTATCTTGATATCGATTCCGTTCAAGTTCATTTCGCGCTTCGCGTTGCTCATCACTTTGATTTGCTCGTATATTTCTTTGACTTGCCGTATTTCGAGTTCTGCGGCCTAAGCCTGTACGTCTGGTTGGTGGCATTGTTAAAAACGAAAATCCAACTGAAAATAAAAAGCTCTCATACATTTTCTGTATAACCATGTATACCAAATTATAGTATTGTGTAGTCACCAAAAAGTTCTAAAAATCAATATGAAGCTGTGAACTTACCATGATTAACAAACACTTATTAGCAAACAAAAATCTTCTTAGTCTTTAAAACAATTATATGTCAAACGACATAAATTTACATTAAAAAAGTTCACAAATGAAAATTTAACTGTAAATTAAAGAAAACGGTTGTATTCTTCTTTATAAGCAAGTATATCACACAAAAACAAACATAGAAAATGTTTACATAATGTATTGATTTGTTTTTCTGTTTTTAAACTGCAACACAGTAATAACGAATTATGGCATGACAATGGCCTAGGCAGAATGTACACAGCCAGAATAGCCTGCGCCAGCAGCTCTGTACCGAATGTACCGGTACAATATGTAGTAAAACGTTAATGTTGATAAATATTTCCTAAACGATACAGTTTCTTTACATCCTCTTTGAAGATATTTGCAGCAAACATTCTGTCAATTATATGTCAAACGTCATAAGGTTACTTTAAAAATATTTATATTGTACAAAGTGTTGGGTTAGTTTGGAAATAATTTTATATATGGTGGTTCAGTATTCTTAAATTTTCTAATTTTCCGTTAAATTTTTTCTTTCATAAGAACCTTCTCGTGACAATAACAAACACAACAAAAAAAGAATTAGTGAAATCGGTTCAGTCATTTACGCGTGATGGCGTGACCAAGGGAAATAGGAATTCATTATTCTTAAATTTTCTAATTTTCCGCACAATTTTCTTAATTTTTTCTTTCATAAGAACCTTCTCCTGACCATAGCAAACACAACAAAAAAAAATTAGTGAAATCGGTCCAGCCGTTCACGCGTGATGCCGTGACCAAGGAAAACGGGTTTCATTTTTATATATATAGATATAAGAATTCTAGTATTTTGTTACCACGTGTTGAAGAATTACGCATGAAGGATAAACATATGTAACTACAAATGGCTTTTAACCATTTTTCAAAATAACACCCCTTAGGAGTATATAAATGGTTGAGATTTGTTCAATAAATTAATTTTTTCTAACTTCTCAACAACAAAAGTATCAGTAACTAAAAGTAATCTTTCTATTTTCATATTCTAAAATAGTAATAAAGTAAATTCAAGATATTTATCATTAGAATTAAAAACTTATAAACCACTCAATCATTTTAACCACTTTTTTTCAAATTAATTTTTTATGTGAATAAAGGTGGCTTAAAATGATTTGCTAAAGTTATCAGTGATAAAAATAGTTTGTCTACTATAAAATAAACCGTATTGACTGTAGGGAATTCCACGCCCGTGAAACATGCTAACATAGTTTTGTGTATGTGTGTGTGTACGTGTGTTGCCTAAAGATGTTTCGCAGACAGCTAGCCTACCGACGACAGAGACAGGTAAGGCTCATGTGACATCGACAGATGAAGGCTCATGTGAAGAGACAGGAGACGACTCGTGTGATAGCGACAGGAGAACGCTCGTGTGAAGACAGAAGAAGGCACGTGTGAATTGGCAGAAGAAGGTTCGTGTGAAGAGATTGGATAAGGCACGTGTGACAGAGACTGGATAAGGTTCGTGTGACAGAGTCAGGAGAAGGCTCGTGTGAAGACTGGCTAAGGCTCGTGTGACAGAGTCAGGATAAGGCACGTGTGAAGAGGCAGAAGAAGGTTCGTGTGAAGAGATTGGATAAGGCACGTGTGACAGAGACTGGATAAGGTTCGTGTGACAGAGTCAGGAGAAGGCTCGTGTGAAGACTAGATAAGGCTCGTGTGACAGAGTCAGGATAAGGCACGTGTGAAGAGGCAGAAGAAGGTTCGTGTGAAGAGATTGGATAAGGCACGTGTGACAGAGACTGGATAAGGTTCGTGTGACAGAGTCAGGAGAAGGCTCGTGTGAAGACTGGCTAAGGCTCGTGTGACAGAGTCAGGATAAGGCACGTGTGAAGAGGCAGAAGAAGGTTCGTGTGAAGAGATTGGATAAGGCACGTGTGACAGAGACTGGATAAGGTTCGTGTGACAGAGTCAGGAGAAGGCTCGTGTGAAGACTAGATAAGGCTCGTGTGACAGAGTCAGGAGAAGGCTCGTATGAAGGCGCCTAGTATTTGGCGGTGCCCTAGTGCCTCGACCAAGCACACGCTCTTGTCGATGGCTCGGCCTGATAACATATCCTCCTCCGCTCCTGGCTTTGAGTTACGACAAGCCTTATCCGCCATCGCCCCAACTGTTCCGCTGCAGCTAGCCTGCTAGGTGCCGACCCCGCACCGCTCTGCTGTCTGCGGCTAGTATAACTGAGTCCCTTCGCCGAGTGCACAAAGCACATTCTTCCGATGCGGTCGTGACTCGGTCACATACTCCACATGAAAATAAATATTAATTTATAAATTTCTGAAGGGAAATTTCTGTAATACACACTTGACGTAGGCTACTTTATTATAAACATTTAATGTACACTATTTTTTTTTGTGTAAATAGAACAGAATTGCATATATTTGTCAATTTTAACATTTACATGAAAAAACTGTATCACTGCAAAACTGTGTTCGCATAATACTGGGTTCGCGGTAATACCCTTGCATTTATGCGTTGTGTTGTCCCAGTACCTCCCATAGTTTAAAGTTATTTGTAAACCGTTCCCAGAATAGCTTTCCAGTATTAACTGCACACATTAATATCATTATACAACAAAACAAATGCAGTTATTGAATATTCGATTATCTTAGCATGGGCTTAGAACATTATGCTTGAATGAAACATAAATTAAAACAAAAAAATATTATGGGTCAATTTTAGTAACCAGTACTCAGAGTATTATCTCGAAAATCTTATTTTATATATGCAACATTAACCATATACATGCGTTGTACATAGTTACAATATATTACTTGTAGTACCTATTACAAACTATTTCTTGGATACTGGTTTCCAAAGGAATATTTTGTAAAAATAGGCACAGAAAAATCTTTTCTGTGGACATACTGACTTGAAACAAAGAATGTTTACAATTTCTAAGGACAAATTTCTTGGAATGAACAGATTTGACATAGACTATGTCATTCTAAAAAATTAATGTATATTTATTAATTAAGTAAACAATAAAAACATAAGTTTGAAATTATTGTCACTCGTTGAGACTGCAAAGTGTGCATTGTTTTCCACCACCAGGGTAGAATCAACATTCTTCCACAAAATAAAGACATTGTCATTTGTTAATTAGCTGCTGCATCATCGCACCTTCAATCATGCTAGTTATTGGCTTTTATTCCTTCGGGGCGTGTCAAACAAGCCGTAATTCAATTAACTGCTTGCAGTCTAGTCGATTGCCAAATAGTAATAATTAATTTACATCCCACACTCATTACCATTAAAAGTTAGGAAAAAATCAATTATTTGGCGATTACATCATCTGAAAATTTTTAAAGTTAACAATTATATAGGAATTAGTAACAATTACAGCAATAAAGGAAACAAACCACAACTCTCTATATTCATATCTCTATAGGCCCAGTCTTTTTTCTTCTCTTTGACTGGAAGAAGCCCCTGTTTATACTCGTCCCCGCTACACTGTTTGAAATGACAGTTAACTTACGAATGTTCACGAAGAATTTAACTAAAATAAACGAAGAGATCTTCGTTATTTCAAATAACTTAATCATCGTAGAAAATACACTGTATTTAGACTACCTAGTTGTATGTCTCGTTCTTAGCAAAGGTGAACAAACACTTTGAAAAAAGATTGTTCTTATTGTAGACTTAACCAGATTTGGAATGTTTTGTTAATACACTAAGAATAGACTGTTTGACTCATATTGAAAATAATGAACTCAGCGCTCAGTGTACGTAAATTCACGAAGATAGCCGTAAATTTACGAAGATCCCTGAATAATTTCTAAGCAGCGTTCTTCGTAAATTGAAGGTGAACATTTTTAACAGTGTTTCCCTCATCTCTGGCGCCGAGTACAATCTTGCGGCAAAGATGTCGACGGTGGCTAGAGGTATGAATATCAAGCCACTTTAATGAGACTAAGCAGTTTTAAGGAAAAGTACTGCATCAAGGAAAACTAAAGTTTTCTAATGAAAACTAAACAACTTTAAGGTAATTTGGAATTTTTTTAGATTTTTCCCGATTTTGATTCATTGTTGATGGTCGAATTCAAATGCAACGGTCATGACCTCAGAGGCTTTAATATACACATTTAAGAAAATATAAACCTTCTTTTTGGATTTCACAAGAAATCTGCATTTTTGATAAATAAATTGGGAAATTTTCTCTCAAAAATGAATATTTCAGTGATTTTTAAAGATATAAGTATAAGTTGATGGTCAAGATGACGTCTGCAAATTACTGATCAATTGATCATATTTAATTGAATAAATCAATAATAAGTATTCTAAAGCTGAAAATGCCTTTTTTCACAGAAAAAGGATTTAATCAGGAATGATATTCGATCAAATCATTAAATAAATAAGTTATGTTTTGATAATTTTAAAATTTTTCCCGAGTTTTTTGGGACGATTTTTTGAGGATTTGCAAGATGGCGGACAAGATGGTGGACGCTATGATAACTCATGATCTGTTCATTAATGCTAGTATGCTGTAGCATGTAAAATATAAACCAATAAGGCGGTAGCGCTCTCTAGCGAACAAATAAATACAACTTGGCACCATCCAATGTGGCTGCTGTTACGTCACACTGGTAATAGTAATATATATATATATATATATGTCTTGGTTTTAGTGGTTGGATCAGTCTTTTGGTAGTCACCATGGGGAAGGAATTTTTCAAATTGTGCTCGCCGGGAATCTATTCAATGACTGCAAAAACCTTAACGTAAATGATTTTTAACTTAAATTTTAATTTTTTATTTTAATGGTAAGTTACTATTAATGTTGTATAAAATTACCCTCGACAGGTTTCAACCGAGGACAACGACCTCTATGGTATGAGCGCATTTTTTTAAATGTAAAAATATTTGCAATTACATATTTGATGCACGGGTCCAAATGTCAATGTCAAGACCTCAGAGGTTTGAAGTTATCATCTTGGGAAATACTAAGCCTCTTTGAGGAATTTAGTGTTTTCAGATTTTTTAGTTGGTATTTGTACTTAAAATTATAATTTCTCCTTTAAAAAAGAACATTCTGAATTCACTGTGAGGAATTTGTAAACATAATTTTGAAAATATTGAAATATGGCTGTCGTAACGTCACTATCAGAAATGGCGACCGACGCCTCGACACCTCCACACTGGAACCTGGACTCGGATCGACACAACCGTACTACTGGTGACATCAGCGCAGTATGCAGATTATTGTGGAGCCATTGAAGATGAGAGGTTTTACAGTCTCTAGTTATCATAACTAGCGACATTGTATTCGGTCTTGCGCACTGATTGGCGATCCATTCCGCCACGTTTCTGGCAAATTGTGCTATTTTGGTGGTGCGTGCGTTTGGAGTTTGCAATGGACAGAGCAGTTTCGCTTCAGAATGGCCGGGTGATCAAGGATACCTAAAAGCAGGATGTGCATTTGATCGGCATTGCTCGGACTGTTCCTTCATTCACGAACAATTTCCGAGTAACAGCGCGCGGCCTTTGACATCACAGACATGTATAATCAATATTTTGCATCACCACGAGGAAGTATCCCGTGGCAGCGTGAACGAATCCACAGAGGACATAATGCTGCACCGTAAATTTATACTGTATTGTACTATTATTTCTGATAGCACCCACCAGTGTCACAACAATGTCGCTTTGTGGACTGACCGCACCTTCGGAACTAGCTTCTCGAAAAGCACGGCAGGTCGGATACCGAAGCGTGCCGACAGAAAAATGCCGATACGAGTCGAGCCATTCCGATCAAGTGCGCGGCCTTCAGTTTGAAAGCATGGGTCCATATGACTGCCTGCTGGTCCGAGCCGAGCCGAACCGAGCCGATACCAGCCGAACAAGTGCGCGTCCTGCTTTAGGTATCTTTGAGTATTACGAATAGTGCAGATTATTACTATAGATTAAAAACATGAATCACTCCAGAAAATATTACCGTTGGATTTCGACACGCTATTTTAAAGTTTTGCATAATTGATATTAGATATTATTGGCTATGATCGCTGGTATATGCTTTTCCGCACACGACCGGGCCAATGAAAATTCAGTTATAGTCAGAGTGACGTAACTTGTCTGTAATCCGACAGTTCTCAAAAGTAGTAGGAAAAGTGCCGATTTACCAACTGCCCATGCATTGCGCCACATTATGCTTGTTTACAAATACTGTCGTCGGGACACCGGTGGGATAGTGACATACTTTGACCGTTGCTCTGTAATTTTGTTTTTGTAAAAGGAACAAATGTATTTATGAACAGTTACATATATTTATAAATTTGTACATTTAGGTACATGAAAACAACTGTGCACTGTGCACTGTGCACATAACAAAACATTGATGAAATGATTGATCCAGAAGAAAATGAAATATCCAATTCGGCCTGAGACTGAGCCGTAATAGGTTTTTGAAACCAAAACATTTAGGTATTAAAAATATGTTATTCTTTGAGGAAGTAATTTTTTTTTAAATTTTTATATCTTTTGTATGATAAAATCTACCTCTGCATACTTTTATGAATAAAATTTAATCATTTTTATTGAATATATCACTATTTTGTATGGATACAAAGAAGGAGTGAAATCAAATCTACAATTTAATTGATAAATTTACTTTTATTTGCAATCATTAATTCAAATATGTGTATTACTTTAACGAAGATATTATTTTAACTATAACTTTTGTACATGTTTGCTATCTAACTTCTTCCAATCTGTGTTATTCTGTTAAGGATAGGATGATGATAGGAAAAGTAGGAAACGAATGGGAGTGTTTCAAGGATGATGTGAAGGAAAATGGCTTACCCAAAACCAAAATGCAGTCAAAAATAATATATCTGCGCCACGGACTCTGCAGCAATGCTAGGAGGAACGGGTTAGCAAAGAGCAATTAAAATGTTACATTGAAATGCATGAAAACAGAATTACGCCACGGACTCGGTCGCAATGCTAGGAGGTTCAGGTTAGCAAAGAGCAATAAAATGAGCGTAACGGGACACAGCGAAACGGGACAATGTGCGAAATGGGACACTTTTTCGTGCGTGCAGCCGGCGCGGCGTTCATCGGTTTATTAGACGTTGTCACGTCAAAAAAGTAATATTCGATGCGATAATATTGGCACTATATGTATCTATTAAACATATAGTTGTTCATACTGGCACACTGCCTGCCATCTATTGGCCTGTGGCGACAAAAACGCCAGGTTTTCACATGTAACGGATGGAGCTGTCCGGTATTAGTGAGTAGTGTATTTGATCGGAATGCCGCGCCGTTATCGCTGCTGTATTTCCCGAAATGGACATTGCCGCATTCTCTCCGGGGCTGTCGACGTCGAAGCCGGAGTTCCCATGGACTGCGGAGCGATCCTGGGAGGGGGTAGTCCTGGGGGGAACCGGGGGGGGGGGGGGGAGAAAGATACTTTGGGACGGCGTTGCCAGACTTACCCGATACCCGGTACATACACTAGAATCTGGCCGTCGATGCTGAGCGGTGTGCAGGTTTAGGCATGTCACTAACATATACAGAATGTTACATAAAACGGGGCATACATTAAATGGGTGGCAGTAAATGCCAAAAACACTTAATTTTGGTTTTGAACATGTGCCCGGAAAAGCAATCCTGCAAAGTTACAGGCGGAAACAACAGCGCGAAAATCTGAATTTCACGCCCAATCATCTCAGTAGTTAAGGACCCTTAAACACGAGCGACTGTCTGTCTTTCTGTCACAGCGACTTAAATGTCACTCTTGATTGAACTAATGATTTGTAATTGATCCATGCACATGACCACCTTTTTTTAATCGCCGCGACTAAATAAAAAAAAACGAGACTGGTTCCATTTCTGTCGCGAGTCGCCGCGTCCAAACAGTCGCTGAGCGATAGTCAAGGACAGTGAGACGCGTGTTCAAACCCGTCCCTTCACGCGGCGACACAACTGTAGCAGCGACTGTCGCGAGCCCCGCCAGAGCCTCGTGCCTCGTGGTGCATCCTCACGGCATGCAACACTGAGTATAGAATTGGATTGGATAGATTGGAACACGGCCTAAGCAAACAATAATCTGAACTAATTTATTTTGGTATTAACCAGGTTTACCAGGAGGAAATTTAAATTTGTTTTTGTTCTTTCCTACATTTCTTGACTTGATTATTTAAACTCGTTAATCACTTTATCAGATTTTATGTTAATCTTCACGAAACAGAAATTATACATATAATGCATGTAATTACCTTTTGATAAAATCTGAGACAAGAAATGAAGCGCGAGAGTGTTATTGTGATATTTAACAAGACAATGAAACAACAAAATGGCGGTTGTAGAGCACAGTGTTCAGCCTTGGGCGATTGACGCAGTGTTGACGGTTTAGCAAGCAGCTGCAGCGATCGAGCATCCTCTCAGCCACTGAGGCGGTGCCTTTTGCGCGGGAAAATTCAAATTTGCTCAATACTTTTTGTGCCTGTATGTTGGCAGGGCTACTTTTCCTATCATATGTTCATTTAAAAAAAATGTATTATAATTTTTACTTACTTGGCGTAATAAAAGACCAACATTAATTTTGCATGAAAATAATTAATATAAATAGAATAATAAAATAACTGGAGTGATATTGCAAATAAGGTTGGTAAATTATAAATTCAATCAAATTTTAAAAATTAAACACTCAGTATTCGATATTAATATAAACTTGTGTATAAAATAGTTTATTTAATTTATTTAAATAAGTGAGATAAATTTTAATTAATAATGTAAATCAAAACTATTCTGAATGTTTAATCAAATTTATTAATTTTATTTATTTATTAAAAAAATAATATAATAATGCATAATGCAAATAAATTAAACTTACGGGAACTTAGCCTCGCTTATATACACTTGAAAATAAACTTTAAAATTATTATAAACACAATTTCTATCACTTATATTCACATTAAATAATTTTTTTTAATTATATGAACAAGTATTCATTATCAATATGATTTAAAAGCACATATGTAATTTTTATCGGTATTTAGCCTTTTTTGTATACGTATAGCCTTTTTTTTTATCCTGTTAAAATTTCGTGACATGTTATGTGCGCATCATAAAAATTCACTCATCATTTCTTCATAACGCGCCTATAGAAGAATAACGTTGAAAATTGCTGTAAATGCATTACGTTCCAACCAATAAATTTATGCCCCGTTGTTTGCGAACACCATATTTAAAAAAAAAAAAACAGGGCTGAGAACACTGCCTTGTGGCAGCCCTGATATATTTGAGGTAAGATTTGTCTTCTTCCGCAGACACTCGGAATGTTATGTTGTCTAAATATGACGTTAGTAATTTTATGTGGCAGTCCAGAAGGCCTGTTAAGTAAAGTTTACAAATTAAAGCCGTGTGAAAAACTAAGTCGAAACTACTTCTACTTCTATGATCCTTTTTTGTCTAGTTTTTCTGTATAAAACAAGGATATATATGGTAAAACGAACGATTTAAATTTTATTAGCATTTAATTTAGAGTGCTGATTGAGTTTTCATGATTTCATATAATAAAAACCTTCAAAGATTTTATGTCTCATATAATGACGCGATTTCGTTGAAATCTGATTGCTAGTAGCATTATTAAAACTAACCCGAGTATAATGTTTCTATAAAGAGCATCAAAATTTCTTAAGATTAATTCGAAAAATAATTGTAATGGTCGAAGTATAAGTTAAAGTTTGGCAATTTTAGTGAGTTTATTTTTTTAATGGTCTGGACTTTTCTTTAGGGGGCAGTTCTGTACTCCAGGCCTTCCGGTAACGCCCTTCCGTAATATAAGGACCCTGGAAACGGAAATTTCCCAGGACCCCTTGAAGTCCAGGGTCGCTCCTACGTCCTGGAATGTCGCAACTAAGTCATCCTGGAGGTCAAAGCTGCTCGTTATTTTCTCTGTGAGGCTAAAGCTGGGTGCACAATTGAAAAAAAAAAAAAAAAAAAAAAAAAAAAACAGTAACGATAGCTCATGCGCACAAGATTTGACCGACATGTTTTCGAAGAACCTACTGATCCACAGTAGCGCATAGGACGGTCGTGTGCATGGGAGACATGTTCGTGCGCATAGAAGGGAAATTTATATATATATATATATATATATGTAAATTTTATTTCGTTACGGACGCATGGCGCAACAACCAATGAGAGTAGAGTAGTAAGCCATTTTGGCGTGACTAGAGAACTGTTTATATTTACCAATAATATTGTAGCAAGAAATTGTTGAGATGTTATAATTCTCAGGTGAAATTCCTGCTTTTATAATTAATCAATGCTATTACTTACAAGTCACTAGCAAAAATTGTAATGAAAAAAAAAATTGCTGTGGTTAGAATGATAAACTAAAAATTTAATATAGCTAACCCTAATTTAATTATATGTTGAAAAACAGTGCTCACAAAGTGCTGGTCAGATGTCATGGGATAATTACATGGTAGTTAATATAGTTTCTGACTAACACTGCGAACAGGTGTCAGATACATCGCAAAATTTCATTGGCTGAAGTCAACAGTAATATTTCAATTGTGGACCGATTTCGCACAGTCGTGCGCATTGCCTGTGTTTCTTTAATGGGGGACCAGCCGTGTTGCCAGAAGCCCGCCTGCGCGATCTGGCAACGCTGTGCGGCGCGGCGGGCCGATGGAGACCTCAGGACCGGACACTCGCCGGTGCATTGCGTCGGGAGCGCGACACTGCCCGGTTAACAAGGGACGGGGAGGGAGGGGGTACGACCGGCCGTACGAGCGGCCGTACGAGCGGCCGTATTTACTGGCTCGGCGCCGCTCGGACCTCGGCCCCTGAAGCCAGCCCGGCGGGGAAACCAGCTGCCAGGAGGTACATACCTTCTGTGCGCCTCTGTCACCCTCCCGCCCTCGCTGCCTCTCGTCTCCTCGGTGCTGGCTCATTTGCATTTTAAACCGATGTCGCTACATGACCGCCGCAACCGAGCGGCCGAGGACATCTTCGGTTACGGCGTAACAATTTGTTCGGGTGACGCGCCTTGCTAATGTTCCTGTCGACAGCGAGGTCTTTACACACCAGTGCCCTCGAATACGTACACTGTCAATTATGTTTGTAAACGGAAGAGAAATATTCTCGTGTACTTGCGGATATTTGTTAATTCGTAAATTTACATAAAAAACAACTGAGTCACTTCTCATTGGTGTTCGTAGTAATACTGTGTTCGCATGCTTTTCCGGGCTTTTATGCTTTGTGTTGTTCCAGTACCTCCAATAGTTATAGTTATTTGTGAACCGTTCCCTGAATAGCTTTCCAGTATTAACTGTGCAAATAATAAGCATAATAATACAAAATAAATTATAATTTTAATATTCCGTTATCTCTTTTGTGGTTTAATAAAAATTATGCTTAAATGAAACAAATTAAGACATAAAATTACGGGCCATTTTTTGTAATAAGAAGTTCTTAGTATTATCACAAAATACGTATTTCATACACGCAAAAATAACCATACCCATGTTTTGAACAAAAATGCATTATCTTACTTGTAGTACCGTATCTCAAACTATTTTTTTTTTTTTTTTTTTTTGGTAATTGTTTCCAAAGAAATGTTTTGTAAGAGTAGAGGATTCTTTTCTCGTTACACTGATCAGCTAATAAGAAGTTTGGAGTGGTAAATATATATATATATTCCTAAACGATTTAAAACTAAGGGCCGGTTTCACAAAGTCTGGTTATCGTCCGGTTATCTTCTGATTAAAATTTAAGTGCTGGTTAGCAGAATTACCTGTTTCTCAATACAGGGTTAACAGTAATCGGCCGATTAACTGATGGTAACCAATGGTTAAGTTAAACACAAGAAGAGGTTCTGATTAGTTGGCTACTGCTGATAGTTTTGAGGTTATGTATATTTTTGAAGCTGTTTGAAACCACATAGTGTGCAAAACAGAGATAATTGATTGAAGTGCCGCAGTGATGATGGCGAATGAATTGAACATTTTGTTTGAAGATGATGATGAAGAAATTGTTGATTATTTAAATAGACCACGAATATTTCGAGTAAGGCCAAATCACTTTCAAATGAATGACAGTGAATTTGCAATGAGGTTTCGGCTTAGCAAAAATACGGTCCTAGCACTGTTGCTTTGTGCCATATTTTTTGTATATTAAGCGCCCCATGCTTTTTTCTCATTTATACTAGTATTGCTTATATACTATTGTGATAAATTAAATTTTAAAATTATTTTTTACTTTTTAGTTTGATAATCTTTAAAAGCATGTTTCTTTAGTTTTTTAAACTATATTTATTTTTAACTTTTTAGTTTGATATTATTTAAAAGCATGTTTTTTTTTAGTTTTTTAAACTATATTTATTTTTAACTTTTTAGTTTGATATTCTTTAAAAGCATGTTCTTTTAGTTTTTTAAACTATAGTTATGTATAATTATCATAGGGAAATGAGTTACCGACACTACCTATTACCATCTGAGATAACTATTTGGAGTTGCAACGTCACAAAGAAATGGTAAAGTTTCTCCGAATCATTTACAGTTAGATGTATGGATATAATCTTAGAATTTACCGAAAAAAAAAAAAAAACATTTTTTCTTTTCCGGCGTGGCCGGGAGTAGAACCCACGATCGTTAAATCCAAAGCTGACGTCACAGAAGTCGCGCGCCTTAGACCGCTCGGCTAACGAACATAATGAAATGGGTGGGACATTTTACAGTCATGAGGCACTCACTCTTAGTCGAAAGAGTTACAGACGGACAGACAAAGAAACATACAGGTGAAGCTAATATAAAGCATGTAAAATAGAAAGACAGTTGGAAGTGTTTGACATTGTTTTAGGTAAAATTTTCCACTAAAGATATAAGTAATTCCGTTTCCGAAGCAAGAAAATTTCCGGATCGTGGCCGCTTATTTTCGTCCATATTGATGTTTGTTTACAATTTTCTCTAACCGAACCTTAAACACTGGCCAAAAGTAACAAACGAAGGTAGCACGACAGCCAATCGCGATCCAATACGTCATCGCCTGGTTGCCATATTTCCCTTAACCGTTGTTTAGTTAAACACTCGTTAAAAATACGTTGGGAAACAGTAGAATGATAATCAGTACTTTAATGTCCTGTTTAAATTAATCGTTCGATTAGATAACCGAAACTTTAAACAGACTTTGTGAAACCGGCCCTAAGTGTATTTAAGAGGGTCCGGGTTAGGGAGGGACCCAGGTGCGTCTCAGGCCAAATCCTATACGCCTAGTCATGCTGGGATTAACTATGCAGGGAAGGGTCACATGCATCGTGTGCTGGTTCGGGTATTGGCCAGCCATGGCAGTGATTGTTGCCATGACTAACTCCCCTCACTCTTAAGAGGCCTATACAGACAGGGCGCAACTCCGCCAGCGGGTTCTGCGCTTACGATATCATGCAAGGCGGGCGGGACAAAGCTGGAAGGAGGAGACGTGGATTGGTTATCTTGGCGGCGCGTCACTTCGACTGGGAGGCGGAGTGGGGGAAACACTTTCCACCCCGCCGGCATTCCAGCTTACAGTGTCTTTTAGGACAGATCGCGGTGTTCCGTACCCGCTATCGCTCTGTCCTCGAGTCTCGTGTTGTCGCGGTGTCGCGTTACCTTCGACACAGTTATTTACTATACGTCAGTGGATAAAGGCCGCACTTGGTGTTGTGTTGAGCGCATTGCCCATCAACCTCCCAATTCTCTCCCCTGGCCAGGTTATTTACACTAGACGAGACTATTGGCTGGAGTATTTCTTCTCAGAGATCTCTCATTTTCCAAGCTTTCGGAGCTGCGCCGAACTTTCATTGCAAGTTCTATGGAGCTGTCAAAACTACGAAACTCATATCCATATAACGAATCAAATGCATTTTCCGTTATATTTAACCAAAAAATATTACATATTTTAATATCATAGTCGGAAATATGTAGGCCTACATGTTACCTAGTCAAAAATAATGCATACATAGCATAGCAAGTGCGCATACCTAAGCATAAACAACACAGGTACGCATACGCGGACACATGCACACTTCCTTGCTGGGAAATTTTTCGTTTGTAGTTTTAAACCTTGCTGACTAAGAAATTAAAATTGATTTATGCCAATTATTGGCAAGCAATGATTTACTTAAATAATTAAGTTGTGACTTGAGTTATTTAATAATTAATAATTCAGTTATACACGTGGGTCTGGTTATCCTTCAAGTTGTGTGCTATTACGTGTCCACCAGCAAAGAAGTAATATGATTACAATCAAATAAAGAATAATATTTTCCAAATTTTCAATTTTATACTACGTACGAACGTAGTTATATTATTACTGGGTTTCAGAAATAACTCATCAACAGTTTACATGATTTATCACCCTTCCGGTATATATATAGCCTATATAATATTTACAATTTCGTTCATCATAAAATACGTATTAGATTTAAATGTACGTACTAAACTACAATTTATCATTTATTTATTTATTTTATTTATTTGAAATTGTAACATGCCAACCAACAGGAGAAAGCCTTTAATGGTTGGCACACAATTAGATACATATACACTCACAATAATAAACATAAATGAAAAACACAAAACAATACAATATAATACATATAAAAACAAAACACACATAACGAAAGACAATAAAACAAAAATCAAACGTTACAATTTAGACAAAACAGAACTAAAACACATATGATCATTAGGAACTAAGGAAAATAATTAAAGTCTTTATCAAATTTATTAAAATTGGTTATTAGCCTAAAGATAATATCATTACTTATGTTAACTGTACATAAAGTGGAAGTTAAACGACTGTTAAAAGGAGGTACTCTTAAACCGGTGTTGTCAAGTATATATTTACAGTTTAATTTGTTAGTATAACATTTTTTAATAAAAATAAAGTCAAGTAATTCTCTTCGACTTGAGAGGGATATCAGATTGGGCAGAGGAAGTTGTTTTTGAATAATAATATTTATTAATTTATTCTGTATATTTTCAATTTTCATATTATCGCACATATTGATGTTGTTCCAAATTACTGAGCAGTATTCTAGTTTTGACCTAATTAATGATAAATAAAGAGAGAGGATAGAATCAGTTTTGTTAGCATAACATGTGACATATTTAACTAAAGCTAATGTTCTTCGGGAACTAGAAATTAAATGTTGAACATGTTGGTGAAAGAACAATTTAGAATCTAGAATGATACCTAAATCTTTGAGAGAAGAGGATTTCTGAATTAAGGAGTTGCCCAATTTATAATCGTATTTGATGGGAAGGTATTTTCTGGTAAAGGATATTATTTTTGTTTTGCCTTTGTTGAGGGTCACAAGATTGGCTTTACACCAGTTATTAATTTCATTAATGTCAGTTTGTAATAATAAACAGTCATTAAAATCATACGACTACAAACGAATTGAAGCGTGCACTGATGCAACAATCAGTTAACAAACATTCGTACATAAAAATATGTTAGTTTCAACAACAGGTTGAAATGCATCTCTTAGCTCAACGAAGTCATATAACATAGTCACAGGTACTATTTTTTGCTGCAAATTGTATTTGAAGTTTGGAAAATTACGGAACTAGTCGTCTTAAGTCATCCGAAACGTGGTGACGTTATGAGGCAAAAATCGTAATTTTTTTCACCCGGACTTTCCCCATTCTATAACATGAAGTGAGTATACAGGAAGATGTGTAGCTTTTACGGTGAGTGACTAGTGTTCACAGTTTTTATTCCAAACGTACACAAACCAGTTGTTTGTGAATATTTTTTTTGTAATAATGACGCGATAACTTAGCATGTCATATCATGTATTTTTAACTCTTTATTCCTTTAGAAATAGAATATTTGCTACATTGTCAATATCAATTATTAGTGATTTTAAAAAGAAGTGTGGTAAGGATAATTGTGCCAAAATGCATTTTCAATACGGCACAGAATCATGTTATTTTTCTACCTTGTATTTTGTTCATGTTTAAATGGTTTACAATTTGCTGTTTAAAATATTTGTATGCATCTCCACCCAATAACTGTTCAGAAAATAACAATCATCGATTTATCTGTACAAATTATTTTTGGCTTTTCTGAAGAAAAAAAGTTAATGTATGAAGTTGTACAAATACATCTTCTTTAATCAAATATAATTGAATTTGAACACATTTACACACCACAAAGATAAAAAACATATGAGTTTATGGATACAGTTGAGTAAATTTAGATGGTCTGCTTTTACAAGCATAATTTAACAGCGCACTGAGTTTAAATTTTCTTATATAATAATGTTATATCGCAATAAATACTTTAAGAAAAAATACATATTATATTCCCACATTTTTTAAGAAGATACGCTACAGAGGTAATTAATGAGCAGCTGAACAAGTCTTGACAGCAGCAAATTTTTTTCTTGCTCATTTTCAATAGCGTCAATAATGTATGGAGGGTCTAGAATTTCCATGCTCCTCGTATGCCTAGGGTCCACCAGTTCTGGCAAAATGCAGTTATAATAGAATTTTGTAAGATGTGGTTCCATCTCTTGTTTCCAAAAATTGTCATCCCTTTCAATTCGAAATATTGCCATCTCTTTTTCCACTGATGTCCAAACACTAAAACTGCAATATTCCCTGTCTGAAATGTGCAGCTGTCCCTGAACTTGATAAAAATATGAATGTGTTTTTTCAGTTTCAGTTCATCTCCTTCGAAACTCATATATCGGATGTTCCCTTGTTTAACTGCTGCAGTAACATCTTTTTCAATTGCAGATGATGGACACTTAACTTCTGCAAGACCCTTTTCTCCAATAACACCTTTCGGAGTGGCACCCAAGAAAGGCAATTCCTTGTCAATGAAGAGTCCAATTTTTCCAACCTTATATTCCTTCTTGTTTTTCTAGTTCTATAGCTATCACCTCAAACCTTTTACCATGATCAATTGCAGGCACGTTCAAAATATCGGAGGTATAAACAATTCTGCGAACTAAGTTCACGCAGCTTGTTGATGCACGTCTACGACAGACTTTCCCGAAATTCGAAGCTGTTAGAATTTTTCTACGTGTTTCAAGCCATTTTCCGCTTCCTGCCTGGAGAATTGTGTCTCTCTCTAACTGTTGACGGTCCTCTTGTGTTAGTTGTAACCTACTGAGGAAAGCTTGAATCTGTTCCTCAAATGTTTCTGGATCCATGTCAGGCTGTTGACATTGAGGACCATAGTGGATGTTTGCTGCTTTTGGAGTATCAAACGTTGTCTTCCTTTACATGTTCAATATATTCATCCAAATGTTGATATTTTCTTGGAGTAATTAATTAACTGTTCGGCTGAAATCATTCATAAATATATTATTTTTGAATAACTTATATCTATTAATGTACCTAAAATCATGTTATATTTCTATGTGCTTAAAAGATGTATATATTATTTTTTCCCAAGTTACGAATAAAACAGGAATATTGATAGCAGTGAAAGTACTTATAGTATCTGTAGTATTTTTAATATTTTTTTGTCCAATGTATGATGCATACTTTGAAAAGTCTTGCTACAACATAAACATTTTTAGTGCTTAAGTCAATGTTCTTATGAATGCTGTTTATGTTTTAACTGGGGATGGTGTATCACTATTAAGTAAGGTCAAAAAAAGATACTGTCTATTGTCACTAAATGGGGATAAGATTTTATACTGTATTCATTTTTTAGCCCTGTTTTTAGTGAAATTTCTGATAAAAAAACATTTATGTAGTTTGAGTAGTTGTGTAATTTTTCAATTGAAGTATATTCGTAAAGTTAAATTATAACTTAACTGTAATTTTTTAACAGGTCAATATAATTAAAAGCAATATAATTGTCATTCAGCTAACCTGATTGCTTGTCTCTGAATTGTTGATACATCTACTGTCTACAGTTGGCTCATTCCTGTCCACCAGCTCGTATGGAATGTCAATGGCTCCTTCTGTGGTTGACCAGAAAGAACATCCTGTTTCCATCTGAAATAGTTTCAGAGGCGGTTGCATTTCTGTGTAAGATATGGCTGTAGAGCTGAAAGAGCCACATTACAGTAGCAATAACATTTAACTATTTATATTGATTTATTTAGATAGAAATATAGTTTCGAAAGAATGTCTAGTTTCGTGTAATAGTATAACTACCCGACCGTGTGCAAATGATACGAAGGAAAAAAAGTAAACAATTTTTTTAGGAAATAGTTGAAGAAAGAAAAATAGCATGTATTAAAAACACTGTAATTAACTTATTTTTAAAGTGGGCTAAGGGACTTACATACACTGCCCATCTTCATTGTGCAGGACATTGGTTACAGAGTAGTTATTCTCTTCATCTGATGTGTCATTTTCTCTTGAAGAAATTTCTTGTGTAATTTTTACTCCCTGGCTGCCAAGGTGACATCGTGAGTCTCTACCTTCCGGAACTTGATAACTGCAGCTATCAAGTTTAAATTTTTTCCTGCAATGCATAAAATTTATCCTTTTTAATACCGACTTCTTTATTTTTGTGCAATAAATGACCTTACACTGAACAGACCAAAAATCTTATGTATATTTTGGCCAAAACATATTTGTTAAATTAATAGAACTGTTTGTGTTGCCAATCTTACTTTCTCTAAAATAATAACTTAGATTTGTTTTAAATAAAATGTAAACAGTTACTCACTTTGCCGGATAGCTTTCTTCATAGTAGGACACTACTTCATGCACTCCGGAAGTTATTTCGTTTTCAATCAGTTCTTGATGGCTGCAGTGAATTCTTGATAGGCTCTGGTTTTCCAATTCTTCATTG
Source organism: Bacillus rossius redtenbacheri (assembly GCF_032445375.1). Lineage (NCBI taxonomy): Eukaryota > Metazoa > Arthropoda > Insecta > Phasmatodea > Bacillidae > Bacillus > Bacillus rossius. The sequence continues at coordinate 263,219,328 of NC_086330.1, read as the reverse complement.
ACATGGTTTTGTTTAGGTATAGTTTTATTCCTGTGAATAAATTGATAATTCAGTGCCAAATAAAAAATGTACACATTACACATTTTAAAGGTTAATACTACAACGTTAATACAAACACATATTATATGCTTCGACTGTGAGGAGCCAGAGTTTGTTTCCGCCCCTCCCCCTTCCCAACAGGGAGCTCAGTCTGTCCAAACTAATAACTTATGGATGCATTACATATCATAAACATACATATTTAACCTATATATTTTAAATAAACTTTTCAATATGCGACTGTTCATCTAAGATAACTCAACATTATGGTGGGGAAGGTGTTGGAGGTGAGAGATCACAAGGTAGACTAAGTTTCGACTACGCAGGCTAATGAACGCCATCTGTATTTTGTATGACATATTACAAAACAAACTGACCTTTGACTCCAGTATGCTTTGAGATGAGTAGCTTCATTTTTCTTTCTTGTTGCATAAATATAAAGATGATTCTTCTTTATTTTCTCCAGTTTATTTTCTCACCCATTCTTGAAAAAGAAATCGTGCATATAATAGTACTTCTCGATGCTGTTACAAAGCCAAATATCGATCTAACAAAGGGTAAAAATAACAGTCGCTCAACGTTTTCCGCCCACAGGTAACCTCCTCTTGGCTCCGAGTATGCCTTACTGAGTCTTCTCGCCGCGCGATATGGTGGGCGTAGAATGGTTGAGGTTTTCTCTGGGAATAACTGCCTGAATCCTAGAATTTATTACTTCCGGGTCATTCCATGCCATTTCACACACCTGCTGACATCACCATCACCGAATTCAATGAAACTTAGGGCTTTAACAGTACAGGTGCAGGAAAGTGAATTCTCAAAGTTACAGCCCCCTGTGAATAATACTTATTATACAGCAGGGTTGCCAATTTGTGGAAAAAGTGGAATTGTGTTAATGCCTTACTAGAGTAGTTTTAGTGAACATGGCCTAATTCACAATGTTCTAGTGTTTGATCCCAGATCCATCCCAAAATGAAACTTATGTCACTTAGACCAATAACGCAAGTAGTATAGGATAGCCGGTGCGGGGACACGGGTTCTGGGTGTGGTGCCGGTGCCGGTGTCCGCCATATTGGATTGTGACGTCACGGCGGCCATCTTGGATGAGTGTAACGGGACACAGTGTAACGGGACAAGTATTACATTGACCTTTGACCCTCAAAATTTTCCAAAATTGGGCAAAAATTGCCCAAAATTCCTCAAAATGTACATTTCTGTGGAAAAAAATTCCGCCAAAAAATCTCAAAAAATTCCTCAATTCAAAAATTCCCGTTTTCGAGAGAAAAATTCCCGTTTCGAGGGAAAATTTCCCGTTTTTAGTCCTTAAAAATCCCAGCGGCTAGAAATGTCCATATGTAGGCTTAAGCATCCATGTCTACAGCCTACGATAAGCCTCTGACGTCATCATGGATTATGACGTCACCGTTGCAATTTTCGTTACGGCCGCCATCTTTAACTTTTTTATTTATCATCCGATTTTAATAAAAAAAATTTCAAATTAATAAAAAAATAACTTAATAAATTTTTAATAAAAATATTTAAAAAAACAAACATTTACGACACGGAGTTCGAAGTCCTCGGTTCGAACCCGACGAGTGCAAAAAAAAATTAAAAATGGCGACCGATCCTTCCTCCGTGGTGGGTGCTAGCAGACTGACTCCCACCACTTTTTTTCAAAGCATATATATCGTCACCTAGTATGACGTCATGTCCGCCATCTTGTCTTCAATGCTGGAAGCCATCATCATTGTATCGTCGGCGAGAGTGCGCTGACGTCATGTTAGTTTAGTTCTTATCCGCTAGAGTACAGTAATCATTTATTACTATGACACTCGCCATCTTGAAATTCGGCCGCCATCTTGAAATCCGTACTTATTTAGCTAGAAATTCGGGAAAAGTTCCAATATTCATTAAATAAATCACTCATTAATTTACATATTGATTCGATGGATTCCTGTCCTCGGTTCGATACCCGATCGATGCAATAATGTTTAATTTTATGTAAAAAATAATAATTTCAATAAACCATGTTCAACATTCGTAAAGAGACTCTAAATCCTCTACGACCATCATCCTATCAGACATCAAGACCACCATCTTGGAAATCCATAATTTTAAAGCTAGAGATTCGGGAAAAGTTCCAAAATTCATTAAATAAATCACTCATTAATTTACATATTGATTCGATCCGCTCCTGTCCTCGGTTCGATCCCTGGACGATGCAAAACATATTAATTTTAAGTGAACTATAATAATTTTAATAAATAATCATCAAAGTCCTAAATAAAGCATAGTTTCCAAATCAACCATCATCCTATAAGTCATTATGGTCACCATCTTGGAATCGTGTAATTATTTAGCTAGAGATGCGGGAAAAAGTTCAAAATTCATTAACTTAATGTGGAATCTATATATACTGATTGATTAGATCGAATAAGGTCCTTGGTTCGATCCCTGGTCGATACAAATCAACTTTAATTTTAAAAAATACCACAAAAGCGACAGGTTTGAGAAATAAAAACACCGCAAGTTCTTTTAAAAAATTTTATTACATAAATTCAATACACTACTACAAGTACAAAAAAAAACACAGACAAATTAATAAAGCCTTTTTGGATTCCACGATTCAAACAGTCTTCTTATTGTACGGACTAAGCCTTTTACATGACTTTAAATGTCTATCCGATCCGTTCATCACCACAGCCAGAGACGGACTGAAGTTCATATCACTTATATAGTCTCATTAGCCGGTACAACACATGAGTCAAATCAATAACCATGTTCATTATACGTCTCGGAGCATTTTTTATAATGACGATGTAAGCTATCGAGACGTGAAATTAGTTTATTGCACTTATTGCACTGAAATTGTATTCTTTGAACATTATTAGAACAACCGCTTCTTTCATGTCTGCGAGTATTTGAGGTGATAGTAAATGATGCACCACAGTATTTGCACTGATGCGAAGTACGCTTTTCATTAATTGAAGTATTCAATGCTGATGAAACTTTAGCTGATGGTGGAACAGCACATCTGTTGAAATCTCCTCCAATGTTGACACCGTCGTTGCCAACGGGATCTGCACCTTCTCCATCGTAGCTGTCGTCAAGGTTTCCGTAGACGATGGTACAACCTCCGAGTTCGACGTTAAAGACGGTAAAGATGCCATCGAGGTCTCAAGAACAGCTAATTGACACGACTTATGCACCAGAAGAAACAAACTAGGTGATCCTTACACCGCCGACGTCAGTAACAAACTGAGCGTCCTGCTGTCTAGGACTCGCTTATATACATGCACCGGCTGGAATAATACGCTAGTCAAATCAAGAACAATTTATTATAATACTAGAGTCAAAACAACATTAAAAAAATAGAAGCACCATCAGCTTCAACACGTAATGTACGCAATATACGCGCAATACATGCAATTTACACACAATAAATGGAATGATTACACAGTACACACAGGAAACGGAACGTACACACAGTACACACAGGAAACGGAACGTACACACAGTACACACAGGAAACGGAATGTACACACAGTACACACAGGAAACTAAACGGACACACAGTACACACAGGAAACGGAATGTACACACAGTACACACAGGAAACTAAACGGACACACAGTACACACAGGAAACTGAACGGACACACAGTACACACAGGAAACTGAACGGACACACAGTACACACAGGAAAATGAACGTACACACAGTACACACAGGAAACTGAACGTACACACAGTACACAAACAGGAAACGGAACATACACACAGTACACACAGGAAACGGAACGTACACACAGTACACACACAGGAAACTGAACGTACACACAGGAAACGGAACGTACACACAGTACACACAGGAAACTGAACGTACACACAGTACACACAGGAAACTGAACGTACACACAGTACACACAGGAAACTGAACGTACACACAGTACACACAGGAAACTAAACGTACACACAGTACACACACAGGAAACGGAACGTACACACAGTACACACAGGAAACGGAACGTACACACAGTACACACAGGAAACGGAACGTACACACAGTACACACAGGAAACGGAACGTACACACAGTACACACAGAAAACGGAACGTACACACAGTGCACACAGAAAACGGAACGTACACACAGTGCACACAGAAAACGGAACGTACACACAGTGCACACAGGAAACGGAACGTACACACAGTACACACAGGAAACTGAACGTACACACAGTACACACAGGAAACTGAACGTACACACAGTACACACAGGAAACTAAACGTACACACAGTACACACACAGGAAACGGAACGTACACACAGTACACACAGGAAACGGAACGTACACACAGTACACACAGGAAACGGAACGTACACACAGTACACACAGGAAACGGAACGTACACACAGTACACACAGAAAACGGAACGTACACACAGTGCACACAGAAAACGGAACGTACACACAGTGCACACAGAAAACGGAACGTACACACAGTGCACACAGGAAACGGAACGTACACACAGTACACACAGGAAACTGAACGTACACACAGTACACACAGGAAACGGAACGTACACACAGTACACACAGAAAACGTAATGATCACACATACAGTAGCGGAAACACACACAGGCTTTGTTGGAAATCAGAATACAAGAAATAAAAAACATTAAATTTTACTTTAAATATTTTATTACTTCTCAACATTACACAAATACAAGTAAAAGAAGCCATTATTGTATGTAGCCAGCTTTCCTCAGTTCTTTGAGTATGAAGGATATTTCTTTGATGCACGGATAGTTTCCTGCACAAAGCGAGCCATGTAGAAGTCTTAGCCGGTCAACCAATATGTTTGGATCTTTCCATGATGTGTAATCAATCTCTTCTACCACCATCTTACTTGCTTGTTTATTATAAATACTTTTAATATCACAATCATCCCAGTGATCATAATAAGCATTATCAGATTTATTTATTATAGCACGTCGTTTCCATCGTTTCGGTCTCAGGACATCGCCACATTCTTCGATCTTGTCAGCTCTAGGTGCTTCATCACAGTCTATGCCTTTGTCAACAGCCTCAGAGTCACTGTAACAATCACTGTAGAAGACATCCTCTTCACCCAGATTACCGTATGAATTCGCTATCGATGATGTCGTAGTGTCTTCATCGTCTTCATGCTTCCTTTTTAGGGGTCCATCATTTTTACAAAGAATGGAGGATCTACTGAATATAGGCTTGAATGTATTCTCACTTTTCACGGTGTTGATACTTCCATTAGTTTCAGTCTTCCCGAAGCCATTAGCATCCTTCAATTTATGTTCTTCCTCACGATCGGGTGAGCTAATACCATCACGCTCAGGACAGGGAAAATTATTGTCATAATGCAGATCACTCTTCTTTAGTCTAGTGGATCCATCGGTGTCCTCTATGCCGTAAGTAGTCTTGACTTTACATGTTCTACCATGTCTTTTTAAGCTGTCATTTCGTGTTAACAACCTGCTACAACGATTACAGCTTAACATGTTGCGTAGTGGGTTTCTAGCACAATCATTCTTCTCATGACGTCTGGCATTCCTTCTCATGACAAAATCCTTGCCACAGTATCTACAGCGGCTTCCTTCCGATTCAGCTATAGATAACAAACCACGATCCATGATAGCTTCTGTGACTAATGTTAGATACAAACTGTCAGTTTTCTCCAATTGGAACCATTTCTTAAATAGAGTTTTTGAAATATTTCATCAGCGAGAGTTAAGTTATCTAATGCAAAGCAAATTGTTGCAAGTAGTTCCGGCTGTCGTCAACAGATGGCGCCACGTGTTGCTTGCAGGTAAATAATATATATTTCATTAATGTGGGATGCGGAACGCTCACTATCGATCGCAAAGGGAGGTTGGCTTCGATAGTATCCAAGGAGAAAAAAGTTCGTCCTTCCTGCTAGTGCTTCTCAGATTTCTCACGGTCCGCAATCTTGGATTACGACGTCACGGCGGCCATATTGGATGGGTGTGACCTTGACCTTTGACCAAAACCGCAGGAATGATAGCAAGCACACGGATTAACCATCAAAATATAGATAAGAATAATCAGGAGCACACAGAGAAAACCATCATAATATTGGCAAGAATAATCAGGAGCACACGGAGAAAACCGCCACAAGTTTTCTTTGATATCATTAAAATACAAAAACTTCTCATTGTTGAGCAAAGATAGAGTTCTAGTACAAGCCAGAATGTTTGAATTTTTTTTTTCGTTTTTATTTTTTATTAATTTTTTTTTGTATTTTAATGATATCAAAGAAAACTTGTGGCGGTTTTCTCCGTGTGCTCCTGATTATTCTTGCCAATATTATGATGGTTTTCTCTGTGTGCTCCTGATTATTCTTATCTATATTTTGATGGTTAATCCGTGTGCTTGCTATCATTCCTGCGGTTTTGGTCAAAGGTCAAGGTCACACCCATCCAATATGGCCGCCGTGACGTCGTAATCCAAGATTGCGGACCGTGAGAAATCTGAGAAGCACTAGCAGGAAGGACGAACTTTTTTCTCCTTGGATACTATCGAAGCCAACCTCCCTTTGCGATCGATAGTGAGCGTTCCGCATCCCACATTAATGAAATATATATTATTTACCTGCAAGCAACACATAGCGCCATCTGTTGACGACAGCCGGAACTACTTGCAACAATTTGCTTTGCATTAGATAACTTAACTCTCGCTGATGAAATATTTCAAAAACTCTATTTAAGAAATGGTTCCAATTGGAGAAAACTGACAGTTTGTATCTAACATTAGTCACAGAAGCTATCATGGATCGTGGTTTGTTATCTATAGCTGAATCGGAAGGAAGCCGCTGTAGATACTGTGGCAAGGATTTTGTCATGAGAAGGAATGCCAGACGTCATGAGAAGAATGATTGTGCTAGAAACCCACTACGCAACATGTTAAGCTGTAATCGTTGTAGCAGGTTGTTAACACGAAATGACAGCTTAAAAAGACATGGTAGAACATGTAAAGTCAAGACTACTTACGGCATAGAGGACACCGATGGATCCACTAGACTAAAGAAGAGTGATCTGCATTATGACAATAATTTTCCCTGTCCTGAGCGTGATGGTATTAGCTCACCCGATCGTGAGGAAGAACATAAATTGAAGGATGCTAATGGCTTCGGGAAGACTGAAACTAATGGAAGTATCAACACCGTGAAAAGTGAGAATACATTCAAGCCTATATTCAGTAGATCCTCCATTCTTTGTAAAAATGATGGACCCCTAAAAAGGAAGCATGAAGACGATGAAGACACTACGACATCATCGATAGCGAATTCATACGGTAATCTGGGTGAAGAGGATGTCTTCTACAGTGATTGTTACAGTGACTCTGAGGCTGTTGACAAAGGCATAGACTGTGATGAAGCACCTAGAGCTGACAAGATCGAAGAATGTGGCGATGTCCTGAGACCGAAACGATGGAAACGACGTGTTATAATAAATAAATCTGATAATGCTTATTATGATCACTGGGATGATTGTGATATTAAAAGTATTTATAATAAACAAGCAAGTAAGATGGTGGTAGAAGAGATTGATTACACATCATGGAAAGATCCAAACATATTGGTTGACCGGCTAAGACTTCTACATGGCTCACTTTGTGCAGGAAACTATCCGTGCATCAAAGAAATATCCTTCATACTCAAAGAACTGAGGAAAGCTGGCTACATACAATAATGGCTTCTTTTACTTGTATTTGTGTAATGTTGAGAAGTAATAAAATATTTAAAGTAAAATTTAATGTTTTTTATTTCTTGTATTCTGATTTCCAACAAAGCCTGTGTGTGTTTCCGCTACTGTATGTGTGATCATTACGTTTTCTGTGTGTACTGTGTGTACGTTCCGTTTCCTGTGTGTACTGTGTGTACGTTCAGTTTCCTGTGTGTACTGTGTGTACGTTCCGTTTCCTGTGTGCACTGTGTGTACGTTCCGTTTTCTGTGTGCACTGTGTGTACGTTCCGTTTTCTGTGTGCACTGTGTGTACGTTCCGTTTTCTGTGTGTACTGTGTGTACGTTCCGTTTCCTGTGTGTACTGTGTGTACGTTCCGTTTCCTGTGTGTACTGTGTGTACGTTCCGTTTCCTGTGTGTACTGTGTGTACGTTCCGTTTCCTGTGTGTGTACTGTGTGTACGTTTAGTTTCCTGTGTGTACTGTGTGTACGTTCAGTTTCCTGTGTGTACTGTGTGTACGTTCAGTTTCCTGTGTGTACTGTGTGTACGTTCAGTTTCCTGTGTGTACTGTGTGTACGTTCCGTTTCCTGTGTGTACGTTCCGTTTCCTGTGTGTACTGTGTGTACGTTCAGTTTCCTGTGTGTACTGTGTGTACGTTCCGTTTCCTGTGTGCACTGTGTGTACGTTCCGTTTTCTGTGTGCACTGTGTGTACGTTCCGTTTTCTGTGTGCACTGTGTGTACGTTCCGTTTTCTGTGTGTACTGTGTGTACGTTCCGTTTCCTGTGTGTACTGTGTGTACGTTCCGTTTCCTGTGTGTACTGTGTGTACGTTCCGTTTCCTGTGTGTACTGTGTGTACGTTCCGTTTCCTGTGTGTACTGTGTGTACGTTCCGTTTCCTGTGTGTGTACTGTGTGTACGTTTAGTTTCCTGTGTGTACTGTGTGTACGTTCAGTTTCCTGTGTGTACTGTGTGTACGTTCAGTTTCCTGTGTGTACTGTGTGTACGTTCAGTTTCCTGTGTGTACTGTGTGTACGTTCCGTTTCCTGTGTGTACGTTCAGTTTCCTGTGTGTGTACTGTGTGTACGTTCCGTTTCCTGTGTGTACTGTGTGTATGTTCCGTTTCCTGTTTGTGTACTGTGTGTACGTTCAGTTTCCTGTGTGTACTGTGTGTACGTTCATTTTCCTGTGTGTACTGTGTGTCCGTTCAGTTTCCTGTGTGTACTGTGTGTCCGTTTAGTTTCCTGTGTGTACTGTGTGTCCGTTTAGTTTCCTGTGTGTACTGTGTGTACATTCCGTTTCCTGTGTGTACTGTGTGTCCGTTTAGTTTCCTGTGTGTACTGTGTGTACATTCCGTTTCCTGTGTGTACTGTGTGTACGTTCCGTTTCCTGTGTGTACTGTGTGTACGTTCCGTTTCCTGTGTGTACTGTGTAATCATTCCATTTATTGTGTGTAAATTGCATGTATTGCGCGTACATTGCGTACATTACGTGTTGAAGCTGATGGTGCTTCTATTTTTTTAATGTTGTTTTGACTCTAGTATTATAATAAATTGTTCTTGATTTGACTAGCGTATTATTCCAGCCGGTGCATGTATATAAGCGAGTCCTAGACAGCAGGACGCTCAGTTTGTTACTGACGTCGGCGGTGTAAGGATCACCTAGTTTGTTTCTTCTGGTGCATAAGTCGTGTCAATTAGCTGTTCTTGAGACCTCGATGGCATCTTTACCGTCTTTAACGTCGAACTCGGAGGTTGTACCATCGTCTACGGAAACCTTGACGACAGCTACGATGGAGAAGGTGCAGATCCCGTTGGCAACGTCGGTGTCAACATTGGAGGAGATTTCAACAGATGTGCTGTTCCACCATCAGCTAAAGTTTCATCAGCATTGAATACTTCAATTAATGAAGAGCGTACTTCGCATCAGTGCAAATACTGTGGTGCATCATTTACTATCACCTCAAATGCTCGCAGACATGAATGAAGCGGTTGTTCTAATAATGTTCAAAGAATACAATTTCAGTGCAATAAGTGCAATAAACTAATTTCACGTCTCGATAGCTTACATCGTCATTATAAAAAATGCTCCGAGACGTATAATGAACATGGTTATTGATTTGACTCATGTGTTGTACCGGCTAATGAGACTATATAAGTGATATGAACTTCAGTCCGTCTCTGGCTGTGGTGATGAACGGATCGGATAGACATTTAAAGTCATGTAAAAGGCTTAGTCCGTACAATAAGAAGACTGTTTGAATCGAGGAATCCAAAAAGGCTTTATTAATTTGTCTGTGTTTTTTTTGTACTTGTAGTAGTGTATTGAATTTATGTAATAAAATTTTTTAAAAGAACTTGCGGTGTTTTTATTTCTCAAACCTGTCGCTTTTGTGGTATTTTTTAAAATTAAAGTTGATTTGTATCGACCAGGGATCGAACCAAGGACCTTATTCGATCTAATCAATCAGTATATATAGATTCCACATTAAGTTAATGAATTTTGAACTTTTTCCCGCATCTCTAGCTAAATAATTACACGATTCCAAGATGGTGACCATAATGACTTATAGGATGATGGTTGATTTGGAAACTATGCTTTATTTAGGACTTTGATGATTATTTATTAAAATTATTATAGTTCACTTAAAATTAATATGTTTTGCATCGTCCAGGGATCGAACCGAGGACAGGAGCGGATCGAATCAATATGTAAATTAATGAGTGATTTATTTAATGAATTTTGGAACTTTTCCCGAATCTCTAGCTTTAAAATTATGGATTTCCAAGATGGTGGTCTTGATGTCTGATAGGATGATGGTCGTAGAGGATTTAGAGTCTCTTTACGAATGTTGAACATGGTTTATTGAAATTATTATTTTTTACATAAAATTAAACATTATTGCATCGATCGGGTATCGAACCGAGGACAGGAATCCATCGAATCAATATGTAAATTAATGAGTGATATATTTAATGAATATTGGAACTTTTCCCGAATTTCTAGCTAAATAATTACGGATTTTCAAGATGGCGGCCGAATTTCAAGATGGCGAGTGTCATAGTAATAAATGATTACTGTACTCTAGCGGATAAGAACTAAACTAACATGACGTCAGCGCACTCTCGCCGACGATACAATGATGATGGCTTCCAGCATCGAAGACAAGATGGCGGACATGACGTCATACTAGGTGACGATATATATGCTTTGAAAAAAAGTGGTGGGAGTCAGTCTGCTAGCACCCACCACGGGGGAAGGATCGGTCGCAATTTTTAATTTTTTTTTGCACTCGTCGGGTTTGAACCGAGGACTTCGAACTCCGTGTCGTAAATGTTTGTTTTTTTAAATATTTTTATTAAAAATTTATTAAGTTATTTTTTATTAATTTGAAAATTTTTTTATTAAAATCGGATGATAAATAAAAAAGTTAAAGATGGCGGCCGTAACGAAAATTGCAACGGTGACGTCATAATCCATGATGACGTCAGAGGCTTATCGTAGGCTGTAGACATGGATGCTTAAGCCTACATATGGACATTTCTAGCCGCTGGGATTTTTAAGGACTAAAAACGGGAAATTTTCCCTCGAAACGGGAATTTTTCTCTCGAAAACGGGAATTTTTGAATTGAGGAATTTTTTGAGATTTTTTGGCGGAATTTTTTTCCACAGAAATGTACATTTTGAGGAATTTTGGGCAATTTTTGCCAATTTTGGAAATTTTGAGGGTCAAAGGTCAATGTAATACTTGTCCCGTTACACTGTGTCCCGTTACACTCATCCAAGATGGCCGCCGTGACGTCACAATCCAATATGGCGGACACCGGCACCGGCACCACACCCAGAACCCGTGTCCCCGCACCGGCTATCCTATACTACTAACGCACTTCATAACATATAATTTTTTCACATTTTTCAAAAATATACTTTTCAAAATTTCAAGGTCACAGGTTACATGAACATGACCTTGAAACAAATTTCTTTTAAAATTCGTAAAACTTATTTTTTATCTCAAAGTACACTTTTCTAGCTTTCTATTGAGCCCTACATCAAGGTTCTCACTCAACTACAAAGGAAGTTACAAATATTTTTATTGGACCTCGCACAGCAAAAATTCCACTTTTTCCACAAGTTGGCAACCCTGCTGTATAAAAAGTATTATTCACAGGGGGCTGTAACTTTGCTAATGCACTTTTCTGCACACCTACTGCTAATTTGCCGAGCTTTTTTTAATTCTGAGATGGTGATGCCAAAAATTATTATTTTCTGGTTGATTTGGCATGGAATGACCCTTCCCGACCAGGCGGCCTCAGCGGTAGACACTATTCCTGCGAATACATGTGCTTATCGCGATATCCGATACCCCGACGCGCTGATAAGGCGACCGAGCAGCCGTAAGACGAACTTCCCCTCCGCTGCTTTCACAGCAGCCGCTAGCCCCACTCCTCGGCTCCAGTCGCCGGCTGAAGAATACGCCGCGCGAGGGAGACACTTCCCGGCAGAATAAATGTGCGGAAATGCATTTCGTCGTAGAAGAATTCTGGGAGTTTTTCAGCGGTGACCTATGTATTTTTTTACACCATTTTAATCAACGATTAATACTCTATCGTTGTGTGTTTATACTTTTTTTGTATGCATTACACACGATACATAAAACAGCTGCGTAAAACCACACATTCGGAAATATTTTTACCTATGTTACGAATTTTTAAAAGCATTATAAAAATCATAGATCGACCCATTCATCCTTTCCCTATACACGCAGAAAAAATGACAGTGTTATCTGTAATGGGAAGCTGCAAATTCTTCTTAACAAAAGGCCCTACAATCACGCCCTGAAGACTGTCTGTATAGGCCTCTTAAATCTAGGCTAAGCTACTAGTTAAGTTGGGCCAATGTAAAACCTGCATTGACACAGGGAAAACCCTGGGCACAGTAGTACGGGAATCAAGTTTGAATGCATCAAGTGTAGGACAATACAGGAGACATAGGATGGTCTGGTTGAAGAGTTGGACAGAGTAGGAAGAGTCAGTAATGCGGGGGGTTGGGCACTGGGACTCGTGGTCTGCTTTGCTGTTTATCCAGGACTGGATTTTGAAGCCAGGGACGCGAACGTCCGGCCCCGATGTCTTGAGCGGGCTCCACGTGGCGGCGTGCGGCTCAGGTGGAACCCTTCCATGCTGCAGGGATAGGCGGGTCGCGGCGGTAGGGACCAGCCTGCGCCTAACGCCATCCGAATTTAGGGAGTATTTGGGCAGAGGGCAACACAGCGGGGTTTGAGATTATTGCTGTGCACTGCGCCACGAGCCATATGGGAAGAAAATGGTGTTCAAGAACGTAGTATTTTAATTACTTGTGTAAATGAGTATTGTTTTAGCTGTGTAATCAAAAAATTTTTGCTAGTAATTATTTGTCGCGTATTATTATTAGATTAACTAAGACACACGCCGTATTATAATTATGATCCCACGAGCGTGCGGAATTTGTGACCCAAAACTACAAGAGAGCTATTGGAATTTGTTTGCTTAAAATCCTGTGGTAAATGGTCATTACAAGCAAATAAAATACCTCCCTTTCCACCTGTGTGCTTCTCTATGTATGTATAACTTTCTCGAAGCAATTAAAATATAAACATTATCATAGAAATTAATAAAGCACAATTCAGGTTGATCTAATGGTCCTGTATCTACAGTGGAACAACACACAATACAGCCGTTCAATTATAGCTTATGTTTGTAGCACAATCAAGGCAAGCTGCACTCATCTTTTTAATATTGGCCAGACTGGACTGTGTACCAAGCAATGCCAAAACTGTATCAATGATGTGCGTGTTAGCAGGGTCATGTAATTTCAAGAAAAGATTTACTTCGTGGTAAGCTGGGTTTATTTTAGGTTCATAGGCCTATCTACTGTCAGCACACCAATCACAGCCATCCAGTGCGAGAACAAACCCTCTTAAATGGCCCTGCCAAATAGGGAAATTGCGTCTCTTGCAGACGGCCGTTAATTACAAAGAAATAATATCATATATTATTGGAGTCTAATGGACGATCAGATTATTTCGCGAAAAAATGCATGCATTATGTATTAACGTATTTTGTTGCAAATAATATGATCAAATACACATAAAAAAAATTCTGTGCTTTTATAAATATCTAAGAAATATATTGTAACTTTGTACAACAAGTGGCTATGATTATTTTTGCACAAATGAAATACAGTTTTCGAGATAATATTGAGTGTTTCTTACAAAAATTGGCGGGCAATTTTGCATTATTATTATTATTTATGTTTAATTCAAGTATGAGATTTTCAAACCTTGCAAAAGATAATCGAATATTGAACAATTTTACTTTATTTTATTGCATCGCGCTTAGTAAGTGCGCAGTTTGTACTGGAAAGCTATTCAGGGAACAGTTTTACAAATAACTTTATAACTATTGGAGGTACTGGGACAACACGAAACATGCACCCAGTGTCACCGCGAACACTATTTTGTAGATATACATGTTGTTTTCATGTAAATGTACACACATTTACAACTATCTGTAAGTGTGCACGAATGTGCGACATGCATCAGCCAAGCCGCCCGCGAGGCGACTGTCCACACGTACCAGCTGCCAAGCCGTGCAGGTCGGGGCGAACAGCACACTGGCCACCCGAGTTCTCAGCTCTCTCTCACCGGGCATAAATGCACACCGACTAGTGGAGATACAGACACACTCCGGACTGCTGGCGGGATTCCAGCGAGGACTTAATGTGCGAACCAGCGGTTCTAAACATTGATGCGTTAGTTTGTTTTCAAATGGTGAAAATAATGTTTGTGTCGTATAATTTTCTTTTTTAAAGCAGAGCGTACTCTAAAGAAACAGGCACGAAATGTCTGATAACTACCTGCGTTTAAAACCGATACGCACGAAGTGACTGGAGGTTTTTTTGTAACTTCAAAAATGTGTTGACCGCGTCCATCATGACCCATGTCGTTCTCAGTTCCGTTAGCAACTAAATCTACAGTCACACGGCTCTTCGAATGACTTTATTGGATTATGTTGAACTCAGTATGTTTTCTGAACATGTTCCGATAGAGGTTATTCCTCATTTAATAAGAGCAGCTTTAGTAAGTACTTCAGAAGGACTTTTTTTTTATGTGTACTTGTAAACATTTTTTGCACAGCCTAGAGGCGTAGATGTGAATTTCGAATTACTCTTTTCTTTAGTAACATTTTTGAGAATTTTTAGACAATTATAGAAATTATAGATCATTTTGAGAACTTAATGTCCGTAATATCGTATATGTTCTCAATTATTCCAAAATGATGTATTAAACATCCTCTAATATTGCTTGCAACAAAAATGTTATGGCTGTTTTTAAGTCAATGCAAATAGCATTGTATAACGTCGATAGAATTTAATTTTATGCATACTAAATTATTCATTTTTTTACCATCAAAAATAATATTTTATCTCTTGCACTAATAAATGGTCGTATAGTATTAGTAGTATATAATATTATGTCCGGAAAATGGTTCATCGTTGATATTTCGAGGTGTCGCCATTTTAGAATGTGACGTCCGACCGACATCTTGGATGACCTTGACCTTGACCCCGGCCAATATTTTGGATTTCACCATTTTTAATTATGGTGTCATTGCCGCCATTTGTTTTTTAGAGCTTACCGTCATCTTAGATTTTATAACTTGTATTCTATAACTTTCCGCTATTTTTGATTATGTCAGAGCCACCTTTTTTTCTAGAACCTTATGCTATCTAATATTTCACCATTTTGAATTACGTCATTACCGGATTAGATTCTAGATCTTTCCTTAATAATTTTGGATTTCGGCATTTTGGATTATGATGATACAGCCGCAATTTTTTTCGAGAACGTCCCGCTTTCTTCTGCTGGATGCCACCATATTTGTTCCTGCTGTTTATTCGTATAATGCACCGGCATCACTCTATCTCATTCACATTATGTCAATGTATCATTAACTACTAGTGTTGTTGTGATCCTTATAAAGTTATTAATTTTTTTTATAAAAAATACACTGAAAGCAAGGTGATTCGAACCATGACATGTTGGATATCTGGTATAGAAAACTTACGTCTTTGAACACCTCGACCATCGAGACATATACCAGACTAAAAATTATTTAAGGTATATATAAAAAAACATAATTGAACTTGTGAATATTGATATTAAATAAAGATAGGAGCATCTATTGGAGGCTGAGCAACAATATTTAATAAGTTTACAAGTGTTCGAAGAGATTTGATAGTGTACATAGTCAGTTAGTTTTGAATAGTTTTTATTTCAACACTTTTTATTTCACATCCTTGCACTAATAGTTCGTCTCATGAAATATTATTTCAAACAAAATTTTAGAATAATGTTTGCTGACATACAATAAATTGTAACGGATTCAACACTGTAACTAATAATGTAGAAATCATTTTCCTTTTCTTTTCTTTTTTTTGCGTTTAACCCCTGCCCTCTGCCCTTTTTTTTTGTAATAATGGTTGACTGTATAAACATTATTTCACATGGAATTTGTAAATAATATTTTTAATGATCACAATAAATATGGATATATTAAATAGTACGGAAATTTGTTGCTTTTTTTTGGGGGGGGGGGGGGGGCATATCAACCATATTTTATAAAAAAAACTCCTTGCAGCAATGGTTTGCCTTATCCAAAATTGTTTTATATAAAAGTTTTATATAGCTAATATTTTTAAGGTTTACAAGAAATTTTAAAGTATTTGATTGGTTTAAGGAGGTAGCCTACTTTTTCCCTCCAAACCTTATTTTTTCCCCATCCCTCGCAGTTATGGTTGGTCGTATCAAAAAAGTATTTCGAGAAAAGTTTAGGGTATTGCTCTATCGATATATAACTTTTTATGAATGCAAAGTTTGTCATATTAAGGAAGTTATAGCCATTTTTTTTTCATAAAGCATTCCATTTCTACCCTTCGCCCACTAAACGAACTCACCCTGTATTTATTTAAGTTATCAGTTCGGAAGTGATTTGTGCAAAAAAAAGGCAGTTATCTTGTCAATAAAAAATGTGATATATACTTTTGAGTTGACGAAGGTTTTGGGGCCTTTGAACCATGAAACGAAAAATTAGTTAAAAATTTCCCTCAAGTCACGCCACGTAGAGAAGGCCGAATGCGAGTCGTGCAGCATTATAAATTTAACATTTGAATAAATTATACTGTTTTCTTTTGTTTTAATGAACATAATATTGATGCGGTATAATATTTTAAAGCATGTAATTAAATATTAAACACCGAATTATAAAAATCAACACTGCAATCCATTAGATCTCTAAACAATCAATTCCCGTATACCATGACAAGCACTTTCATCTCAACCACGTGATGATTATGAGTCGTTTTACCCATTACTGTGTCTCGTGAACACAGGAACATCCACGGTGACGACAACTTGTCAATGCAGGATTGATATTGTAGTGGTTTGCCATTGCCTTCCGGAGGATGAAGATGAAAGGGACCTCACAAATACCTAGTCTCGAACCCAGCGAAGAAGTTTTCCCGGCCAGGAATCAAATCCGGACCCCTTGGCCCTTCACCCAGGCACGCTAGCCACTGAACCAAATGGGCGGTCTCTCAACCACGTAAATGTTTTGAAAAATGGCAACCGTGCTCTATGGGTGATAATCCAAGACGTTCGGGTAAGGTAGTGAATAAGCACTGTCTTGTTGGGATAAAACCGTACCCTAATTCACGAGCAGAATTCAAGAACATGTTCAAATCGAATTCCAGCAAGGTAACAAATCGGCAACAGTTTTAATAAACTGTGACCTGCACGAGGCTATAAACTGGTTTCGACGCATTCTAGTTGACGTTTCACAACCATCTGTACTATTGTTATGGCATAAAACGCTAGAGGTAGCAGCACCATCGCACAAAAATAGAACGGCCGTTCTAATTTCCTCAAGTACTTTTAAAGTTGCGAATTTTTCTTGCTCGTCGCTGGGCTCTATGACTATTAAAGTGTACTAAATGTATTCCAGGATAGTTTCGCTATCATAAAGTTTCATTTGGTACACCAACACGCTTGGTATGTCCCCCTTTGATCATAAAAGCGACTATATACGAGTTAATGTTGCCAGACGCGGGTCCGCCATCTGGATGAAATCAACGAAAAAGTGAGCTCCGCGCATGCGCGGAATGTGGGCAACAGGTCGGCAACGAATAGGACACCAAAATATTCCGCTTAAAATAAGGAACTGATCGTGTATCATCGTGCATTAGTAATACGGTTAGGGTACAGGTGGAGCATATTCAACATCTAAGTCGTTATTTTTGTGTCTTGGAATATGTCCAGGTGTTCCATCAATTTTAATTCCTAGGACAAGACAGGGCAAATATCGAAGGTCGTGCAGATTACCACAGGAAGAAGCTGCGTCATTACCAACACAACATTCTTCGTTAAACTTCGACCATTGATGACGTTGTGACGGTATATACCGTGACCTTATAATATGAACACACACATTTCAGACTGTATTTATCGCACCGATGCTACGTTATTTAGCACATGAGTATCAGTTGATGGTGTGGAACGAATAATAGGTTAGCGATTTAATTGAACTATAACAAGAATTATATAATGTGGAATTTTTGTGGGACGAGTTTCTCTTTATCATAGTTGGGACTGCTAAGGAGCCAAAACTATTTACAATAAAGTTAACGTAAACAATGTTTGAGGTTAGGAACTATTACGGTAGTATTTTTATAGATATGCTTTTATGTTTACAATGGCAATACACAGGTATTGCAACATTGACGACAAAAATTTATTTAACTCCATCTTTAAATTAAATATTTATCAAACAAATCACCAATAGTTTAAAAGCCCTAGAATAAAATAAAGTCTAAAAATATATATTTATTTTATCAGTGCATAAAATTTTTCATATTTCACTGACACACTAGTTTCTTTAACGCACACTTTAAATATTCAGCGGTTGCTTGCCTCTGACGTCATTGATCTATTCCGTGGCTCACAAGTCTCGCGGATCATGACGAAACACACGTCGCAAGTTGTTTCGTAATCACGAAATATGGTAGGCCTACGTGTTTCGGTGGAGCGTGGAGAAGACCGCACGTTTGCGCGAGTGTTCGTTAAGGCAGCCCCACACGATACCCATTTTCTTAGCAGTTGTCACACCTATTTTCTGTTAGCGCCTGCTCTCGTGTAGGTAACATTACAACACCCTTACACGGCGTCTGGCTCTAGGAATAAAAATTGTCATACATACCTGACGTCTTAGCCAAAACCTTAATAGAACGTGTTCTATTTTTCTGCCATACCCACGAGTGGAAGTCGTCAAGATGGCGGACCCACGCCTAGCAATATAAACCCGTATAAGTCCCTTTTGTAAACATTAAGGGACGTAACAAATGTAATGGTATGCTATATGAAACTTTATGATAGTTAAACTACCCTAGAATAGATTTGGTAAACTAAAACAATCATAGAAAGAGATAATCGAAATTTTTGAAATACGTAAATAAAATGCATTCCGTGTGAATATCTATTAGTCTCCAATTCGAAGCGTGTAAGTCTCGGTAGCGTAGTTGTATAGCGTGCTTATTGTGATAGAGGGGTAATTATTGATGTGATTCAAAACCTCGTCCTTGCAAGAACTTTTTTTACTTTTATTTAGATAACATATTACTGGATTATACATATTGTGCTTTAAGCAAATCAGTATTTATAAAATTTGTTTATTTTATTGCTATAATATTATTAAATAGGTATATGACTCAGTCAATTGGTTTTATTATTTCCTACTAGGTAGATTTAATTTACTTAAAATTAAATTAAATTATTGTTCACAATAATTTAAACAAAAAATAAATTTCCTAATAAAAACTTCAACGTTTATTATAGAACGAATGTCCATAAATTATTAATAAATAAACAAACATTTCATAGAAACCCACATCGTGTTAGACTAAATGAAAATGTGAAATGGTTTTCCTTCACTCTAGTTTTAAGTTTTTTATGCGAACTATGCGGGTTTCTTTGTCTCACTGGGTTGTAAAAGTTTTTAGCTACAATTTCCGAAAGTAAGTAGTAAAATAAGTTAGTAATTAACTAACATATGTGTATAAAATATTTGGATCGGTAGCATACCTTTACTATTACAATGAAATTAGCACAATTAATACTGTGAATTATCTAGACGAACTGTCTGATTAATGTAATATTATAAACATATCATAAATAAACTACATTGAAGCAAATACAATTTCCCTTTGATATTTTTTTGTTGCAAATTAACTATAGAAGATAAAAATAGAAAAAAAAATTTTAATCGAGTAAAATAATTTTTAACAATACAGCTGCAGTATTTTTTTTTTTTTTTTTTTTAAGTATTTGGTTCAATTGACATGTTTATCTTTGTTCGGCAACTGCTGTTGACCTAGGTGTCGTGCGCACGCAGTACTCCACATTGTGGCACCCCAGGGCCAGGGCACAGCAGAAGCGGCACCGGGCGGGCGGGCTCAGCGCCGACTGCGGGCAGGAAAGCGCCGACGGCCCGCTCCCAGCCCGGGAGCCGAGACGTGTTTAGTCCGCGGCGCTCATCCTCAAACAAGCGCGCACTCGAGCGCTGTTTATTTCTGTTTGACGCCGCGGGCGTGAGTGCGCGGACATGCCCACCTATGGCGGCTCTTTCACAACGGCGCGCGCTCGTGTGCGTGCGAGGACATGCCCAACTGTTCGGCCGCCAACAGCTCCACGTTTTAATGACCTCTGCATTTGGACACGTCCCGGAGGCAAAACAACAAAAATTAAAATTAAAAAAAAAGTGTTTGTCAAATCATGATAGAAGTTACGATGTGGCAGCGACCTATATATAGGGGCAGGCATTTTTCGCGAAAAATTCTGAACGCCTATTAGACTGAAACAAGGTATACCCACACCAGCGGTTTCTACCTTGTGATTGGCGGCCGTTTGTGAGAGAAGTCGTTGCCTTAATTGACCGAGCCACTGGATTACTGTGATTGGTGTTGTAACGAAATACATGTGCCTGAAAGAAACTCACCCAGTCACTAAACACAGACGATGGTACGGGGTTTTAATTTTCAGTAGGTCTCGGAATCTTTTCGCGAAATATGCATGCCCCTATCAATAGACGAACGGCAACCTAGTGTTGTATCGGAATATTAATTCTACCGTGGTGGAGTAAATTAACAATGCATTTTTTCAGGTGTCTAGGGATGGATTATCGAATAGACTTATGATACAAGTAGAACGAGGTGCACGAGGTTAACTTTGACTTTGGCCTACGATTGGAAAAAAAAATAACCGTCTAAATCGGTTGTTTTAAACTAACACATGTGCGCTTCTTTACAAGTGGTACTACACTTAACATGGGGAGTAGTCTAGATACCGATACCATGAAAATATGGATGACGTCGTCAACATGGCGGCGCTGACTTCATTAACACCCCTACGGGAATATGGGAATAATGGGCGGGGAGTATTCAAATGCTTGTTTTGCATGAACTATGTTTCTTTATCAAACTAACTTTCGGGTATCGTATTCTATACTAAAGCCCTACCTATTCTTCTATAAGACACGAGATTGAAGTAATATTTTTCATGTTATCATGTTCTATACTTCAGTCCTACCCATTAAATTATAGAACACGATACCGATTATACATTTCCTACGGTAATCGTATTATACACTATAATCCCGCTCGGTTTATTGTATTGTCGATGCCATGTTTTATTATTTACTTGTAGAACACGATACCGAAAATATATTCCGTACACTTATTTACTTTTCTTAGCAACAATATCTTTTGCAAACCAATTTTGTGATTCTTCCCAATTAAAACGCCTATTTCCGCGCTTATACCGCATTAACGTAGAGGTCGTAATTACTTCAGAACAGCGATGCAACCGTGTATATATCTTTTTAATAGTTGACATACCCATACCAGTTGTTTTTATCACTTTAAGATTGCAAAAATAACCTATAAAAATCCTTTTTTTAATTACCTTCTAAATTATATGAATAACCTTACCGAATCAACTGTTTCACCTAACATCGCAAATGAAACACACACAACACACTGCTCACCTAACACATCAAAATAAATGCACATAAAACAATACATATCACAAACATTTAGCAGCCTTTCTTGGCTTTATGGCAATAATATTTTACTGTCAATATTATTCTTGTAGATATTAAATTTTCACAAAAAGATTTTTTGCCATTTATTCATTTATTCTTTTTCTATATCGTGAAACACGAACCATCACTTTCATGTTTACTACAATCACACATTCTTTCTCTACACTAAACCTTTAAAATGATTCCATTAAATAAACACGACCTTGCTCTTCTCTCCTGAATTATTTCCACATACATTTAACACATTTATTAATACCTGTTTAATACTTGTGTACTTATTGATTCACTTCATAAATATCATTAATTCTTCTTATTTATTCTCTCCTACTCGTTCCACGGCGCTACCAAATATTGGCGCTACTTTGTATTTTACTGTTGCCAATATTACACACTATAAATTCCTTCGTTCAGCAATACAATTTGTTGCCAGTAGCCAACTTCCACCATGTCATATATTTCCCCTTATTTCCAACCAATATTAAGGCCAGTATATTTTTTTGAACTTGTCCCCTTGACATGCACTAAAGATAAAAAATCAAGTTTATATTGATGCAGGACACGTTTTACAGGTTCTTTGGTGATTGAGAATCCAACAGTTTCAGCTTCTAAACTCAGGAAAAGTGTCATGAGATTTTGAAACACAAATAACGCACCAGCTTCCGCCATGGTGAAGCCTACAGTTCACAGGGATGAGAACCACGCCCGAACATTTCCGAATTTCTCAGAAAATTGGCCAATCGCTCGTCCAAAAACACCATATTTTACTAGGATTTATATATTTTACGGTCACACAGTATTTTAAATATCGCTTACCTAACATAACTATCCTTCCATTTTAGTTACGATAAACTAACCTAACCTAACCTCCCAGAAAAAAAAATCCCTTTCGGCACAGCCTACAGGCGTAGGCATATTTCTAAGTACCTATTTCTTCTGGAAATATTTCGAAAACTTCTATAAACTTCTGGAATATTTTAAGAACTTAATGCACATAACATATTTACGTTCTCAAATATTACAAAATGATCGATTAAACATATGCTCATATTGCATACAGTGAAAATATTATGACTGTTTTTAAATAAATGTATTCACCATTGAATAACTTAGAATGAATTTCTTATATGCCAAATAAGATGATAATTTTATTGTTTTAATCTTCAAATACTAATTTTCATCCCTTGAACTAATAACGCGGTCATATAAAAATTTGTTTTGCACCAGGTTTTAAGATAATATTAAGGTGTTTTGAAATAAATTCGAAAGAATTTGATACTAAGATATTAGAATTTTTTTAAAATTTCACAGGTTTTTATTAGACATTATTTTCATCAATTAATATTTCAGTCCTTTCAAAATCATGTTTCACTGTGCGTCTTGTCCCGAACCTGGCCGGTTCAGTTTCCCTGTTTTACGGTAATAATTCGTTTCATCAAAAATTACTTCAGGCAATGTTTTAGATGCACCAAATTATAACTGTTATGATAGTAAATCGATTTAAAAAAAAGTAATTATCAATTTTGTTACTTTCAAACCTTCATATTTCCACCTCTTGCAGTAATAGTTGGTTAGATATAAATTTATTTTAACAATAGTTTTAGTCAATATTTATAAATTTTAACAAAAATAATAAAGGATTCGTTAATGTACATGGTAGAGAAGTTTTATTTATTTTCCTATTCCAACCACAGGTTTTTTCAACCCCTTGCAATAATTGTTTGTTTTATCAAAAAGTATTACACACAAAATTTTTGGATAAAAATTATAAGATTTATAAATAATTGAACCGATGTGATAGTGTCTAATAAGGGAGTTACGAATTTGTTGTCATTCAATGTAGATAATAATTAAAGGTTTTACAATAAATTAGAACGAATTTTGATAGTGTACATGGTGCGAAAATTACGAGTTTTTAAAAAATTCTACCCTTGGTTTTTTACAACCCCCTGCAGAAATGGCTTATCTTATCAGAAAAAATTGTAGACAAAAGTTTTAGATAAATTTATAAGATTTACAATTAATTTGAACGTATTCGATTGTGTCCTTACTTACAGAGTTATGAATTTTTTTTTTCTTTCAACCCTTGTTTTTTCCACCCCTTGCAATTATGGTTGGTCGTATAAAAATATTTTCGTGCGAAAGTTGTAGATAATGTTGTTATGTTTTATAATAAAATTAATGGATTTAATGGTGTATAAGGTACGGATCTTATGAATTTTTTGTTATTTTAAAACATTTTTTTTACCCCTTTGCAGCAATGATACATCTTATCAAAAATAGTTTTAGACATAAGTGTTTGACATTACTCCTACGAGTTTTAATTTTGTTCAAACTGAT
The DNA here is from genome assembly GCF_032445375.1 of Bacillus rossius redtenbacheri. NCBI lineage: Eukaryota > Metazoa > Arthropoda > Insecta > Phasmatodea > Bacillidae > Bacillus > Bacillus rossius. Next base: position 263,195,030 of record NC_086330.1, on the reverse strand, counting down.
GTGTTATTTACCATAATATGGGAGTTACAGCGATTATTTCTCTTTTTAAAAAAATCTCCGCCATAACTACCCCTTTGGTTGCAAATTTCCCTTTAATGAACTCGACCATGATTTTCCACAATATATTTTAAGTATCAGTTTGGAAAAGATTTGTGAAAAATTGCAGCTGTTATCGTTTCCACGAAGTTGTTATATATATATATATATATATATATATATATATATATATATATGAATATATATATGAATATATATATATATATGAAACAAAATAACTATTTAAAAATGTTCCGAAAGTACAATAAGTAGTATTTATTCTAAATCGTCCTAAAAGAACTAATATTTATTACAATGACCGAACCTAACCTAACATTTTAATTCGGTGAACTTCGGAACCATCCAGGTTGTGGTTGAGAGTTTCATCCCTGTAAACTGCAGGCTATACAACCGCCATGACACCACGTGTTTTGACTGTTTTACTTTAAAACAAAAGTGTAAGACACACAAATGTTTCACAGTGTGGTCTGACTGCAGAGTTCATTGCTGGCATCGCTAGCAACAAGCGACACATTCGTGAAACTTTCTCGATCTTTGAATATGATCCCTTAACTTTGGAAACTTATCAGCGGAAAATTGCTATTATCGAAAAAAAAAAAAAAAAACTTTTTTTCTATGTGTAACATCGTAGCTCTTGGAATAAGGCATTTGGTATGAGTTATTTCGTGAATGGAACGGAAGTCACATGGAACGGAAATGTGCAACCACGATGCTGCCATCTGTGGTGGATAGCGCGAAAAAAAGTTTGTAAAGGGAAAAGGAAACTTAATAGTATTAACTGTTAAATAAATAAAAAATCAAAGTTGGTCTAAAGCCGGGGTTTGGTGTTTTTCGAAGACTTTTCGCTGTTATCGGATCGGTTTCATTATGTTGTTTAAAATTTCGGTCTGCAAATGGAATGATTGGAGAGTCGACGCAGCTGCTCCGTTAGCGAATTATAGCAGCGGGCGCGGAAACCATGTGTGATTCGCGTCAAGAAAGCGTATATTTATCACGCTCGGTATTGTATTAGAGAATTCTACGTTAGTTATCGTGTTTGAGTTTCGTATTATATGTTTATTTGCAGCATGAGAACACGTGCTCTGGCAAATACTGAAAGACTCGCTCACATATTTTTTTCGACGCGGCGACGCATGTGTCGGTGTGTGAACTGCTCCACCTCTTTCTTCACTTCGTGGTTCCTGCGGCTGTTGACGTGACGAGTGCCAGCCGCCTTGTTGACAACACAGGACGTTTGTCACGACCTTGGCGCTCCTCCGGAGCTAGCTGGTTGCTGTCATCGTGGAAACATCTGTGCGTGCCTGTGTGTGTGTCGGAGACACAGCACGCACACCGGAAATTCCCAGCCAGGCGGCTCGCACCCCATCATCATCTCATCAGCACGACTGGCGCCGCTAATTAACTCGCTGCACGCGCCGCGGACGTACCATTCGCCCGCGTCAGTTTGTCCCTCGCTGCTCTCGCCAATTTCAAACTTTTTGCAAATAATATTAAGTGTATGCTTACAATTTTTGAAGTGATACTTCTTTGCTGAGGGGGCTACGATTTTCAAGCGTTACGAAAATTCCGATCGATTGAGGAAACTAGTTAGGCACGTGGTGGGGGAAAAGGAGGAGAGTGCGTCAGCGGCGACGCCACTCCAACGCATGCACTAGCGGTAGAATGATAACACGGCAGAGGAGGGAGGCTAGGTACGTAGCGGAGCATGCTATATGCTAGTTTAAACTGCTGGAAGTGGAGATGGCAGGAGAGACGTAGAAATGACGCAGCAGTGATGCTGCGTAATTCTCGTAAAGCCGCTTGTGTTTGTCTACTCCTCAGTTTTCGTAACGGCTAACGATTGACGCTACCATATTTATTTTATTTTATTTAAAATATCTTATTTATATATATCGTATATTTATAGTTATTTATTTGTGCGTTTAACTTCATAAGATTCATTTATTTTAATGTGAATAGTGTGATGCAAAATGATACAAAGACTTATAGACGTAAAGAGGTTAGCTTCATAAGTACAATTTATTTTTGGTATGTGATCTCTGCTTTTAAATGTCAAACGCACTTATAGACTTGTGAGATAGACTTTATAAGCGTAATTTATGTTCGAATGGAGTTTTTTTTGTTATTACATTTTATTCAGCAGGAGATCGGGATTTAACATCATGCCTAAAAATAATAAAAACACAGAAGCAGATAAGAGGTATTATCAAAGTCAACGTGGGAATAAACCGCCAAAAGAGGCGCCAAAAAGGTCCAGTGAACGGATGTGACAGTCGAGGAAAAGTTTTTTTAAAAAATTCCTTCTCCTTGATGTCTAGCGAAGCCCTCCTTCTCTTACGATCGTGCGTGTGCAACCCGAATCCCACATAAAAAAATAATAATATTGACCTCAACACAACACGTGGCAACATCTGTTGGTAAGAATCGGGACTACTTACAACAAGTTCTTTTGCATTATATATATTAACTCTCGCAGCTGAATGGAGTCAAATAGAGTTAGAGCCTTGAATACTTGTAGTCTCGTAGCAAGTTTAAGACTTTTAGACTTGTAGCCATGTAGCCTCGTGGTCTCGTAGCCTCGTAGTCTTGTAGTCTTGTAGCCTCGAAGTTCCTTGGAGCCTTGTAGCCTGGTAGCTAAGTAGCCTTTGTTGCCATGTATCTTCGTAGGCTTGCAGCCTAGTAGTCTAATAGATCTGTAGCTTCATGGTATTGTGACCTCATAGTCTTGTAGTCCTGTAGCTTCGAAGTCTCGTACCCTTGGAGCCTTGACATCTTGTAGCCAGTTGAAACCTTGTAGATTCGTAGCCTTTTTGTCTTGTAGTCAAATGTCGCTAAAGCTGTTGAAGCTCTATCCTATCGTATCCGGTATCCGATCGTATCCCTGTGGTGAGATCGTATCCCTTTAATGCGATAGTATTCCCGTGGCGAGATCGTATCCCTGTGGCGAGATCGTATCCCTGTAATGAGATAGTATTCCCGTGGCGAGATTGTATCACACCAAGTTCAATTTTCGTCCAGATTTTGTCAAATGCGTTTCCAGTGTGTATATTGTGTGTTCATTGCGTGTCCGTGTGTGTATTGCGTGTTCATTGCATGTCAAGTGGGTTTTTTTGCGTATTCTTTGCGTTTTCATTGCGTGTCCAGTATTTACTGTGTGTCCATTGCGTGTCCGGTGTGTGTATAGCGCGCCCATTGCGTGTCCAGTGTGCGTGTTCATTGCGTGTCCAGTGTGTGTATTGCATGTTCGTTTTGTGTTCATTGCGTGTCCTTTGTGCCCTGTGTGTCTATTACGTGTCCTGTGTGTGTATAGCGCGCCCATTGCGTGTCCAGTGTGCGTATTGCGTGTTCATCGCGTTTTAATTGCTTGTCCAGTGTATGTATTTCGTGTCCATTTCTTTTGTCGCATGTGCTTTTTTTTTAATTATTTTCTTTTTTGAATGTGCTTTATTTTTTATGAATGCGTATCCCAATTTAATTACTTTTTGAATTTTTTTTACTCCAGTATTAATGTAAATGGATCGTGTTTTGACTCACGTGGTATACCAGCAGCCACGGGTATATAAGTGACATCTAGCCGAAAGGGTCCTTAGTCCTCCTCTGACAGCTGTGCAGTGCGAATCGGCTCTCTATTTAGTACGTTTCCTGATATTTAGTTGACGTTCCAACGTCAACCTTAATGGAGGGTCTACCATCGATGGAGGAGAACCTGATGACAGCGACACGATGGCAACAGAGACCTCGATGACAACGACGTTGACGGCGATTCAGATCCCGTTGGCATCATCGACGACACTACGCCGAACTTGACGGAATGTGTACCATTGTCACCGACAACATTAAATGAGACTTCAACAGGCGAGGTTCCACCAGCAGGAGAGACTTCAATTCCTGCAATGTTGTCTGCAGAGGAAACCTCAATGAATAACGTTTCGCCGTCGAAGGAGACTTCAATTTTTGCATCACCACTAGCATCAATGATGTTCACTGAAGGTGCATTGGCGTCTTCCCAGCATCAGTGTCGCTACTGTGACAAGATTTTCTCGAACAGCAGTAATGTTCGCAGACACGAGAAGATAAACTGATCTAATAATCCGCTTCGTACAAAATTTAACTGTTAAAAATGTCGCAAAGAGTTTGAAAGAAATTATAATTTAAAAATACCTGCCATAAGCTGCGAACAAATTGCTTCTCCCGTCAAACGGTCACGACTGTCATTGCAGAAGACCCGTGTTGGTGGTGCATTACGGAGTAAGGATGCATCGAGGAATACAGACACTTCTTGAAAATACATTTGCGTTCTTTCGAGGTGCACGAGGCATGAAAAAAAGAGAATGTGCGAAGAACCAATTTCGCTTGGCGTTTCGTTGTGATGAGTCTTATGTTTGATTCATATACATATATTGACGGTTTGAGACGACATGCGAAAAACTGTAAAGGTGAAGTCCCTTCACCTAATGTGAACCAGCTAGTGTTGCGGTCTGCTCCGCAGCAACAAACTTCGATATCAACTCAACATGCAGCTCAACCTACGACTGTTCAAGGTGCGTTCAGACCGAATAAAAATGGATTCTACGTGGCTAATTCAGCATTCCGTGGAATGTGTAAAGACTTTTGTTACCTGAATAGCAAGCACTCTTGAACCAAGGTATGTTTGTACCTTTCTAACTAATGCTAAAATGGATATTGTTAATCAGATTTAAAAAGTTTTGGAACACAAACGTTCAGTGAAGTTTAATGAGTGGCTGGAATGTACTGATGGTAAAACGCAGCCATTTCAAGACGAGACTTACAAAATAACATTCAAGACAATGAATACTGCTCTTTACCTATCACATGACACTGAAGAGTATTTAAATTATGCTATTGAAATATCTGTCACGAAGAGGAAGGATATCAGGGAATATATAATGGATGAACACGCAGCCATGTGGATCGATTGCAAATGGGAACAAACATACTCCGCTCACTGAAAAAAAAAATCATTTATTAGTTGCCCGTATCTGTGTACTTGTAGTTGAATAGAATAGCCTATGTGTAAATTTTAATTGTAATAATAATGTTTTTTATTTCTTTAACCTCTCACTATAATTAGTACATTGATGAGATATTTAATTTAAATAAAGGTTAATATTGACCAAGGATCGAACCAAGGACGGATATCGTTCGAATCAATCATTATTTTAATAAACGATTATCTGAATATTTTTTTGGAATTTTTCCCGAATTTATACGTTAATAATTACGAATTTCCCAGATGGCGCGTTATACGGCGGGCGTCCTCGCAATAAATGATTCGTGCACTCTGCGCGTAAAATTTAAACTTATATGATGGCAGCGTCCTCTAGCAGACGAAAACAATATGTTGGATCCAAGATAGTAGCTTTGACGTCATACCGACTGACGATTAGTGGTGGGAGGTCAGTCTGGCGGTGGCTTCCTTGGAGGAAAGCTCCATCGCCAGATTTATTTTGCCCTCACCGGGTTCCAACCGAGGATTCCAGCCCCTACGATGTAAGTGCATTTTTAAAATAAAATTGTATTAAAATTTTAATATTTTTCCATTTAAATGTGATAATAATTACGGATTTTCAAAATGGTGGACGAATTTCAAAATGGCAAATCTTTTTCGGTTAAAATTTTATTAACTATTTTATAAATTTTAAAAATATTATTCCATTACAATTGGATAGTAATTACGGACTTTTATAATGGCTGCCTAACGAAAAATTTAACATTCCAGAATCCAAGATAGCAGGTGTGACGTTAGCAAAGATTTATTAATTAATGAATTTGTAATTAAGATTGTTAATTTTTTTATTAATAAATTGCATGTTTACTCTTTCCGGGAATCGAACTGAGGACCTTAATTTGCTAAGTCACTAAACATTTGAAGTAAACAACTTTTTTTTATAATTTCTGGAATTTTTTCAATATATTTTGGTCAAAAATTAAATTTTTCAAGTTTGCAGTCAAGGTCAAAATCATGACCTCTGATGGGGCTTTTGAGGAATATTGCCCCTCTCTGAGGAATATTGCCCATCTCTGAGGAATATATTTCCCTCTCCGAAGAATTTTGGCCACTCCATATATATATATATATATTTTTTTAATGAAATGGGAACTTTTCTCTCTAAATGGTGAAATTTTTTAGGAATTTTGAGTAATTTTTGAGTAATTTTTAGGAAATTTGAAATTAAGATGGCCACCATGACAACACATTCCTAGGTGGCAGTCGGCAATCCACAATACACATCATGAACCCAGTACCTGGAGGAACTGTTATATACTACTCATTAACTCTCATAGCAAACATTACTTGCACTAAATATGGCTGACAGTTGCACCCTCTAGTACTGTCTTTGGAAACTATATCTAGCATACTATGATGCTCTCCTACAGTCACTGGTGGAATTTAAGATATCACCTTTCTAGCAAAATACACTAGTTCTATAGCCACCCAGTTGCCTATCATACTTAGAAAAAATTACTTGAAAATTAAAGTTTATTTTTTTATATATCTAAACTGATAGTTGAGCTTAATGTCTAATATTTTTGTTTCTAACTCTCAAGATGTTCACCTGCATTGCATTCAGGATTTTATACAAGTGTGTATTTAAAAATAAATTAGGAACATATTAGCGGTGAACTGCGAAATAAAGATGTCATCCAGATTGTTCCAAGATAGACGCCACCAGCAGAGAACACAAATCCACAGCAGACGAGATCTGGTAGGGAATGATTTTGGTGATGATTGATAATTACATTGATTGATCATAATGAGATTGAGTGATAATAAAGGGATTCTTGATAATAAAGTCTTAATAAAATTCATTATAAAGGATAAATATATATTAAAATTTAATTAATTGGAAGTATTTAAGGGGTGATTAATCACCTAATTTTCATATTCTTTATTTGGCCCAGAATTCTCATAATACCCCTGTTAGAAATTGAGTTTCAATTAATACACAAATCGATACGTAGGTATTTTTCTTTTTAGGATATCTCACTACGAATGTGATTAAATTAAGTTTAGTTTAGTACTTTTAATATATATATAATTATTATTTTTTTAGATGACTTATGTGTACGCCTAAGACTGTGAAGGCACTACGTAGATGTGTGTGGGTATATTTGAGGGAGGGGTATAATTCTATATTACGGTACTTTATTTTAAAGATATCCTTAATTGATGAAAATATATAGTTAATTACGTTGTACTAAGATTAGGCTCGAATATAGTCTATATACAAACATTTTGTCAATATCGCAACAGCAGAAATAGCCAATCTGACATTGCCCAAATTGAGGTTTAAAAAAACTTTTAATTATCTATTGCCAACTTGGATCTGTCTAAAACAGGACAATATGTAAGTCTAAAAAGAGTGTGATTCCGGGTAAGCATGTGTTTGGAAAACGTGTATGAAATTAGCATTATTTTACTTCGATGACTGAGCTACGTGTCAGTTTCATCATTAGCACGTCCTGCTCGACTTCCGAACCAGTCACAAGTTAGGACATGTACTGTGGCTGAAACAGGATGTAAATGTTGCGCTGATGCAGTCCAACACTCACAGAAACATTCATGTGTGTCCGGAAAAGCGTAGCCTGAAGTTGAATAAACCCCGTGAACACTAGGTCCTCGGCTGTTGTTTTATTGCTGAGCATCTTCGAGAGCGTATCTGATTCAAACGAAAGTACAATTCCGTCACAGTTGATTTGACGCAACCTGGTATACTTTTAACCAATAATAAAACTATATTATTTCATGGATAATCATTGGCTGCGAACCAGCGGTGAACTGTTGTACATGAATTTCTCAGAATTTTCAACTACGAACGCTCATATAATAAACGAAGTGTTCTTCGTGGTTACAGTAAACATTGTAGAAGGCAATACAGGAAACTCAGGCCTGTTTACATGGGTGATTTACAATCCTAGCGGCTTGAGGTGTAAGCATACACGCGAAATTACAATTTGTGTACGTTTTAATGGGTGACAAATTCCATGGAGGTATTAGTATATGGAGTGGTTGTCTGTTCTGAAGTTGGAGTCAACTGTTTATCAGTTGGATAGAAAAACAAATCGTAGCTATACAAAAATGTATATATGCTAAAAAATTTGTTAAATAGCTTGAAAAGAACTCTGTGGGTAAGAATCGTAAAAACGCAATAATATAAGGAATGTTGCTGAACAAACGTAATACCAACACAATTGCAAGAAATCAGCGTTAAACTTCATTATAGCCAAACATTGATTTGTTATGCTGATGGGGAAGGGGGGAGGGGTTGAGGGGTCGTTCTCATTTTTACTTCAAGTATTAACATGGCAACGATCGTGCGCACCAACTCTCCTACTTCTTACCTCCGTGACTTCACTATAAGTTACTTTTCTTGAAATATTTTTTTTTGATGTATGAATTGTTTTTAAGTAACGGGGAATTTTCTCCAAGCCTTGTAGGTATTTGAAGCACCTGGCAGCTGCAGAAGCAGTGGAATCTCCACTCGCCGGCCGCGCACGCCTCAAAGCAAACCCCGACACATTCGTGGTTTCCTCGAACGACGCCCGTCCTCGTGATTCCCCCCCCCCCCCTTCCCACTCCAAGTCTCTACAGGACTCCTCCTCCCTGCCCCGGAACACTTTCTCGACTTAACGGAAATCACACGCCGAGTCTGGGCTGCGAGGCCGCTCGGCTGCGAGCAACACGGGACCAAGGCTCGCTCTCCTTCCGACGCGACGTGTGGCGCGAGATGAACAATTGGCATTGGCTCGCGTCTACGCGCTCTTCGAGGGAAGATGGGACTCCTTCGACAGCTGCCGCGAAGAACATTCACACTTCGACTGCTGAAATGTTATTTGTGATGTGTAACGTCTAGCTCTCGGTATACGGCAGTTGGTGTAAGTAATTTCGTGACGCGACAGAATTCACATTGAACGGTAATGTGTAACCATGATGCTGCCATTTAAGGCGGAGGGCGCAAAAAAAGTTCACAAAGCCAAAGTGAAACTTTTTAATGAACTTAAACAAGATTTTCTATTTTTCTCAAGATTTTTCGCTTTTATCGGAGTTGTCATTTGTATAATTTAAAATTTTGTTCTGCTAATCAAACTATTCGATAGTCGACGTAGTTTCTCCGGCAGCGAATTCTAGCGGTGGGTGAAACTACGTGTCATTAGCGTCAAGAAATGTAGTTTAAAAAGCAGTTTGCGTAAATTTATCATTCTCAGCATTGTTTAAAACAATTATACTTTAAATATCGTGTCCGATTTTTGTTATTTTTTATTTATTTGTAACACGAGAACAAATGAATTTCCTCTGTACCGAGGCTATATGTTACATATTTCTGGCGAGTACTGAACGAGTCGCTCACAATTTTTTATAAAGCTTACAAAATGAATATTGTAATAATAACTAGTTCGAGGCTACATGAATCTGTGATTTGTTTTTAATTGAAACGTCACAGAATTCACTGAGTCTCAACTTTCCATGAATCACCACCCAAAATGTCTAATTTTTTCTTGATCAGAGTATACACTGCTTAGCCGGCTGAATTTGCGAGTCCCTAATATCGCTTTAAGGCAGCTGGCAAGTTGGCCGCTACATCCAGCGTGAGAGGGGACTCATAAACATCCTGTGGCTTCAATACAGTTGCGAGGGCACTCACAATAAATTAGTAGCTGCAATGAGCATCTCTAAACACCAGCTCAACTGCCAACCTCCTCGTATTAAGTGAATTTTCATTCTATCAGTTCAGCACGTTTTTTGTGAGAATACTCACCAAAATGTTTTCAAGAGTCTTCATGGAGCAAGCATTTAGCTTAAAAAGCTTAGCTGCAAGGACGAAATTCTTATATCAAACGAGCAGGGGCATACAAGAACATCGACTAAATTATTGTACTCAGCGACGTAAGATGCACCAAATATTCAAGGAAAAATGAACTAAAACCACGTCAGTCATTACTAGTGTAGTGAACGTATCCAGGTAACAACACACTGCGCTGGCCATGATGTTATCCATTTGTTTGTGTAGTTTACAGTTATAATGGAAAACATTTAAACAATAACTAGACCTGGGAATTTCATATTAATAATTGTATGGGGAGATTTTCCCACAATTGCGAGCTATGCGTATCGCCACGCCAATAGCGTGGCAGTCGTTGGACGGACGGCAATGTTTAACGGTTGAAAGTGTAATGTGTCTACAAAATGCAATTGTTGTTGTCTTTAAGAGTGTATGTCGCGTTCCAGGTCTTTTTGCGTTCAACATGGTCAAACTTGCCGACTTTTTGAGTAGCGAAAATTCACCAAAATGTAATATATATATATATATATATATATATATATATATATATATATATATATAGCCTAGTGCATACTTTTCACATAATTAGCTGGCAAAGTTGAATTTTTAACATTTTTGTGCAGTATGGATAAGGAGAACCAAATGGAATAAATAACTGAAATGTTTGGTTTAAAAGGCAATGTTGGTGGTTTCTTAGTAGTGTGGTTTAAAATTCATTTAGGAAAAAAATATGCAGTTGAATGAAACCTTTTAAAATCACAACAATTTTAATAATTTTAAAAGGCCACGTAATTTTTTTTTGTTTTAAGAAATCAAACCATATCACATAGCAGCCTGTCAAATTGACTATAAACCTAAAAGTTCCATTTTTATATTCCAGTTCATTCACCTTATTGATACTGTACAAAAACGTAAAAAATGCAACTTTTCCAGCTAACTCTACAAAAAAGTATGCGATATTTAATTTTTTTTTTAATTTTTGAAAGTTCAGCCACACAAAAGTTTAACCATGTAAAATGTAAATATTAAATAATGACCCGGAACGCGACATAACATCCTTAAACACAGAATAACTACAAAACAGTAACAAGAATCTTTCGTATACGTATTTTTATTTTCTGCAATATATTTGTGTCTACTAAGAATCTACCAACCACACATAAAAATAAATAATTGCTGCTTTGGCTTGAATTCAATGATACTGTAGTGTTCCTTGGGACCACTAGTCAGGGCTAGCTATATAAGGGCTGCTGGTTCTTCTATGAGCATGCATGGTCGATTAAAAGTGAAAGTCTTGCTCATAAAAAGTCTGAAAGAAAAAATATATATTAAAAAATTCAGTTTTATTGTTCAAAAAATGTCAGGTGAGCTTGTGTGAAGAAAATCCAACCTTGTTTGTAAGATACGTGGATGGCATTATCGTGAGAGTGGCTTCATTGGTGCTACTTGTAACTGTTTTACTTCTGTGTGTTGACCACAGATGACCACATGGCCGCATCGGTGTGCCCCCCCACCCCCCCCCCCACCCACCCACCAACCCACAAACCCCCATCCCCCCCCCCGCCCCCCGGAGTCTCTGCTGATATAATAATACACGTGATTGAGTCTTTCAGTTTTCACCAGAGATGAGTAACCTGTAACCTCGGTAACGAGTAAATTCACGTAAATAAACTTATAATACAAAACTCGGACACGAAATATAACGTAATTTTTTTTAAAATAATGCCTAGCATGATAAGTATACGCAAATCCTTTTTACAACTACGTGAATTACACGCAGTTTTCGTACCCGCCGCTAGAATTCGTTGTCGGAGCAGCTACGTAAACTATTGTATCATGTGATTAACAGACCGAAATTTGAAACTATATAATGAAACGGCTCTTATAAATGCAAAAAAAACGCTTGAAAAAATACTAAACCCTGGCTTTGGACCTGATTTCGACAAGAAATCTTATTAAATTTTTTACCATCTTGTTCAAATGCATTAAACATTTAACACTATAAAGTGTCCTTTTGTCTGTGATATCTTTGGTTCGCACCATACGCCACAGATGGCAGCAGTGTGGTTACAAATTTCCGTTCCATGGAACTTACATTCCATTTACGAAATTACTGCTACGAAATACCGTATATAAAAAGATAAGATGTTACGCATCAATATTTCGTACCAACTTTGGCAGTATAAAGGTACTAGATCTAAATAAAAAGCGGTAGATTGTTATTTTATATTGTTTATACTATTTCGACATATTTATACTCATAAGTTCTTATGAATGAATTAAAAATAAATTGCCACTGAACTAATAACAAATATTTAAAAAAAAAATAAAACCCTCCTTAGACGTTAATGATGTTTAGGTTTCCATTTTCAATCTCGAAGACAACAAATGTCAGAATGGTCATTCTTACACTTGATACGTTTATTGGTTTACTCCTTAATGTTGAGTTCTTAAAATAATACATTATTGGAATTAATGTAAGTATGCATAAACTGCCATCTATTTAGTAAGGTATTCAAACTTTTATAGGATTATAACGCACGAGAAAAAAAACAAAAAAAAAACATTTCATTATTTCAATGTGTTCTTCTGAAACAGTAAAACCTGTAGGTGATTAACTTTTAATTTTTTGTGTCAAAAGCAGTCTACTTAAGCAAATGATATGTTTGATGTCACTTTTAAAATTTGTATATATAGCGCAGTGGCCTAGGTGGATATGTACTTACTTGCCGCCCAGAAGTTCGAGTTTAGATTCACGCTGAAGGTCATTTTTTATTAATTTATTGTTTTTTTATGAATTTATATTTACATGTGTTATTTTATTAAATATAAATAATTTTATTCAACAATTTTTACAAACCTTTTAAATTACAGTAATAATTCAATTTTTCAAACACAGTTATTTATAACAAAGTTATAAACACAATTTCTAATGACTCTTGTCAAAAAAGTTGATTTAAAGTTTTTACATATTCCAATTATTCATTTACAAAATATTTTGTGGAAAATGGTTTTGATCTGACCTGAGCAGTTGCATTTCTATCAGTTTCTATGGTTTTTATTGAGAAGGATAATGGGGTACCCATCTTTTGCTTACCCCACTATTGTATATAATTTTTCTATAGTTTGATGATTATTATTATTTCTCCGCAAACTCTGAACAAACGCGCGGGTTTATTCTTGAACGAATGAAGTATGTTCTCCAAGAAATGTACTTCAACAACGTTTTTCATGTTAACAATCATCTTTTATAAATTGTGCAAGATGCTAAAACATATTTAATATCCATGTTTTTATGATAGGTAATTATAATCCTGGTTCTGGTTGGTAAAGCAATATACATAATAAACTTTACTAATAGAAAATAGAACTTTTTAATTATTAAAAACATGATTTATATCTATTATTAAACCCATTAGTAACTTATATTTTAAAGAATTTATCATTGATGTACTTAAAAGATCAAATTTTATTTAATAAATAAATAAATAATGCTAAGAAGCATTTCAGTACTCGCTAGAGATGTGTTACAAATACACTTACAACACAAAACTCAGACACGAAATTTAACGTAGAATTCTTTAAAATAATGCCGAGCGTGATAAATATACGGAAATTGTGCTTTCAAATATATTTCTGGACGCGAATAAAAAGCAGTTACCGCACACGCTGCTAGAATTTACTGCCGGAACAGCTACGTCGACTATCGAATTGAAATGAATTCGCCGCCTCCGCTTCAAGACGCTGCGGCGTTGTCATCACCTCCCCCACCCCCCTCATTTCCACACTTTTCCCTAGTGACGTCATCATCCCCTCCCCTTTCTTGCTCTGGCCTCCCTCTAGGTTTCTTGGTTCATGCGCAGCGCTCTAAGCTCTTGTATTTGAGCCTCGGGCAGCCCTGCCTCCTTCTTCTTCGAGTCATTTCATTTAGTTCAGTAAATGAATTAAATAGGGAACTGTCCCGCTTTTTAATGTAGATTTACGTATTCGTACTTAGTGTTAGTGTTGCGACGTGAAGGCCCGGCGAGACATGGCATGTAAGTTGTAACTTCTGTGAGTAACGTATCGTAAATTTTTAATTATTCTCCCTTATCCTAAATTTTTGTTTTCGGCCGCCACCGTTTAAATTCATGTTTTGTAAAAACGTTTTTATGGTGCGTAACTTGTTGCTGTGCTGCACCGTGGCATTCCCTTGTGTAGCATGCCGTGTCCCGGTAAGGTGGGTCACGTTCTAGGTATAATTGTCTTTCACGATTTTGCTGTGCCTTGGAATCATGTTCAAAGTGTAGCTACGTATTTCCGTGCGTTCTGGTTTATGGACCTTCTCTGTGACAGAACTTAGCGTCATGATTTTTAGACATGTTTGAATAAAGCGTGTTCACGTGGCCACGCGACTATACCAGCTGCCATGTTCCACCTCACGAGCATTGCATTGCCTGTTATTTAGTGAATTGTTTAAGTCGTTTTAATTTTTTTTTTTGCCCTTGGATTTTACGTCCGTATAATCATTTTTTGTGTAATCGTTGGGTATTTTCTTGTTAATCATTGAGGGGCATAATGCATTTACGTGCTATTCCCTTAAGTTTGCTCTTGTTGCATTTATTGTGCTAATCATTGTACCTTTTTTTTGCATTTGTTTAAAATGTTCCTCAGGATATGGTAATATTGTAGCTTTAAATTAATGTTTAGTGTGTGCAATTATTAATTTGTTTGGCGTTTATAGACGGTCCCCATGAATACATGTCTGGCTACTTTAAATCTTATTAAACATTGCTTACTTACTATCACGTAACATGTATTTCAATGTTCTGGTATTAAATGGAATTTAATCTGGACACTTATGACTGACTTCTCGACACTCTTGGTCATTTATTGATTGTTACGTGTTTTTGTTTTGTACACTTAAAATTAATGTACATGAAATAAGTACAAAAATAATTTCATAATAAAGTTACACTGGTCTTTGAATACAGTTCCTTCTTTGTTTCGTAACTTATTACGTTATCGATTTTTTTTTATTCGAAACTCACTTAAAGATTCTGTCTCTATTACAGCATAGAGGAAACTGTGTATGTTTAATAATTTCATTGTGTGCTTGGGCGCTTAACTGGAGGTTACTTGGTGGGATTCGACAAATTCAGCAACCTTCAGAATTAATTTACTGAGCGAAATTTTAAATTATATAATGAACGATCCGATAAAAGGGATAAAGACTTGAAAAAATACTAAGCACCAGCTTTGGACCTGATTTTTGACAAGGAATTTTACTAAACTACTGCTCATCCTGTCAAAATTCATTAAAACGTTAATACTATAAAGATTCTTTTTGATTTGTGAACTTTAGTTCTCACAATCCGCCACAGATCGCTTCAATGTGGTTGTTACAAATTTTCGTTACTTGACTTCCGTTGCATTCAAGAAGTAACAACAGGGATGGGGCACAAGACGGTCAGGGGGAGAAGAGATCAAGTTTCCCTCCACCGGTAAGTAAACATAATCCCACCAGAAGTGTTATTTAAAATTGAATTTGTTCTTCTTCTATCCCCCCCCCCACTCACAAGTAAATCATAATAGTTGGCATGTCACTGAGTTATACAAATGTTACATATTCAAACTTTTCTAGTGGGGTTATGTTTACTTACCGGTGGAGGGGAACTTGATCTTCCCTCAGCATAAATACATACAATTAATGCGTTGTCAAGAATCCGACAAAATTGTATTTGTCAATTTTTTTATGTCCGAAACATCATTTTCAGTAATATGCTCTGGACTTCCATACTCCTTAAAGATAAATAAAATATATTGTTACGAGGATACTAGAGGCAAGGGAATGAGGCAGGCCAGCCGGCCTTGCGTGCAGGCCAGCCGGCCTTGCGTGCAGGCCAGCACAGTGGGGGGTACAGAGGTGACCCACCTCACGGTCAATAAGCAGCCTTCCCTCTGCAGTAGTCCGATCAGGAGCGGCGCCTCTCTCCCTGTCTCTCGACTGTTCGGCATGCTCATAAATACCCGTTTGCGTGAAGTGGCGTAACTAGGGCGCCATTGTTCTCGAAGCTTCGAGTGTAAAGTCGGACATTCTGACACTTCGAAGAGCTCCGAGACCTTTCTAGAGCGAGTCTGAGAGATATCCAAAAGGCGAGGTCGGTGCGAGGCAGTGACGTGGAGAGGGTGAGTGACCACTTGGTGAGTGGTAGCGGACGACGAGCGACGTGCTTCGTGCTCGGCGACTGGTGCATCAGGATGGTGTTGTGTGCGCGGCGGACGAGCGTGTTGTGCGAGGCAGTGTGCAGAGTCAATGGTTCGCGGTAAGAGACGAGAGAGAGGAGAGAGAGACACTATCAATACGAGCTCTAGTGGGAATAGTGAAAATGTTTGGACGAACATTTAAATATATGTAAATTAAGAAATATTGTAATTATTATTAATTTAAAATTTAGTTAATTAATTGGTCCATCTTTTTGAAACCTATATTTCCCACTCGTAACAATATTTATTACTAGTTATTGTGACACACGATCAGGGGCGCAACAACTAAATTTCCAAAGGGGAGGGGGGGATTTTGGCCTACCTTTTTATAAAGAATCATCGATCCACCCTATTGAAGGGGGGAGGGGGGTTCCGGGGTTCTCCCCCGGGAAAATTTGTATTTCAAGGTGGAAAATGGTGCTATTTAAGCAGTTTTACTATCTAAAAATTGATTACACCGCACTTTCTTTGCCCCCGTTTGCCCCCACTTCAGGGTTTCAGGGGGGGGGGGGAATACTCTTGCCCCCCCCCCCTGTTGTTGCGCCCCTGCTCAAGATAGTTAAAGGTTTTCCAACAACCGCACGATACGTTCCACGAATTAGAAAGCACTCTGTGTATCCTGGCAGACGGCACGAACAGAGAGCGAGGCGAGTGGAGCGGGTGTAGTTAGGCCGGTGTTGCGCGGAGTCCTGGACAGCCCGGCGTCTCGCGCGCCGGGTAGTTTGTACAACTCTCGAGACGTCATGTCGGCTGTCAACTGTCAACCGTGAATGGGCGCGGGGGTGGAGGAGAGGTGGTAACATACCGACACACGCGCGCGGGCGCACACCGGCGCACACCGGCACACCCGGTGCGCATGTGGCCTTGCAGCGCACGTCTCGAGTTGCGTCCCTCCCCCCACCGGGCCCGGCGCTCCGCCCGGCTGCTTCCTCCATGGCGGCGCGGCGGTCACCTGCTTCGCGCCATAGACTAACCATCACGTAGAGCGGCTCTCGTCTCCAGCACGGAGGCAACAAGCGAGGCAACATGTTAGTACTTGAAGTCAATACTTGTCTGTGTGGATCATGGTGGTAAGAAGTAAGGGAGCAGGTGTGTATAATCTTTGCCATTTTAATGCTTGAAGTCAAATTGAGAACGATTCCTCCCCCGTTCTCTTTTTTTTCTATTTTCATAGCAAAACAAATTTTGGATGTAATGAAGTTTAACGCTAATTCCTTGTAGATGGGTTGGTATAGCGTTTGTTTAGCAATATTCCCTACATGATGGCATATTTGCGAATTTTCTGGCATGTTCTTTTAGAGATATTTATCAAATTTATAGTATATTACCATTTATTCGCTACGATTATTATTATTATTATTATTATTATTATTATTTGCTATCCAATTTCTAACCAGTTGACTCAACTTCAGAACAGACACCTACTCCACGGACTAATACCTCCATGGTATGGATAGCAAAACATTTTTTATCTTGCATGTGTGCTTTATTATGTTAGTTTTTACAGTATTCACTACATAATGACACGTTAATCCTTCTTTCTAGCGAATTACTTTCAAACTGAATTATAACATATTAGCCTTTATACGCTTTTTTTATTTTGTTATCCAATTGCTAACTAGTTGACTTCAACTTCAAAATAGATCCCCACTCCATTGACTAATACCTCCATGGACTCCAGTGCTCGGAGCTAGAAATTGTAAACAGTTTGCGTGCTGTAACGTGGTTGAAGTCACATTTTACGTCACTATCGCCATATCGCCAACTGCAAATCATTGCATAAGTTGTGGTTTACCACGACTGATCATAATTAATGACTATCTGTTAGACTTTCGTCGCTAAACCCAATCACCTCCATAAGATACAGACCTTTGAAGCTGTTTCCACAATGCAAACACTGCACTTCACCCAATGTTTTGGGAGAACCTCAAACGTGTTTCCAATATGGTTTGGACTAAAATAAGCTTCACTCAGTATCCGAGTATTGAGGCACGCATGGCTACCCCCTTGCTCCAAGTTTGGCTAACTATTTGCACTATTTTTTTTTTGTAAATGGAACTTAAATTATCATGTAAAATTATAGATATTTATAAATTTGTACATTATGAAAGCAACTGTATTACTACAAAAAATTTGCATTACTACTGGGTTCGGATTCTTGCCCGGGCATTTATGTTTTGGGTTGTCTCAGATCCTACATTAGTTAAAGTTATTTGTAAGCTGTTCCCTAAATAGCTTTCCAGTATTAACTGCACACATTAATAAAAACAATAAAACAAAATAAAGTCAAATTTAAAAAAATCTTTTATAGTTTCCGTGGTTTAAAAAATAATTATGCTTGTGTAAAACATTACAACAATTTAAAATTTTACGCCAATTTTTGTAAGCATGACATGAAATATTCAGTATTGCTTCGAAACACATTATTTTGATGCAAAAATAACCATAGAAAAGTGTTGAAAAATTTTCATTAATTTTCTTGTATTAAAAACTATTTACTGACAACTGGTATCCAAAGGGATATTTTGTAAACGTAAATATATAAATATTTTTTTTCTGTGTGCCAACAAAATTGTCAGGATCACTATGTAAACAACAAACAACACGAGCTATTGTTTACAATAGTTATTCTAACACACATACATACGCTCTTGCATTTACACTAAGAAATATCACTCAAAAGACAGTGGAATTGTTCTGTAATAGGTATACATGGAAACATTGCCCAAATTTCGGTATAAAAGTTATAATGATCGGTTCACAGAACACGTTTAACCATAAATTATAAAATTTGAATGTTTTGATACAACCATTATAATAAGTCACACTAAGCATAACTTAGATTGTCTATATATAAACGGCCTACTTGTTCCTACAACTATCTAATTTTCTCAGTTATATTCTTCAAATAATAAAATTCAAGATTATTTTGACACCACGACGTTAATATAGTAAGGGGTACTAAACTACACCATGCTGAATTTAAAAAAAATGTCACAGCTTGTAGAACTAATATTAATTTAATGTTATATTATATTATATTATATGTTATAATGTAATATAAATTTAATGTTTTGGCTAATATTACCTAGCTATAGACATTAATACCAGACGCTAACAAGGTATAAATAAGTTGTATGCCTTTATGCAAAAAATTAGAGTAAGTATTTTTAATTTGTTTTCAATTAAAACATTACATAACCTTAGAAGACGGGGTATGTTCTACCTAAATGTGCCAGTTACTAAAAATAAAAATTTTTGCTCAGACATACAGAGCGATACGAGATTTTATAACCTCAAAAACGTACCAGAATCCAGGCAACATAAACAAATCCGGTTGTATTCGCAAGGACATTTAGCATGTCATTAAGGACGTATTAGAGTAGTTTTGAATTTTTGGTTTTAGTGAACTGTTACAAGCACTTTTCACATATAAGTATACCAATATTTTAATGCCTAAATACAATAAATTACTAAAACATCAATTGTTTACAGTTTTGTGCGTTAATATGTTAGATTAATAAAAGTGATGAGTTTTATTTAACCACCAAAAACTACCCGTATGTTCAGTTTTCAATTTTCACGCTAGAATTTGATAGAAAATTTAGACGGCGTGTTTTATAATTTTACAATAAATACAGAACATCATTTGTTCGGTCCGAGGTTGTAATTGTCACCTTGAGAGCAAACGCACGAAGCGAACTATCCCGACACTCTCCACTGCACTCGGAACACTACACACTATAAGTTTCATTAGTTTTAGCAGCTTTGTGGATGGCAGGAATACTCAGACTCAATTGCGTAGCGTGAGTGGTAGAATTTAAGGTAAAATAAAAAAGTAATTAATTGCAGGTTGAGATACCAGATGGCACAAAATATCACAATTAGAAGTTTAGCATGACAGGCTCATTCAGCACGTAAAATACTGCGAACCCATTTCAGTGATACCCCGAGAGGTTTTTTTGTTAATAAATAAGGTTACTTGAAATTGAAAATTGAAATATCTTTCTAACGTGATTTTTCAACATTCTGTAAATTTTTATATGTTCATATGAAAGTATTAAGCTGTGTAAAATAAGTTTAGCAATGTCAAAATTACAATATTTACGAAGGCAGTATTTGAAAGATTAATTTTCGCAGCGTTAATTTTTGCATTATTAATTTTGTGATGACATATAAGTTGCAGATATTTGCCATTCCTAAACTATATATATATATATATATATATATATATATATATAAGTTAAACTTTTATTTCTAAGACCAATTCATCGTATCGATCTCAATATGCCTTCACGGCCCCACAGCGGCCGGCAACCCGCAGTGCTGGCTGCCTGCCGGGAAGCGGCATCCACAGGCGGAGCGCTATATCGCCAGTCCAAGCGGCGAGCCAGCTGGTGCATTGTGGGATCTGATACACACGCGGAAGCCAAGCACAAGGAAGTGGTATTCCTGCCTGACAGCACCACCCAGCGGAATGTTGTCACGGGATGAAACTCATATAAATCGTTAAGTTAGGGAATTGATGTGTGGATTTTGGCATGTCAATAACTTAAGTCAGAATTTAAAAGAACGCTCCTAAATCCTATTTCCCATCTGCATTGCAAAAAAAAATAACTTTTTAAATCTTATTTTTTGCTGATGTTTTGCTAATAACTTTTTTTAACAATACTCACTTCATAGTGGTATTTTTACAATTCTTCCATGTGATTGAATTTTTTTTTTTTTTCACAAACGTAAATGCTGGTTTACACTGTATGTCCTAGAAAAACCTCAAGAACATTCAAATAAATAAAAAAAATAGAATTCAAGTCAAAATAAGCAGATGCCAAAAGTTTAATACTTAGACAGCTCAACTAATTCCATTAAAACAAAGTCAGAAATATATAACAGAACAGACGAACACAGAGGACTGACATGACAATGACGAAACAGTTACAGCAGGAACAGTTAATACAGATAAAATGACCTTGGACAAAAGAGTGACGCACATGCAAATCTAGTGATGAAACCATACAGGTATTCTGTACAACACAGCGACAACAGACATATTGTCGTCCCATCAAGTTTGTGTTTGTAAAGGAAATAGTGTATCATATTAGAAGTGATGTTGATAAAATAGACAAGTAGCTTCATTGACACCCACCAAAATAATAATAATAAATGACACAGAAGTCTAAGTAAAGGCAACAATGATTTTTTACATGATCGATGGAAAAATTTGCAATGCCCTAGTTGCATGTGCGTCCACATAGACATGCTATTTATGTGGTGCCAAGCAAAGATAAATGAACAATGAAGACTCATCTTAGGTAAAACTGTAGATAGAAATGTTGTTTCTCTGGCCCTCTCATCTCTGCATGCATGGATAGGTACAATTTTTTGAAAGCATTTTGCATATTTCTTATCGTTTCAATATCAAATCATGGCAGGAACGAGGAGCTGAGAATAAAAAGAAACTAGCATAAAAGAAGAAACTAGTATAAGAAAAGTTCAGAAGTGAGTTGTTTACTAGTAGATATGCCAAACAACAGACAGGAAAACACTAATGACGGGAAATCGGCCTGTAATATTTTTCGGAACGCTGAAAAGTCTGCAGAAATTACTGATGTCAATATAGAGCTTATTAAGCACTTCCGTGTTATTTTGGAGTGTATTAATAGCGGATTTCCCATCAACCTCAAAAAAATATCATATATGCAAAATAACCATAGCCATATGTAAAAGTTAAGATACATTTCTTGTAGTATAGTAAATTATTTCTTGGCAACTGGTTTCCAAAGGAATCTTCTGTATAAGTACGACGTTTCGGTAACTGGCATCTGCTCCCGTCAGGTACAGACATGACAGAGTGTATACCAGCAATGACGTACATCCAAAAAAAGTTTTTAAATCAATCTTCCATATTGCAAGAGTCATACAAAGAGCATCTTCGTAGCGAGTTCATTTGAAGCTTTATAAATTACGTCCATCACGGTTTGTTTCTGTGGTAGCCCTGACCAAAGTGATTTCATGTTCAGAACAGACAGCCACTCCTAGACTAATACCTCCATGGTTATACTACAGTGTGTGAGTAATTTAATTGTAATATATCGTCTCGTCAACACCATGGCCATTAGAGACAGTGAGGGATGAAGCTGTGTGCCCAGAGGGGAGGGGCGATTGTGATTGGGAGAGGGAAACGTGAGCACTCCGAGAACTCACTTGATCATGGAGGCGTCCGCCACGTTTTCCACTTGCGGCGACTTCCTATTTGAATCTAACGGGAATCGAACCAAGTTCTCCGTAGAAAGAGGTGAGCTACTTGACTAAGCAAAAGTCAAAAATGTGTTACACGTCAGGTATACTTATGAGGTCGAAATTCTTAGCAAAATTATATAAGTATATAATATATACAGCACAGACAGCGAAAAGTTATATGTTTTGTTTATGCGGATAAAAACTTTTATTCAACTATCATATTGCATAGTGTTTTGTAAGTAATTAAGCGTACTGTTATGATTCAACTTTAAGATGGATCTCAATTCTTGACTATTCCAAGACAGGGTGATAGGGGGCTCAAGACTAACAATGAAAGACAATTCAATATAGAGACTTGATTTACTGTCACGTACTATTATAAAGTTAGCGGTCACCAATTTAGACAATTATCGGGGAGCCTCGCTACCACACCTCGGCAGGTTCCTTACCCACGCTGTGCTGGGTCGCGCTCGCGGCAGGTTCTCGACGACGGACTGCGGCGGCCGAGGACCACGGCGCTCCGTGGTTCCGATGTCCCGCCTTCAGCCGTCCAGTCGCCGGTGACCAGAAGAAGCCCCTTCTCGACGGTGGCTGTCGTTTTTATTCTTCTGTCCGCGTCCGTGTTGATGTTCCGTGTTGTCCTCTTTTCTCTCGCAGCGGCGGTCGGCCTTCGGCGACCCGCGTCGCTGTTTCGCTGGCGGTGTTGAAATTGCTGACACCTCGTGTTTGACTCAGGGCGAGCCTCGAAGCCGCTTGCCAGAGTGCTCAGAGCGAGTCATAACAGTACGATCACATGGAAAAATAATTAAACTGATTCATTTCGAGATATATCGTGTTGTAAGTAGTGTTGTGGGAGTTGTGATGCACAAAGAAGCCTAAGAACACTAAACCTTTAGTAAGAAAGTGATTAAGTATTTTAGCATTTCAAACTTCATATCAAGTATGTACAGATACACAAAGGAAAAATATAACAAATCTGAGACAAGTAAAAATAACGAAATTAGTCACAAGATTCTCAAACAAGCCAATATAGAAATAAATGCTCTAAATTCTTCCCTATGGGATTGATTATAATTTGATAATTTTATGTTAAAAACGTTGGACATATTCCTGAATCCGCCTTGTAATAATCCAGGCTAATGCCCCCCTCTTGGTTAAATGGTTTAACTATCAATGTAGTTTGTTGTCCCATCACGTTCTGTACATGGGTTAGGTTTGCAGATATCATGTAAATAACATATTTTTTATTTATTTTAATAAAGTTTCCTGTATATGCTATACGATTTAAAATCATAATTTACTTTATTTCATGCTTTTCAAGTCATTCTGATAACTTACTTTGCAGGGAATAAGCCCCTCTATCTTATTGTTACGTTTTGGTGATTCAATTACGTTTTTATGTGCTTTAAAATATATTTTTTTTTTAGTATTACTTGTGTTTCTCGGTTCATACATGGAAAGTGTAACGTAGATTTCTTTGGTATATTTTTAGTTCTCGCCGTGATTTATTGTTTGAAAGCTGATGCAATAGTGAAGCCGGTGGCGTGAGATGAGAATGAGATAGGCAGAAAGTTCAGCAACCGAGGGAAAAAGAGTTGGAAGGTATCGGACGGCTGTTGCTATGTGCCCGTATTGGCTGGTAATTTGGTAAAGTATTTTGTGATTGGTCAAAAATGATGTCACTAATTCACGTGATTTTTTTCTGAATGTAATCTCTTGTCGAAAACGCCTCGCTACGAGGATTCAGAAATTGTTTCCTGCTATTGTTTTTTAATGGCTGTGCTCTGATTGGCTAAGGAGGTACGCACTTGCAACTTCCGTCGGACAGTTGCGGGTGCGTAGCTTCTTTCGTTAGTCTTTGTTAGAATGAGGTACTGAGTAGGTCGCGGTTGGGCGAAGGCTCACAAAATAAAATAGTTATGTGAGTATAGAGAATTCAGTGACAGTGGTCCGGGCGCTACCTGTTATTATCAACTTTTTTTCATCTTCCGGAACTTTTAACTAAAAATTTTGTTCACAGTTCTTAAGTTTTAGCCCATAGCAATGTCCGATCGTGCCATTGTTCCAAGGACGTAGACCTTCTGCCTCGTACCTTGAGTTAGTATATATCCACGGGACTTAACTATCAACTATCCGTAAATATTCAACCTTCGGTACCTGCGAACAGCTAGCTTTCCTCTTAGAAAGGTTACGTGCTACGTGTTTGTAAATTTTACCTGTACTGTTTTTTTTTGTTTGTTTTTTTTGTGATTGCAAGTTGCGGTCACAATGACTGTGAATTTTCCAGTATCAATAAAAATACGTTAAAATCAGTTTGGTGTCTGGGAGACATTATTGCAGTAAACAAATTGTTTACCGTAACATTTTTCTGGAACTTATATAATTTTCTGCGCCAAAACATTATTTGCAAGTGTTTTATGTACGTCCTTTTTTGACCGAATTTTGAGCTAGCCGATGTGGTCTGGAGTGTGACAACCTATACATGTTATGTGTTATTTAGAATTCTTTGCCGAAAATGTTGGTAAGGGAGCGATATACAAATAAAAATATCTCCCAGCATTACTCAATTTTGTGAGATTCCTGTTTAGTTCTGAAAACATCAAGTAATATTTTCTGACAATAATGAAAAAAATAACTTATACAATATTGACAATGTTACCAACCCTAACTTTACGCTTTGGGAAGTTTTTTTTAGCAATAAAACGATGAAATTTTACAAAATGCGAGTTATTTTCCGACAACATTTGAGAAGTAGGTTTGTAATAGAGACCTAAAATATTTGAAAGTTCGTAGTTATTTTTTGGTAAAACTCACACTCTCATATGGACTTACGGCTGTACTATATATTTATTGGAGACTGATTCAGTAATAAGCCTCAATGATTGGTCGTAGATTTATTAGTGAACCAGTCCTAATGCTCCCTGGTTTAATAATATTTAGGAGTCATTCCCTAGATCAAATCAAAAATGTCTTCATGGATTTTCTCAGTAAAAACAAGCGTTGTTTTCGCTGACTGATACAAGAAACTAAGTGCCAGTGGCAAAAGAAGCACTGAAGTAGGTACAGACAAGACTGACTGAAGTGTGAGGACGCCTGTGAAGATTACCACGTGGTGGGACGTGGGACCAGCAGTGGTGACATTGCTGGAATGTCACGCTCCAAGTGAGGGGCGTTAGTTCTGTCCCTCCCTACGGCAGGTGGTACTCAAGTAACAGCCAATCTACTGTATTCCTTCAAGTTCCATCGCATCCAGGAGTGGTTGAGCCACAACATCTTTGTTCTTTGATCAAAGTAGTGTTCGCAGTAATACTGGGTTTGGATTCTTAACCGGGCATTTATGCTTTGTGTCGTCCCAGTACCTCCATTAGTTAAAGTTAACTGTAAACCGTTCCTTGAATAGCTTTCCAGTATTATCTGTGCACATTAATAAGCATAATAAAACGAAATGAAGTCCAAGCATTGAATATTCGATTCATTTATTCCATTCTAGTTTTAAAAAAAATATCTTATGAAACGTCAACTATAATATTAAATTCTGCTCGAATTTTCGTTAAAAATTACTCAGTATTTTGTCGAAAAAACTACTTCATACGTGAAAAAATAACCCTAGCCATATTTTGTAGAAGTTACAATGTCTTTCTTGTAGTATTACGAACTGTTTGTTAGCCACTGGTTTCCGAAGGAATCTCCTGTAAAAGCACAGAAGAAATGCCCTCCCGGCCAGGAGGGCGACCACCCGCGGCCAGGAATGTGGCGTCGCGGTTTTCCCACGGCCGCGTGTTGACTCTCGGCCGCGCTGCCACAACACTCGAGCCCGCCCCTGCGCCCCTCAACACCACTCCCCCGCCCCTGCCCCGCCGCCACGCACCAGCGCAAACACCGCCCCGTTACATCTGTCATTATCTCGCAACTGGCTGCGTCACTGCTTGTTGCATGTTGTTCAATATTTATGGAAAATGATATCAAAATATGTCTTGTCCTTACCATTTTTTTTCTTCATTTGCTTTCGAACTTAAATTTTTTTTTAAGGAAATTATGGTCGTTATTATTACAAATATAGGAAGTATTTTTAAAATGATTCATGAAATGGGGAATTTTCATTTAAAACAATTTCTTGGATATACTGCCATTGCAGTTTTCCACTTTTTGTCATGGAAAAACGTTCATAAATGCAAAATAAAAAAACATAAACCCACAGAAAACAAGCCTAAACCAGCTAATGTCGGACAGATGGACTCAGCGATGAAACTTAACAAATATTATGGACAACACAACGACGACAACACGTAGAACACAGTAAGTTTCCTGTGACAAACAGTTACGACGTTTGACATCAGCCGTAATGTGGCCCTGAATGTAGATTAACACTACTTATTGTAAGGGCTGTGCGAAATGCTCGTGTATGTTTGGCAACAGACTAAGCTGCAAACAGTTTTACATTATTTAGACTTCCAGGGAACTACGAGATGATTGACGCCACTAAAGACTAGAACCCAGTTACAAACACGCAAGCAAGCACGATGTGTCAGCAGCCAATCAACAAATGCCACTGACCTCATTTGGTATAAGAATATTGATTCTTCAATGTGATGGAATATAACAAACACTAAACTTGAAGATCTCTGCTCATTGCACCTCTGCCAAAAGGATCGTAAAAGTATCTGAGAGCTTAAACGAGCTGACTTTTCAGTGAAAACATACAGCTCCCCGCTGCGCTTCCCTGAAGTGACCTCGTCTCACATGCAGACCGACATCTCACGTGCAGACCGACATCTCACGTGCAGACCGACATCTCACGTGCAGACCGACATCTCACGTGCAGACCGACATCTCACGTGCAGACCGACATCTCACGTGCAGACCGACATCTCACGTGCAGACCGACATCTCACGTGCAGACCGACATCTCACGTGCAGACCGACATGAAACTAACCTGAGCTGTTTACATCCAGGAAGCGCACATATCTGCCACTCCAACAAAGGCCTGTCCGAGAGAAATGCTCCTACAAGATGCGGCTGTAGAGATTTGTTAAAATAAATGTCATCCAGAGGCATGGGCTTAGATATCTCTTGGAGAGGGGAGCCCCCTGGGAATCAAAGCCCCTCATTGAGGGAGCCCACTTGCGCTTGCAAAAGTGTAACTGTGACACGGGTTTGATGTCAAAACGTACGGATAACTTTCTTTGTACTTTAAAATTTTCTTCTTGTGCCATTTAAGTAGGTGAAGATATGGGCGGTATACAACATACAAGCACCGTATCCAGAGGTGACGTGTCGTTTAACCCAACGACCAAACTCTTCCCCCCCCCCCCCTATCTTTAAATTTCAGCTGGCCCCCTTGCGAATCCTACATATTTCACCCCTAGCCAGATACTTAGTGTTCCATCTTAAGGGGCCCGCCTGGTCAGGGGCGTATCTGGTTCGGTGAGGCGGGATGATAAGTGCGACGCTCGCTAGTGCTTCTAGCGTGGTATCGTCTCTAGGCGCAAGACTGTGGACTGGCGTGCAGAATTTTCGTCGTGCACAGGACAACTTTGATAGCTGATCGGTGACCGTTAGCAGTATAAAATAAATACATGGAGATAAAGATGCAATGCAGGTCCCTTAAGTGCTTTCAAGAATCTCTACTAGTTTTTCACTGGCTAAAAATTATTGTGAAAACATGCGTTTTAGCCATACTCACTCTTCCAAAATTACCGTTATAAGTGAAATCTTGAAACAAAACTAATTATACGCCCTCAGCGAATTCTTAAATGCTTTTTCGTTAACAGACATCACTTGGATATCTTGAGCAGTTTTATAATCGCGTGGTTTTTCTCTGAAGCTCTGCGCACCGAGTGTGTGCCCGTGTAGGCGGAGCCCTTATATAGCCTACTTTCTCTATTACTTGCAATAAAATAGTTGTTAAGCTACAACTTCATGCCAACCTTATAAATAACTTTATACCTTATATCGTGTGAACGTTTCAACTTTTATTTTGTGATGAACCTGCAGCCTCTATAGGCCTAAGCATTTAATTTAACATTTTGTTTCAAATTTTGTTGCCAGATTCTATCTGTAAAACTTTAGTAAATATTTGTAACTAATACTTTGTGTTTTACTGATTCTTTGGTCTTTCCCAGGAGTTAGTATTATGGTGATTCATTGCTGGGTAATACAGAAAAAATGCTTTTTTATTTACATTTTCAAAAAATTCGTACAGATCAGTAATTAAAATCGACAATTAAACTTGAGATTTGAACTTATGCCTTAAGTGATTTTTCTATGTATTGTAACTAGAGGAGGTCCGTACTTAAAACTATTCGTGCTATGAGGAATTTTGATTTAATAAAAAATTTTCACATACATCATTGAAGTTTTGTATAGTTTGTGATGGGAAAAAACTCCAGAAAGTCTGTTTGTGCTTGATGACAGGAACAGGTTCCAGTTCCCGAAACGTCGCAACTGTTTCGTCACAGGAAACCGACTGTGTTCGTCCGTGCTGTCGTAGCTGTGTTGTCCAGAATATCTGTTTATTTTCATCTCTGTGTTTGTGTGTTCGCTGCATTGTTCAGTTTTGTTGTCTATCTGCATTTCCTGTTATTGTTGAAACCGTTGCTATCTCTACCGGATCTGAGACAGCGATTCACAGTGGCAGTTGAGTCCATCACCGGCGACACGTTGCACAAAGTGTGGGACGAGATTGAATAACGCCTCGATGTTTGATGCATAACTCGAGGAGCGCATAATGCGTCACTGTTACTTGTTAAAAAACTTCATAGATTCTCCGTTGACTGAAAAATGTTTCAGGTAAGTCCGCCGCACCGTTAAGTTTTTATGATTTCTTGAATTTGTACTAATAATTTGCTCTCACCCTGTAAAAAATACTCAGTAAAGCTTAAAATAAATCTCACTTTATTCTTTTGACACATTTATTTACCACGATATTTAACACTCAACGCTAAATACTGTTATTATCTATTATGGTTAAAAATAATGTTCCATTGAATTGATTCCAAACAATTTTCTTTTGTTTACCGAATACAACACTCCAGTAGAAAAATCACAATCGAGCCTATCCACGAAATTGTGACTGTAAAATAGCGCAATATTCACAAACTCTTAAAATACAATAATAAATGAAAGTTTCATTGATTTAGATAGTTATAAATTGTTCACCTTGTAAGTTTTAAGTTTTTTAGTCACCAATCAAAATATTTCTTTCGTCGAAACGTTGTCTATCGAAGGTGGAATTTCTTCCTTTTAGTTTTCATCCATTCCCCTCCTACCTTCTTTATTCCGGTTTGGTATCCAGGCGTATATGGTGTTGCTCTTTTTCTAGGGCACCAATATATAAGGAAGAAGTTTATTGAAGGAATACTAAGAGCACGGAATACCACTTTTGATAGTGCCGTGTAGCTAAACAAAAAAAAAACAATGATGAGAGGTTTTGAGGAAGCCGTGAGAGAAAGCTATGGCACTCAGTGAGGGACGAGTCTGGCCATGCCCAGCGGGCTGTCTCGACTAACATCTAACCAAGCACATGAAGCAACAAGAACCTACTTAAACTAACTATTGCTGCTTGCTCACGATGTTCGGGGTGCCTGGTGATTCCAGCCTCTGTGCCTTGCCACCGTGAAGCAATGCCTGTTGCTTCCCAACAAGCCACAAAGGAGCTCGGTATCATTCCTTTGGAAACCAACTGCAAAGAAATATTTTGTAATACTACAAGAAAAATATTGTAAATTTGTATAGCACATGGCTACGGTTATTTTTGCTTACATGAAATGCGTTTTTCAAAATAATACTGAGTATTTATTACGAAAATTGATGCATTGTTTTATATTTTTATTGATGTTTCATTCAAGCATAATCTTTGAAACCATGGACAATATAATAAAATATTAAAAAATTGAACTTCATTTCGTTTTATTATTCTTATTAATGTGCACAGTTAATACTGGGAAGCTATACAATGAACGGTTTGCAAATATATTTACCTACTGGAGTATCTGGGACAACATAAAGCATAAATGCCTGGGCGAGAATCCTAACCCAGTATTACTGCGAACCTATTTTGTAGTTGTTTTAATGTAAATGTACAAATTAAAAAAGTTTTTTTTTATTTACATTATTTTACCTGTTCCATTTACTATATATATACATAAATACATACATACATACATACATACATACATACATACATACATACAGAGTGAAGCACTTACCAGGTGAGTACAGGCCACCTCGGTCATCGTATTAATGATCGGGTATCAGGATATCTATGTTGGGCCATCTGTTACCTGCGCTGGATCAGAAATCCCCATCCCATGCGTCTGTCCGCCGGGCATGAAGGCAGTGTCCACGCGCCAGCCTCAGCCTCAGGTCGGGCTGCAAGAAGCGCATCTCTGCAACCTCCGCCCTGACGAGGTCCCACAGAAGATCAAAGGGTTCTGCACATGTACGTAACATTCCCACATCAAGAAAGATCTGCTGGAAAGTTTCAAATAATGCGCAAACATTAATTAAGTAAAACTTTGGAAGCGTTTTCACAGCATCGGTACAGCTAGTGCACTAGTTTGTACAGTCTAGGCACAGTTAGTGCACTGGTTTGCTCTGCCCTGGCACGGAAAGTGCACTGGTTTGCCCAGCCTTGGCACAACTATTGCACTAATTTGCCCAGCCTTGGCACACCCATTACACTGGTTCGCTTAGCCTTGGCATGGCTAGTGTACAAATTTTCCCATCGGTACTGCTAGTTCAAAGGTTTTTCCAGCCTTAGCATGGCTAGTGCATTGGTTTTCCCAGCCTCAGAATGGCTATTTGACTGGTTTGCCGAGCCTCAGCAATGTTAGTGTACTGGTTTGCCAGCTTCTGCATGGCTAGTCCACTGTTGATTTTTTTCAGCCGTGGAAAGGTTTGTTTAACCGTGGCACCGTATGCCCAGCCTCGACATGGATAGTGCACTGGTTTTCCCATCTATGGTATGGTTATTTCAGTGTTTTGCCCAACCTCGGCCAGGTTAGTGCACTGGTTGGCCTAGCCTAGACATGGCTAGTGCACTGGTTGGCCTAGCCTAGACATGGCTAGTGCACTGGTTTGTTCAGCCTCGGTATGGCTAGTACATTGGTTTGATTAGTCTGTGCGTGTTTATTACACTGGTTTTCTCTGTCGCGGCACGACTACGCTTAATGCGTTGGTTTTCCCAGCCTCGGCATGACTAGTACCCTGGTTTGCCCAGCCACGTGCCGCGGGAACGAACCTATTCCAGAGCCCCAACTGCGCTCCATGCTCGCAAGAGGACCTCGAGCACGTGCAGCGACCGCGGTGGGCAGGAGGACGGTGAGTCAGCTAGCACCAGGAGGATCTGCATGACAAAGAGCGCGCTGGCGCCGGCCCTCGAGAGCGCAGGTCCTCCAGAGGCGCCGCTGTCCGCCTGATGGAGCGCCCTCGACCGGGAGCCGCCGCCAAGAGTGCCTGGCGCGACCCCTGCCTCGCCGCGGCCTTCCGCGGTGTCCTCACATTGCTCCTGCTTCAGTTCTCTCGTGGAACACATTACCCTACAAGGATAGGTTGCTCCAGTTCTCTCATGGAACACATTACTCTACAAGGATAGGTTGCTCCAGTTCTCTCATGGAACACATTACTCTACAAGGATAGGTTGCTCCAGTTCTCTCATGGACACATTACTCTACAAGGATAGGTTGCTCCAGTTCTCTCATGGAACACATTACTCTACAAGGATAGGTTGCTCCAGTTCTCTCATGGAACACATTACTCTACAAGGATAGGTTGCTCCAGTTCTCTCATGGAACACATTAATCTACAAGGATAGGTTGCTCCAGTTCTCTCATGGAACACATTAATCTACAAGGATAGGTTGCTCCAGTTCTCTCATGGACACATTACTCTACAAGGATAGGTTGCTCCAGTTCTCTCATGGAACACATTACTCTACAAGGATAGGTTGCTCCAGTTCTCTCATGGAACACATTAATCTACAAGGATAGGTTGCTCCAGTTCTCTCGTGGAACACATTACCCTACAAGGATAGGTTGCTCCAGTTCTCTCATGGAACACATTAATCTACAAGGATAGGTTGCTCTAGTTCTCTCATGGACACTTTACCCTACAAGGATAGGTTGCTCCAGTTCTCTCATGGACACATTACTCTACAAGGATAGGTTGCTCTAGTTCTCTCATGGACACTTTACCCTACAAGGATAGGTTGCTCCAGTTCTCTCATGGACACATTACTCTACAAGGATAGGTTGCTCTAGTTCTCTCATGGACACTTTACCCTACAAGGATAGGTTGCTCCAGTTCTCTCATGGACACATTACTCTACAAGGATAGGTTGCTCTAGTTCTCTCATGGACACTTTACCCTACAAGGATAGGTTGCTCCAGTTCTCTCATGGACACATTACTCTACAAGGATAGGTTGCTCTAGTTCTCTCATGGACACTTTACCCTACAAGGATAGGTTGCTCCAGTTCTCTCATGGACACATTACTCTACAAGGATAGGTTGCTCTAGTTCTCTCATGGAACACATTACTCTACAAGGATAGGTTGCTCCAGTTCTCTCATGAAAAAAAGAAAAGAACACACACACCGATGGTCATATGGGTTTGTGGCGGGTGCCACATCTTTACCCTTTTATTGGAGTTGGCTGTATATTTTTTACTTTTTACCTTAAAAAAAGACCCTTAAATAGTTTTCACCAGATATCGTGATATTTTTTAGTAGTTGGAACATGTCTGTTTTTAATTTCAGGTCTAGTTTTAACATAATGTTTTGTCATTGATTTAAATTGTTAAATAGTTTTGTAAAATAAAGAGGCGGTTGTACAATTTCTACGCAATTTTCTAAATTAGTAAAACTTTACACTATTAAATTTCTTAATGATATGTGCGAGTTTTCAACAGACTTGTGTCTGCTGGTATGGGCTTTGTTTGCGCGACACGACCGCCGCGCGGCGCTGGAGTCGTCAGCGCCTCGAGCGGGACTGTAGGAGACTGTCGCCTCCTGGGGCGAGGCGCAGGACAAGGGGAGAGATACAGAAGTGCAAACTGAAACAATGTTTCGCGCGATGTATCTGTTGTAACTACTAGAAAAAAAAGATCCTCGGGATAGAGGTTAAAATACAAAGTCTCAGGTTAATAATGTTAATTTATCTACTTGACTAATTGCTTAGTACAATTAATTTATACTTTGCAAAAAAAAACCACTTAATGAAGTTTTGTAATCAAAAATTATATTCTGTATAAATGAGTAGGAGATGTAAAACTTTTATGATATGCCACACCACAAAATATGTGGTTATCAAAATAAAGTGAATTCATTTTCACTGAATGGTTTGCCTGTTGCTTATGAATTATTTCTCACAACGAATTTAGCTATATAACAGCAATATATTACGAAAGCTACTATCTAGCGAGTGGGTCCAAAACCACTCCAACAAACTTGGTCTCAGTTTCTCTCCCACAGGGCGAAGTCGGTACAGTGCTGTTCTGAGAAACTGTTTTCACATCGTCCCTTTGAAAAGCAAAGCAATGCTTGTATTGGGGGTGACTCTACAACAACTTCTACGCGCCGAGCATCAAAGTAAGGGCTGCTCCGATTAAATTTTTTGGCCGCAGAGACATTCCAATTTCATCGATTTTGTGTTCAATCGGTTCCACTCCAACTTAGACTCGTTTAACACGAAAAACGTTTAGGTATCCGTATGGCACCGAGAGCATTTCGTAGTATGAAAAATAATTACTATCGTCAGGAACATGTACTTTTATGGAACTGCTGGAGTTTCGTGACATTCTGATGGATTCATCCCAGCTAATTTCTCATACCTAATATTAAGTTGACTAAGTTTAAGGCATAGCGGAAGATAATAAGTGTTTTATGGTTTTATGCAGTTTTCTTGCGGTGATTATTTGCTGCATAGGTAAAAAGTTGGTAGTGTTGTCACAAGAAGTTATCAGCGTTGGACTGGAGTGCGGAACTGTGTTTGTTGAATGGAACGCCTGCGCACACGCTTTCGTACATCACTAGAGAGGCGTCGAAACCGCAACAAAACGTACACCGACTTCAAATAGTCAAATGCCTGTTAGGTCAGGAGTTTAACTCGACAGCACTTTTGATGTGTAACATCTTAGTTTTCGGTATACGAAATTTGGTAGGAGTAAGTAATTGAATGGAACGGAAGTCGTATGGAACAGAAATGTGTAACTGCGGTGCTGCCATCTGTGGCGGATGATGCGAATTTAAGTTCACAAAGCCAAAGTGAAAGTTTATAGTAGTAGGTAAGTTAAGGTTGTATAGGGATACCGACGGATGGTGAGGTATCCAGGGATCAGCAGCAGTCATGTTGGATTACGTCACTTCCTGTGGCTATGTTGGATTTCGTCATTTCCGGTGACCATATAGGATTCCGACATTTTGTTTTCAGGCAACATTCCGCCATTTTTTTAATTATGATGTCACATCCGCCATTCTTTTCAAGAACATTCCGCCTATTTAAATCGAACGCCCCACTCCTGTGCATTGAACATTCCCTTATTATATCATCATCGAACGCCCCACTCCTTTTCGTTCACTTTTAGTTACGTTTGCCATCTTGAAAATCTTTATTATAGAAAATAACTGAGAAAATTTTTAAAAATAAAAATACTTAATAAATTTTAATACAAATTTACCACCATCGTCTGCTGAAGGCAGCGCTCTTGTTTTTGTTTACTGGAGAGCACTTTCTTGATTTCATCTGATGGATGTCGTCATTGAGTGTTGGTTCCTCATGAATGTAAGGTCGAGTTTCTATTTCCTACCAGTGTTATTATGAAACTTATAGACCTTATATTTAAAAAGTTTCTCGAATTTTCCAAATCCTCAGACATTTTGTCTATGTTGATGACTGTGACCACATTTTTTTCTTAAAGACATACTATTTAATACCTACACAATAATATATAATATTTATTTACCGATTCTGAAATTTATGTTATCATATATCAAATTAATAGTCTCATCGTTACGGATTCTGTGGGTTAATTAAAGTAATAATATTGATAATAAATACTTAGTAATATTTAAAAACATTTTTTCCAACAAATTAAATTTTTATTATTTACTCCATCCTAGACGTTACACCGTTCAGGACCAGAAATATTTCCGTGTCCTAACACACAAGTAATATTTAATTAATGTAATTTATAAGAATGATCGTGTCTGCGTATTCATGTTCAAAAGCTGTATGTAAGCAGATATTTTTAATGTTTGCGTATATATATATATATATATATATATATATACATTTCACATTTCTAAGCAGGAATATGTTTGCGTATTCGTGTTTAAAAAGTTACAAAGGAAGCAGTTAATGTTAATGTTTCCGTATATATCCGTCTCCATAAGGTTTTTAATGAAAGAAAAAACCCACAGTATTAATTGTGCACGATAAATTTATGCTACAAATAAATATGACGATTCATATTTGCAGAGTATTAGATGTGTTCCCTCTCCACGAGAGAGACCATATTCAACATATAACATTGTATGTTTCAACGTATGTCTGGTCGCTATATAGTGTATATATAATGCAGGTACAACACTCACCTCAGCCATCACCGTTTCTGCGAGATGCGCTTCATATCACATGAAACAGTATATTTTTAAAAGTTGTGAGAGGAATTCGAAGTAGATAAAATATGAAATATATTTAAAACTATTAAATGAAAAAACATGCACCTGCACACAATCCTCTCCCCTTGCTAAAACAATACCACTCAAGAGGGCGTTACCGAACCCCTTCACAATAGCCTGTTCCGCATCACTTTCCATACTATCCATCAAATGTTCTGGCCACACAACTATCCACGCACACAGCTCCAAAGAGAATAGTTCAGTATAGGTGGCTAATATCCCTCCCACCGCAGCAGAAATATCCTCCTCAATCAGAGTGGAGGTGTTCACAGGTACATCCGCCATGTCTTTCCTGGACTCTTCGTCTTCGTCCATCGCAAGAGATTCTTTCTGGTTGCTAGCCTCCTCCCAGCTCGCATAGGACTCAGCAATCTCATAGCTGGCATGGTACATCTTACTAGCTCTGTTGATAACTACAAATGATACGTCATAAGGGTGCAATGGTTCAACCCTATTCACCCCTCTACCCTTTCTATTCCAGTCCTGTCCATGCATCCCGAGCGCACGCGCCTCTGACACACGTCCTCTGACATCAGCAATCCTACCCGCTCCCCTCCTGCTGACCCTTCCCAGCCCTAATAGCTGTGTCATTTAGACCTGTCGCCACATGTCCCCAGCCTCTTAATACCATTTTAAGCACCTTCAACGAGCATCCCTGTCTCGTAACTAGTGAAACGTTTCAAACAGTACAGTAATAAATACAAATAATTATTTATTTTATACTTGTTTTATTAACATAAAAATGTACAACACAATCCACTTATTTATAATTTATATATCATCAGTGGTTTCATCCATTTTTTTTTTTTCAGATTTATAAAATCCTAGCCATTTCACAAACAAGCGATCATCTTTCCAACATATCACATGCTCTACCAAATATTCGTTTCGGTACTTGTTAGGCTAAATTTCTTGCTCGTAGAATCCTCCACGTATCGCCGAACCTCGTAAATCTTCCAAGTTATAACATCTCGGGTGGTAATTACATATTTTACTAACTAAAACAGAATATTTCTGTTCACCAGTTAGGTGTATGCCCTTTTTCGAATGTTCGTTTATATTTAGAAATACGTACAATATCTCCAACTTTAGCTCTAAGTTTTCTTACCACTAGTTTATTTGCATTTGAATAAACAGTTTTCGTAGCTTTTCACATTCACAGGTGCCATACCAGTTGTTTGGTGTTTTCTGTTACTATAGTTATCTAATAAAGCTGATATCTTATCAATCCAAAAATAACTTTCTCTTGCTGTGAACTCCCTCCACATAGCTTCTTTTAAAGTTTGTTAAAAGGTTGAACAACTCAACCTTTTATCTCGGTGAACATAAAATTATTATTTATTATGAAAATAGGTAAAATGTTAAATGACTACAAGGATACATCAACCACACAGAAATAATATTTGTAAAAAATATATATAAACTCTGCAAATTTAATGCTTACTGTAGAGCTGAAACATCCCCTGAAATATGTATTATATGCTTACCACAAGACCAAGGGGTTTTGATCGATTTATTATTCAGCTCTGGCTACAGACTTGACTACAAACATTCAATGATAAAGACACACACTTGGACAAAACATTCAACTCGGTAGGATACGATCACTAGGATTCATTCGCTAAAAAACGAAAGGAAACGATAGGATCCAGCAACTCTGGCTACAATGGCTTCATATGCATTTGGCTCCATTATGTCTACAATGCCTCCATCTACATTTGCCCCCAAATTATTTCAGTTACAATTTTGCACCAACTCATCACGATTGTTGGAAAGGCATTATTATTACTCTCCATTTTGTTAGTCATTGATTACGATTTTTACATCTTTAAGATAGAAGTTGTACTACGAGAATTCAGTCTTAGTAAAAATTAGATTACACAAAATAAAACATTTTAAAATACAAAATATAATTTATTTTTTCAGTTTTATACACATGCAGATAAAACAAGTCATTATTGTATATAGCACGCACTTCTTATTTCACGAAGTATAAACCTTGTTTTTTTTTGTATTGGATGAATTTTAATCAATTTTGCGAGGAAAGTAGAAGTCTTAAACTATCTACCAATATGTTAGAATCTTTCCATGTAGTGTAATCAATATATTCGGCTACTGCCATCTTCCTTACATTTTTATTACTAATACTTTTAAGATCTCTAAAGTCTCCTTTTTTAATACCAGCAGGTAAGTCATTAAAAATGTAATCGCCCCACTAACCATCATAAGCCTGATCAGAATAATTTATTTTAATGAGTCGTTTCCATCATTTTGGTCTCAGCACTTTATCACAGTCTTCGATCTTGTGAGCTTCAAGATCTTTATTATAGTCTTCGTTCTTGTCAGCTTCAGGCACTTCTTCGCAGCCTTCGATCTTTTCAACTTCAGACTGTTCTGCAGTGGTTAAAATTTCATGGAGGCGGCAAGAACTTAGTGTAAATAATTTTTAGTTTCACAAAGATTCTAATTTCTTAGTTAGCTTTCAGTATTAAATAATTTGCATGATAAATGATACTACTGTAAGAATCAGCATTTTCACTATTTTAGTGATCATTATAGTCGTCTCATGTTTTGCTATAATTTCACTTCCTTGCTTTTATAGACACGCCTTTTTTATCATTAATCAGCCTAGCTTTACAGATAAAGGGCTTTGCTAGACCTCAAGAGAGAGGAGAACCATTTTACAAGTAAATGTGTGTTTCTCAGCTGTACTTAACATAGTTATCGAATGATTAATGGATACTTTTATTCGAGTACCACCTGATCAAAATGTTGAAATTCCCGATTTTGTATCAAGAATTCACAATACAAATAAATATAAGTAGTATGTAAATGTATTTCCTAGATCAGGATGCAGGATGTGGATTGTGATTGTCGGTCCGCCATCTTGGATTTGTGACGTCACGGCGGCAAAAATTCCTCAAAATTCCTCAAAATTGACTCAAAATGACTCAAAATTTCCCGTTTTAAGAAAAAATTTCCCGTTTTCGAGGGAAAAATTCCCGTTTCGAGGGAAAATTTCCCGTTTTATTCCTTAAAAATCCCAACGGCTAGAAATGTCCTGATAGAGGCTTAAGCATCCTTAACTCAAGCCTCAGTTAAGCCTCTATCAGGATGTGACCTTGACCTTTGACCTTGACCCCGACGGCCATCTTGGATCCGCCATATTGGATGACGTCATTTCGTTTTCTAGAAAATTCCGGCATTGTGTTATCCGACATTTTGAATTATGACGTCACCGTTGCAATTTCCGTTACCGCCGCCATCTTTAAATTTATTATCCGATTTTAATGAAAAAAATTAAAAAATTATAAAAAAAATTTAAATAATATAAATTTAATAAAATATTTATAAAAAACAAACATTAACGACACGGAGCTCGGAGTCCTCGGTTCGAACCCGACAGAGGCAAAAAAATTAAAAAATGACGACCGATTCCTTCCCCCGCGGTGGACGCAGGCATACTGACTCCCTCCACTTTTTTTTTCAAAGCATATATATATCGTCAGGTAGTATGACGTCATGTCCGCCATCTTGTCCTCGTCTGCTGGAAGCCATCATCAGTGTATCGTCGGCGAGAGTGCGCTGACGCCATGTTAGTTTAATTCTTATCCACTAGAGTGCAGTAATCATTTATTATTGCTGTGACACCCGACATCTTGTCATTTGGCCGCCATCTTGAAAATCCATAATTATTTAGCTAGAAATTCGGGAAAAATTCCAAAATTCATTAAATAAATTTGTAATCTATATACTGATCGATTAGGTCGACTAAGGTCCTTGGTACGATCTAGGACGATGCAAAAAAATTAAATATAACATCAATTTAACATAATAGTAACAGGTTCGAGGAATTAAACACCACAATTTCTTTTACAAACATAATATTTATTACATAATTTCTATTCTACTACATGATCATTTGCGAAAGCCAGCAATCTTATAATCATTTAGTTCCGCAGCGGTGTGAAATGACTAATTCTTAGCTCCAATCGGTTTATACTAGACAGAGTCCAGCCAGAAACTTTACAGACATAGTCCACCTCTTCTTGACAGAGTTTCTGGATACCGTTTTTAACAGTTTGCTTCACATCGTTAGAACTGTAAATTACTGCAGCCGATGTCTTGAATGCACACTTCTTCACTTTGTCATCGAACGGATATGGCTTTCCATATATACAGTCCAACCACAAGTTATATTTCAAAGGTCCGTTTGTTGCTACATCATCAGTAAGCTGATTGATTATGTCCTCTCTGATATCATCAAGAAAATTACAAATGTCCTTCGACTCACCTAACGTATTTAAATAATAGTAGTCTTTCAATGTTCCACGAAATGCAGACTGCACCAAGTAGAAGCCATTATCGTTCACTTGTAATGCTCCGAACACAGTCTTAGGTTTAGTTCCATGTTCAGACGTCATACCAATCGGTTGCTGCACATCGGTTTTTTTGGTTGTACGCTTTCATGTCTCCAATCTAAAGCGAGGAGTCGAAATTTCTGCAGGTAGTTCAGCAGTAGGAGCACAGACTCCACCTTTACATTTTTTCGCATGATGTCGCAAACTGTCAATTCGAATAAACCATTTAAGGCACTCATCACATCGAAACTTCATGCGAGAAGGATTCTTCGTGCATTTGCTCCGCTCATGTCTTCGTGCATCATGGGAAAATGCGAACGACGTATCACAGTAGCTGCAAGGATACCGTGGTGATGAAGACGATCCTTTCAGACCAGATCCAGATACTGACGTTGCCGCAGTTGCACCATCTCCAGGCATACTCTTATGAACATCAATGCATCGTTGTTGCGCCGAAACCTTTACTTTCTGCCGAACAGCAGGACCTTTGCATGCCTTCATGTGCGTTTTCATATTATCTTTTCTGGCAAACTGCTTATGACATTTCTCACAAACAAAAATTTTACGATATAGGTTCTTGGCACATTCGCTCCTCTCGTGTCGCCGAGCATTGCTGTTGTTTGAGAAAATCTTGTCGCAGTAACAGCACCGATGTTCGCTAGTTGTCAAATCAGCATCCATTGAAGTCTCCATTGATGACGAACCAGCGTTCGCCGAGTTTCCCTGTGCAGACAGCACTAGCAGCATTAAAGTCTCTTCTGCTGGCGGTACCACGTCTGTTGAAGTCTCCTCCAGTGTTGACATCGACGTTGCCAACGGGATCTGCTCCACCATCGTCGACGCTGACGTCATGGTTCCCGCAGTCGATGGTACAACCTCCATCGAGTTCGTCGTTAAAGTCGGCAAAGATGCCATCGAGTTCGCAAGAACAGGTAATTACGTGATTAATGCACCAGAAGAAACAAACTAGGTGATCCTTACACCGACGACGTCAGTAACAAACTAAGCATCCTGTTGTCTAGAGCTCGCTTATATATACATGCACCGTATGGAACAATACGCTAGTCAAATCAAGAACCATTTACAATAATACTAGAGTCAAAACAACATTAAAAATAGAAGGACCATCAACGAAAAGGCAGCACATTTGGAAGCACCGACAACGAAAAGGCAGCACATTTGGAAGCACCGACAACGAAAAGGCAGCACATTTGGAAGCACCGACAACGAAATGGCAGCACATTTGGAAGCACCGACTACGAAAAGGCAGCACATTTGGAAGCACCGTCATCGAAAAGGCAGCACATTTGGAAGCACCGACAACGTAAAGGCAGCACATTTGGAAGCACCGACTACGAAAAGGCAGCACATTTGGAAGCACCGTCATCGAAAAGACAGCACATTTGGAAGCATTGTCAACGTAAAGGCAGCACATTTGGAAGCACCGACAACGAAAAGGCAGCACATTTGGAAGCACCGACAACGAAAAGGCAGCACATTTGGAAGCACCGACAACGAAAAGGCAGCACATTTGGAAGCACCGACAACGAAAAGGCAGCACATTTGGAAGCACCGACAACGAAAAGGCAGCACATTTGGAAGCACCGACTACGAAAAGGCAGCACATTTGTAAGCACCGACTACGAAAAGGCAGCACATTTGGAAGCACCGACAACGAAAAGGCAGCACATTTGGAAGCACCGACAACGTAAAGGCAACACATTTGGAAGCACCGACAACGAAAAAGCAGCACATTTGGAAGCACCGACAACGAAAAGGCAGCACATTTGGAAGCACCGACAGCGAAAAGGCAGCACATTTGGAAGCACCGACAACGAAAAGGCAGCACATTTGGAAGCACCGCCAACGAAAAGGCAGCACATTTTGGATGCATCATCGAATAAGGAAGCACATTTGGAAGCTCCATCAACTAAAAAAGGCAAAAAGGAAGCACAAGTTACGAGATCTAAGTCTTAGTAAGAAATCATAATACAAGAAATAAAAACATTACATTCTTATAATTTAAATTATTTATTTTATTGCTTTACATTATACAAATGCAAGTAAAACAAGTCAATATTGTATGTAGCCAGCATTCCTCAGTTTCTTGAGTATGAAGGATATTTCTTTGATGCACGAATAGTTTCCTGCACAAAGCGAACCATGTAGAAGTCTTAGCCGGTCAACCAATATGTTTGGATCTTTCCATGATGTGTAATCATTCTCTTCTACCACCATCTTCCTTGCACCTTTATAATAAATATTATGATCTCTGGTGTCTTCCGTTTTACCACCAACCTCAGGGTTACTTTCATGTTGGAGACGGTGATCATCACAAGCTTGATCAGATTTATTTAATATATCACGTCGTTTCCAACGTTTCGGTCTCAGGACACCGCCACATTCTTCGATCTTGGCAGCTTTAGGTGCTTCATCATAGTCTATGTCTTTATCAACAGCCTCAGAGTCACTGTAACAATCACCGTAGAAGGAATCGTTTTCACCCAATTTACCGTAATAATTCGATGTTGATGATGTTGAAGTGTTTTCATCGTCTTCATGCTTCCTTTTTAGGAGTCCATCATTTTTACAAAGTAGGAAAGATCTACTTGAATTCGGCTGGAATATATTCTCACTTTTCACGTTAAGGA
The DNA here is from genome assembly GCF_032445375.1 of Bacillus rossius redtenbacheri. Taxonomy (NCBI): domain Eukaryota; kingdom Metazoa; phylum Arthropoda; class Insecta; order Phasmatodea; family Bacillidae; genus Bacillus; species Bacillus rossius. The sequence goes on along the minus strand of NC_086330.1, from coordinate 263,151,993 downwards.
TTCTTCCACTGTCTTCATTCTTCCGTAAATCATCAACCTTCTTCAATTTAAGTTCTTTGTCGAGATCGGAAGAGCCAAGAAAATTATTGTCGTAATGCAGATCACTCTTCCTTAGGCTAGTAGATTCATCGTTGTCCTCTAGCTTGTACGCAGGCTTGGCGCTACAAGTTCTGCCATGTCTTTTTAGGCTCTCTCTCCGCGTAAACGACTTGCTACATCGAACACAACTTATCATATTGCGCAGTGGATTTTTAACACAGTCATTCTTCTCGTGTTGTCTTTTATTCTTTCTCAAGATAAACTCTTAACTGCAAAACTTACACCTATGTTCTTTCGATACAGCGTCAGATCCCAAATCGGAATTCATATTAGTTACTGAGACTAATGCCAGATACCAATTGAGTGTTTTAAATTAGATTCAATACTTAAATAGAAATTTTTTCATATTTCATCAGCGAGAATTAATATATCTCATGCAAAAGTACTTTATGCATATAGTTCTGCTTTTCAACAACAGATGTCGCCACATGTTGCTTGCAGGTAAATAATATTTAGTTATTTTATGCGGGATGCGGAATGCTCACTATCGATCGCAAAAGAAGGATGGCTTCGTTAGACTCCAAGGAAAAGGAAGTTCGTCTTGCATGTTGGTGCTCCACAGATGTCTCATGGCGTAATATTAATTTGACTGAGTAATGATATTTGTTAATTCCACCTGATAAAAATATTGCAAGTTTTGATTTAGTAGCAGAAATTATCGAATTAAATGTAACTCCAAATAAAATGACATGTCTCATTAGAACAAAAAAAAATCCATGCAGAGAGCGGTTTCTCAGAATAGTCAGAAACACTTGAAGAAACCACAGGAATGATTGCAAGAACACGGGAAAAACCATCAAAATATTGTCAAGAATAATCAGGAGCACACTGAGGAAACCACCATAATATTAACAATAATAATCGGAAGCACACGGAGAAAACCATCATAATATTGACCAGATTAATCGGAAGCACACAGAGAAAACCACCACATGTTTTCTTTGATATCATAAAATTACAAGAAAAAATATTTAAAAATAAAAATAAATTAATAAAAAATTAAAAAAAATTAAAAAATGCATAAATTTCTGGCTTGTACAAGAACTCTATCTTTGCTCAACAATGATAAGTTTACAAGCTAGCAGAAACTGTTTATGCATTTTTTAATTTTTTTTTAAATTTTATTAATTTATTTTTATTTTTAAATATTTTTTCTTGTAATTTTATGATATCAAAGAAAACATGTGGTGGTTTTCTCTGTGTGCTTCCGATTAATCTGGTCAATATTATGATGGTTTTCTCCGTGTGCTTCCGATTATTATTGTTAATATTATGGTGGTTTCCTCAGTGTGCTCCTGATTATTCTTGACAATATTTTGATGGTTTTTCCCGTGTTCTTGCAATCATTCCTGTGGTTTCTTCAAGTGTTTCTGACTATTCTGAGAAACCGCTCTCTGCATGGATTTTTTTTTGTTCTAATGAGACATGTCATTTTATTTGGAGTTACATTTAATTCGATAATTTCTGCTACTAAATCAAAACTTGCAATATTTTTATCAGGTGGAATTAACAAATATCATTACTCAGTCAAATTAATATTACGCCATGAGACATCTGTGGAGCACCAACATGCAAGACGAACTTCCTTTTCCTTGGAGTCTAACGAAGCCATCCTTCTTTTGCGATCGATAGTGAGCATCCCGCATCCCGCATAAAATAACTAAATATTATTTACCTGCAAGCAACATGTGGCGACATCTGTTGTTGAAAAGCAGAACTATATGCATAAAGTACTTTTGCATGAGATATATTAATTCTCGCTGATGAAATATGAAAAAATTTCTATTTAAGTATTGAATCTAATTTAAAACATTCAATTGGTATCTGGCATTAGTCTCAGTAACTAATATGAATTCCGATTTGGGATCTGACGCTGTATCGAAAGAACATAGGTGTAAGTTTTGCAGTAAAGAGTTTATCTTGAGAAAGAATAAAAGACAACACGAGAAGAATGACTGTGTTAAAAATCCACTGCGCAATATGATAAGTTGTGTTCGATGTAGCAAGTCGTTTACGCGGAGAGAGAGCCTAAAAAGACATGGCAGAACTTGTAGCGCCAAGCCTGCGTACAAGCTAGAGGACAACGATGAATCTACTAGCCTAAGGAAGAGTGATCTGCATTACGACAATAATTTTCTTGGCTCTTCCGATCTCGACAAAGAACTTAAATTGAAGAAGGTTGATGATTTACGGAAGAATGAAGACAGTGGAAGAATCCTTAACGTGAAAAGTGAGAATATATTCCAGCCGAATTCAAGTAGATCTTTCCTACTTTGTAAAAATGATGGACTCCTAAAAAGGAAGTATGAAGACGATGAAGACACTTCAATATCATCAACATCGAATTATTACGGTAAATTGGGTGAAAACGATTCCTTCTACGGTGATTGTTACAGTGACTCTGAGGCTGTTGACAAAGACATAGACTATGATGAAGCACCTAAAGCTGCCAAGATCGAAGAATGTGGTGGTGTCCTGAGACCGAAACGATGGAAACGACGTGATATATTAAATAAATCTGATCAAGCTTGTGATGATCACCGTCTCCAACATGAAAGTAACCCTGAGGTTGGTGGTAAAACGGAAGACACCAGAGATCATAATATTTATTATAAAGGTGCAAGGAAGATGGTGGTAGAAGAGAATGATTACACATCATGGAAAGATCCAAACATATTGGTTGACCGGCTAAGACTTCTACATGGTTCGCTTTGTGCAGGAAACTATTCGTGCATCAAAGAAATATCCTTCATACTCAAGGAACTGAGGAATGCTGGCTACATACAATATTGACTTGTTTTACTTGCATTTGTATAATGTAAAGCAATAAAATAAATAATTTAAATTATAAGAATGTAATGTTTTTATTTCTTGTATTATGATTTCTTACTAAGACTTAGATCTCGTAACTTGTGCTTCCTTTTTGCCTTTTTTAGTTGATGGAGCTTCCAAATGTGCTTCCTTATTCGATGATGCATCCAAAATGTGCTGCCTTTTCGTTGTCGGTGCTTCCAAATGTGCTGCCTTTTCGTAGTCGGTGCTTACAAATGTGCTGCCTTTTCGTAGTCGGTGCTTCCAAATGTGCTGCCTTTTCGTTGTCGGTGCTTCCAAATGTGCTGCATTTTAGTTGTCGGTGCTTCCAAATGTGCTGCCTTTTCGTTGTCGGTGCTTCCAAATGTGCTGCTTTTACGTTGTGGGTGCTTCCAAATGTGCTGCCTTTACGTTGACAATGCTTCCAAATGTACTGCCTTTACGTAGTCGGTGCTTCCAAATGTGCTGCCATTTCGTTGTCGGTGCTTCCAAATGTGCTGCCTTTTCGTTGTCGGTGCTTCCAAATGTGCTGCCTTTTCGTTGTCGGTGCTTCCAAATGTGCTGCCTTTTCGTTGATGGTCCTTCTATTTTTAATGTTGTTTTGACTCTAGTATTATTGTAAATGGTTCTTGATTTGACTAGCGTATTGTTCCATACGGTGCATGTATATATAAGCGAGCTCTAGACAACAGGATGCTTAGTTTGTTACTGACGTCGTCGGTGTAAGGATCACCTAGTTTGTTTCTTCTGGTGCATTAATCACGTAATTACCTGTTCTTGCGAACTCGATGGCATCTTTACCGACTTTAACGACGAACTCGATGGAGGTTGTACCATCGACTGCGGGAACCATGACGTCAGCTTCGACGATGGTGGAGCAGATCCCGTTGGCAACGTCGATGTCAACACTGGAGGAGACTTCAACAGACGTGGTACCGCCAGCAGAAGAGACTTTAATGCTGCTAGTGCTGTCTGCACAGGGAAACTCGGCGAACGCTGGTTCGTCATCAATGGAGACTTCAATGGATGCTGATTTGACAACTAGCGAACATCGGTGCTGTTACTGCGACAAGATTTTCTCAAACAACAGCAATGCTCGGCGACACGAGAGGAGCGAATGTGCCAAGAACCTATATCGTAAAATGTTTGTTTGTGAGAAATGTTATAAGCAGTTTGCCAGAAAAGATAATATGAAAACGCACATGAAGGCATGCAAAGGTCCTGCTGTTCGGCAGAATGTAAAGGTTTCGGCGCAACAACGATGCATTGATGTTCATAAGAGTATGCCTGGAGATGGTGCAACTGCGGCAACGTCAGTATCTGGATCGGGTCTGAAAGGATCGTCTTCATCACCACGGTATCCTTGCAGCTACTGTGATACGTCGTTCGCATTTTCCCATGATGCACGAAGACATGAGCGGAGCAAATGCACGAAGAATCCTTCTCGCATGAAGTTTCGATGTGATGAGTGCCTTAAATGGTTTACTCGAATTGACAGTTTGCGACATCATGCGAAAAAATGTAAAGGTGGAGTCTGTGCTCCTACTGCTGAACTACCTGCAGAAATTTCGACTCCTCGCTTTAGATTGGAGACATGAAAGCGTACAACCAAAAAAACCGATGTGCAGCAACCGATTGGTATGACGTCTGAACATGGAACTAAACCTAAGACTGTGTTCGGAGCATTACAAGTGAACGATAATGGCTTCTACTTGGTGCAGTCTGCATTTCGTGGAACATTGAAAGACTACTATTATTTAAATACGTTAGGTGAGTCGAAGGACATTTGTAATTTTCTTGATGATATCAGAGAGGACATAATCAATCAGCTTACTGATGATGTAGCAACAAACGGACCTTTGAAATATAACTTGTGGTTGGACTGTATATATGGAAAGCCATATCCGTTCGATGACAAAGTGAAGAAGTGTGCATTCAAGACATCGGCTGCAGTAATTTACAGTTCTAACGATGTGAAGCAAACTGTTAAAAACGGTATCCAGAAACTCTGTCAAGAAGAGGTGGACTATGTCTGTAAAGTTTCTGGCTGGACTCTGTCTAGTATAAACCGATTGGAGCTAAGAATTAGTCATTTCACACCGCTGCGGAACTAAATGATTATAAGATTGCTGGCTTTCGCAAATGATCATGTAGTAGAATAGAAATTATGTAATAAATATTATGTTTGTAAAAGAACTTGTGGTGTTTAATTCCTCGAACCTGTTACTATTATGTTAAATTGATGTTATATTTAATTTTTTTGCATCGTCCTAGATCGTACCAAGGACCTTAGTCGACCTAATCGATCAGTATATAGATTACAAATTTATTTAATGAATTTTGGAATTTTTCCCGAATTTCTAGCTAAATAATTATGGATTTTCAAGATGGCGGCCAAATGACAAGATGTCGGGTGTCACAGCAATAATAAATGATTACTGCACTCTAGCGGATAAGAATTAAACTAACATGGCGTCAGCGCACTCTCACCGACGATACACTGATGATGGCTTCCAGCAGACGAGGACAAGATGGCGGACATGACGTCATACTACCTGACGATATATATATGCTTTGAAAAAAAAGTGGAGGGAGTCAGTATGCCTGCGTCCACCGCGGGGGAAGGATCGGTCGTCATTTTTTAATTTTTTTTGTCTCTGTCGGGTTCGAACCGAGGACTCCGAGCTCCGTGTCGTTAATGTTTGTTTTTTATAAATATTTTATTAAATTTATATTATTTAAATTTTTTTTATAATTTTTTAATTTTTTTTTTATTAAAATCGGATAATAAATTTAAAGATGGCGGCCGTAACGGAAATTGCAACGGTGACGTCATAATTCAAAATGTCGGATAACACAATGCCGGAATTTTCTAGAAAACGAAATGACGTCATCCAAGATGGCGGATCCAAGATGGCCGTCGGGGTCAAGGTCAAAGGTCAAGGTCACATCCTGATAGAGGCTTAACTGAGGCTTGAGTTAAGGATGCTTAAGCCTCTATCAGGACATTTCTAGCCGTTGGGATTTTTAAGGAATAAAACGGGAAATTTTCCCTCGAAACGGGAATTTTTCCCTCGAAAACGGGAAATTTTTTCTTAAAACGGGAAATTTTGAGTCATTTTGAGTCAATTTTGAGGAATTTTGAGGAATTTTTGCCGCCGTGACGTCACAAATCCAAGATGGCGGACCGACAATCACAATCCACATCCTGCATCCTGATCTAGGAAATACATTTACATACAACTAATATATATATATATATATATATATACACATATATATATATATATCACAAGTCCGATATAAGAAAACTAGAAGGATTAGTGACCTAAGAATAACTGGAAGCACATTACATTGATTTTTTTTAAACTCATAAACATACCCCTATACGAATATCGATGTCTATTTTACTAAGGGTCACACACATTTTAAACACTAATCCAAATATTCCAAACATTGACACACCTATTTCAAACATTAATCCACATAAATCACATAGTTCAAACACTGACACCCATATTTAAAACATTGATCCACATAATTTACATATTTCAAGACCAAATGTAGAAGTTTGAAGTGATGTTCTTTCTCTTCTAGAGAGAGACTCGTGCTGAAACAACCTTTTGGTTCTCATCGATGCTGTAGATGTTGGTGAAGACACTAGGATTCTGTTTCTCGAACAGAGGGATCTGAAGAAGTGGAGTAGGAAACTCGATGTTAGTGAACTTAAACTTCCCTTCCAAAGCATGGTAGTGTTCATTAACATGCTTGGATGCTTCCCTTCTCAAACTTGACCAGCATAGCACACTTAAAACGCGTGTGCTCCGACCCAATGCACACAGGTAATTCGATGTAGGAGCTAGTACGTATTGGATAAAACTTGTTAATGCATAGTTGTAGTCGCTTAATAGCAGACGAAGTCCATACAGGCCCCTTTCACATGTTGTCCACCTCTTCCTTACAGATATTAGAGAGGAACTCGGTAATAGTATCCTTCACCTCTTGAACTGCATAGAGAACATTCATGGTTCTGAAGACCCTCCTGTCCTCACTTGCATCCATAAGCTTCTCGTAGTCGCATTCAAGCACTATATTGTACTTGAGTGGGAAATTCTCCTCAATTTCCTCCACAAGTTGACTTATTAGGTTAGCCTTTATCGAGCCAAGGTATGAGCATATATCCTTTGCAGAACTGGAGTGGTTTTCTGCCACATACATCTTCAAATTGCCACGGAATCTCACTTTGGCAATGATGAAGCTGTGGGTGTTGCCCAAACCCATCCTGGTCACCACACTTGTTCGGCTGGTGCTTGGCTTAGAGATAGCTGCAGGCTTGGGCGCAGCTATCCTTTGCTTATTGGTTGGAGGTAGAGCAGGTCCCTTGTACACATTGGTATGTGCTGTCAAATTGCCAGCTCTGGAGAACTCCGTGACACAGTTCTTACATGAATACCTTTTACAGTTAGGGGTTGAGATCACAAGCCGACTTCTCATGTAACAAAAGCTACATGAAGACAGTTCAGAAAAATGATGCGAGATGTTGCTGTATCTTATCGCTGCAAGTAACCACCTCGCTACATAAATGACACTGTTGGAGGTCACGCTGCAAGTTGTCAGCACACTGACGCTCGCGATGGTAATCTGGACTCAATGCATGGAACACGCGAAAAAAGGTCAACATATGGAGAACCTTAACAAAATAATTAAGAAAATAATGCAGCTAGCTGCTACATGATAAAGTTATGCAAACATAACCTAAACCTTCAAACTACAAAGCTATTAAACTAATTCCCACAGTTCACACAATCCACGCATAATTCACACTAATCCACTCACAATTCACGCATAACCTACAAACTACAACATCACCAAACTAATCTTAAAATTATTAGTCTTTCCTTCAAACTAACCTAAAAATCACTAAATGTTTTTAATATTTACAATCCAGATAATATCAAAAGTTTAAGCTGAAAAAAAAAATTAAAAATCCTGGTAACTAACTATCTACACAAAAGCTAGCGGTTACTTGAAAAATCTTTCATACATAACCTCAAACCTACAAACTGCAACATCGTCAAACTAATCCTTAAGTTAGCACCCACCACCTGCTTGAAACTAACCTTAAATCGCATTAAAATGCTAACAAATGTTAACTATTTTAAAAACACTAACCCAATAAATCAATACAAATTTTTATGCTGAGTGTCCATCAATTTTCAAAGTTCGAAGAATCTACTAGAAATGGGCTGAAAATATTTCTCACTTTTCCCGCTAATAATACTTCAATCGTCTTCAGTTGTCCTTAAACCTTCAGCATCCTTAATTTCAAGGTCTTTGTCGAGATCAGGAGAGTTACGAACATAAACACATTACAAGCATGGAATAATATTCGTCATTTAGCATAATCTTTTTTTTGTACTGAAGTACCGTCATTGTAAATTATCTTGTAAGTGAGCATAGCTTTACAAGATTTGCCATTGTAATTTTTCAAACTCTCTCTCTCTCTCTCTCTCTCTCTCTCTCTCTCTCTCTTAGAGCAAAGTACCTGTCACAACGATCACAACTTCACATTTTATGTACTTAGTTGGTTTTATAAGCTCATTCTTCTCATGACATCTAGCATTATTTTTCAATCTGAACTCCTTGCCGCAGTGACTACACTAATGGCCTTTCAATAACATTGCAGGCCACGATTCAGAATCCCAATTAGCTTCAGCAAATAATGGTAGATGCGTACTAGAAGTATATAAAGAAATGAAATACTAAAAAAAAAAAAAAAAAAAATGCTTCATGCAACTTTTTAAACACGAATATGCAAACACGTTCCTGCTTAGAATTGTGAAATGTAAATGTATATATGCAAACATTTAAAATATCTGCTTCCATGTAGCTTTTACACGCGAATACGCAAACACGATCATACTTAGAAGATACATTCAATAAATATTATTTGTGTGTTTGGACTCTGAAAAGTTTCAGGTCCTGAATGGTCTAGGATGGAGCAAATAATTTGTTGGAAAAAAATGTTATTAATTTTTGCTAAGTATTTATTAAAAATATTATAGCTTTAACTTTAACCACCGAATCCGTTACGATTAGACGATTAGTTTGATATATAACATTTATCTCAGACTGGGTAATTAAATATTATATATTATTGTTTCTTCAAGATTAAATAATACGTCTTTAAGAAAAAATGGTGGTCACAGTCATTAACTTAGAAAAATTGACTGGGAATTTGGAAAATTCAAGGAATTTTTAAAATATTTTGCCTATAATTTTCATAATAACACTGGTAGGAAATAGAAACTCGACCGTACATTCATGAGAAACCAACACTCAATGACGACATCCATCAGATGTAAATGTTTAAAAAAAAACAAGATATCTGCTTCCAGCAGACATTGGGGTAATTTTTTTAATTTAATTATTTTTTTACTTTAAACATATTTCTCAGTTATTTTCTATAATAAATATATGTTCAAGATGGCGGACACAACGAAAAGTGCAACGCGCAGGAGTGGGGCGTTTGATTATATCAACGCAAGGGAATATGCAATGCACAGGAGTGGAGCATTCGATTGAAAAAGGCGGAATGTTCTGGAATACAAAATGGTGGACGTCACATAATTCAAGTGGCGGGATGTTCCAGAAAACAAAATTACTGAATTTTATATGGTTTCCGGAAGTGAATTAATCCAAAATGGCCGACGGAAGTGACGTAACCTTAGATGGCCGTCAGAAGTGAGGTAATCTAAGATGACAGCTGTGGAACCCTGGATATCCCACCAACCACCAGTGTCCCTATAGATACTAAACTTACTTACTTATAGTATTAACTGTTTAATTAATTTTAACATAATGGGAAGTAATTTAATAACACTCCTTGTCGAAAATCAGGGCCAAAGTCGTGGTTTAGTATTTTTTTAAAGTCTTTTTTCGCTTTTATCGGAGCCGTTTTCATTATAAGTATAGTTTAACCTCTCGCTCAGCAGAGGGAATGATTCGATAGTAAACGTATCTTCTCCAGCAGCGAATTCTTGCGGCAGGTGCCGAAACTATGTGTGATTCGCTCCAAAAATGTAGTTGAAAACACATTATACGTATATATTAATCATTTCCAAATTATTTTAAAGTATTCTACATAAAATTTTGTGTCCTATGTCATATCATAAGTGCATTTGCAACATGAGAACACATTAATTTTCTCTTTATCGAACACTGAAAGACTTGCTCACATTTTATTTTCGTTAGATTTTTGGTACCGGTAGAATTTACAATAAAATTTAAACAAACTTATTTTGCGTTCCAAAAACTATAAACTTTGTTTTATTATGTTGGTAAACGTATTGCATATGTTCAGGCAAATTAATTTCTTCAGTTAATTTTTGTATGATAGTGTACGAGACTTACGACGTAACATCTGGTCGATTATATACATTGGTGCTTTATTATTTAACTGTTTCGTCTCTGATCAAAAGTTGTTGCAGTGTGTTTAACTTAGAAATTCCGCACTCTAATTGTTGGTTAAAATACGCATGCAAACCTTTTAAGCATATACTTTCTAAGTAATAGTATAAGCAGTATTTTTAAGGATGAAACCAAGTGAAGGCCATATGGGATTTTAAATTTCTGTTGAATTATTTTTTCTTTGAGCAAATATATGCTATACTTGCCCAAATTTTTAAATTCTGCTGCCCTATAATTTCTCCTCTCGTTTGTAGCTCTGCTTATAGTTTACCTGGTTTGTGCGGTATTCTTGTCTTTTATGGTTTATCAAGTTGGTTTGACTTCGGGTTGTTTAAGAAACCACATGAACCCTGCGTATGTATCTACCGAGTAGAGTACGTGGCTGTGAGGAAAAGGAGTAACAGATGCAGTTCTTTCAGGTTAAGTTGATCAAAACTGTCCCACGAATGCAAGCAGAATCATAGCGAATACTCTGCTGCTGATTCTCTTCAGAGCAGAATTGGGAAGTGCAGGCTGTCGAAGTTACAAGTAGAGAGACGGAAATTTCACGGATTATTTTAGTTGCGAGGTAGCCTGCAAAAGGGTTTCGTTTTTAATTAATTTACGACTGTGGGCCAAACAACTAACAGCCAGCTGTATAGGCTCTGAATCACATCCACCCAATCAAAAGAAGTGAGTTTTTGAAGAACGTATACTTTAATAAGAAATAATTTTTCTATTTATATGAAAACAACTGTATGGCTACAAAATACTGTTCGTATTAATAGTATTCTTACCAGGGAAATTATGCTTTATTTTGTGCCAGTACATTCAATAGTTGAAGCGTATAGCTTTCCAGTATTAACTGCGCACATTAATAAGCATAATAAAACAAAATGAAGTTCAATTATTGAATATTTGATGCTATTTTCCAAATTTTAAATATTTATGCTGAAATGAAACATCAATTAAAATTATAAAAAGGCTAAATTTTCGAAATAAATACTCAGAATTATCTGTAAAAACGCTTTTCATAAATGCAAAAAGAAAAAACCCTTTCGGCACAGCCTACAGGCGTGGGTAAATTTCGAAGTACCTACCTTTTTACTCTGGAAATATTTTTGAAACCTCTATAAACTTCTGGAACATACTAAAACTTAATGTACATTACATATTTATGTTCTCCAATATTACAAAATGGTCGATTAAATATTTGCCCATTTTCTATGCAGCAAACATATAACGAATATTTTTAACTCAAAGTATCCAGCATTAAATAGTTTACAACGCACCACTGAATAGCTTAGAATTACTTTCATATTATATGACAACAAAGATAATTATTTGATTTTTTGACCTTCAAACACTAATTTTCATCCCTTGCACTAATAACGTTTTCGTATAAAATTTTTATTTGTACCAAGGTTTAAGATAATAATAAGATGGTTTAAAATAAATTCAAACAAAATTGTTACTAAGAAAATTTTAATTTTTTAAAATTTAAACCCATGTTTTTACGGTATTAATTCGTTTCATTAAAAACGGTTTCACCCAAAGGCTTACATAAAGTTTAGAATTCATACAATAAATAATTACGGATATGAACGTATATCTATTTTTAAAAAGTAATCATTATTTTTTACTTTCACCTTGTTTTTTCCACCACTTGCAGTAATGGTTAGGTAAACAAAATTTCTTTAAGAATAGTGTTAGTCAATATTTTGACTTTTAAACAAAAATAAGAATCGATTCGATAGTATACCGTGTACGGAAATTTAATTTATTTTCTCATTCCAACCACAGGTTTTTTCAACCCCTTTCAATATGATTTGTATTATAAAATCTTGTTCCAGAAAAAAAATTTTTTAGATAAATATTATAATATTTACAGACAAATTAGAACGGATTCGATTGTGTCATTACTAAGGGAGTTATATTTTTTTTATTTATAACCCTTGTTTTTTCCGCCCCCTTCAGTTAGGGTTGTTGGTATGGAAACTTTTTTTATCAAAAATATTAATAGTGTGAATATTAAGGGAGTTAAAAAATTTTTGTCTTCAACTCCTCTTATTTTCCACCCCTTGCAGTAATGTTTGGTAAAATAAAAAATAATTTCGGACGAAAGTTGTAGATAATATTTTTAGGTTTTACAATAAAACGGGATGTATAGACAACAATGTATATTGTAAGTAAATTATGATTATTTTAAATTCTACTCCTTTATTTTTTCAACCCCTTGTAACAATTGATTGTATTATCATAAATGGGTTCAGACAAAAGTTTGAGATAAAAATTATTATATTTGCAGACAGTTTGAACGGAATTGAAAATGTACTCACTAAGGAAGTTATAATTTTTTTTTATTTCTACCACTTATTTTTATACCCCTGCCGGAATTGTTCATATAGTCAAAAATTGTTTCATACAAAAGTTTTAGATAAAAATTATAAGATTGATACAATATTTGCACGAAATAGATGTTGCTCCTATGAAGGGAGTTATGATTATTTGGTCCTCCAACCCTTGTTTTTACAGCTCCTTGCAGTTATGGTTGGTAGTATCAAAAACACATTGCGACAAAAGAGTTTTGTATTACTCCTAAGAGTTATAATACTTTGAAACGGATGTGATATTTTCCAATTTATGGGAGTTACAGCGATTTTTCTGATTTACAAATAAACCTTCCTCATTTCTACCCCTTTGGTCGGATATTACTAATTAACGAACTCGACCGAGATTTTCCTCTACTAATTTAATGTATCAGTTTTGAAGTGATTTGTCAAAAATTGCCACACTAATCATGTCTACAAATTAGTGATATATAGGGTAAATCCAGGATAGATGGACCACCGGGTGAGATGGACCGGTGGCATAGTTCACTAACCTGCTAATAGAAAGCGCCATGGTTGGTAGGAATGTGTTGTGGCAACCGTATTGCGCTTGCTGTGTTGTTTTAGTTCCTTTGCATGAGTAAATTGAGAAGATTTTAAAGAAAATAGAAAACAGGTAGGTCAAATATTTTGTTAATGTGAACGCAGTTGTGTCGTAGAGACAGTATTTTGCAATATTTTTGAACCATCATTCCTTTTCAGCATGTAAACAAGCTAAACGTATCTTTGTAGTGTTCTGTAGCTACGCTGGGCACAACAGGGACGTAATGGAGGCCTGGTCCATCTCTCCCTAACGATCGGGATAGATGGACCAAAATAAAGTGGGAGAGATGGACCATCGTGGGAGAGATAGACCATCGTTTTAAATGGGCCTACGTATTATTAACGAGTAGGCTGTAGATTTGTAATGTCGTTTCTACAAAAAAAAATTAGTCACAAAACATATTGTTAAGTAATTTGTAGGTTAATTTCCAAACTTTTAACGTAAATTCTTCTCTCCGTTAGGCCTACTTAAAAAACAAAAATACAATATAGGCTCTATGCGGTAAGTGAGCACTTTTGAGGCCATAGTTACTTTTAACATTCGATAAAATTATTATTATTATTATAATCATTCGATCAAATTATTATTATCGGCCACTTTTAAATAGGATATAAATAATCGCTTAAGAGCCTATTACATGAAGTTTTCTCATTAGTCGCGTGTTCTTGTTCGTATTTAAAAGTTGCGAAGTGCTCACTTTACCTCGTACAGCCTTTAATAATTTTTTAAAACTTTTTGTAGTCATTTGAAATATAATTCAGTCAATTTGTGTATAAAAATTAATTTTATATTCGAATGTAAATTTGATTTTGAAGATCAATACGCCTATTATGTTGACCTTTGTTTAGTACAGATATAAATTTGTTTAAAAATACGTATGCAATAATTGACTTATTGGTCTAGTGGGTAGCACGTCCGCATAGCTTGTATGTTGTTTCAATGGCGAGGGCAACTACATTCCTCCCTATTGCATTTTTTAATGGAAGAATAAGAAACAGGAGTTCAGTGATGGCATGCCTCCGGGTTCCATGATTACAATGAACGTGAAATCTGCTTACATAACCTCTGAATTATTTTTCGACTGGTTGAAACATCACATTTGCAAGGAATACCTGCTGGAAAAGTACTGTTGATTCTTGACGGACACTCCTCCCATTGCAGCAGTGTGGAAATGCTTGAATTTGCTGATGAAAATGATATAATTTTGCTTAGCCTTCCTAGTCACACGACCCATTTCTTCCAGCCACTTGACAGAAGCTTTTTTAAATCTTTGAAGTCTAACTACAACAAAGAATGTAATGTGTTCATGAGGAACAACCCATTGCGGCAGATTACGAGACTGCAATTTGGCAAGTTGCTAGGATGTGCTTGGTCCAAATCAGCGACTGTAGAAAATACAGTTTCCGGCTTCAAGGCATGTGGAATTATTCCGCTAAACATGTCTGCAATACCAGACTACGTTTATCTGACACCTAGCGAAGATTCAACAATCATCACCCCTGACACAAGAGGTTCTAGTGAAACGTCACTTTCTGAAGCTACTGAAACGAACTTAGTTCAACTACACTCTCCAGACATTGGTTTGACATCAAACCAAGAAGCAACCATAGTAACCGATAGGTCTACCCCTCCACTCGAATCTGATCTGCCTATAAGACATTTCGAACAGCCTATCAGTGATGAATGCCTGGCGACTCCTGGAACTTCGTCAGGGCCCACCAGTGTCTCCAGAGTCAAAGAGGTCGACAACCCCACGCCAACAAAAATTTTGAACAACATCTCACGTATTCCAATCTTAACAAAAAAAACTACAGCCCGTGGTAAGAGTGCAAGTGTTTCGAAAGTACTGAATTTTAAGGATAATGTACAACGTATTACCCAAGTAAAACATGACAAACTGAAGAAAATAAAAGAACAAGAAGAAAGAAAAGGACGGAGAGAAGAAGCTATCCTAACTAGGACTGTTAGGCCTACCAAACATAAAAAACCAAACACCAAAGGATTTTCTCAGCCAATTTTGTATGACGACAGTGATGATGTTGACTGGGACGAAGATGAATGAGTCGGGTTTAATGAGGACTACAATACTACAAAAAGTACAGAAGACTGGATTAAATGCACAGTGTGTTCCCGTTGGTTGCATGAGAACTGCACAAAGATCGAAAATAAGTGCGATGTATGTGGAAAAAAAGAACTAAAATCTTTACGGGTTTTGAAAAACTACATCTGAAAGAAGAAAGACCTTGTAAAACATATTAATGTATAGGCACTGTAGACTTGTTGTACGTCAGAAACGATTTTTGTTTAATTGAGTGTTTAAATCTGAATTTAAAGTTAGTCATAAATGATTAAATAGCTTTCTCAATGCTGGTCCATCCCTCCCATATAGCCTGGTCCATCTAACCCTAGGTATATGGTATAGATGGACCAGTACTGCAAAAGTTTTCTAAATTTTTCTTCACTTTGTTAACGTAAATTTTCTACATATACCTTTGCTTTTCATATACATAGATCACCTGAATATCATAGCGAAATTTACTTCACCAATATCTTGACAAATAACAAAATTATAAGAATTTCAAAAAAGGTGGTCCATCTCTCCTGGATTTACCCTATAGGTATGTAAATATTTATATAAGCTTTTGAATTGACGATGGTTTTTGATGTTCATGGACCATGAAACGAAAAACTTTATAAAAAATTTCCGAAAGTCGCACCATGGTAACGGCTACAATAGGTAGTACCTATGTCTTTTAAATGTACCTAAAAGCTTAGCCATGTGTTGTACAATTTCTTCCTTGCACAATTACATACATTTTCGTGGCAACTGGTTTCCAAAGGAATCTTTTGTAAAAGTGAAGAATTTTTTTTCTGTGTAAAAAGAGAAATCAGCCAGTAAAAAATTGCATGTGGGTAGAGTTTATACGGGACTGCTAGTTTTAGCTTGACCGCAAATGAATCCGGTCTCTAGTTACCAGGGACATGAGGTAGTGACCCGAAGTTGTTTAGGGAGATGACTGGAGAAAGAGTAAGTTATCAGCACGACGTACTACGTCGTGTTCCTTTAGAGTTCAATTTCGCATGCAGGAATAGCATTTAGCTCCATTTCACCCATTCACTGTGGCGTTCGGTACACGCTATTCTGTGACTTCATGCTACTCTGTGACTACTGGCTACTCTTTGACTACTGGCTACCCAAGTTTATTAAGATATGCTAGTCATGTCTTCTTAAGTAAAGACGAAAATCTTTCTACAAATAATTTATACTTATATTTTCTTGAAATATTTCTTGTTATTATTATTAAAATTCGTCAAAACAGTTTAGCGTTTTAAATGAAAATTTAAGAAAAGCAACGAATTCATTATAAAATCTAAAATAAAGCAATATTTTTATTCTAACTTGGAATAAAAATAGTAGTATTGTACATATAAAATCTTTCATAGTCTGAATATTTTTTAAGAAACTAAAAAATAATACACGATTTAAATAACCAATTACCGTGTAAGTTTTAAACATTAATATAAAAACGTATGTAACTAACTATTTTTAAAATTTTTAATTTGATGCGGCGAGTGAATGATTGAATTGTTGCAGTTGGCTGCGATATGTGGCCTGAACAATTTAACTTAAACGGAATTCCCCCGTGTCAAACTTATTTGTTTAGTAATTCACAAAGATTTAGTATCTTTTTTTATAAAGTAACAAAAGATTTATATCTGGAAATTCCGTATAAACATACTTTTAGGGTATAATATGAACAGCGTAGTAGCGTGTAGTGTCAATGAAAGTACAGAATAAGTTTGAGGAATCCTTGAAACCCACAAAATCCCATTTAAGCGGTGGCCCTATATTTGGTGTAGTCCTGAGCCATTTACGTTTTCAGGGTCCTAGTATTATGCAGAGGGGCCTATACCCGAATACAGAATAGGCCTATATAATCAGGGAATTGAAAAAATGCAAACTCCTGAAAACTTTGTGTTATCTTAATAAATGTTTATGTTCTTTCTAGCAAAATTATACTAGGTTTAGTTTTATTAATCCTTCTCATTAAATTCCGGCAAATTCGCATAATTAAATGAAGCAATAACATTTTTGTAGGTTTATTACTCTATGAAATCATGAAAACTCAGTTTAAATCGAAAGGTAATGAATGATCAGCATTTCAAATTAGATGGGAATAAAATCGAAATATTTCTTGTTCTCAATAATGTCCTTGTATTTCACAGAAAAACTAGCAAAGGACCATAAGGATGAAAATGGCCAGCGTTAGGCCCTGGAGCCGCCCTTGTCACTAATGACAACATTTTTAATTGCCTTAGAGGGGAAACAAGTCATACACTTTATTAGCACTGGTTGAAGACTTGTGCTGATTTCTTTTTAAAAACAAGTAGGCCTAATGAATATTTCGGACAAATGTTATTACACACAATGAGTAGAAATCAAGTGCTGTATTGGTCATGGAATGAAGAGACGTGTGCGTGTAAGGAGCTGAGCTTCTGGACCACGCGGAGGCCATCCGAGAAGACGGAGCGGGACGAGCACTCGCGGAGGGAACCACAGCAACGTCCGCCGAGTTTCTCACTCGCGGTGAACCCGGGTTCCCGCCGCCGGGAGTCGAACCAAGGTTGCCAATTGCATGTTTTACAGTAGGGATATTCCATCAGTTTATTTTTTTTTTCAAATAATACTATAAATTTGTACAACACATTGCTATGGTTTTTGTTGAGATAATACTGGGTATTTCTTACGTAAACTGACGCATAGTTTATATTTTAATTGATGATTCATTCATGCATATTTTTTAATCATGGAAAAGATAATGAAATATAAAGTAATTGAACTTTATTATATTGAATATTATGTTTATTAATGTGCGCAGATAATACTGGAAAGCTATTCAGGAAAAGGTTTACAAATTACTTTAACTACTGAAATTACTTTAACTACTGAAATTACTTTATCTATTGGAGATACTGGAACAACACAAAGCATAAATTCCCGAGTAAGAATCTGAACCCAGTATTACTGTCACCACTATTTTTTAGTGATACAGTTGTTTTATTTAAATGTTCAAATTAAAAAATATATATATATATGTAATTTTATATACATATTTGTGTTCCATTTACAAAAAAAAAATCAGTGTAGACTGATTCGTACTGTTTTAACAGTGTCTTGTCTCATATACATTTGTTTATTTTTTTTTTTTAAATTTTCTGACATAAATTTTGAGTTTTCTTTTTCTGGTTCGATATTATACATATCTTTCATCACTCGTGTTTAGTCGCAGTTCCCAATATGGCGATCGCCAGCTAAACTAGTCGATTAAAGAGACATCCTAAAAAAATAATTTATGTTCTCGAGACGATAAAAAAATACATTTCCAGCTTTAACGAGCTGCCCGTGACACGTGTACGCACCACAACCACAACTGTAGTATCAAGAAGGAAACAAGTCTATGCAAGGTTTTCTTCTGTCGGTCTCGAGTCACACTTAATTACTTATCAGGCAGCTTGTTCACAGTTGCAATTAATTTTATTTAGTTGGGAATATATTTTTATCGTTTATGCGTCTTCTCTGCAGCGGAGATCGTCAGCCGTGCCTTGTCATGCGAGATGTCCAAACTTGGGGTTGGTTCATTTGCATAACCAAACTCAATTAACGTCCAAATAAAATACTACTTGCTGGGTTTATTTTCAGCTAAATTACGTGCAATCCAAAGATCTTGATAAAGCACTCAACAGTTCTAAGCTGGCTGCCGAACTCATGCCTGGTTTTGACCTCTCAATTTATTCCAGAAGCTTCTTCGCGTGGTCTTTAGCGTTCGAGAGAAACGCGTTCATGATGTCGCTTGCGAAAACAATACTCTGTGGCGGTCAACGAACATCGAGAAATCTGCAAAACTAGTGTTCAAGGCGAGCGTATTGCTTACTATTAAATCAGTTTATGATGTTGGTAGTATTTTAGCCCATGGCTAATACTATAATTAAAAGAAATTGTTATTAGTTTGTAAATAGGCATACTTAAATTTTCATCTAAAAATTATAATACATATTTAAAAAATCCAGGTTCCTAAATATTTATTTGTAGAGATCCGAATAGTTCTTGGCTTCATTTGGTATCACACTGGAATTCATACTTCTATGTATACTCTAACTTAATTTGCTTTCTAACTGGCTGATTTTGTATTATTTTTTTAACGCCCGTTTATATTGAGCCGACGTGATTCCGCCACTATAGCGCTAGGCTGCAGTTTTTTGGCCATAGCTGAAAAGAAGGCGTCTAAAAATTGTGGCTGATAAATAAAACGTTCATAAATGTTTCCAGTTT
This sequence comes from Bacillus rossius redtenbacheri, assembly GCF_032445375.1. Taxonomy (NCBI): domain Eukaryota; kingdom Metazoa; phylum Arthropoda; class Insecta; order Phasmatodea; family Bacillidae; genus Bacillus; species Bacillus rossius. The sequence goes on along the minus strand of NC_086330.1, from coordinate 263,132,369 downwards.
AACTTTTTACTAAATAAAACCGCGAAATTTCTTAGTGCATATTTATTTGTAACCCTACAAGTTAAACAGTTCAAATTATACATGTTGTTGCAGGGAATATTTAAAATTAAATAATCACTAATATAACGGCTTCTTATGTTCATAATTATATAAAATTTTAAATCGCAAATCCATAACGAAAAATAACTGCACCAATACTGATACATATAGATAGAGATTTTTCGCAAAACCATCTGTTCACTTGTTAAACTGCAATACGGTAGTTATGCTTCAGTAATTTCTGCTTTGTGATTGGCTGCCATTTGCAAGAGAAGCGATTGCCTTATTCAACCAGGCCATCCACTACGCATTTACTTCAGCACAGAATTTTTGAGATTCGTGTTGCCGACAGCGGGCAGGCACCTGGAAGAAACTCAACCAATCACGAAACTCAGGCGTGCTATAATGTTTTAATACACAGCTTGTCTCGAAAACTTTTCGCGAAGGCATAGATGCCTTATTTTTCTTATTTTTAAAATTGGCCGCCTGTACTAGTTTTTTTTGTTTAATCCAATTTATTTTACTTTTCTCGTCATGGCTACCGCGGACTTTCGCGCCGGGAGTTGCCAACTCTACTCCTGGAGCCAGCTAACCTACTGTTAGAAAATCTGTAAAATTCGTGCCTTTATTATTTGAAGGCAGTATATATTGCAAAGGCTTGTACACCTAGACGATCCTCGTCATTGGATCACAAGTTATTTGGCACGCTGCCAAGGGCTAGCAGCTTGTGACCAACCAATGGACAACAGCCGACCAACTCACGTGCGCCACGGTAGTAGCCAATGATCTCAGGACAGCGACTTAATTAAATGTACACGATTATGGAGCCTAGCCCGAGACCAGAAAATAATTAGGTCTACATACGCATAGCAAAGATTGATTATATAGTGTGATATTCTGGTTGTACTAATATGGAAATACGTTGCAAATATTGCTTTGAGAAAATACATGCATGCACGCAACACATCTTGGTTTATAAAATGCGATAAGCAAATATCAAATTTAAAATAATCTCAAACATAAAAATTCCAAAAATTGAACGTATCGTGATCCGTGATACGTAGCAACCATTGTATTTTGTAGTTCAGCAGCTACTGTACAGTTGACATCGCTCGAATACATAAAGTATTATGTGTTGTATCAAGAAGTTGAGTGAACCCGCTAACATTTTCTGTTCCTTATCAATATTAAAATATCCTTAGTCTAAGTTAGACTCAGAAACTTCGGATGCAGGTTAATTTCCAAAAAATAATAATTCTAAATTCTATAAACGTAAGTTTAAAGTACTTAGAAAGACTGCTATACGCCTTTTAACCACAGCTTAACAAACTGGTTTATCGCAAATATATAACGTATTTCAGATGAGACACTAAGCATATGAATAACCTTTATTCGAAGATATTTCAACGACCACCTCCAAACTTGTCGCTACCGTGAAATTATATCTTTGAAATATTGAAAGGTAACATAAAGCTACAAAAAATTAATTGAATGTTTGGATGTGTTTCCGAATTATTTCAATTAAATTATTTTACTACAAAGACCAGTTTGTAACTTGGTAAAACTATCTTTAATTAGAAATTATCCAGACGCGCGGTGTTCCATCTGAAATACTCTCTATTTTTAGCATATTATTTCCTGATGAACCTATCCAGCCTAAGTTATATCGTCTAATTCAGTCTCATTCCGTAAATAATTGACATCGCACAGCTGAATAGACATTATCACGTAACGTATCTTAATTCGACATTTCTCAAAAGTTGTAAAAATGGTATATACATTCTTTGGCCACTGTTTTTTTTCCTAATCCCACCAAGGGTTAGGGAGCGACATAGGTGCGTCTCAGGTGAAGCCTATACGCCTAGTCATTCTGGGATTATCCATGCAGGGACGGGTCGCATGCATCGTGAGCTAGAAGGGGATTGGTCAGCCATGGCAGGTATTGAAGCCATGACTTACTCCACTAACTTAAATCTAGACTATAACTATGGTAAGGTGCGCCCAGGTAAACCTGCACAGACACAAGGAAAACCCTGGACAGATACAAGCTGGATGCAAGGACGTGTATTTATAGTAAGAATATCCTACTGGATACAGAGATGACATGGATGCAGAGTTGGTCAGAGAAGAAAAGAGTCTTCCATGCGGAGATTGGGGCACTTGGACACGAAGTACACTTTCATATTTTTATCCATATCTAATTTTTTTTTTTTTTTTTAATCAGGGACGCAAGTCCCCTGGTGTATTTCTGTCAACAGTGTTCATGTGGTTATGTGGCAGCTGGTAAACACGCACCACTGTTACTGCTTATAAGTAGGGACGGAACAATTTGGCAGGTTCAATGATCTCCAGGATGGCCTCCACGATCCTCTGAACACTTGGGCAAGCATGGTCTGTTATTAGCTGCCGACTCGTGAGGCGTGACGAGGTGTTCGACGCAGGCGCCGGCACGCCTGCGCGTCGCGACCGAAGGATTGTAAGCGCGGGCGGGTGGGAGGGGACAGAGGGGCGTGTTCCCGTGGCCACGCCCTCGGCGGCCTTCGCCAATCGCCGGCGGGCGTCGGCGCACGTGCCGTGCTGCGCGGGTCGGTATCGACCCCCCGGCAGTAACTCGAGCCCGCGACGGCGGGTCGGGTGGCAATTAACTGCTCGCCCCGCGGGCACTCTTCTGTTTACAGCCGGCGCACAGTGGAGTATTTGTACCGAAATCCTGGCCAAAAATATTTTTTTGATTATTTAAAGTCAAACAGTATAGACGACGTTTTGTGAACTATTTATGCAATAAAACACTTAAATGAAGCTCTGTGCACCAAAGAACAACTGGATTCAACAATAAAATAAAAGCAAAGCCTATTAAGTGGAAAGCTATTCACATTGCTGATTCATTTTACATTTACTTCTGTATTCATACCAGTCTTTATAGATGATAAGTTATTTACAAAAATGAGTTCAGTATATTCTCAGCCTTCATTGTAATTTCTTGTGTCTTTACGATGAACGCGCACTGTGTTAATCCGAGTCTTTGGAGCTACAGCTACGGTTCTCCTCTGCTTCCTCGTAATTATATTCAGCTTCTTCATCGCACCCATCTTCGCTTCTTTTGGTAGAACGAATTTCAGCCATCTCTGGCAGAAGAAGCTCCAGAGTCTCGCTGCTATATGGCTTAGTTGTTTTCCTTCGCCTCTGTGTAGAGCAGCTCAAAAAAGGATCACTGGTTAACAGCAGCCTATTGAGGACATCTCTGTTGCACACTTCTCTGTTAAATTTTCGGTAATACTTCGTCCTGTACATCCGGAAATGTTTGTTCCTAGCCTCAGCAGCTTCTTCTGATAGCTGGCCTATAGGCAGAATAGCTTCTTTAATAACTGCAGCTCCGTGCATCAATACTTTGTGCATTGTTGGACTCATGGGATGCCAACTATAGAGGCTCACATATAGCTTGGCTGTTTCATAAGCATACTTATGAAATTTCGTCTCATCAATATGGTGCCCACTTGAAATAGCTTCCAATATTACTTTTAATCTTTTAATAAGTTCAACATTCACGCCAGTAATTCGTGATGCAGTGTCTGGTTCTGCAAAGAAGCGTCTTGATGTGTTCCCATCATTCGTAGTTCCAAATCCTTGCTTTGGAACATCAACCAATAATCCAAGTTCGTCTTTAAGCATTTTTTGAATGTTCTTTTTAGTATCCGCAACAATTCTCTTCTGTTCTTTACTTCTTGCTTGCCAAATGCTAATTGGTATTCTGTATGACAAACACAAAATTGATTCCAAAAACCTGATCCGTGTGTGCAGAGGGGACAGTCCAAACGTTAAAGTATTGGGGTTTTCTGTGAAATCCTTACATAATTTATTAAAATCTTTTGATGTAGATCCACAGATGTAACACCTCATTGTCGATGTCGTGCCAGTTGCAGCATTGCAGACTTTTCCGTCAACCATTGTTAACAGTAAAGTGTGTCGAATCTTCACAGCTCCATGAAAACTTGGCACTTCTGTTTCTTTCAATGTTTTTATTTGTTCCTGAATGTACTTAATTTCATCAAGAGTAACATCTGCAGTTTCATGTACAATACGGATGCGAATTGGCCTACAGAATCTTGTGGAGGAAGGTGTTGGGTTCTGCCATATAATTTTTTTCTCTGTATGGTTATTAGCAATTAATTTTATGGGCACACATGAGCTTTGAAAAATATTGGCATCACTATCAGCTATGTTTTCAAATTTTTGTTTGAACTGTGTTTGCTGAGAACCATCGCACCCCCATTTTGAGGTTAATTCCAAATTTTGTTTTTCTTCTGACGACAGTACCTGTAACACTTCTTCTAAGTATTTGCATAACCTTGAAGAGGTGTGATCCAATAAAGACTGTAACTTAACTTCTGCTTTTGTTTCAGAAACGACAATGGAGTCTTCGCTTGGGTAACATTCTTTTTTTGCTTTTGTGAGCAGTGAATAGCAAGGGTAAACATTTTTGTTTGCACTATAAATTACTTGATATTGCTGTTTTGTTAATTCCGCTTGAACAAAAATAGACAATGCTTCTGAAGGGTTGTGTTTTTTTACTGAATTTCTGTTTGACAATAGATTTGTTTTAATTTTACTAGCCCTTGTTGGAGTCTCAGTGATTTTTTTCATTAAATCAGCAGCATCAGAATTTCCTGAAACTCTGTGATTCATTGATGCAGCATATGTTAGTTCTTCAGGGGTGAACTGTTGTCTGAGTTCTTCTGTTTTCCTGCGTTTTGTCCTCTCACTTGACTCAATGAAGTCCTTCGTAGGACGACCGCGACCTGAGGTAGTTGATGAAAAGTTGGGCACCTTAATGGTATGCGATAACCATTTACCATTGTTCTGGAGAAACCGTTCCTCTTTGTTATTAGCTAAAGACCACCTTTTCTTAAAATCAGCTTTAAAATACCTGAGTAAGCGACTTAATGACTTTCTCTCATCTTCTGGGCACTTTGTTATGTCAGCTACTCTGTGTTCCATTAAATGAAGCTTTTCAACAATGGACCTGTTTGGAGAGTCCCGGAGTAGTTCATATAATGACATTCTTGTAAATTCCTTTTCCATGTTCGGAACCTAAAACAAAATGAACTAATATTTATGACTGTAATTAATTATGAAATAAAGTTTATACTTACATATTATTTTAAAAAATTATCTAAATCTTATTTACGGTTTATATTAGTATAACGTAGGCAATCACTTAAAAACCGATATCTTAAATCTTATCTATATCACGATAAATATAAATGTATAAGATTTTTAATAAATCTGTGTTAACAAAACCACATTTCCTATCACATTAATATCTGGATAAGAAGCATGATTGGGACAAAGAAAATAGTAAACGCACAGAACTTTGAAAGTGAATGTTGATGGGAATATGTCCACTCCGAAATTAAGAGAGGAGCATCACATAGGGTATTTTCCTCAATTTATTTTCTAATTCCCAGTCTCCAACACGTGCATATCTCAGCACTGATGAATCAACTGGCTCATAATATTAATTTAAGCACAAATATTGAATAGCAACTTGTACCTAGTTCTGTAATAGTTTTATTAGAATTTACTAGCGGTTCAAAACGTTTGGTAGGGACTGTAATGTTATTATTTCTTATTTAATAATGCTGGCAATGTATTACAAATACAAGAGCTATAATAAACCAAAGTAAAATTACTTTTTCCGGTATCCTTTGATAGGCAACAGTCAAATTTGTTAATCTGAAAACTATTGTAAAAATCCACACCAATGTTTAAAATTAGTGTTAAATAAAAATGGCAACTACATGCGGGAAATTTCTCTTCTGGTATTGAAGCTTAGTGGGAAACGTATTAAGAATATGTTAAAACGACAGCCCGACAAGGCCCGACACACATTCAAAAAGTCTCTTGAAATCATAAATTTTTTCTAACCTTTCTAATACACATTTTGTCCTAAGTTTGTTATTTTTTATTACGGCACTTAAATAATTTTTCACAATAAAATATACATTGAAATGAAACAGTTACCTTATTTAACAGCTGTACGAAATTTCATGACAATATGTCAATCCTAACAGCTAGTAGAAACACGTATGTTGAAGAACACGAACGGTGAACTCTCTAGCACAAGCACGTCCGCACACATAGACATCAACTCTTCAACTAAGCATAGCAGTCACCGGATATGACTCATGGTACCAAAATAGACCCTGCTCGACGCGCATGTGATTAGGCAACAAGAAAATACCATTTCTGCTGTGACTAAACGAAATATTTTTTTTTCTTTTTTGGCCAGGATTTTGGTACAAATACTCCACTGTGCGGCGCCGTAATTAGCAGTCGCGGCACGCCGGCCCCAGCGGCGCGTGGGTCGAGGGAACTCAGCTGAACTACCTCAGAGACTACGAGAGCACTCAAGATATCCGGGCGGTGTCTGTTTGAGCAAACTATTCAAGAATGCGCTGAGGGCGGATAAGTGGTTCTGTTGCCGAATTTAATTACTGAACTGTATTTTTAGAATGGTAAAAACTACCCTTCTAAAAACACTACGTGTTTTAAGAGTAAATTTTAGGCATACAACATTCGGTAGACACCTTTATCTTCATTTCACCGCCATATAATATTATGGACACCGCTCAGGTATCATACATAGTTGGACTATGCGTCTGTCCACATCCTTGCGCTTAGAGGCGGCACCGCGCTAGAAGCACCAGCGAGCGTCTCGCTAACACAGACACACCCCTGTGTAGGCGGGACCCTTAAAGAAGAGAGGACGGAACCGGGAGAACCCTGGCGGGAATACAGTCCGTATCGCCTTGGCGGGGCGATGCGATGATATCCTGCAGCTTCACGCTCTACTTTACAATCAGGCTGCCCTGCAAACACCTCTGTGCTTTCTTTGAATGTTTCTTACAATGGGGCAGATAGTTTTTAAATCTTTCTTTTAGACATATGCTATTGTAATTACACTGAAGGTCATAGATACACCTCAGTCCGCTTGTGCCTGATGACGGGAACAGTTCTCTGTTCCCGAAACATCGCCACTGTTGTCTTAGAAAGAAAGCATGCTGTGTTCGTCTGTGCTGTCGTCTTATCCATAATATCTGCTGTGTCACACCGCTGGGTTGGCCTTTGAGCCTCTGTGTTGTCGTTGTCCTTCCCAGATTACCTGTTTAGTAGGAGCGTGGGGTTGGTCTGTTTGTCACCGTTTTCTCCAAGAAATATTTTTTTGTCTCTATTGCAACTGTCTCACGTGTTCAGCCCCCTGTGTTCGTCTGGGCTGTGACGTTTTTACTGACTGTCTCCTTCCACGGTAATCTGTGTGCAGTCTGTGTGTATACATTTTGACATCGGCTGAGTTTGGCTTCTATGCGTATTCATCTTTTCGTCCGTTATTTAGGTTTATATATGAAATACCGAGTAACTAGCGACGGAAAGTGTAAAAAATATATTTTAATCATTTTTTTGTTTTTACATGTTGTGAATGGGTAGGATTGTGAAAAATTTGCGTTATCACGTGGCAACAAACCTAGGAAAACGACTGCGAAAATTCAAAATTTGCTTTATTTATACTCTTAGATTGCGTGATAACTATAACTAGTCCTACTATAAAAAATAGGCTGGCTTAAACTTAAAAAAAACTAAACGCTCTATTTATGCTAAATAAAATATTTTAAGCAGATGCTCCTAAATACTTATTCCGTTTTTCAATTTTTTTCTTCATTTTGTAAGCCTCAACCAGGATGTTAGACACCAACGGTCTACAAAGATAAAACAAAAACTCTTATCAAAAAACATTGGGTCTCTAATTCTCAGACACGTAACCCAGGAAATACTGAATAAATGTGTGAGTGTGTGTGTTAAAGAGTATGATATCATATTAAAAATTTAATTTTAATTTTTAATTTTTTTAAACTATTTTTAACATGTTTTTGCTTGTATTTAATTATATTTGAATATTATGTATTAAAAACAATATTTAATATGTTTAAATTTTTATTTATGTTATGATTTTTTAATGTTTAATACGTTATTTTATATGGTTTATGTTAGTAGACTACTAAACTTGGATTCATCAGTAATGGCTGTAATTTGTTATTATTTATTGTATAATTTCTTAAATCCTAGATATAACTTATTATACTTTTATTTATGTCTCGTGGTTAGTGTAAAAGAATACTTACAAGCCTTAACATCGCCAAACTGAAGTAAAAATAAATAAATAAATAGACTGCGAACAAAAGCATGGCCTCTGACAATGCATTACGTGTTGTTCGACACATCCCGAAGATCTAGGAGCCAATATCAGACATACAGCGTGTTGTTTAGTAAACACGGAGGGTGCGAAGGGGAACAGCTAATCAAGTTTCCTGTCGTGGGAACTTTACTGATTGAGCGCACTGGCCAGCTCGGTGTGATCGACAGTAGCTCATAGTTATGTTAATAAATCGCTCACCGAGACGTGAAAATATTCTTAAAATAAATGCTTCAACTTGTTTCAAATTGTTTCATTTGTGTCACTTTTGCCTGTGGCATTGGGTAGAAGCAATATATAGTTACTAAGTTCATTCCAAGTGTTGTTATTGCAAGCCCGACTGATTGCAAACTTTATACGGTAATCTATACCGGGTAGGTTCACAACCCTCTTTAGAGTCTTCTTCGTCTTAGATTTTCTGGGGAGAAAAAAAAAGGGGGGTGTGGAAATGGAGCTGTAGAAAATATACAAGGGTAAAAAAACTACAATATTTATTCAGTTAACAGTACTAAGTTTGGATGAGTATTTTACATTCTTGAACAATAAATAAACTCGAGCAATAATCACTGTATTTTGTAAACAGAACTGTGTTCTTACAGGAAGATGACTTATGGTTAGGACCTCAATTATTTCTCGAATTCCTTTCATTCAGGCTAGACTCAATCTACCTTTATATGATAAGATTTTAAATAATGCTTATTGACTGATATCAAGGTCACATCCTTTGGCGGGTAACACGTGATTGGGTAACCACTTCTCCTAGTTTGTAAGTGGCTCAGGGTCGCCTGGGTGTGTCAAGGGCTCTGCAGTGCAATCACCAACATGAAGCAGATGTGCATGTGCTTCAAGTCTATGCTCTGCTGCTCAATGGGGCTGTGAAAATGTGACTATACAAATGATTTTAAAAAACTGGACCCGGGGGGGGGGGTGAAATACTGTCGCACTAGATTATGCTTGATGGTTATTTTCCAACAGGTATAAGGGAAGTAGAGTCTTTGTTTTACGATAATAATTTTTTTTAAATAACTTTTTGCATATAAAAACTTATATTTTTTAATTTAACAGAAATATTCATGTAAAATAACATATATTTTTTAATTTGTACATTCAATTTGAAAAAAATTGTATCAAAATAATGTTATCTGTATCTAGTAATACTGTGTTCGGATTCTTGCCCAGGCATTTAAGCTTTGTGTTGTCCCAGTACCTCAAATAGTTAAAGTTATTTGTAGATCGTTCACTCAATAACTTTCCAGTATTAACTGCGCACATTAATATGGAATGTTAAAACCACATAAAGTTTAATTATTGAATGTTCAATTATCATTTCCACGGTAAAAAAAAATTATGCTCAGTTTTATCTCGAAAAACGTATTTCATATATGAAAAAAAAAATAGTCGTGTGTTGCACAAAGTTACAATTGGTATATATCTTGCAGTATTGCAAACTATTTCTAAGCACCAGGTTTCCAAAGGAAGTTTTTGTAAAATTACAGAAATTTGTTTTTGTTTGCTGTATCTATGCATGCCAGCACCACCACAATCACCCTAGCATCCACACACTCGCCGAGCCAACACCGCCATATCGTCAGCTCGCCTTCACTCCGTGGTTCCCCGACCCCGCACAGCTCGTCTCTCCGCTCAAGTCTCACGATCCCACAGACCAACTGTAGAGCCGCGCATCACTCGTAGATCATGTAGGATATACGTCTCGGGAGGCACCATTGTCCCACCAGGTCTGAGCAATGTCCACCCACCTGTCGTCCTGCCGACGTTTCTGCGGCAATACCTTCTGTAGTAGTGTCGCTTAAAGTGATTTTGCTTCTGATACTTCGTGTTTTTTCACATGGTAACCATATTTAAACTTTATAAAGGTGTTTTCTACTAAGAAATTCCTTATTTAATGTTTTTTTATGAACCTAATTACAAATTTTTATATCATTCCTAGAATGAACTGAAAAGCATGAAACATTTTCGTGAACAGTTTTTTGATTACCCATTCGTACGTAGGTGACCTTCGTCTTACATTTATTTATTAATTCATTTATTTTTAGTAGTTCCATCGTTAAATCAATAAAAAAATGTGTTTTTCAAAACTCTGGAAAACTTTGTTTTCTGTGGTTTTGGCAAACCCTAATTTTTATTGATTAATGAATGAGATATATTAAAATTAAATAAAAAAACGAACGGTAAATACGAATGATTAATCCAAAAATGTATTCCACGTCATATCCTGCTTTCAGTGCAAGATAGGACTGACATAAAAATTTGTCATTATGTTCATAAAATCCTTTAAATAACAGCGTTTTTATTAAGTATAAGAAGCTTTTTATAGACAATAAAATGTGGTTATATTACCGACTTCTTTAAAGTCATGTGAAGAATCATAAATAATAGAAGAAAAATAAGTAGTATAATACACCCTTAATCCCCATTGATACACACGCAGGTAAATTCCCTGACCATGAAAGGGGGAGGGGTGGGGACAATATATTGGGCTCTGATTAATATTCGCTTTGTGATGATTCTGTCTTGATAATTCAAGTTACAGTATGTTACCTATATTTTGAGGTTAATTATTTCATTTTTATTTTTTTCAACTCAATTAAATGTGTGCTATATTGAAGGGCCATTTCTTTAGGTGCGATGAGAGTAAAATTACAAGGCCTAATTTCAATACGTTTTCGTAAAACTTTTCTGACGCGAAAAGAACAGAGAATAGGTATTTGGCCAAAAAATATATAAAGAAAGCACTATGCTATATACGTTGCTGGGCTCGTTTTCGTACTCCTCTTTGTGGGATGATTCATCCCTCGCCAAATAAATAAATAAATAAATAAACCAAGAGAGATGGATGAACTAAAGAATAACACAGAGTGTTTGCGCATGCGCTTGTTTCAGAAAAAATATAGCTATAATGTACAGTCATCTGTGAGTGCGTTAAATTTTGTATTTGCTACCAGTGCGCTCGCGTTCCTCCTTGTTCAACCAGCAGCGTAGAGAGTGCTGTTGATACAGTCCCTGCATTTCCCGCATATATAGTGCTACCTGTAATGAATTTCATATTTCGCTCAGAGATTTGGCGAGTTCCAAATGACAGAACTGTTTGAAAAAAATTGTAAAACGCAAAGTTTTTCTTTATGGCTTGAGTGTTTCAACAGTAGGTAATATTTATTGTTAATTAATAATTATTGATTTATCAATAGTTATTGATAACTTGAGCAGTTATTTTGAAGTGAGTAATAATTTTGTTAATTCGCGTTTGATAAGAAAATAGTCACTTCTCTCTCTCTCTCTCTCTCTCTCTCTCTCTCTCTCTCTCTCTCTCTGCCGTTTTACCTCTTACAATAGGTATACTTACTTTCGAGTCGAGGTTTGAATTGTCAAAATAAGTTTCACTTCTACCACGTGACCGGAGTTACACGCGCTCTTTTGTTCATATTATAATGTTCTGTAGGCGCTGCACTTTCTGAATGAAGAAGACAGCGTGACGCTGTGATGGAGAGGCGCGCTGGCTGCAAGGAAGCTCGTACAGCACTCGCAATGTTCGTGAAGCACGCCTGCCTCTCACGCGTGCTGCGTGCACAGCTACGAGGACAGGCGACCAAACAACACTCATGTGATTTTATTCTGTCTCACATCGGGATATTGACCAATAGAAATTCCAGGAACTTTTATAAAATGAAATCGCGGTTGCTACTTCAGATGCGGACGGGAAAAAAAATATCGCCAGTTTTGTAACCCGGGGCCTCTGCATGGCGAGTTCAGTGTCCTCAATGCATCACGTCGCTTCATTGGTCGGCCTGTCAGCATTCCGCGTGAACCACCAATCATGTTAGCGCAGTGAGTGTCGATCACACGGTGCGATTGAACCTCGCCTGTCCGCCCAAGAAGTGACGTGGGATGTCATTCTTTCTTAATAATCACTGTATTTTTTGTTTTTTATTTTAAATATTAAATTTAAAACTAAGTAAAAATTTAACGATTAATGAAACTTTAGATTGGTCAAAACGAGCGAACGAGCAGCTATTTATCGAGTTAATGTGATTAGTTTTGGCTGTTAGGCAAACTTTTTTTATTGTAAAAACCAACATAATTGTATAAACTAAGATGATAAATTCATAAGTTAAGGGCATGTTAGTAAATGCAAGGGCAGCCTACTGAGTCAATCTTGTTTCATTAACAGAATTCTCAAAAAAACTGAAGTCTACAGCAAACACACGAACCAGATGACACTGTTTACGACGGAACCCGCAAGTCGGGGAAGTCTGAGAGTATCTCCTTGTTGGTGACTACGAAGAACTGTGCGGTCTTTAGAGGCGCTCCCGTCGCTTAATGCTACAAGAGTGCAGGCAGCGAGCGAGTTGGCGGCCGAGTGGCCGGCTATAGTCCGTCCCGTCTCGCTTGTCTGAAATTTGAACTTTCTGAAAAGTAGCACCAACGCCACTGTTGCTCTGCGGACAGTGTTTTAAAACTACTTGGTGTGGTTGTCAGAACTCGCACTGTGATTTTTTTTTTAAGTGAAACTTTTTTGCTGAAGGGGCTAAAGTTATCTAGCGTTAAGAAAATTCCGATCGCATGAGGGGAGTAGCTAGGTACGTGGTGGGGGAACCGGATGAAGAGGGGAGTACGTCAGCAGCGACGCCACTCCAACTAGAGGTGTAAAAGTAACGAAAAAATGTGTACCCGTATGTATTCGTTACTATAACAATAAGTACTCGTTACTTTCGTATCGTTACTCGTTACTTCTGATACCGCATAACATGGCACATTCTATGTTATGTAACAGCAACGAATCGAGTCGTATTTCGTACGCGTACAGTATGACGTCGCGTAAATAAAAATAAATCTAATATAAACAATTAAAAATATTTGATAATTAACAGCTTTTGTTAACCAAGAAACAATTAACTCTCATTAGAGCGGCTTTATTATAATATATATTTTAAGATAAGAACATAAAACGTGAAAATACGCGATAATTAAAAACAAAAACATACATATTTATAATTTGTAAAAAATACTTTCTTACGTTGTTTCTGTTCGAATCTAAATCTTTGTCTACACACACAATACCTTTAATAAACAGTAAAAAACTTGGACGACGAATTTCCAAATTATACTTTTATTAATAAACAAACATCGTTCTTTGTAACGAATAAGCGCGCGCATGCGTGAAACATACGAAAGATGCGAGTAACGAAATGCATTCGTGTGTAACGTTTCGTTACTCGTTACTAGATGCCGCACCCGTTACTCAGTAACGAATACATACGGTTTGCTACAGCTCTAACTCCAACGCATGCGCTAGCTTTCGAAAGTTTAGACCGCTGTACTGTGGGGTGGCGGAGGACAGGTACATAGCGGAGCATGCTGTATGCTAGTTGTAACGGAAGGAAGGGGAGACGGCAGGGGAGAGGTAGAAATGACGCAGCAGTGATGCTAAGGAATCCTCGTAACACTGCTTGTGTTTGTTTACTCTTCAGTTTTCGTAACGGCTAACGATTGAGGCTATTATATTTATTTTATCGTATTTAAAGTATTTGTAATTTATTTATTTGTGTAGAAAAGAGTTGTTGAGTTGTGCAATTAACTTTAAAAGTATAATTCATTTATATGTGAATAGTGTAATTGAAAATGTAATTAACTCATAATCCTTTACAACTAAGACCGAAGTTTCACTTCTGTTGGCCATTAAATTCCACGCACACACATTTTTTTTTTTTTTTTTTTTTTTGTAAATTGAATAGAGATATTCATGTAAAATTATAGATATTTGTAAATTTGTACATTCGAATGAAAACAACTGCATCACAACAAAAAAGTGTTCGCAGTAACATAGGTTCGAATTCTTACCCTTGCATTTATGCTTTGTGTTGTCCCAGTACTTCCAATAGTTTAAAGTTATTTGTAAACCGTTCCCTGAATAGCTTTCCAATATTAACTACGTACATAAATATATAAAATTAAACAAAATAAAGCCCAATTATTTATTGTTCGAGTATCTTTTCCATGGGTTTAAAAAAATCATGCTTGACATCTATTTAATTAAATATAAAAATTATATGCCAATTTTCGTATCTCGAAAAACTTATTTCGTGCACGCAGTAATAACCAAAGCCGTGTGTTGTACAAGTTGCAGTATATATTTCTTGGTAACTGGTTTCCAAGGGGATATTTTGTAAACGCACAGGAAAAGCTGCTCGACCCGGACTCTACCACTCACTGCTCCGTGGAGCACGCGCGCCATGCGTCACCCTCGCGAGACGGGAACTGCGAGTGGTAATTGTGCGTGGGAGGAGCGATGGTCGCACGAGGCCGGACCAACACGGCAGCCTCCGGGAACCACTGAGTGGCCTGGCGGGACCGCTACTCTGCGCACTTCTGCACGTCGCTCCACGTCTCAGTTGTGTGGTCGGGTCACTAGTAGCGCCTTCCTGTGGTACATTTATTTCAACATTGGGCAAACAAATTAAAAAAAACACCGAACAACCTGTTATTTTTTGTTCAGACCAGTTTTTTCTTTAACCAGCATATTAGTTATTTTGGTTCCCGGCATGTTCAAATGAAAGCCATACCTACCACATACCGCTTGCTACCACTCAGGTTGAACAATAAAGTTATAACATCAAAGCACTAAAGTCCGGTAAATCTACACATCTAACTGGGATTTAAACCACAGAAAGGGTATTTTCCCACAGTCGGTTTTTTCCCACAGAATAGGACTTTTTTTTAATAATGAATTTATTTATTTCCTCTTTTTTACCCATTGACTAAAATACATTAATTAATTTAATTTGAGAGGAGTATTTTGCTTAGGTTTATTTGACAAGTTATTGAGATAATTCAAATGATAAGACCTTGATTAGTATATAATTTTTTGTTCTTGTAAATTACAATAAACAAAAAGAGCAAACTATTGTTGTTATTGAATTTAAATGTTTTAATAAAATCTATTAAAAAATACATTTAAAAAAAAGATTTAGTTTAGTTATAGAACTTAAATCAGCCAACCCTGATTTATTAGATCGTTTCGTCCTTTTGTGTGTTATTTAGACATTTAAAAAGGCTGTATTCGCGATTCTTTTTTCAAATATGAACAGTTTGGAAGATCGTTTTGTAAATAGGTTAAAGTACGGTTATCTTATAAAGGTTTTTGAATAAAAAATGTTAACCGAAATAAGTCAAATGCTTTAAAGTAAATTGAAAACAATAATGATATAATACTGTTAGTGACTATGTTCACTCTCAACTTTACTAAATCTAAAACAAAAAATTACGATTTTTTGTGATTTGAAATTAAATATACATCTCATAATAGTCATACAAGACATATTGTATGCATGCTCAATGCTTAAAGAAATAACATTCTTAACTTATAAAGTAGTTTTTGTGAGATTAATTAGAAGAAATCTTTTGTATTGCTTATTATGTAATTGTTTCCTGAAGACATATCAATCACCTCCATATTGGACTTATAGCCTAGGCCTCTACTATATTTATTCACAGTCTAATATGAACATTGGTTTTATTTGAAATATAAGGTGGAGGTCACCCTTGCGAAGAGCAGTGAAGTGGAGAGGGTGAGTGATCTTGGCGAGCGATAGCGGGCGACGAGCGACGGGCTTCGTCGGAGACGGTACGGTGTCACGACGCGGCGGGCGAGTGAGTAGTGCGAGGCAGTGTGTTGAGACCGAGGTCCGTGGTAAGGGACAAACAATAGACGTCTCCACTGTTGATCTGAGCTCTGGTTGGGAGTGTAAATAATGGACTTATTAAAGTGCGATAAAACCGGACAGACATTCAAATTGTTGTAATTTAGGGGAACAAATTGTTCATAGTAGTTAGTAGATAATTTCTATTTAAATAATTTGGACTAGCCTTTCCGAACCTGAAAGTTTCCACTGGGAACAATATACAATACTTAATAAGTAAAAGTTTTTAAATATTGTTTTTGACCCAAACAAATGACATGAAAATACAACTACCTATCTTTGGGCCAGCATTGGATTTTACGTGTAGCTACTATTTTGGGAGCGTTCCAGCCATTTCCGCGATATTTCTTTTGATTAATAACCGCGCAAAGCATTGCGAATGGAAGAAATAGTATATAAAATATAATGTACTGATAAGTTACCTTAGGTTTGTGTATCTGTTGTTTAGATATTTAAACATTCTTAAGTAGCTCAGAAACACTTAAATGCAATACATTTTTTGTGCACCTTTGTTTATAACTTTCTTCTCTTTGCATTACATAGTGCAGTTTTTGTTTGAGAGAGATTTTACGTTATATGGCTCAACCAAATAAATAATATATATAGCTTCAAAACCCTAATCCTTTTATCGGCTTGGCCCAGGAGTCAGGATTTTCGACTCTATTGACCAAAGCGAGCTACAAGCTCAGCGGGCTGGCATAGGCGTCGACTCAAGTGAAGGGCTGGAAAGAGAAAGAAAAAGGCAATTTTTCAACGTGATTGAATTTGGTTTATGACTTCAACCTGCATGCCATCCATTTATGTACAGTATCCAACATAAAGCATGATTTGTTGCTAATATGAGTTCAGCTAACTATCAGTATCGTTTTTTTCTCTATTTAATTTCCATGGCAAAGTGGAGTGGGACGACATTTATGTCTGAAAGTATCAGCAATTGGTTTATTTCTGATCCCGGGGAAGTATACCTATGTTATAAGTAAATTTGTAAGTAATTTTAAATAACTTTTCGTAGGCCGTGAATCAATTTCACAGCTCATGTAATAATTTTTATGTTGTTCAAATGTGGATTCGTTGATTAGTGATTTCCAGTGCTAAATTGGATGGTGTTATGCACAAATGAGTTAACCAACAAAAGGAAAAAAAGTTATTGAAATAATTGTGTAGGTAAAATTACACTTTTAATTGAGCTAAATTTGTTTAACCGACATTCCTTGCTACTATGCCATCTTGCGACCAAACATTCAACGCACTGCCACAATACCGGTTATTGTGTGTTCAACTTTGAGCTCAATTTACTCAGTTGAAAATGTTTGTGGGTTGAACCATTTTTACATAACACCATCCAATTAGCGTTATTTTTCATCACCTGAGTAGAATCAATTTTCTTGTACCCGCCAAAGGATATGGCCTTGTTGTCGAATAATAGATATACTAAAATTTGAATTTTTATAGGCAAATGAGTGAAATTAATCCAAAAAATAATTGCCGCTTTTACAAATACGCGACTCTGCAATTTTTGTAACTGAAGTACACACACATACATATGTATATATATAGCCTATATATTAGGCCCTGAATCAAAATGAAAGTTGTAGGCATTATAAGCACTGCATGCAATTATTTGTTGTTTCCGATGTTTGTGTGGCAAGTTGTCTATAGCGTGTCTCATGCTTAGACTGCAATGTGCATTTTAATGGGCATTTACTCTCTCTTCAATGCTCGGTTTCTGCCATTAGCGATGTCTGTGTTTCAGTATGATATGTTGTCAGATCTACAGCATTGAAGCAAAATATTGTAAGATACAACTTTTTAATATAATGAACCTTTTTATTTATTTTATGTGTAACATATTTAGCAGAGAAAATTTGGAATGAGGATTTTGGAAAAAACATTTTGCTGTTATATTTCATCAAGACCATCATCATATATTATTAATTATTTCTTTCTAAGAAGTAGTAATTGATAGACGCCATTATGTTTTAATGGTTATTTTCAACCATTGTTAATATCATTAAATTTTATTTTGAGCATAGCACACACTTAGCATTGGATTATTTCTTTCGACAGAATGACTACAACTATGATAATATTGTCAAAAGATACTAATTTAGAGTCTTAAAAATTAAAAAAGAAACAGTTAAAATATATATAAAAGCAAATTTTTTAACATTAAAAAGCCGGGTAGTGACAATCTGGCAACAGTGGTCGCCATTTACTCTGTACTGCAATCCAAGCATGAGACAGACTATATAGTTCACAGGGATGAAAGCCACAACCACAACCCGAACCTTTCCGAAGTTTACCGAAGTAAAATGTTAGGTTAGGTCAGACTAGGTCAATAAAATAAATGATAGTTCTTTGGTTGGTTCCCCGGAAGGGAAGGTTAGGTTAGCGTTATCTAAAACACTGCATGGCCGTTGTTGGCAATGTGGTGGGAGGGGGGGGGGTTTTCACGAGCGATCGGCAAACTTCGGAGAGCGTCGGAAGCGGCCGGCCATGGAGAGGGGTTGGGAAGGAGAGGGAGTGTGACGCGCCGCCCCCGCGCTTGCCCCGCAGGCGCGCAGGCCGCAGCTGCGCCGGGACGCCAGGGCGCCGGCCCGCCCCCCAGATGCGCCTCCACGCCGCAGCAGCCCCGCCACGTCCGAGCGGCGACTATGCGCGCTGACCCAGGCGCCCAGGCGGTGCTCGTCGCGGTGAGTCGCTCTTCCTCCGGAGACCGGACAAACTCGCGGGTTCTGAACCTGCACCTCAACAGCAGAACTATCATATCACAGGCCAATATGTCCAAGTGTGCTGAGAACTGAGGAGTCTATTCTAGAGGGCATCGACTCCGCGAATTTTTCCGGTCTCTTCTTATCACTTATCAGTTATTAGGCTTCCTCCAGTTTTTCCTTTTTTTTAAAGACTATTTCTGGAAATATGTGTGCCTGTTGGAACCAAATTCCGGTATATGCTTTGTGGTGACAGTCAATTATCTGATTGGTTTGTTGGTACCGTACACCTGTTGCCTCTCTCGCTTTACGTGAAATACTTTGAACGTTACGTTTTTTAAATCTTATTTCTGTAATTTCGATGTCTAGTTAAAAAAAATTAGCATTACAAAGCATTATTGTTATTTTTGACTTCGTCCCTTCTTTCCAAAGCCTTTTATACTCCGTTTTAATAAATCATTTGTTAAGTGTTTTACAGACAAGGGTCCTTTTTTATTTTAATGATAGTAAATATTAATATGTTTTGATTGAGCGAAGAAAAACGTCTTTGCGCGTTTTTTTTTTTGTTAAGTGGAAAACATCTACTTCAAACTAAAACTATTTTGCATTTTGATAAAGTTTTCTAAATAGAACACATAGAAAATGGGTTTTGTCACGGAAGTGAATTTTGTGTTCAGTTCATTAAAAAAATCTGTGGTTTAGTTTCATGCGGAACTCAACTAATTTGGTACGTTCAATGCTCATACCACCTTGGCCTTGAGTCCACGCATTTTGACATCTATTACCGACTGCCTTAGGCTAGGTATCTTGCCTTGTGTAGCCACAGAATTGTAAACGAGTGTTGTACAGCAGTTGTGACATAATAATGGAAATGCTAATATTTAAAATAGAGGATATTCTCCATTTATATGCTTTTGACATTCATCATTGTTCAATTTAAGATATAAAAATAAAATTAAAGATACATTTCTGTAATATTAGTTATTTAACTCAGAACTTATCATTCCAGTATAAAATACAGTATAGGTAACAGTCGTCATCACAGAATAATTTTTTATAAGATGTAAATTCATCTAAATTTACGAAGAAGTTAAAATAACTAAATGGTAAATAAATTTTACACTTTAAATTAATTAATTTTTTTACAGAAATTAAAATTTTCCACGAATTAGCAAATAGCACTTAATTTCAACACGGAAAGTTTCAATCCTGTATAATTGTTGCTGGGCGCTAAGGGCGACACCGGCTCGCGCATCACACGCTTCTTCGCCTCTACGCACCAGACGCCGTCCTGGCATGCAGTCTTCATGTCGGTAACGCTTCTGTGTGATTTCAAGTGGTGACTGTCATTTTGTTGTGGAATACTTAAGCTATAGGCTTCTTCTGCGTGTTAAAGAAATTCTTGCAGTGATATCTGCACAAATTTTTATTCCCAAAACTGTAATTGAAAACACCTGTTTTACCCTTTTCGCTCTCAAAAAAAAATTCAACTGGGGCTCGAAAATGCTATTCGTAATCACTTTTTTGGAATTGCCAATAATTTTGGAGTGACGAGAATAATTTAATTTAACTTATATATATATTTAAGATACATTAGTTTTTTTATTATTTAATGAACGAATTTAAAACATAGTACTCATATTCTCAAATACCCCGGGCTCAGATTCGTGCATTATCATTCTACATAATATGTTCCATAGTTTCCCGATATTATCCCAGCTATTAACTGGAATACATTCTAACCAAAGGCATGACAGATTTCTTCCTCGGTTTCCCTGAAATGCCTTATGTATATCTCTCTGTATAAATTACCTCGTTTATTGTTTTAGTGATAAAAACATACAATATGGATGAATATTTCTTTCTAGATTCTAGAGAATTTTTTTATGTTAGGTATTTATTTAATTATTTTAAAATTATGTGTTATTATATTACATATTTTATTATGTGGTATTATGTTACATATTCTATGTCATTTTTATTTCTTAGTGCTTTTACCTGTATATTGCATTTGACGCAGAGCGAAATTCCATATAAAACAATTGCAATATTTTTTTCTAAAAGCAAACTTTGTCACAACATATATTTTGTGTTTTGTAAAATGAATAAATTCAGAATTATTAAGTGTTAAGAGAAAACATTTTGGAAAACATTTAAGTCATTCCTACATTTTATTTTATGTTTTCACGGCTTTACAATAAAGCGAGAGATAATTATATTTGCAAGAAAAAAAATATCTTAAACGTGACTTTCGTGCGAAACTAAGAAGTCACGAGTTCTCTCATGACATTTAAATACCAGTTTATTATTGTTAGTATTTAAGTTTCGTAAAGCAAATTTGAGTTACTTATTCATTTTATACTATAGTATTAATGATAACAATTAAAAATGTATTATATTGTCACTAAGAATATATTATATTAAGATTATACGTAGTTCCAAATTTAAATTACTTTCGTCTAAAAGTATACTCATTATACTGCAAAAAGAACTGTTGTCTGGGTTTTACCATCAATTTATGTTTTGAGACTAAACAAATATTTTTAAAACATTCAAATGTTATTAAATCCGTATTTACACAAATGAAAATAATATTGCTCTATGTTCTCCATCGAAAATTTAAGCTAAGCAGATTGCAATATTCTTTGTCAATACGGTTTTAATTTTCATATATTTTGCTTTCAACAACTATCGACTTCATCGCTGCTACTACCTGGGAAGTGTATGCCACCATCATCCATAGATTTCACCTCTGACACTGAACTTTTGCTAGGGATGAGAATGAATAGGAACTGGCTTCAAGTCCAGGCAACGTTTGTAAATCTTGAAGTTTTGATTTATTAACATCTTTACTTTATTGGTTCTTTCCCTTGAAGCTGCATCTTTGATTACTTTTTTTCAGTGGAAAAACATAAACCCATTTGAACTCAAACAAAATGCCATTTTGATGAATGCGAAACACTACATACAGACTGTTGCAGGTCACCTACATGTGTGACCTCTCGTACATTATAGGCAGTTTACTTAAATTGAATTATGAGTGGAGTCCATATGTTTAGTTTATATAAAAAAAACAGATATTTTAAGGGACATAGAGTGTTTTTTATAATGAGGATTGACATGATCTATTTTTGTATAACTGCGTAATTTTCAAAGCCCGGTAACTTCTTTCTAAAGGTTGATTTAGCCAACACTGGATCAACAAGAGTATGGCAACTAACCACCACATGTCGCTATTGTTATACAATTTTTGTAAAAAAAACTTATAAGTGCTATTTAAATACACTTTAATACCTCAGTTCTTCATAAAATCTCTATACCTAGTGCCTGTTAACAAATGAGCTTCTGGCGATACATAATGTTCTTGAATGAATTGTCCCCGAACAATGACTGACACAAATGTGGAAAATTAGTTTTTATTGGAATAGTGATACATAAGTAACAATTCAACTAATGTACAAAGCACAATTTCCAACATGACAATGTTTTGTGTGTGTTGAAAATTTGGAATTCCAGATCTGACTGTAGCAAGGTTTGTTCGTTTTTTGAAACAATGTGACTTTGTGGGTTATATCCATGTTGGGGGTAACTATAATGTTTATTTACAGTTAAATTTATGTTTTTAACAAAATTATGAAAGTAACACACCAATTAACTGTCTGAATCGTTGTCTATATTTAGAGTTTAAAGTTTACACCCGCGGGTGGGTACGTGTGGGATATATAGTACCTATTAGGGGCTCCTGGGACAGGGTCCGGTGCCGGCTGTGCCGACCGACCTCTGATGTAACAGTGGCTATCTTGGATTGTGACATCACAGCGGCCATCTTGTATGACTTTGACCTTGACCTTGTCCTTGACTCCGGCGGCCATTTTGTACCCGCCATCTTGAATTCCGCCAATTTGTTTCCCGCCATTTTGGATTCTTGAACATTCCGCCATCTCGGAATAGAATGTCTCACTCTCTAAAATTGCACTTTTCGTTACGGCCGCCAATTTTAAAATCCAAAATTTTTAAGCTAGAATCTCGGGGAATTTTTTTTAATTTACAAAAAATTAAACTAACAAATTTTTAATAAAAAATATAATTCCGCCATTTTGAAAGTTATGGCATCACTGTTGTATTTTTCGTTACGACCGCCATATTGAAAATCGATATTTTGTATGAAAAATATTCTGGAAAAAAATTCAAATTTATAAAAAAAATTACTTAATTAAATTTTGATAAAAAACGTACTTATATCATGGAGTCAGTTCGAACCCGGGGAGGTCATTCGATTAAAAATGGTGATTAAGCCTTCCTCCACGGAAGCCAAGGGCAGACTGACCTCTCAACACTAATTCCAAGAATATAATGCATCGGCCAGTATGACACGTGGTGCTATGTTTTCGTTTGCTGGAGGCTGCCATCTTGGATCCGACATATTTTTCATTCTGCTAAAATGTATCTCTGCTATATTAGTTGAATTTTTCCGACTAGAATAAAGTATTATTTATTAACCGATAGTCAACTGCCTGCGATATCCGCCATCTTGTCAGCTGTCTTGGCCACCACATAGAAAATCTGTAATTATTTAATTAGAAATTTAGAAAAAAAATTCTAAAAATCATCAAAATAATCATTTATTAAATTACTGATTGATTCAATTGATTCCTGTCCTCAGTTTCATCCCCAGACAATGCAAAAACGTTAATTTCAGTTTTAAAAAACACTTATTTAGTAAATATGGTGAAAAATCCTAAAATAGGCACAAATTTCTTATCTAACAGCTTCCAGTAAGATTATATCATATTGACCGCCATTTTGAAAATCTGTAATAATTTTGCTAGAAACTCGGAAAAAAATCCAAGAATCATATAAATTATAACTTATTAAAATAATAATTTATTCAATCGATTCCTGTTCTCAGTTCGATCCTTGATCAATACAAAATGGTAATTTTAGGGGAAAATATTTAATTTAATTTACACATTTTTGTGACAGGTTCAAGAAATAATACAATATTACAAATAAAAATTTATTTCCTAATTTATACTCTACTACAAGTACAATAAAACAGCAAAAACTAACATTTCTTGATTTCTGCAGTCATCTTTGGAAGGTGAAGAGAGTCCTTTGCATGCCATGGCATGTGTTTTCAGGTCATTTCTACATTACAGTCGATTAACCAGGCACGTCCAATCAGTGGTCACCCACAGCCAATTTTTTGGCCACGCATGTCCTTTTGGTGGCCAGACACGTCTATTCAGTGGCCAGGAACGCACGTTCAGTAGATGGTCAGACACATCCAGTCAGTGCATAGGCCAAGAATTGCCGAACCACGAGGCCAATAATGTCTTGACTATAGACTTAACGATCCACAATCAACGAAAAGCAAGCATATTTAAAAAAAGAAGAACATTTAAAAGCGCATTAAAAACGGAGGCACATTTGGAAGAACATTCGACAGATATGAAGTACATTCGAAAGCACATTCGACAAAAAGGAAGCACATTTGGAAGCACACGATAAAAAGGAAGCACATTCGACAAAAAGGAAGTACATTCGACAAAAAGGAAGCAAATTTGGAAGAACATTTCAAAAAATCCCTTTCGGCTTAGCCTACAGGCGTAGGTATACTTTGAAATACCTATTTCTTCTGGAAATATTTCGGAAACTTTTATAAAATTCTGGAACATTTTAAGGACCTAAATTAGTCTACATAACATCCTTTATGTTCTATAATATTAAAAAAAGAACGATTTAACATTTTCTCTTATTCTATACAGCGAAAATATTTCGAATGTATTTAACCTAATTCTTACAGCATTTAATCTTAACGAATTTAGTATTATGCCTACTAAGGTGTTATGCAATTACTTTTAATCTTCAAACACTATTTTTCATCTTTTGCACTAATACGTGGTCTTATAAATTTATTTTGACCAAGGTTTAAGGTTACATTAAGATGTTATTTATAAATTTCAACGAATTTTATACTAAAAAATGTTTGAATTTTCTTTTTAATTTTGACCTCTGTTTTTACGATAGCACCATCAAAAATTGTTTCAGCCAAAGGTTTTAGATAAAGTTTAGGCGTTTCACAATAAATTATAATGAATTTCATAGTATATTTATTTTTAAAAAGTAAAGACCTTTTGTCTTTCTACCCATGTTATTTCCACCCATTGCAGTAATGGTTTGTATTATAAAAAAATTAAGCCAAACGTTTTAAGTAAAAATGATAAGATTAACAAACAATTTTATATTGTACCTACTAAGGGAGTTATGAATTTTTCAATTTTGAAATTTTTCAACCATTGCATAAATGGTTCATCTAATAAAAAACTGTTTCAGACAAATATTTTAGATTAAAATTATAAGATTTAAAAAAATATTCGAACGAATTCGATGTTGTGCATTTGAAGGAAGTAATGATTTTTTTTTTGTCCGTCAACCGATGTTTATTCTACCCCTTGCAGTAATGGTTGGTCGTATAAACAATTATTTAAGACAAAAGTTGTATATAATAATTTAAGGTTTTAGAATAAAATAGACAGGATTTAACAGTGTAAATTGTACGTAAATTATATTGTTTTTTTTTATTCTACCCCTTTATGTTTTGCAAACCCCTGCAAAAATTGTTCATCTTATCAAAAATTGTTACTGACTAAAGTTTTAGATAAATATTATAAGATATATAAAGAATTTTAAAGGATTTGATAGTTTACCTACTAAGAGAATTATGCATATTTTTTTTAGTTCCACCCCTTATTTTTTCAACTACTTGCAGCAGTGGTTCGTCGAATCAAAATTAGTTTCAGACAATATTTTAGATAAAAATTGTAATATTAATACAAAATTCGTAAGAATATTATGTTATGCCTACAAAGGGAGTTACGATTTTTTTGTCCTCCAACACTTGTTTTTTCAACCCCTTTGCATTTATGGTTGGTCGTATCAAAAACGTATTCAGACAAAAGATTTTGGGCATTACTCCTACGTTCAAACGGAGATGATATTTTCCATATTATGGGAGTTACAGCAATTTATCTGTTCTTCAAAAATACCTTCCCCATTTCTACCCCTTTGGTTGGATATTGCCCATTAATTAAACGTACTGAGATTTTTCACTACTAGATTTTATGTAACAGTTTGGAAGTGATTTGTGAAAAATTGCGACAGTTATCATGTCCTCAAAAAAATAGGTTATATATAGGTGTGTATGTGTGTATGTATGTATATATTTAAACTTTTAATTTTACGATTGTTTTTAGGGTATATGAATAATGAAAAGAAAAACTATTTTAAATTTTCCGAAAGTCACACCATGCATGGTAACGGCTACAATAGGTAATATTTCTTTGAATTCTTCCTTAAAAAAAAGGAAGCACGTTTAGAAGCACATTCAATGAAAAGAAGAACTTTTGGAAGGACATTCAATAATAGGAAGCTCTATTACGAGAACTCACTCTTAGTTATAAATTAGATTTCAAAAAAAAAAAAAAAAAAAAAACAATCATTTATTAAATCTAAAATATAATATATATTTTTTTTATTTTATACACATGCAGGTAAATCAAATCATTATTGTAAGTAGCGTGCATTTCTTAGTTCACAGAGAATGGTGGCTATACTTCGTTGAGGTGTGAGTAGTATCCTCCACTAATCGACGCAAGTAGCAGTCTCAGACATCGACCAATATGTTAAGATATTCTCATGACGTGTAATCAATCTCTTCTGCTGCATTCATCTTCCTAGAATGTTTATAATTTATATTTTTGAGATCTCTGAAGTCTTCTGGTTTATCGTCAGCCTCAAAATCACTGTTGCCATCATCGTAGAAGTCAGCGTCTTCACCTCGATTACTGTAAGAATTCGAAATCATATATGTTTAAGCTTCTTCGTCGTCTACAAGCTTCCTTTTAAAGTCTATCATTTGCCCAAAATACGTATGATCTACTTGAGATGGGCTTGAAAGTATTCTCACTTTTCATTGTAATGAAACTTAACGTTCTTCAATTTGAGTTCTGCCGAGTCTTTTTATCTCTCTGTTTGCGTAAACGATTCGAAACACCGAACTCAACTTACATTTTTGTGTAGTGCGTTTTTACTAAAGTCATTCTTCTTGTGTAGCACTGCATTCTTTCTCAGGATAGAAACCATTTTACCATTTTGCTACAATTTCCTGGCCTACCGTGGGCACCAGTATCTTACTCGAGAGGAACATCACGTGAATGTCCATATGGTAAGTTGCCTCAGCTGCAACAAGGCCTCGTAGTCACCACGCAAGCTGCAACAAGGCCTCGCAGTCACCACGCAAGCTGCAAGGCCTCGTAGTCACCACGCAAGCTGCAACAAGGCCTCGTAGTCACCACGCAAGCTGCAACAAGGCCTCGTAGTCACCACGCAAGCTGCAACAAGGCCTCGCAGTCACCACGCAAGCTGCAAGGCCTCGTAGTCACCACGCAAGCTGCAACTGCAGCATCTCGTCATTATTCTGCTCTCATGTGTGATACAAATAATGCTGCTTTAACGTAAGTGCTACTTCGTGACCTGAACGATTTTATTACGTAGGTTACAAATAAATAGTACATACTGTAACCTTTACCATGGTGCGACTTTCGGAATTTTTTTATATAGTTTTTCGTTTCATAGTCCGTATACCCCAAAAACCATCTTCAAATCAAAAGTTTATATATATATATATATATATATATATATATATATATATGCACATACATACAAACACATAATTAGGTTTTACAATAATAAGGAATGGATTGAATAGTGTGGAAGATACGGATATTATGATTTTTTTTAAATATCCCCCCTTTTTTAAAACCCTTGAAGCAATGGTAAATCTTATCAAGAATTGTTTGAGACAAACGTTTTAGATTAAAATTATAATATTCACAAACTATTCGAACGGATTTGATATTGTACCTTCGAAGGGAGTTATGAATTTTTTAATTTTTCAATTTTTCTACCCCTTGCATAAAGGGTTCGTCTGTTCAAAATTGTTTCAGACAAATATTTTAGATAAAAATTATAAGATTTAAAAAATATTCGAACGGATTCGATGTTGTGCCTTAGAAGTAAATTATTATTATTATTATTATTATTGGTCCTTCAACCATTGTTTATTCTACCCCTTTCAGTAATGGTTGGTCGTATAAACATTATTTCCGATGAATGTTTTAGATAACAATTTACGGTTTTGCAATAAAATAGCCGGATTTAACAGTGTACATGGTAAGTTAATTATGATTGTTTAAAATGCTACCCCTTTAATTTTTCAACTCCCTCAACAGTGGTTCGTCTTAACAAAAATTGTTTCAAACAAAAGTTTTAGATAACATTTTTAAGATTTACAAGCATTTTTAATGCAATTGTTAGTGTTATTATTAAGGTAGTTATATATATTTTTGTACCCCTAATTTTTTCAACTCTTGCAGGAATGGTTTGTTTAATCAACAATTGTTTCAGACAAAAGTTTCGGATAAAAATTGTAAGATTAATACAAAATTTGTTTTTATGAATGGATTTATGGTTTTTTTTTGTCCTCCAACCCTTGTATTTTCAACCCCTTTCAGTTATGGTTGGTCGTATCAAAAACTTATTCAGAAAAAATATTTTGGTATTACTCTTACGAGTTATAATACGTTCAAACGTATTTGATATTTTCCATATTATGGGAGTTACAGCGATTTATCTGTTTTTCAAAAAACCTTCCCCATTTCTACCCCTTTTGTCGGATATTACCCATTAATGAAACCGGCAGAGATTTTCCATTACTAGATTTTATGTAACATTTTGGAAGTGATTTGTGAAAAATTGCGACAGATATCGTGTCCACAAAAATGTGATATATATTATATATTATCTACAACTTTCTCCCGCAATTATTTTTTTATATGACCAACCATTACTTCAAGGGATGGAAAATAACAGGAGTTGGAGACAAAAAAAATCATAACTCCCTTAATATGCACACTATTCAATCCGTTCAAATTGTTTGTAAAGCGTATAAACATTATCTAAGATTTTCTGCTTATATAATTTTCTATACGACCAACCATAACTGAAAGGGGAATTCCTCAGTAAGGACACACTTCAATTCATTAAAATCGTTTGTAAATTTAATAATTTTTATCCAAAACTTTAGTCTGAAACAATTTTTTAAAAGATTAGCCATTGCTGCAGGGGCTTGGTAAAAAAAAATTGTAGAATTTAAAAAAAAATCATAATTTTCGCACCATGTTGTGATATAACATCAGATCACAGAACACTGAAACTTTAATTTAAAATAATTTATTTATGTTTTCAGTATTTGCTTACAATTTTATTTGTCACAAATTTATATATCTTTCAGGTTAATTAACTTCTATATTTGTTTTGGATAATTGCTTTGAACTTCGCAACCTTTCTCTGTTAATGATGTTAAATGTAATATATTTTAAATGCTTAATTCAAGGCCGGTGATTGGCCGATAGAGCGGCAGACTTTTTAAAGACATTGTTGGTGATAGATGCTATTAATTTTGTAGAAGAGAAGAGAAAGGGTCATCTTGTGGCTTGTGGTTATTGTCACGTCGGGTCTTGCCGACGTGATATTTTAATTAATATATAGCATTGATACGTCTCTCAAATTGGCAAGGAAAATACGCCCGAGCTTCGGCGAAGCTCCGAGAGTAATGGTTTTATTGGTGTGTTATCTAAAACCATATATCATCAAGTCTTCAGGTATAACTATATGCTATGTTGAATCCTGAGCAGTCGCGTCACCGAATCATAGCACTATTTGAAGTAGCGATCATCTGCTGTTTGAATATCATAATTGTTTCAAATATATCGCCTTTGAGTAATACTAAAGCCTCTAGTTTCTTGGAATTATGGCACGATTAATATGTTGTACGACTTCACTCAGAAGTCTTGAAGTATAGGAATTTCATGCGATCCGACGAATATTGAACTAGCTAAATTTATTTTTATCTCCTAACAAATGAACTTTTGTATCTGTTGTGCCCAACGTAATTTTATTAGCTACTTAATATGTTATTTTCTTTTTATTCGAATGTATAAGCAACCGTCTTTGTCATGTTATTTTTTTACCATAAACAATAAAAGTATTATAATTATTATTAAATTTATTTTCTAACTAGTAAATAATTAAGTTGGGTACCTACGGGTACTGGCGCCCATTAAGGATTCAGAAGCGCATGAAAGGGAGAATTTATTAATCTGTAACTGAGAAAGGGCTCATTTACTGTGACAGTAAATTGTGTACTTAGCAGGGGGCATTACAGATTAAGAGTGGCACACGCAACGTGGGGCTCGATTATTTGTTGTACAACATTATCGTTTAATTGCTAGACATGAACACTAGACGGAGGAGTAAAAACAAAGGCAACACTAGTTATAGGGACAGCAGCATGTCCGAAGACGACACTATCTCCAGTCCTGTAGCACATAACCTAGAGGATGTTGAAAATAGCCAGCCCATGGAACAGTTAAAAAATACAGGTTTAGTTCCTACAACCAGTGGCAACATGGATGTAGCTACTATGTTTCAGTGCCTTGTGTCTAGACTAGATACTATGAGTGCTGACACCGCAAAGTTAAGCGCGGATCTAAAGTCTAACACTGAAAAATTGAGCGCAGATTTCAATTCTAGGTTAGATCTAACACTGCGGAAATACAGCATAGTATACTCAGCTTAGAGAATAACCTCAAATTAGAGCTGCAGGAGGTTACTGACAGTGTAGCAGCTGTGTCCAGCCGGGTAGCTATACTCGAAAAACACACTGAACAAAAGCTGACTCAAATACAAAACAATTGTCTAGACACTACTCAGAAAATACAAGAGGAGGTAAGCAGTATTTCTGGACGTCTAGAACAAGTCGCACAACAGGCTGCACAAAACCACTGTGGTTTGGATGAAATAAATGAAGTAGTGGAGCATCGTAATCAACAAATGCACAATCAAATTACAAATATTACTCGCAAACAGGATGAATTAGGAAACCAATTGGAGGAGCGAGTAGGGCAGTTAGAAAACACAATGCTCACCCTTAGGTTAGACAACCTACTAGATAAACAAAATACAACCGCCGTTGCGCCTATGGCTAATGCGCCAGAGTCTGTTTCCCCAATTGCTACACCACATTCAGCTCCTGTACTTGACCAAGTGGCTGTCATGCACCACCCGGCCAGACAGTGGGCCAAGGCCATGCCACGGTTTGCTGGAGGGGAAAATGAGAACCCGATGAGGTTTTTAAAAAAATTTGTGGAATATTCGGCCATGTTCAAGCTGAACAATGACGAAAAATTAAAATGTTTGAACACCGCCCTCCGCGAACACGCATACTATTGGTGGGAGGTTATACAACCATCTACCCACACTTATGCTGA
This sequence comes from Bacillus rossius redtenbacheri, assembly GCF_032445375.1. Classification (NCBI taxonomy): domain Eukaryota; kingdom Metazoa; phylum Arthropoda; class Insecta; order Phasmatodea; family Bacillidae; genus Bacillus; species Bacillus rossius. Next base: position 263,101,264 of record NC_086330.1, on the reverse strand, counting down.
CTTCCAAGCTCAGTTTGGACAGCAGTTTTGGAGTGTACGCATACAGGGAAACCTGAGAGCCAGACTGCATGGTGAAAAATTTGATCAAAAGAAAAACAAGTCCGTTGAAGCCTATCTTTCAAGCATGTTTGAGCGTACTAGGTACTTAGACCTACCTATGAACGATGAGAAATTTATTTCCATGTTTCTAGGACAATTACCTCATAGGTACCAGCTACATTTAACAGGGAGGAATTTTCCAAACATAACTGAGTTCAGAGAACAGTTATTAGCTTTCGACAGGTTAGAGCGGCAGGCTCGTGGTAGCAGCTCTGAGCACGAGAAAGCACCGGCACAAAAGGCACCTCCACTTTATCAACAGTGGCAACGTGACCAGCCAAAAGTACATGTCAACACCGCTAATTGGAAATTTCACCATTCCGGAAAATGGAACAACCGGCAGCACAGGCCGCACAAAACTAACGGCTGGAGTGAAAAGCGGAGTCGTCCCTGCAGCGAAGAGGACGCGCCGAGCCATTACATAAACCGGAACAAGAAACAACAGCGCGGTGAGGGACACGAACAGCGGCCTCCCAGGTACGAGTACCCAGAGCGACCTAGATCACCACGTCAGGGGTACCAATACCGATTGCCGAGATCACCGGAGCAGCAGCAACAGCTGGTGTTCCCTCCCAGTGGAGATGAAACCGTCCAGTCAGCGAACAGCGTGACGAGTTTCCCCACTCTCAACTTCCTCCCGTCCGCGTCAAAGAATCAACAAGGATACTTTGCACGGCAATCGCCGATTCCTCCCAACAGCAATCAACTACGACAGCTGCAGCAACAGCAGCTATCAAACTCAGCATCAAGCGCCGCATTGGCTAGCCAAGCCAATGAGACAGCGTTAAACTAATTGGGATTAGTGGTGGTACGCCCCAACCATTAATCCAGGAACCAGACATGGGGGTAAATTATCGCATTCCAAACTATAACTGTATGACGTATAAAATTTTGCTCGCTACAGTTCTACTAACAGAAAGTGAACGCGAATTTCTGTACAGCGAGGAAATTGAAGATATTTTGCCTAAATGTAACACTGCTTGTCCTGAATTAGAATTAGAGGTTAACGGACAACCTGTTAATGTTTTCTGCGGCAGACTACCTCAGTAGAATGAACTCGCCTGAGACCGGGGAATGGTTCCCAGAAAGCAAGCGGAATGAATTCCTTGTAGCTCCTGTCAAATTTAATAAATTTTGTGAAAATGAAAATTTGAAAAAAATTCTGAACAATTTGAAATCCCTCCAAGAGACTGACGAATTCTGTCAAAGCGTGATTGCTAAGCTGACAACATGTGAACAAACTCACAAAGTGCATTTACACTACTGCAAGTCAGAAGAGGGTACACTGTTTTACAGGCAAAAACAACAGTCGTACTTCGAAGACTGCTGGAAGCCAGTATTACCAACAGCGGCACGGGACAAAATATCCTGGGAATTACATGTCAGCTTAGGACATGTAGGTGCTAAAAAACTATTCGGAGCCATTAGTCGACAGTTATACTGGCCTAACATGCATAGGACACTATCCAGGATCACTGCATCATGTTTACTATGTCAGAAAACTAAACATGCGCGAGAGCGGCTGCACGGAGAATTACAGTCTATAATTCCGCGGCAAGCCCTAGACTTGGTGTCAGTGGATTTGTTCGGACCACTACCCCCGTCCAAGGCTTGTGTAAAACATATTTTTGTTGTAATGGATGTTTTCAGTAAGTACACCAAGCTCTACGCCGTTGTCAAAGCAAATTCTAAAACGGTGTTGGGAAAATTTAAAATATTCACAGAAGTCATTGGGAAAACTGCATATGTTTTGTCTGACAGGGGATCACAGTTTTCCAGCAAGGTTTCGCAAAATGGTGTGAAGAAGCTAGGAATCACACCCACCACTTCCTCAGTAAGGCATCCACAAAGCAATCCTGTGGAGCGGCAGATGCGTTCACTAGGAAATCTGCTTAGGGCCTACTGTCATGATGCACAGAAAAGCTGGCGTGATTACTTGCCATTTATTGAGTGTGTATTAAATCACACTATACACACATCTACCGGCGTTACTCTCCATGAGGCTATATGTCTGGTTCGGTCGGCGGCGATACCAACCCATTACCTACCTACTTGCGACAACAACAACGTATCTGATAAACTTCCTAGCAGAGAGGAAATTGAAGAGTTAATAAGGGCAAAATTACATTTAGGAGCCAGGAATAGGAAGAATAGGAAAGCCGGTCACAAGCTTCACCATTTCAAGGTCGGTGACCTTGTTCTTCTAAGGACTGCGCCAATAAGTAATAAGTGGGAAAACGTAACGAAAAAGCTGTTCCTACTCTACAGTGGACCATATGAGATTCTTCAAATACACCGGGAGAACTGTTACACCCTAAAAGAAGTGTCAACAGGTGTCACCGTGGGAAACTATAACATTAATCATTTAAGGGCCTACCATGCACCAGTTGTGCAAGATATATACTATGAATCAGCTTTATGTGTACTGTAATGTAATTGTGCCTAGAATTACAATTAATATTTGTGTGTAACGGTGAATTTATACCGGAAGGTTAAGGTGTCTAGTCAACTGAGTTTATTTATTGTATTGTGTGTACTCAGTTGATTTCGGCTAGGTGAAGCGCAGACTTCCTAGCATTTATTTGGTTCAGTACGAGAGCAAATGCTCTTGTCCTTAGGCAGAGACCTAAAGGATGTACTGTGAACCTTGTGTACTGTAGGTACATTTTATTGACAGCACCTAATAGTTCGGTTCACACACACAAGTTTAGTGATTCTACTGTACACTATCAGAACAGGCTGTATGTTGATGCTACTGTATACCTAGGCAATGAAATGTTGTACACAGACATCCTGACACACTGAGTGTAAACAAACACTGCAGCAACTTATAATTATGGCTTACCTTGTTAGGATCCAGGCTACAGCCTTTTTACCTACCTATTTCCTAGGCATCCTCATGTATAACACTTTCTTCATCTCTCAGTAGTAAACTATTCTGACTAGGATTGTAATCCCACAGGATTACTATTTAAGTGGATATTTTACCTCATCCACAATTTCCTAACTATCACACAAGACGAAATATCTAGCTATCTGCCTAGCTAGAGAGATCATTTTATTTTTATCTTTGAAATAAAAGAAATATAAAAATTAATCGACGATTTATTTTCACCATCACTGACTTACATCACACACATCATTATAGCACTTTATTTCACAGTTTTCTGTTTAAGTTTCTTCAAATTCTTCAGTGCTGAAATTAGTGTGGTGTAATAATTTAATGCAATGTTAAAGACCTTGTAATGTAGTGATTGTTAAGGGTTATCAAAACCTAAGGAATGTGACTAAAAAGAAAATTTATTTTTTACTGTTATAGCAAAGACAGATAAATTAATCACTGCTAATGACAGTTTAAAAACAGTTACAACAATGAGCTGTATTATAGTAATTAACATAAATGTGTTGTAAATATTACCATATTTATTGTGAACAACAATGTTATTATTTTGTTATGTGTATAGGAATGTGGTAATCATATCAAACAGTAATATATTCAAAATATTATTATGGGCAGAGCCAAGAATAAGTTATTTCTGCCAGGTTAAATAATATAATGTTTATATTAAATATATTATTGTGGGCAGAACCAAGAATATATTATTTCTGCCAGGTTCAATAATATAAGGTTTGCTATAATGTTTGTAAACAAACATAAATTGCAAAAATATTATATCAAAACAATTATAAACTGCTATTGTTGTTGTTTATAGGTTAATGAGTTATGTATAAAATTTTAAGGAGATATTATTTTTAAGTTACATTGTTTAATTTTAAAAGGCGGTTGCTTACATTTTATTTAAGGTTAGTTAGGGTAGCAAGAAAAGAAGAGGTTGTTTCCGTTCCAGTGTTTGCAGCGATTATCAATAGACTGTACGAGGTATTTCACTTGGACGCTTATAGTTAAAGAGCGCGGGTGATTTTAGAGGCTAATGTGTAAAGAAGTGTCTAGTGTGTACGCGAGTGCGCGGACGAACTACGGACCGTGATGACGTCTTCTTCGTCCTCATCTACTGCATGGGGCAGTAGAGCAGCAGTGACAGCGTCCACCACGTCTGTCAGGCCGTGGGCACTACGTCCCACCGCAGGCCTGGGGTGGAGCGGCCGCGAGGCAGCTTCAGGGCATGTGTTGTCCGGAATGAGTGCTGCCCATCCAGCTGTCCAAGGTTACTGATGTCCATGACGGGACATCCGGGGGCACTAACGTCACGGATGACGTTACGTCCAGTACCGTACAGCAGCGTCCAGCGGAGACGCGTATCTGCACACGAGCGGTATTGTTGCATGACCGCCACACTACACTTGTTCACAGCTTAGAATTTGCCTACAGAACCAACTCATACCTTGTATCCTGCGGCGCAGTTAATCCTCTTCTTCGCTCCCGAGACCTTCAACGAGGTAACTGATACCTCCCATATCAACAGCAGGTGTCTGTTTCTCCGACGTCACGAGCTAGCAGCTGCCTGTTCCGAAGACGGAAATAAAGATGGCGAGAGTAGGGATGCAAACGATACATCGATGTTTTCAAAACATCGATGTATCGTTCATGAAACATCGATGTTAGCATCGATGTTTTGAAGAGCGATACATCGCCGATGCATCGATGAAAAAGTCCAAAAACATCGACATTGTTCATCATTAAAATTACCCTAGTTCTTATTAATATTTTGGCTATCATTTCATGAATATTTATTGAATATATAAAAAAAAATTACGATACGATATTTAGTTTTTAAGATACAATTTTTTTAACTGTCTATACTTACTATAAAAACCTACATTTTTAAGTAGGTATCAAAAATGTTGTAAATACTGAACTATTTGGTTGATTTCAGTATCAATTTTTTTTTACAGTACTTTAAAATGTGTAAAATCATTTGCAGGGCTGGTGCAAGGTAAATTAGCGCCCTAGGCGAAAAACCTTAATTCCCTCCCCCCCTCACCAATCTCCCCAAAAAATTTTTTTCCTTGCCTCAAAATACATCACGTAAGCCTAAGATTTTGTCAACAATCAAATGTAAGCAGGCTTGTGTTTTTTTTTTTACTTTTTTACTTATTACAAATAATAAGCAGGTCACCGTGGACTTTAAATAATTACTTATATCAATATAAATATTCCAAACTGTTACAAAAATCCATTTTCATCTAGTTTCAATAATCGTTAAACATATTATATCAGTTGTTATGTGTCGTGCTGTGCCGCCCCCAGCTACTTGGCGCCCTAGGCGGTTGCCTAGTGCGCCTATATGGACGCGCCGGCCCTGATCATTTGGAAAAAATAAATACCATTAAAAAAATTGGTTTACATAAAAATTTTCTTTTCAATTTTGATAAATATAGGGAAAAAGCAGTGAGACTTTATAGACAATTTCATAGCTTGTTGTACATACAAGCTTTTGATTGGTACCGATACGGTCTCGCTAGCTCTATCGAGAAAATTAATGTTACATTTAAAACCTGCACATACACTTCATGCTTTTTCCTTCTTTTTTTTTTAAATTGCTTTTAATGCATGTTTTTGTTCTGCATGAGACACGACTGTAAATGGGTTGTGGATATTGTGGCTACATACTATAATTTAAATCATTTTGGCATGTTTTTCCTGATATTTAAAAACATCGGTTGAAACATCGATGTATCGGTTTTCAGAACGATGTTTTTTGACATCGATGCTTTTTCGTTTGAACATCGATGTTCGTGACATCGATGTTTTTAAGAGCGATTTCGCATCGCTAGGCGAGAGTCGTTACAGTTCTTCATCTGTCGCGTCATCACAGTGCTACCAACGTTTGATGTTGTCAGTTTCAGTGTTTAAATTGAAATTTCTGGTACGACCTGAATTAAACCAAATTTTGTGCAATTTTGTGTTAATTAAGGCCGAGTGCGGCATCTGTGATGTTACATCAGATCACAGAACACTGAAACTTTAATTTAAAATAATTTATTTATGTTTTCAGTATTTGTTTACAATTTAATTTGTCACAAATTTATATATCTTTCAGGTTAATTAACTTCTATATTTGTTTTGGATAATTTCTTTGAACTTCGCAACCTTTCTCTGTGTTAATGATGTTAAATGTAATATATTTTAAATGCTTAATTCAAGGCCGGTGATTGGCCGATAGAGCGGCAGACTTTTTAAAGACATTGTTGGTGATAGACGCTATTAATTTTGTAGAAGAGAAGAGAAAGGGCCATCTTGTGGCTTGTGGTTATTGTCACGTCGGGTCTTGCCGACGTGATATTTTAATTAATATATAGCATCGATACGTCCCTCAAATTGGCAAGGAAAATACGCCCGAGCTTCGTTGAAGCTCCGAGAGTAATGGTTTTATTGGTGTGTTATCTAAAACCATATATCATCAAGTCTTCAGGTATGACTATTTGCTATGTTGAATCCTGAGCAGTCGCGTCACAGAATCATAGCACTATTTGAAGTAGCGATCATCTGCTGTTTGAATATCATAATTGTTTCAAATATATCGCCTTTGAGTAATACTAAAGCCTCTAGTTTCTTGGAATTATGGCACGATTAATATGTTGTACGACTTCACTCAGAAGTCTTGAAGTATAGGAATTTCATGCGATCCGACGAATATTGAACTAGCTAAATTTATTTTTATCTCCTAACAAATGAACTTTTGTATCTGTTGTGCCCAACGTAATTTTATTAGCTACTTAATATGTTATTTTCTTTTTATTCGAATGTATAAGCAACCGTCTTTGTCATGTTATTTTTTTTACCATAAACAATAAAAGTATTATAATTATTATTAAATTTATTTTCTAACTAGTAAATAATTAAGTTGGGTAACTACGGGTACTGGCGCCCATTAAGGATTCAGAAGCGCATGAAAGGGAGAATTTATTAATCTGTATCTGTGAAAGGGCTCATTTACTGTGACAGTAAATTGTGTACTAAGCAGGGGGCATTACAATGTTCACTATGAATGTCATTATAATTTATTGTAAAACCTTGGATTATTATGTACAACTATAGTGTAAAAAAATATTTTATACGACCTACCATGACTATAAGGGGTGCAATAAACAGGGGTTTAATAACAAAAACTTTCCTTAGTAGTCCCACTATTAAATCCGTACAAATTGTTTTTAAATCTTATAATTTTTATCTAAAACTTGTGTCTGACAATTTTTGATAATACAAACCATACTGCAATTGGTTGAAAAAACCTGGGGTTGGAATAAGAAAATAAATAAAACTTCCCTATCCGGTACACTATCGAATACATTCTTAATTTTGTTTAACAGTATAAATATTGTCTTAAACTATTCTCAAAAGAATTTTTGTTTACCTAACCATATCAGTTTAGTGTATCTTAGACAGAAAGGTAACCGATTCAGTTATTGTCGTTTATTTCTCTTTTAAGCATCCCTTACACATATACATACACACTAAAAACTGAAGTACCTGGCGTTGCCCGGGCTAAACGTATAATGTATGGAACTTAGCTACCGAATTTTTAAGTCTGTAAGGCATCAAGCTGCAAGTGGTGGAAATAACAAGGTTTGAAAGTAAAAAAAAAATAATGATGAATTTTTTAATATATAATATATCCGTTATAATAATATTGTATGCATCTTAAACTTTATCTAAAGCTTTGGGTGAAACAGTTCTTAATGAAACGAATTATTACCGTAAAACACGGGTTGAAAATTTAAAATATTCGAAACTTTCGTAGTATAAATTTTGTTTTGATTAATTCTAAACCATCTTAATATTATCTTAAACCTTGATGGAAATAAATTTTTATACGACCACGTTATTAGTGAAAGGAATGAAAATTAGTGCTTGAAGGTCAAAAAATTAAATAATTATCTTAGTTGGCATATAGTATGAAATTCTAAGCTATTCAATGATGCGTTGTAAACTATTGAATGCTAAATACTTTGAGTTAAAAAATATTCATAATATTTTCGTTGCATTGAAAATGGAGAAACATTTAATCGATCTTTATGTACCTAATATTGGAGAACACAAATACCTTATGTACATTAAGTTCTAAAAATATTTCAGAAGTTTATAGAAGTTTCCAAAATATTTCCAAAATAAACATGTACTTTGAAATCTACCTACGCCTGTAGGCTGTGCCGAAAAGGATTTTGTTAAATTTATTTATTTACTACCTGAAGTAACCGGCGTTGCCCGGGTTAAAATGTTTGTAGGACAAACACTTGAAAAACGGAAACTTTCGATTTTGAAGTTCCATTGATAGCGCAATATCGGTGCCTCAAGGCTACGCATCAGCAAAACCGGGACGCCAATCTTTAGCTTCATTTTGTGGGAAGGCAGGTAGGTAACCCCTAGGCAAGACTTGAGAGACGCACCAAACGATAGCGCGTTACAATTTCAAGGCAATGCCAACTCTTGACGAAGTACAAAACTAAACTATAATTAGCACCTTTAGTTCGCTAGCAGCCGGGAGCTTCACTAAGCGGATGGGTTTGGCAAAGAAGAAGGATAGGAAGTTGCCAGACCTTACTATATGTGGCGGACGTAGAGAAATGACACAAACTCACTGTTTGTGTATCTATGACCTGCCTCCTACGATTTTCTATTATAAAATTGAATTTAACCCTTTTTTACTCTCTTAGGAATGTAATCTCATAATTATGTGTAGTCTTTGTCACTTTTCGGCCCATAAACTATCAGTAGCAAAAAGCTATGTCGATCGGTTGCTCCGTTACTGCGTGAAAGGACAAACAGACAAAACCAATAAACACACTTTCGCATTTATAATATTAGTAGATTGTGTTCCTTTCAGGCCGAAGCCTCTTCTCTGTGAAAATGAAATCTGTCAATATTACACACAGTAAATAATTTTTGTAAATGGAAAACAAATATTCATGTAAAATTACAGATATTTGTAAATTTGTACAATTACATGAAAACAACTGCAATACTACAAAATAGTGCTCGTAGTAATACTGCCTTTAGATTCTTACCCGAAAATTTGGTTTGTGTTGTTCCATTACCTCCAATAGTTAAAGTCATTCCCAGATAAGCTTGCCAGTATTAACTGCGCACATAATAATAACAATAATAATACAACAAATTAAAGTTTATTAATTAATTCATTCATTATCTTTCCCATGGTTTAAAAAAATTCTTGAATGAAACATAAATTAAAATGTAAAATATTGCGCCAATTTTCGTAATAATTACTCAACATTATCTCGAAAAATGTATTCCATATATGCAAAAATAACCATTGCTATTTATTGTACAAATTTACAATCTATTTCATATAGTATTACAAAATATTTCTTTACAACTGCTTCCCAAAGGGATCTTTTGTATAAGTACAGAAAATTGTTTCTGTGCATAGCTTAAAAGAAGACCGCAGCGCATGCTGAAATTTTGTAACTATTTTTGAACTTGAATACTTTGGCGTTTGTATATTAGCAAGAAATAGCTTCTTTATCAAGGATTTGTAAGACAGTATATCTATAACTAGCCAGAATACTGGTAGGACTTAAGCTTTTTTACACGTACATGAGCTATGTATCCAAATACTATCAACATAATTTTTTTTTGTTTCTGTTATGTTTTGTTCTCTATATGGGACTTTGTTCAAAGTATATCCAAGTTCAAAATTCAAATCATTCTAGAAACACCTGATACAACAAAGAAATCAAATCACACCCGAAGTTTGTTTAACATTGAAAACTAGTTTAATATGCTATCAGGACACAAGTTTTACTATCGTGAAACATTGCATCCTGTCGATATATTTGACAATTTTTTTTAGAACGTAACTAACTCTACAGTGCGTAAGTGAATAATAAAGTATTGAATACAAAAGATATTACCACGAAATGTCAAAGTAATTTGAATAACTACATGCAATATTTTCATACCAAATATTCTCTGTGCTGTCACAGTTCAAAATCCACAAGCATTTAAGTAAGGGTGTCTTTCAAAACATTCCAAAAGTAATCAATATCTATTACATTTTCGTAAAATATTTAGTTTAATTAATAAGTATACAAAAGTTATTTTTATTAATATAATCTGCTCTCTTTTACAAGATTGCTAAATAAATCATCGGGAAAGAAAATTGGCTAACTTCTCGTCCTTCTCTTATAATTATGGGAGCACACAAATATACTCGATGCTACCTTTTCGAATTTTAGCCATTAAATTAAAGTTTATTAAACTGTCCTGTTTTTTTAAATTCGTGTTCAAAACTTTTTTAACAAAATGTCTAAGGAAGGTTTTTTTGTTTTTTTAAAGCGATGCGTATGAAGTAATCCTACTAATATAATAAACGCGAAAGTTTGTAAGTATGGATGGATGTTTGTTACTCTTTCACGTAAAAACTACTGAATGGATTTGAATGAAATTTGGCCTACAGCTAGCTTATAACCTGGATTAACACATATACCCCATATTTATATGATATTCCATCCCTAAGGGAGTGAAAAAGTGATAATTTAATTTTATAACAGAAAAAATCATAGGTCATAGACATACAAATAGTGAGTGAGTGTCATTTCTCTATGTCTGACACACGATCATACACATAGTAAGGTCTGGCAAATTAATATTTTTCTCCTTGGTGAGACCAGTCCGCTTAGTGGAGCTCGCAGCGGCTAGCAAAATAAAGGCGCTAATAACAGTTTTGTTCTTAACTTCGTCAATAGATAGAGTAACATTGAATCTTAAAAGCACCATCGTTTGATGCGTTTGTCATGTCTTTAATTTTCGTTTGTTTGTGCCGTATGCGTTCCTATACCATTCATTCGATTGCGATGAAATTTTGGTGATTTGTTATGCACATGCCCATGAAGGTTACTGAGACGGTATAACTATTTTTCAATAGTTGGAGCACGAATCGTGTCAAAAAATGTGTTTATTTCATTTTATATAGCGGCACTTCGTCTGTTTTGTTGTATAAGTGCGCACGCATGACACAATTTATTTTAATATAAAGGAGAGACAGAGTTAGAGTGATATATATAGAGTGAGATAGAGACGCAGAGATAAGTTGAGATAGAGCGAGGTATAGAGAATGAAATGGGTTAGATAAAGAGATATACCTATAGATGTATAGAGCTATATAGAGACTTATATATAGAAAATATAGAGATAGTGGGAAGTATACATGTAAATAGAGATAGAGAGATACATAGATGTTTATAGAGATAAATATATATAGAAAGATGGATAGATGATTTGTATATGTGGAACTACTTAAAACATATTACAAAACAAAATTGAATGAGGCATTGCAATGCAGACCGAGCATTAGCTAGATAATGGAATATTTTCAATATTAGTAATCTCTTATTTTTCAGTTTTTTTCTATATTGCTTTATAAAGTTTAAATTACATACAGACCAGGTAAATAACTTTAAACTGGCAGAACAACGTCTGTCGGGATCTGAAAGTGATATAAATGAATTTTCACACTTTACATTCAAATTAAGAAGACAATTACTAACTACACCCTGTGTTCAGCCCGGGCAACGCCGGGTATTGCAGCTAGTAAACAATAAATATTTAATCTAAAATCACACAATCCTCCTTTACTCTGTTACAATGAAAATGTTTTCCTAAATCCCCATCATCATACATCGCTTCACTGCTTAAGAGCTGAAGGTCTACGCTCGCTCGCTATAGAAGCCAATGTGCGCTCTACCTTGTAGTCATGCCGGCACCAGGTCACGTGGGATGCTCACATGCGCGTAGCAGTGGGGCTGTTTGGACTGCAACAAGAATGCCAATAATGCGGAACTTGGGAACCTATCACACTAGATATTAACATAGACATTAAGTATAAATGAGTCTAAACGTGAGGAAACATGTGAATCTGTAATAAAGAAACATAACAAATTCCTAAACAAAATAATTTTTTTAAATACTTATTTTAGTAATACCATATTCTATAGGTTTTTGTAAGTTCATATAACTGGAATGTTTCAAGAGTTATAAAGTATTCCGTTTCATGAAAATCCTTTCACAAAAATTTTGTTTTTTAGTATATTTTTCCTTGTTCTGGTTTGGACTTTTGAAACTAAATTTTAAAATAGTAACTGCAATGATAAGTTCAAAAAAAGTACTAAAATATTTCAAATACTCTACTGTTAACTATGTTTACATTCACTACATAAGACACAATGAATATTTTTAGACGTAATAAACTTGAAAGTTTATAAAACCATTATACTAAGACCAAAATGTAAAAACAAATATAATTTAAACATTATATTGTTATAATTTACATACTTCAAGTAGTGCGTGTGAATTACTCCATGTCGCTGTAGGTACAGTCGTGCCTACCCGAGGCCGGCGACTGAAGCAGCCCCCCCCCCCCCCCCCCCGCACGGTGGCACAGGCGCCGGTACACGACCCGTGACGCCGGCGTCGGTGCTCTCTGGCGTCTGGCAGCGCCCGCGCGGCGTCTCTATCTCTATTTCCACGTCTCTAAAAGTAGTCGGCGCGTCCCTCCAGCGCGGCGCATACGGCCCGTGACAGGCTCTTCGTCTCTCATCCGACAGCCCTCATTCACCAGCTGTCACTCGCAGACCGACATGACGCTTGTTCACGAGCAATGTCGAGTTGCTTAGAAACACTGTCGACAGAAAGGTACGAGGGATGTCCGTAAAGCAAGTACCGTTTGCTCATTTTGAAAAAAAAAAATATAAACTCGCGAGAAAAAGTCTTTATTGACAGTTTTAGTATCTTACGTATCCACTTCATATTTTCACATAATCGCCACTCAGTTCCAAGCAATTCTCGTAAAGCTCTGCCAGTTTATTAAAACCCTCTGCATAGAAGTTCACAGTCTGCGAATGGAACGGACGCCTTGGCCATAGGCATCACGGACTTCGAATGAGCAATGCGTGTAGCCTAAGTACAGACGCTCAGTAAACACATCGGGAAAACGTTCAAGCGAATTCCGTACTAGAGTCGACAAATGATGGTTGCCGTTTCTTGAAACAAAAATACGTAATTTTGGATGATTTAATGAAACGTAGTTCAACAATTGCTGCAAAAATTACAAAACTACGATTGTCAACTGATTTAATTTTCAGGCGGTGAAAGAAACTGGTGCAGCGTTACGTAAAGTGCTTGGAACTGAGTGGTGACTATGTGAAAAAGTGAAGAAAATATGTAGAAACTTAAACTGTCAAAAAACGTTTTCTCGCGAGTTTATTTTTTATGACCACACGGTACTTAATTTACGGACATCCATCGTAGTTGCGTAACGATAGTAGTCAAATTTGAGACACTGTACACTCAAGCTTATTTCAATATTTCACAATCGACTTCCGACAGCCATTCCTGTGAGCGGATTCGCTCACTGTGAATTTTTTTTTTGTAACTGGAACAGAAATATTCTTGTAAAATTACAGGTATTTGTAAATTAATACAATTATATGACAACACCTGTATCACTACAAGAAAAATGTTCGTAGCAATCCTCGGTTCGGATTCCTAACCAGGCATTTATGCTTTGCATGGTTCCAGTACCTCCAATATAGATTTGTAAATCGTTCCCTGAATAGCTCTCCCACATTACTTGCAATATTTATAGTCACAGTTAAGCGGAATAAAGTCAAATTGATAAATATTCGACTATCTTTCCCATGGTTAAAAAAATTGTTTCAATGAAACATCAATTAAAAAATAAAATTATGTGCCATTTTTTTGTAATAAATCCTCAGTATTATCTAGAAAGACATATTTTATATATGTAAAAAATAACCATAGGCATGTGATGTAAAAATTTACACTATATTTATTTCTTGTAGAAGGTATTACATACTATGTCTTGGCAACTGGTTTCCAAATGAATCTTTTGTAACAGAACAGAAAAACATTTTCTGTGTAGGATTTAACTTACGTATATTGACACCCATTTCAATCGACAAAGTGTAGGTATTCCCGAAATAATCATGTCTCTAGTTATGATATAAGTGGCATTGGTTTTATATATTTTTTTTTGCCATACATCAAATTACTAACAGTTTGTAAGTTCACTTAGTGTTCAAACACCATAGATTTTTAGACATCCAACTATTTAGCGTGAAGTACTTCAAAACAATGACAGTTCATTATGTGCCTGGTGGATACGTTTCGCTTAAATTATTTTGTCAGTATTTCATTTAACAGTAGTTTATTGAATAAACACTGATTAAAAAAATTAATATTCTTATTGTTACGAGTATAATATGGGGAGAAAACTAGGTTTTTATGGCATAGCCCAATTAATTGGTTAAGTTTTATGTAGGTATTACTAATGTCTATACCTTATATTTAATTAATGCACCCAACATCTCTGTTATCAACAATTGTTATTAGACTGGTCATTGAAACATTAACACTTTCTACTGGAGCTTGGCTCGACAGTGGCTCGCTCTTCTGTCCGCTTTCTTCGCACTCTCACCCACACCGCGCCGCAGTACAGACAACAACTATCGCTCGTAGCACCCGACTGGCTCGCCCGGCATTCACCCGCAGGTATCGCCTCCCGATAGATCTCGCTCAGCAAGGGCCACTTGCCCTCTTCACCCCTCGCTGATCGCACGGGTATCGCCAGTATCACTCCCGGAAGCGGAGACTCTCCGCTGCTCCGCTCTTCGCTCTTCATTCGGAACTCTCGCGGAGGCTTTTTATACTCTTGGCAGACTTTCCGGAACCGACTGGGGGTGGGGGGTAGGAAGTGTCGCGTTACCTTGAGCCGACCCGACACGCGAAAAATCCAGAAAGGCGGTGTTATTCACGCCACTGCGCGCGGTGACCTCGGGAAACCCGCAAAATTCCCAGGCTGCTAAAAGGGTTGATGACAATGGCTTAAGGCGGGCGGTGCGTCAGTGGACGGCGTGTGACGTCAGTGGCCGTGCGGGGCCGCCAGCCAGCTCCGAATCTGGCACGCGTCACGGTCCTGTCTGCGTTCGTAACAGTATTATTTCTGGCACACAGTTATTAACAATTTGTTTGCACAGTTTATTTTCCTATCATTTCAATGATTTATGTCACTGACTCACAGGCTCAGTGATTGTCAGCTAAATGGAATCCAGAACATATTACACTAGCAACATGTGTAGCCCAGGAATCATGGCGTCCAGTGTAGGATTCCCGGACAGCGACTGGTCCGATAGAATAATTCATAGGCTACACACGCAGACTGGAACATATAGAATGATGAAAGCAACTCATCTTGCCACCGTTAACTGCCTTCTCACGCGTTTCCAGAGTGTTTTGCGCCATAATATCACTGTCCCTGCAGTGACTCATATGCAGAGACCGAAAAATTTTAACGGATTAATTTCGCGATAAGCTGAAATTCAAATACATATACATCTAAGCTGCTTTTGCTGTTGGTTCACTGTTCATTTGGACGACGTTCTAGGACAACGAGTAAACCTGAACCAAATAATTAACGAATCACTGGTAAACCAGTTGAGACGACTCTGAAGTCAGGAGCCATTGAATTGGCGTTATTTGCACAAGTATACAGAGGACTGTGAGTCTTACCTGAAGGTCATCTAAACCACGAATGTTTTCTATTTGTAGGTTTTAGAAATATTCGTAATTCTGTACCCTCTTGAATTGGTTCTAAAGTCTTCGACGTCATGAATTATAATGATTCAAAAATTCACAAAATAAATTAAAATTTATTGATAATCTGTCCAATTTGTTTATTTTAAATCAGTGTGATTGGTACATTTTTACTGCTACCGGAAGTCACTGATTTATCAGTGTGTCTCACTAATTTTTCAAACAGTTTCACTCTTTAATTGCGGACTTAGAATTGAAGATTACAGAATCGTCAACCAGTAGCCACCGGTTAGCAGGATTTTCAGTTTCTATAATCTAATTAATTCGTATTATTTATTCTCAACGTGAATGTACGTACTCGGACTGCTGAATTTAGGAGTTCTTAGAGACGATTACTGTGCTTGAATAAGATTGGAAGATGGACGGAACGAATGGGTTAGGGAAAGGTGAGTATCCCTATAAAACCTACCAGCACATGGCAACGTCCGCCACGTTTCTCAATGCTAAACCCCGGGTCTCACACCGCCGGGAGTCGAGTCATTGGAGGGAGGGGGAAGTGAACTGGCCAATCAGCTGCCCGTGACTCGATACAGACTTATAGTTAGTTTACAGTCCGAAAATATTACTCATTAACTATGGAACTGTCGTAAATATTTTTAAAATATTATTTAATGGGTAACATCTTAACTCTCGGTAAACGGCATTTGGTAGGAGTAATCTTATAGAACGGAAATGTGTAACCATGGTGCTGCCATCTGTGGCAGATGGTGTGAATAAAAGTTCAAGAGACAGGGGAAACTTTATAGTATTAACTGTTTTATGTATTTTAACAAGATGGGCAGTATTTTAGTAAAATTTCTTGTCGAAAATCAAGTCCAAAATCGGCGTTGAGTATTCTTCAGGTCTTTTTTGCATTTATCAGGAGCCATTTAACCTCTCGCTCTGCAAATGGAATAATTCTATAGTCTACGTAGCTGTTCTGGCAGCAAATTCTCGCAGCGATTGCGGAAACTACGTGAGCTTCGCGTCAAGAAATGTAATTTTATTTAAACACAAATGCGTATATATATATCACGTTCAGCATTATTTTAAAGAATTCTACGTTACATTTTGTGTCCGAGTTTCGTATTATAAGTTTATTTGCAACATGAGAACACGTGAATTTACTCGTTACCGATGCCACGTGTTAGATGTTAGTAAGGAGGAATGGTGCTCCTTGGACTGGAGTTGGAGCGTTGATTGTAGATGAGGTCAATGGCCGACAATCATGACGTCACAGCGGCCATATCGGTGTCAACGTTTCTCAAAATTCCATAAAATATACTCAAAAATACTCAACATTAAAAAAAATCAGATTTTGAGGTAAAAATTCCCATTTTAAGGGAAAATGTCCCATTGTATTTCCCAAAAATGCCAAAGGCTTTATTGTCCCCATTTAGACCTAAATTCCCCATTTACAATCCAAAGTCCCTATTTACAAGCCTCTGAAGGGAAGTTTTTACTTTAGACCTAAATCACCATCTTGGATGACTTCAAGTCCGCCAAATTGAAAATACGTAATTATTAAGCTAAAAATTTTGGAAAAATTTTAAAATTCATAATTTTTTTTAATGAAATTATAATAATAACCTTCAACGTAAACTAAAAAAAATATTAATTTTTTGACCAAAAAAATTTATTATGAACGAATTCCCAAATAAATATCAAACATTTTTTTACTTCAAATGTTTAATTACTTAATCATTTCGCTCCTCGGTTAGATTCTCGACGAGAGTAAACGTAATTAATTAATAAAAATATTTTAATAATTGTTAATTAATATTTAAATAAAATTTTAATAAACATCTTTCCTATATCACACCCATCATCTTGGATTTTATAACCTTCCACCATTTTGAATAGTGACATCACGCCGCGATCTTGAAAATCCGTAGTTTTCTTCAGAAAAAATTGGGTAAAATTTTAAAATTCGTAAAAAAATTCATTTCATAAAATTTTACTTTAAAAACGCACAAACGTAATGGAGTCCTTGGTTTGAAACTGGTAGGGAAAAAATGGCGATGGATCCTTCCTCCACGGAAGCCACCGGCAGACTGACCACCCACCACTATTGTCAAAGCATATAGTACATCAGCTAGTATGACGTCATGACAGCCATCTTCGGGTCGCCATATTGTTTTCGTCTGGTGGAAGTTGGCATCTCATTTTCGTCTTTAGAGCTCGCTGCCAAAATATTAATTTAATTTTTACGCGCTAGAGTGCAGTAGTATTTATTACCGTGGCGTCCAAAATATTGTCGCTCGCCTGGCCTGCCATCTTTAAATTCGTAATTGTTAACTTAAAAATTCTAAAAATCTTAAAAAATAGCTTACTAGAACAACGATTGACTTGATTTATTATAGACCTTGGTTCGATCCTTGGCCAATGCAAAAAAAGATAATTTAATTAAATATCACATGAATTTACTAAAAAAGACAGGTTCAATAAAAAAACACACGTAAAAAAGAAACATTTATTGCATGAACACTTGAAAAAGTTAGCAGTCTAACAAAAATATTTATCTCTGCATTGGCTTGAACTAACTAATTCTCAGCTCCAATCAGTTTACTGAAGACAGACATCAGCCAGATCCGATACCTACATGTCTTCTTCTTCCTGGCAGAGTTTATCGATACTGTGTTTAACAGACTGCTTCAAATCGTTGGAATTATAAATGGGAGTATTCGCTGTCTTGAATGCGCACTTTTTCTCCTTGTCCTCGAATGGATACAGTTTGCCATATACACAGTCCAACCACAAGTTATATTTTAAAGGTCCGTGCGTTGCTACTTCATCAGTGAACTGATTGGTGATTGATAATGTTCTGCTTGATATCGTCAAGTAAAGTACATATGTTTTTTTACTCACTGGTTTAGCTTCATTTCCAGACGTCATCACAGTCGGTTGCTGCGCATCTACTTGTGTGCTTGTACGCATACGAGTCTCCAACCTAAACCGAGGAGTCCAAATGTCTGCAGGCAGTTCCAAAGCAGGCCACCGACTTCACCTTTACAATTTTTTGCGTGTCGTCTCAAATTATCAATACGTGTAATCCAGACATGTCACTTAACGCAGCGAAAAAGGGAATTTTCCCCTCGAAATAGGGAAATTTGTAGGATTTTTGAGGATTTTTGACACCAATATGGCCGCCATGACGTCATGAGGATGTGTCATTGACTCCATCCACAATACACACTCTAGCTTCAGTCACATGAGCCCGTTCCTATACTACTGATGTTACACATCACTGGCGAGTACTGAAACACTCTCCACATTTTTTTTTTTGTGATGCAGGCTGAGATGTCGCTAACGCCTGGAACAAACTACACTGGAAGTGACTCGTGTTGAGATTGACAGTGTAACATTCTGTACCACTTCTGTTGGCATACTTTTATTTTAAATACCTGAATTATTGTTTTTTTGCTCAAATCCCCCATCCCTGGAAACTTTTTTTGTATCTGCCACGGGCTAGGGACACTAACACTCAATTTACACGTTACCACCAAGTTGCTTTACAAATACCTGTGTTTTATCTGCGTCTTATGTGATCGGACCACCGTAAACCTGACACGCGCTGGAAGACCTAACGTGATGGTATATCATTGGGCCATCGCTCGTGCGAATCCCTTGTGGATCGGTGAAGGGGGGGGGGGGGGAATTGGGTATGCCACATGCGGCAGACTGCACTGCATGCCGTTACTATATAGGACCGTCCAGTCTAGCGTGGTGGTCGTAAATACCGCAATATGACATCGTCTCTTCGTATCACGAAATGAAAGTGAGTTAAGTCTAGCCTGGAATTAAATGAAACCTCCAAATAATCGTATCTCTATTTGTTGTTATTTCGACAGAACTTACCAAAAATAAGCAGTAGATACCCTGTATTTTTTTTGTAAATGGAACAGAAATATTAATGTATATTTACAGACATTTTTTTTCATTTATACATTTACATTCAAACAAGTACAAAATAGGTTCGTAGTAATACTGGGTTCGGATTCTTGTCCGAGCATTTATGTTTCTGTTTCCCAGTACCTCAAATAGTTACAGTTATTTTTAACTGTTTTCTGAATAGCTTTCCAATATTAACTGCGCACATTAATAAGCATAATAAAACAAATAAAAATACTCTTATTTAATATACCATTGTTTCTTCCATGGTTTCAAACAAATATGCTTGAATGAATCATCAATAAAAATTTGAAATGATGCGCCAACGGTAATAATAAATACTCATTATTATCTGGAAAAAAAAGTATTACATATAATTATGCAAAAAATAACCAAAGCCATGTGCTGTACAAAAGTTGCAATATATTTCTTGTAATATTACAAACTATTTCTTGGCAACCGGTTTCCAAAGGAATCTTTTGTAACAGTAAAAAAAGAAATATTTCTGTTTAACAGCATGATTATCACAATTTGGGGGGGGGGGGGGGAAACCAGTTATTGCTAATTTAGATGAAATGATAGTTGCATTGGTGCCACTGGAATAAAGTGCACACTAATGAATTGGCTCGTTACCGATGCCACTTGTTAGGTTTTAAACATCGCTGGCCACAACGCCTGGAAGTAACTCCTGCTGAGATTCACGATGTCTTTTTGGCGTATGTATTTTTATTTTAACTACCCAGAGTATAATTTTATTTATTTATTTTTCAAACCCCCCACTCCTGAAAACATTTTTGCACCCACCATTGGCATGGGACACTAACACGCAATTTACACTCTACCCCCAAGCTGTGATAGAGATTCTTATAACCTATATGTCGTTTTAAGGGGAATAAATATGAACCGAAGGACGCTATCTCCGTTTCAACATAGTTTAGACCATAACAAATTTCTATCTTTTTAATTTCAAAACTTTTTTTTAAAGCGTAGTATCTAATTAAGTATAATGCCTGAATAAAGAGTGATTAGATGCTACAAATGTAAAGCCATTAGTGTTTAGTAATCAATTCATTTTTCGGGAATGTATACAACTATAATAGTACAGTATGGATACTATTTTATTATCTTTGTAAATCTCTTGAATCGTGAATTATGATTTAACAAAGACCAATTCTGAATTTTCAACGATATATAATTTATTGTAATGGCATGAAAACTGATGAAATTAATACGGTGATTTTCATTTCCTTTGGAAACCAGTTGCCGAGATATAGTTTGTAATACTACAAGAAATATATTGAATCTTTGAACAACACATAGCTATGGTTATTTTACAGACACACACACATATATATATGATTTACAGGTTAATACAGAGTATTTCTTAAGAAAATTTGCACATAATATATAATTTAATTGATGTTTCATTCAAACATTTTTAAACCATGGAAAATATAATAGCATATATAATTTTATTTTATTTGGTTCTACGGGTATATTATGATTATTAATATCCGCAGTTAATACTGTAGATCTGTTTAGGAAACGGTTTACAAATAAATTTAACTGCTATTGGAGGTACTGGGACAACACAAATCATAAATGCCCGGGTAATATCCGAATACAGTATCACTGCGAACACTATTTTGTAGTGATATTCCTGAGGAGCAAATATTTCGAGATTTAATTTACAAATAATTTCTATGCAAAACTAAACATTTAGTTGTAATATATTGTTTTCTAGTGGAGGAGTAGACTGCGCGCGTGTGTATCGACTCTCGGGCGGCGAGTGAGGGGAAAGCGGGCGGCGAGTGAGTGTTCCCACGCCGGTCGGAGCTGGTGCGCGGCTGGCGGGCTGCCCCAGGCACCGCGGCATGCGGCTATAAGCGGTAATAAATACCTGGTAATCAGCCTGCCATGCGCCAGGTGGTGGGCGCGCCTTCCCGCGCCTGCCCGCGCCTACACCGCCAACCACAACCAACATCCGCCAACAACCGCCAACATACGCCAAATACCGCCAACCACCGTCAACAACCGCCAACCACCACCAACCACTGCCAACAACCGCCCACCACCGCCAAACACCGCCAGTCACAGCCAAACACTGCCAAAAACAGCTAACCACCAACAGCCGCTAACCACCAACAACCGCTAACCACCAACAACCTCTAACCACCACCAACAACTGCCAACACCCGCCAACACCCGCCAGCAACCGCCAATGACCACCAACCACCGCCAACAACCGCCAACCACAGCCAAAAACCGCCAACCACAGCCAACCACTGCCAAAAACCGCTAACCACCAACAACCGCTAACCACCAACAACTGCTAACCACCAAAAACCGCTAACCACCACCAACCACCGCCAACAACCGCCAACCACAACAAACCACTGCCAATAACCGCCAACCACCGCCAAAAACCGCCAACCACAGCCAAACACTGCCAAAAACAGCTAACTGCCAACAGCCGCTAACCACCAACAACCGCTAACCACCACCAACAACCACAAACACCCGTAAACAACTGCCAAGGACCACCAACCACCGCCAACAACCGCCAACCATCGCCAAAAACCGCCAACCACAGCCAACCAACGCCAACAACCGCTAACCGCCAACAACCTCTAACCACCAACAACCGCTAACCACCACCAACCACCGCCAACAACCACTAACCACCACCAGAAACCGCCAACACCCGCCAATAACCGCCAAGGACCACAAACCACCGACAACAACCGCCAACCACCACCAACCACTGCCAACAACCACCATTCACCGCCAAAATCCGCCAACCACAGCCAACCACTGCCAAAAACAGCTAACCGCCAACAGCCGCTAACCACCACCAACCACCGCCAACAACCGCCAACCACAGCCAAAAACCGCCAACCACAAACCAACCACTGCCAAAAACCGCCAACCACAACAAACCACTGAAAATAACCGCCAACCACCGCCAAAAACCGCCAACCACAGCCAAACACTGCCAAAAACAGCTAACTGCCAACAGCCGCTAACCACCAACAACCGCTAACCACCACCAACAACCACCAACACCCGCCAACAACTGCCAAGGACCACCAACCACCGCCAACAACCGCCAACCATCGCCAAAAACCGCCAACCACAGCCAACCAACGCCAACAACCGCTAACCGCCAACAACCTCTAACCACCAACAACCGCTAACCACCACCAACCACCTCCAACAACCACTAACCACCACCAGCAACCGCCAACACCCGCCAATAACCGCCAAGGACCACAAACCACCGCCAACAACCGACAACCACCACCAACCACTGCCAACAACCGCCAACCACCGCCAAAAAACCGCCAACCACCGTCAAAAAACCGTCAACCACAGCCAAACACTGCCAAAAACAGATAACCGCCAACAGCCGCCAACCACCAACAACCGCTAACCACCACCAACCACCGCTAACAACCGCCAACCACCACAACCACTGCCAACCACCGCCAACCACCGCCAAAAACCGCCAACCACAGCCAAACACTGCCAAAAACAGCTAACCGCCAACAGCTGCTAACCGCCAACAGCCGCTAACCACCACCAATAACTGCCAACACCCGCCAACAACCGCCAAGGACCACCAACCACCGCCAACAACCGCCAACCACCACCAACCACTGCCAACAACCGCCAACCACAGCCAACCACTGCCAACAACCGCCAACCGCCACCAACCACAGCCAACGACTGCCAACAACTGTCAACCACCGCCAACAATCGCCTACCACCGCCAACAACCGCATAAACCTCGTGCCACTGACGCGCTTCGATGATCGAGTGACCATCCCGCCAACCATCGTGACGTATTTCGTGAAATTTTTTCTTCTGTTTGTGCCTATCATAACTCACTACACAGTGGGGGGAAAAAACTTTCATTGCAAGATTACCAAATTAGTAGAGACCAGAAATATTCGCGGATTCATTTTGGCATCTGCTATTGGATAATAATTTAGCCAGTGAGAAAACCTCAAGAGAATAAATATTAAATAATATGCCACTACGTTGGAACTCTTTAAAATTCTGCAGCAAATCGGTAATGGAAATTTGTCCGAGTGTACTGAGGACTGTGGAGTCTATCCTATAAGTAATTGAATCGGCGTATTTTTCCAGTCTCTTTGTAAAGGGCAATGTATTATCGGAAAATTATTTCCAGTCCAGCTAGCATTGTCTGTATTTCGTGTCTGGCTGGGATTATTTCAGGTAAATGTCTACTGGCAGCACACCAATCTAAGTCATCCAGTGCGGAAGCAAACGCGTCCTGGATGGTCAGGTCAAATAGGGCAATGGCGTCACCTGCAGACGGCCGACAACTACAGAGGAATAATCGCCAGCACGGTCATGCCTTGTTGCAGTCTTATGAACTATTAGATTATTTCGTAGAAAAATACATACATATTCCTGTATAGATAAACGATTTTTTTTTATTATGAACTAATAAAAAAGGTAAGCGACAGTTAAAATACGCTTGTTTAAAATTATTTCCATTTTTAATAAATTCATTTATTCATACTATACGAGTACCTACATTGAGGCAACTGAGATTAATGGTGCAATCGTGATTTTAAATTTTGTCATTCTTTTAGTTCGTTTTTAATATTTTTGATTAAATCTTCCGCGGGGTTGTCTGTGAGTCAGATGAATTGGTGCATCCTAAATGTTTTATCAACATATTCACAAACCACACAATTACGAGCTGAACAACTAGATCACGGGCTCCGATGTACCTGCTGGGACCACAAACCACTCACAAACACACGGACACTGCGGTAGCGCGTGGCTTGTTGCAAGGCGAAGCGGGCTTGGTCGTGACTGTACACGCTTGCCACGTGCACGGGGAAGTGGTGGACCTAGTGGCTTGGGGGCTTGGGGGCTTGGGGGAAGGGGGGGGTTGCATGTGTCACCGGCGTCAACCAGTTACCACCGCAGACTCGGAGGACACCGAGCTCACACACCACGACCAATCACAAGCAAGTGGTGAGGCACCAAGCTCCGCACGGAACGTGTAGTCAAATGCGAAACTATTTTCCTGTGGTTTTCTCCTTTGCTTTAGTCTGTTTTACGTGAATTTCCTCATACACTGTTAAAAAATGTTCACCTTCAATTTACGAAGAACACTGGTGACAAATTATCCAGGGACTTTCGTAAATGTACAAACTCTGAGTCCACTTACTTTGAACATGAATCCAAAAGAATATTAATGGTAGGCCTATATAGGAAAAAAAAATTTAAACTGGATCAGTATACAGCAAGGACACTCTTATTTAGTCCACATGTTTGTTTACCTTTGTTTAGAACTAAATATAGAACGGGAAAGTAGAAATACGACGTAGTTTCTACGAAGATTCAGTTATTTTAAATTATGAAGAACTCTTCGTTTATTTGAGTTAAATTCTTCGTTGAAAAGTTCGTAAATTTACTGTAATTTCAAACATTGTATTTGACGGTTCTCAAGAATAGTGCCAGTGTGCTACGTGTCCTCCTGCCACTGCGTTTCTGTTAGTGTTTGGCAGTTGTTGGTGGTGGTTGGCGGTTGTTGGCGGTTGTTGGTGGTTGTTGGTGGTGGTTGGTGGTGGTTGGCGGTTGTTGGTGGTTGTTGGTGGTGGTTGGCGGATGTTGGCGGATGTTGGTGGTGATTGGCGGTTGTTGGCTGTTGTTGGCTGTTGTTGGTGGTTGTTGGCGGTTGTTGGCGGATGTTGGCGGTTGTTGGTGGTTGGCGGTTGTTGGCTGTTGTTGGCGGTCGTTGGTGGTGGTTGGTGGTGGTTGGCGGTGTTCGTCATGTTGTGGGCAGTGATGGCGTACCACCATAGTACTATGCTTTACAAGTGACAGTCGGGAAATGGATACCGCTGTTACTACTTTTATTAGAAACTGTCAGATTTTAGAAACCTTACATGGCAAAGACAATACTAAGCTACAATGTACGTCCATGATAGGCCCAAAAATATTTACGACATTTTAATGATTAGTTGGATAGGAAACTGCTACACTGTTGATATCAACTGCTATATCGAATGAAACTTTGAATGTTATTCCTTCATCCATTAGGTGGCTTATACCAACTAAACAACCGAAAATGTATACGACATTAAGTGAATTGTGTGAAGTATTTAAGCATAATGTCAAAGTTAGAGAGCTGAAAAATTCGAGTTATTTTATTTGTACAAGTTAGACTCCATAAACGTGTGTATAGTGAGGTTGATGACCTGTGTTCATTTCGTTCATTTGCCACTCCTTCATTTCACCGTTTACCCGGGTCCAATGTGAGTAGATCAGACATTTATAAGTGTTTGATACTAGCTTTTAGTACTTCAGGGCATACTATTTGAACTCTTTATTAATTTATAAGTGTCATTCATGAGTTAAAAGTTTACACTATAGAATGTCACCATACGATAATTTTGAAACGTTGTTTGAATGTTTTTTGCAATGGGCAATAATGATTTCCAGTTTTTTTTAATACGCTATTGCCGGTTACACTGTTATTTCTTAATAAACCTCGATAACAGACAAGAAAAATGAATATGCAAACATCAGCAGATTTAAAAAAGTGAAAAACATGGCACGAAACAATGCCAGAATGTTGTAAGTTTGTAGTCTGAGTTGAGCGAACAATGAAGTGGTTCCACGGAACGCGGGCTCCTGAAGGCTTTCTAAAAGTAGTGTCGGAGGAACGTAATGAGTTTTTTTGCCGTGTGGCCGCGGCGCGTCTCGGCGCCCTGCGGCAGCGCGCGATTGAAAAGAAATTGCCGTCGCGCGCCGTTAATTGTGATTCATGCCGCCTGTTTAGCGTCAGCCTTCCCGAGGGCCCCCGCGGCAGTCCCGGCGAGGGGGAGGGGCGCAGTTACAGCCCTAACTCAGCCTGGAGAAGTCACTGCTCGTCTTTTGGTCCGTCCCCCTGCCCGGCGAGCCTTGCCAGCTCGAGACAATTTAAGTCCGTGATCGTAAAGCCTCCATTACGTGGCGCGGTTTTTATTTTCCGGTCCTCCCGCCCCGCTGACTAACCCCTGCTCAGTGTAATCCAGCCGACTCGCTAACTCGCCGCTAGCGTCGCTCCAGCGAGTGCAGTTGAATACTGGTCTACATTTGCCCGCTACTCGCTGGCCGTGGCCTGGTAGCATTGGTAGTTACAGTTCCAGTAGACAGTTAAGTACGGAAAAGTTTAGAAATAAAAACCATATTTGTTACTTTAATTTTTAAATAATTAAAAATAATCAATAAGGCAACAAATTTCACACTCAGCTTACATAATTTCATACACACACACACACACACACACACACACATATATATATATATATATATATATATATATATATATATATATATATATCTTAACATGAAATGGGTAGTAATTGTGATCATTTAATTTTTTTTTAAAGCAACTTCCGGTACCTACAGTGTGTGTGTGGTTGGCCTATACATTTTTGTTTTAAGTAAATAAGCTTAATAGGTATGGTTAAATAGTGAATAGTTTTTGGTTTCTAAAGTAATACTGCTAAGTTACAGAAGTTTTTTTTTTTTTGGTAAATTAAAGTTATTGATCTTGTTTCTCTATCCTTATGGAATGTATTTTTATATTCTGTAATTTTTCTCGGTAATTAATCAACCCCATTTAAGAGGAAATATTGAAAAAAATAATAATTACACATATTTCAGTAGTTTAAGCGTGAGTTATTTTCTTAATTGTATCATTCTTTTTAAATTGATCACTTCTATTTAATATTTTTTTGTTATTATATAATATCGTTTATGTTTTTGTATTTAATATTTATTTTTATTTCAGAGATTAGTTTTTTTTTATATCTATGGATAAGCGTATTGCAAGGTAATGATCAAGCCTTAACTTCACCACACGTAAAACAAGACGAATAAATAAATAAACACAAAGAGCAACGAATGAAGTGATTGAACACATGGTGTGACGGCGCCACGAGCTGTGGCCTATTTCATAAAACTACAAGTTTACAAGTTACTAGTTACAAGTTACAAGAGAATTTCTTACAAGTGTGAATCTGAAGTGTTTCACAAAGAAAGTAGCTTGACTTGTAGAAGTTGGTGCACTTGTAACACATACCTACAAGTTTACGAGTCAGCTGTTTATTGTTCTTGTTTTGATTATGTAACGAATTTGTAGGTTATAGTTGCGAAGTGTATGCTGATAAAAATGAGTTCACGGCAAATGCAGATGCACGACAAAATATGTGTGCTCAAAAAAAATAATGAACATAAAAACATTTTGTTTGGAGCATTTTCGGACAAACTGACGAAAAAGGATAAGCAGTTAGCTTGGACTGATGTAATGACTTTTTCTCAGTCACTAGGAGTTGTGCCCCAGCAAAAGGGCTGGGAATATGTACGTGACGTTCTGTGGCAAAACTGGAAGAAAGGGACAATGGTAAGTATCATAACCTTAGAAGTTGTTATAAGCAAACTGCATGAAACATTTACCTAATTTTATATACAAGATTAATTTAGGTATTCATTTGACATTACAGGCAAAAGTAGATAACAGGCGACAAACGGGAAGTGGAGGAGGCACTACTGCTAAGTTTAATGAAATGGACAATACAATTCTGGACACACTTGGAAAAGATTCACCTCTCGTTAATTCCTTGGGTGTACTAGAGACTTGGCAATCCCAGAATTCTAGCAGCGGGAGCATTGATGAAGATTCAGCCCTTGCCAGAAGTCTCATGCTAGATAACGTAGAAACGGAGGAGCAGAGGGAGTTCTGTGACACTCCTATTAATAGTAGGCCCAGCACTAAAAAAGGTACAAGTATCAATTACGATAGTTTATAATTATTGTTGTTTATGTTGTTTTTATTATTATAGAGGAATAGTTGGAATGGTTTTCAGAAAACCAAAATATGTAACAATATATTGTGGTTTGCATTAATGTTTCATCATTTTATTATCAATTACAGGCAACACATTACAGCTTTAGCTTAGCCAACAAACTATTATTTAGTATTTTTGTATTTATTTGTACTCATTATTTTTTTTTCTCTTGTAGGATTACCCACAAAAAGGAAGGCCCCTAGTACAGAGCAAAATTCTGACATGGATGACTTTCTGAGAAAAAAAAACGTACATCACTATTGGAGTACATTAAGCTTCAAAACCATAAAACAACATTAGAGATTTTGAAGTTGGAGCATGAACTTGGACTTCCAGCATCTGAATATACACGTGATTTAGTGTCCAAATTTGGCTACTCTGTTGTGAGTACATGTGAAGACATTGAGGTAGCCAATGAAACGGTTGTAGTGACATCTGAAAACAATGCATAAATGTACCATTATTTGATACAAATAAAATGATGTATTCCATTTTTATATTTAAATGAGTCTGTTCACTAAAATCATAATACATAGATGTTTTTGTTCACTGTCACTATGTAAATAAATGATTGAAGTAGGTACAGCATGTCAAACTGCAAATAGCCTACTGTAGTATTACATATGTGTCTTTGTGTCCTTTTTTTTTGATAGGTACTTAAGAAAAGTGATTTATCAGCTGTCTTTGCCTTGCTAGAGCAGCAGGTAAAACTGGATCAACATAACGTACATCTGCTGTAACTTTTACATTTTCTTCTTCATTGCGAGCCTCTACTAAATTAGCACCTTCATTCCTGTTTCTTGAGAAGTTGCATAATGCAGCACAGCATTTAAAAATATTGGCAGCAAAAGTAGGTTGCGCTCGTTAATAGTTCAGACAAGGAAATTTCTCTTTTAGAATTCCCAGAGAATTTTCTACGACTCTTCTAGTACTTCTATGAGCACGATTAAAGCGGTGAACTGCTGGTGTTTCTTGTTGGTTAACTGCTGGTACTATCAACCATTTTTTAATGGGTAACCTAATTCACCAAGTAGCACTGCATTGGGATAAGGTCGCCAGCCTGTATTGAAGCGTTGGTATAGGGTACTGTTACGCAACACTCTTGAGTCGTGGACACTTCCGGGGCAGTTTGCACTTACGTAATAGAAGTGATGGTCAGGCCCACATACCACCATACAGTTTATCGAGTGATCACCATTGCGATCAACAAAATGGTGTTCGTACATATTAGGCCTATCGATAGGTATTAATGTTCCATCAATACATCCACTCGTAAGTGGCATTCCGGCAATTTCATGAAACTGCTGAACAACCTCGTCAACATTCTGTGGCCATTTAATGATGATTGGAAATATGATTTCATTGACAGCATTTACAAATGTTTTGATACATATGTGTACTGTTGCTTTGGAAATACCATGCATATCTCCAACTGCATGGTACTGTCCGCCATTTCCCAACCAATGTAGAGAGACAAATATTTGTTGCCTTGCAGATAACGATTTATTTCTTTGTGTAGGGTGATCCAATAGATGACCTATATATTGTACTAGATCCTCCAGTTTAACAGCAATCATGCGGAACCTTTCGTTATACTCAAATACTGTGCCAAGTACCATGTTCACTCTCTCTCTAAAATTTCGTGGTCGCCTCATAACCTGAATATCTATATCATCTTCATTAAAATCGGTAAATATAATAATATCCATTGTATTCTAAGATGTTATAATATCATTATATACACAAGTATAGACTTATTAATGATTTACAACTAATATAATTGGACTTACACAATATTCTACCTATGTATTGACACTAGTAGTAATTTCTCACAAGTTACAAATGCTTGTAAGCTACAAGTTTGTTTATGAAACAAAAACATTTATTTACTTGTAAAATTAACTTGTAACTTGTAGCATTTCACTTGTAACTACAAGTATTTACTTGTAGCTTTATTAAACAACAATATCAAAGTTTTTACAAGTTACTAGCAAAGTTACTTGTAACTTGTAGACTTGTAGTTTTATGAAATAGGCCACTGGCCGGCGAGATGCTGCCCCCTGGGTGACCACCCACTCTGCCTCCTGCCCGCAGCACGTGCTAGCCTGCATGGTGCGTCATGGCCTGCCACCTGCCACCCAACCCCACCACCAAGCACCTAGCGAGCTGCGGGATTAATCCAGCCCTCGCCCTCGCGATGCCACGCAGTCGGAAGGTTACCAGGCATACGGACGGGCCTACAGGGAGGGTGAAGCCCTAGCCGACCAGTTCGAACTGCGAGAAGGTCCGAGAGAGCCCAGTGGCGATACCAGCGAGTCCTCGGAGAGATGCCAGTGAGAGTTGTTGGCAGCGATTCCAAAGAGTTGTTGGCAGCGATACCAGGGAGTTGTTGGCAGCAATAACAGGGAGTTTGTTTGCAGCGATACGTGGAAGTTGTTTGCTTCTATACCAGGGATTTTTTTTGGTAACGATACCAGGGAGTTGTTGATAACAAAATAAGGGAGTTGTTGGCAGCGATACCAGCGAGTTGTTGGCAGCGATAGCATGGAGTTGTTGGTAGGGATTCTAAAGAGTTGTTGGTGGCAATACCAGTAAGTTGTTGGCAGCGATGCCGGGGAGTTGTTGCCATCGATACCAGGAAATTGTTGTCAGCGATAGCAGTAAGTTTTTGGCAGCGATACCAGAAAGTTGTTGGCAGCGATACCAGGGAGTAGTGGCTGGCGAATACAGCGAGCAGGCGGGTTCTTCGGCGACTAGAGCCACTGTGCAGCGACCTCGAGGGCGGAAAGGATGACCCTAGGTGACAGGCGAGGCAGTTAGCGACGCGGTGCACGTGTGTGAGTAGAGAGGACAGCTTTGTTTGGACTCGAAGGTCAAGAGGGGTCTGATTTTGTAAATTAAGTTTAATGATTTCCCAGGCATAATTAATGTCAATCATAGTATAATAAATAGCATTTTATTATTTAAATTGTTATCCTTTCTAATCCTGCTCCTCCAGTTCGCAACGACATAACCTCAAGTGAAACCTCTGGCGAGTGAGTGCGAGTCTCTGTGGGTGACACTTGCTGAAGTAGTGACGTCACAGTAACGCGCGCGCGCGAAAAGTTTGCTTTCAAGTGACTAATGTAACTGAGTCTTAAGCTCCTTGGCAGTGAGAGAAACTGCGAGGAAGTCTTTAGCGGATCACCCGGTGGGGAAAGTTTGGCGCATATAAGTCCATAAGCCCTGGTGCAAGAGCTACTGGCTCTTGCGTGAGGAGCCTCACGGTTTCACAACATGCTGCCCTGTACACACCTTTGCGTCGCTACGTCATGTAAGATTGTACCATCGTTAGTTCCACTGACCTCTAGGATGGACTCCACAACCCTCTGCATACTAGGAAAATTATATCTGCTCATTGGCTGCTGACTTGCAAACCGTCTCCGCTGGGTAACCTTTGATTAGATACTTATTTGGCTGATGGCTTGTCATTGGCCCAGAGTACTCCTGATTAGCTGTGAGCCAATAGCAGAAGCAGCGCAAAGGTATAGTTCTTGGAAGTTTAGCGTATCTCGAAATGCATTCGCGTATTTTTCCGGTTTCTAACCATTTCTAACCAGACACGCGCTAGAAGACCTCGATACAGTGGTATTTATTGAGGGTAGGCATTTTTGGCGAAAATAACTGAACGCCCGTTAGACTGCAATACGGTATGCTCGCACCAGCTGTTTATTCCATGTAATTAGCGGCAAAGCCATGCCTTGTAATTTCACAAGTGATATTACTGGCAACAGAGTTTCCAAGGACTATCCTTGTAAAAGTATAAATAATGTTTTAGAGTGTACATGACCGGGCCATTCAGGACGCGTTCGCTTCCGCGCTGAATTGTTGTGATTAATGTGCTGACAGTAGACACAATATCTGAAAGGAACTTGACCAATCACAATGCTCGCACTATCAGGTACTCTCGAAAACTTTTCGCGAAATATGCATGCCCCTAGTAATCATTAAGCCCTCGGTTATACGAATCCCATCGCTAATAGTCAAAACTATCATCTATAACAAGCGACAGCTTATATACGGTTTAGAAGAACAAATGTGGAATCTAGCTTAATGTTGATAAGTATATATTCTTTTCTTGAGCTTGACATTTTTACATCGAGGTAATATTATTTTTTGCAACAGACTATAATGCATAAAAAATATAACATTTTATGATCTCTATCATTGTGTAGCGGGTTTTTTGACACCACAAAAACCTATAAGCCAGTAATAAACATTTAAACAACGTGTTGCCATATCAGTATATAAACTAAATATTTAAGGTGCCATGAGGCTCCAGCCATCAACAAAGAACGCCTGATTTACAATAGCCGTGTACTAGTCCCATTGATTGGTTGGACAGGCGTTAGTTTAAGACACACCTTTAGATTGCCTTGAGCCAATAGTAACTTTTGAACTCCCGAGAGAGCGAATCGTGTGACTTTTGGGCAGCCAATACACAGTTAACTCTTTGAATGAGTGTAGGATTGTATAGCGCAAAATGATGGTATTTAACGATGTCGAAACTCACTACACTTTTCAAATTTTTACCTTCAATCTACGAAGAAAACTGGTTATAAAATGATTAGAGTAATTTCACGAATGCTTAGCTTACTTTTAGCTTACTTTTAGCTTACTTTATTCACAAGATCATTTTGGAGTGTAAACTAGATCTTAAAAAGTATGTTAAATCTACGGAAACAAATCATTTTTCTACGTTCCACGCGCCATTTTTTAATCCTGTTTACAGTAAATCATAGAACACGAGATCTTGAATGTGTGGAATATTTCTACGAAGATCTGTGTGTCTGGGACTACGGAGGACTCTTCGTTTATTGGAAGTTTCATTCTTGATTGCAAATGCCGTGAGGCTATTGTAATTTCTACGCTGTAATTTTTTGTATATCAAACATAAATATTCGGGTGAAATAACAGATATCATTTACATTAAAACTGCATCACTAAGAGATAGTGTTCGCAGTAAAAATGGGTTCGGATTCTTACCCGGGCATTTATGCTTTGTGTTGTCCCAGTAGCTCCAATAGTTAAAGTTATATGTAACCGTTCCCTGAATGAAAAATCATTTAAAATTAAAAAAAAATGCGCCAAACATTGTATTAAATATACAGATTTATCTCCAAAACTAAACTATTTCATATATGCAAAAATAATCATAGCCAAGTGTTTTACAAAGTTACATAATATTTCTTGTAGCATTACAATCTACTTTCTGGCATATTTTTCCCAAAGGAATATTTTTTTTAAAAGTACAGGTAAAAGTTTTTCCTGTGTGCAGCAAGAAGTTGGGGCCTAACGTGTTTGCTTGTAGCTATCACTGTCGCACGCTTGCGTCGAGGCTGAAGGCGACGGCACCGCCTGGCGCGCCGAGACACATCGCGGGGCCTTCGAGGCCCTAACAGGGTCGCCTGTGATTCTCGTGTGCTCCTTGAGAGTGCTCTAATCCACCCCCACCCCCACCCCCTTTTCATCCCATCTATCTCCGTCATGACGAACATGTTTCCTCTGTTACACTGTCAGAAATTACAGTGAACATTCCCAAAGCATATCCTTTAGTAGCTCCAAATAACTTGAAGTCACTATTATTTCGCGGATATGTTTTCCACGCCAGGTTAGACTCATGTCGCCTGTGCAAAGTCAAGACATTCTTTAACGCTCACTCAAGGTCACATTCTTAGGCGGGTTACAAGTGATTGGTTTAACACTTGTTCTCCTTGTTTATAACTCGCTCAGGGTCGTAACTGTCGTGTCAAGAGTACCGTAGTCTATACAGAAAAAAATGTATATTTAAAAAAAATTTCTTTGGAAACCAGTTGCCAAGAGGTGGTTTGTAATCCTACAGTAAATATTATGTAACTTTGTACAACACTTGGCTATTTTTATTTTTTTCATATATGAAACATTTTTTTCGAGATAATACTGAGCATTTCTTACGACAATTGGTGCATAATTTGATATTTTAATTGATGTTTCATTCAAGCATAATTTTCGTAAACCATGGAAAAATATAATTGAATATTCCTCGTTTGACTTTATTTTATTATGTTTATTAATGTGCATGGTTAATATTGATAAGCTTTATAGGGAGCTGTTTGCAAACAACTTTAACTATTAAAGGTGTTGGGACAAACCAAAGTATAAATTCTCTGGTAAGAATCCGAGCCCAGTATTACTGCGAACCTTATTTTGTAGTGATACAGTAGATTTCATGTAAATGTACAAATTTACAAAATATCTGTAAGTTTACATGAATATTTCTGGTCCATTTACAAAAAAAAATTACAATCCAGTCATCAACGTGTAGCAGATTTATATGTGCTTCAAGTATACTTTGCTACCCGATGATGCCAACATCTGAGTTCTATTTTTCATTGCAAACAGCACTTAAAAAACTTTTTTTACTTTTACAAAGATAGTCCTTGGAAACCCTGTTGCTAATGATATCACTTGTGAAATTTTAAGGCAAAATTTTGTACTATATGCAATTTTACAAAGCTCTGCCATGTAGTTTTACAAGTGATATAGTTGAAAACAGGGTTTCCAAGGGTTTTCCTTGTAAAAAGTACAATTTTTTTTTACAGTGGAAGTAAACAGAGCGTGGAAGGAATAATCTTTTTATAAAAATAATAAACCAGTTTTCAAAGGGTTTGTGAACATTGTAAGATGACTCCTCGATGTTGGTGTTTGAGTTAAGTAAACCCAGTATACTATAATCAACGAAGATCCCTAGTTAATGTGCGTACTACTACACCAAATAAGAGTGACACCTGTTCTATATGGCTTACAACATATGCACTTGGACAAACACTTTAAAACATTTTCATTCGATAAGCAGGATGGGCGCACTTTTGAAATTATAGGTTTACCTTTAGAACCAAAAAATTCTTTATATCTATGAAAAAACTAAAATAGAAGTAAAATTAATCAACCTGAAATTTTAATCTGTGCCCAAATGAGAAATGCTATAGTTATAGCAGGAACCATAATTTAATTTAAAAAATATAATTTGATAAAAATATAAGAAAAAAAATATTGTTATAGCTTTGTGAGGATGAACAAAAAATATATGTTTAATGAAATTATTACAGGAGCTATTAACACAAACATTCAAAGGACGCTATTATTAGTAACATTGGTAACATATACTAACTTTAATTAACTAATCTGAGAAAAATAAAAGTAATTACGGTACATATTCATTTTTAATAATACACTTCTTCTTTTGCAATAACAGGTGGGCAAACCATAAATGGGACAAAACTGTCAAATCATTTCAGATTAAGATTTTATGACATTAGAACAAATCTGGGAAGACATTTACAAAATTTAATCCCAGTATACGGGTAGTTCTCAGTGTAAATTGCATGAGTTTTTATAACACGAACATCTGGAAAGAAAAAAAATTGAAAGGATGTTATTTTAATGTATAACAAAATAATTAATTCTGTGAAATATTCTCCAAATTTTATAACTGTAGGACGATTCGTAGGCTATCAAATGCAGTTTGGTTCACTCTGTGGATAGGCCTATTACCGAAATATACTGTCGGCCTCTCTTGTACTTAAGCCTTGCTGTAACTCAACCAAGCAAGATGGCTTGTCACTCACACAAACAAAATTTCACAGCAGCTTTTGCAAGGCCTGTTTATGGATCGTCAGATCCTGACTAGCCGTCTATATATTCAATCTCTTTCCGCAGCTTACTAAAGTAAGTACCACTCCTGATAGCTGGAATAAAAGCGCCGAAAACAAAGCTGTTATGTTGCTTTGTAAAAGGGAAAAGACTCTTATATAATCATTCGTAGATATAACATAAATTTTAACAAAATTTTATTTGAACTGCGTCGTCCCCAAGAAAACTAATAAAAAATGTTACCTTTCAGAACCCCGTTCAAAATTAATAAATGTTATAAAAACTACTAAAATTATAAACAATATCTTTAAAATTCGGTGCATCAAAAATAATGGAACAGTTCCGAAGTACTTCGAAGTTTTCCGATCGCTCGTGGAAAAAAACACTATATTGCAAGAATTTATATATATTCTGGTCGTAGAGTATTTTAAAGAACACTAACCTAACCTAATTAACCTTTCATTTTAGTTACAATAACCTAACCAAACCTACCCTCCCGAAAAAAAAAAATTGGTTGTCTGTAAAGTCGGTTTACGGACGATAGTTTAACGTGACGTCATAACAAAACATTTTTGAAATGATTGCATATTTTTATGAATAAAATTGAATCATTTTTATTTTAATAATAAAAGAATAAATACTTGAGATTATACTAGTAATCAGATTTTTAAAATGCAAGAATAATTAACCTTTATTTCCGAAATTGTTGTTGTAATAAGCAATGAAAACCACATTAACTTTTCACTTCACTTTATAAACAGTCGACGATTCAATTCACGTGTAGATGTAAGTTGTGTGCTGCCGCTGTCTTTCTTCTCCTCGGACGCATAGATGCGGCGCAAGCGTACAATGAGCGTAACGGGACACAGCGTAACGGAACAATGTGCGTAACGGGACACTTTTTCGTGCGTGCAGCCGGCGTTCATCGATTTATTAGACGTCACGTCAAAAACTATTAATTATTTCACTGACCGAACCTAACCTAACATTTTACTTAAGTAAACTTCGGAACTGTTCAGTTTGTGGTTGTGGCTATAATCCATGGAAATGTTTAAAACGTATTTAACATGCAGAGATAAATGAAATAACACATGTGTTTGCACATTTTTCCATAACCTAACGAAAACTAAGTGTATTTGTTTACGAGGGGTCTGAGTTAGGGAAGACTCTAGGTGCGCCCCAGGCCGAATTGGCCAGCCATGGCAGCTGTGTGATGCCACGACTAACTCCCCTTTCTTAACTCTAGACTAATACTAGTTAAGTTGGGCCCAGGTAAAATCTGCATAGACACAATCATATAGAGCTCAATCATAGGGGTAATATATCGCAAGCATATAGCAGGCGGGTTCAGTGCAGGACAAGAAGGATGGTCCGGGAGAAGAGTTGGTCGGGCAGGAAGTGTCAGCCATGCTGGGGTCGGGAGCTGGGACCTCGCGGCCCTCTTTGGTGCTGGTGCGCGTCTGGGTTGGTACCAGTGGCGCATGCGCCCTGGCGGTGAGCGACTTCATTCGCCGCCCTGCGGCTGCCAGTAAGCACGTGTGCTTACAAAAATGGAAAGAAAGACTGCGTTGAGCGCATATTAATAATATTTATTGTAGTTAATTTACTTTAATTAATTGCGAACTGACGGCTCGGGTCTCACTCCAGTAGGGATAGAGCAGCAGGTCGCCTGTCGCCAGCAAATGACTGTCGGCAGTTAGCGAAATTATAAAATCTACCGTTGCTAAACCCTAGCTCCAGCATCTACGCTTCAGATGCTACGAGTTAATTAATGTATAAATGGCTTCCCGCGGGCCACACTCAGGAACGTGACGACACTGTGGTGTGAGGCGGCTCGTGGAAGCTGGGGGTGAGGGACTGGTCTCGGCGAGACCACGTGTGTCCCTCTCCCTGGAAGAGCTGCGTGGGTGGGGGGCAGGGGAGTGCGTGAGTGCGTGTTGAGGAGTGACAGAGCGCCGCGCCACTTAACCGCGGAGCTCACCGCAGCCAGCACATCGCTGCGACCCTGCGACCCTGGCCCCGTGTCTGCGGGCTGTCTGCGGGCTCTCTGCGCCTACAGGGCGACCGCAAAGCACCTACACATTGTCGGGAAACAAAAATGCGAGTGAGTCTTTCGGTACTCATCCAGCCTTGGTAAAGACTACAATCATGTGTTATCATGTTGGCAATTACACTTATAATACGAAACTCGGACACGGAATTTAACTTAGAATTTTTCAAAATAAATCCGAGCGTGATAAATATACGGAAAATGTCAAATGTGTTTTCAACAACATTTCTGGGCGCGAATCACACGAAGTTTCTGCATTCACCGTTAGAATGTGCTGCTGGAGCAGCTACTTTTACTATCGAATTATTCCATTTACATGAAGAAATCTTTTAAACTACATAATGACTGATCCGATAAAAGCGAAAAAAAGACTTGGAAAAAAATAGTAGGTATTTAAAAATATTTGGAAATTATTCAAAATGTTCTAAGCTCACTGTATCTACAAAAAAAAATTAGAGATTTTTTTGAATTCTATTACGAACATTTGCAAACTATTTTCCAAAGCAACGTAACGGTGCCATCATAGGTCAAAACTCTGAAGCTAGAACATGGTCAGTATAGGTTTCACATAACTTTGTTGTAAAATATACAAATTATTTTTATTGTGTTGCGAAATTTTTCTTGGCAGAAAATTCCCACAAAATCATATTGTAAAACGTGTGGATACTTTTATTTGTATATTTTAAAGCTACTCGTGATCAACAGCACAAACCTGTCAACAGTGCGCTGATTTGTATTACAAGAACTACAGTAAGAAAAACAACTATTCAATCAGCCACAGAGCGGATATCATTATATTTTCGCAAATACTATTTTATTGATACTTATCTTACTTTAAAATAAAAAAAAATTGTTGTCTGTAAAGTCGGTTTACGGACGATAGTTTAACGTGACAACGTCATAACAAAACATTGATAAAATGATTGATCCAGAAGAAAAGGAAATATCATATTCGGCCTGAGACTGAGCCGTAATAGGTTTTTGCAACCAAACCATTTAGGCATTAAAAATATTGTATTCTTTGAGGAAGAATTTTTTTAAAATTTTCAATCTTTTGCATGATAAAATCTACCTCTGCATACTTTTATGAATAAAAATGATTCATTTTTATTGAATTATCACTATTTTGTATGGATACAGAGTGAAATGAAATGTGCAATTGAATTAATAAATTTACTTTTATTTGCATTCATTCATTAATTAAAATATATTTATTACTTTTGAAATGTTGCGTGCGCCATATTTAATTTTACAACTACAAAAATATTTTTGCAGCTGCGGGGTTTCGAACCGACTACCTTTAGCTCAAGAGTTAAGTACGCTAACCACACGCCCACGAGGCCATGCTAAGGTACTGTTGTTTCTAATGAGGTATATATAGTTATAAAAACTTTGTTCACGGTAGGGGTATAATATTAACACGATTTTATAACAAATACGCATCCCAAATACACCAAACTTATTTATAATGTGTTACAATATTTTTTAAAACAATGTGCAAAAGATCCCGGGTGTAATTTGAATTATTGTGTGTAACTGTAAAACACCATTGTTGGTTCAAAACGTATTTGAATTTTCAACATTACTTTTAAATAACCGTACCAGTTGTGCTGAAAATCGGTGGACGATCGTTAAAATACATAATATTAATAATTCAAACAACGAAAATATGATTGAAAAGTCAAATCGATGGTTGTTCCAATCGAGTGGAAGACAGATGCCACGCATGCGTACAATGAGCAAACAGAACACATCCGTAGTGGGATATCCGTAGTGGGACACTTTTTCGTGCGTGCAGCGGGTGTTCATCGATTTATTAGACGTTGTCACGTCAAAAATATTAAACCCCGGCTTTTGAAATATTTACAAGTAATTTAATTAAAATACTTCCATTGTTTTTAAAATTAATAGAACAGTTAATAGTATAAAGTTTCCCCTGTGTCTTTATGGCCTTTGGTTCGCGCCATCCGCCACAGATGGCACCACCGTAGTTGTTACACATTTCCGTTCCTTGACTTCCGTCGCATGCACTAAATTACTCCCACCAAATGCCGTATTCCGAGAGATAATATGTTTCCATTCAATAAATTATAGATTATCATTACCTAACTGATTGGATACCTAAAATTACCGGTATATTTGACTTTCAAACACACCTGCAAACATTATAGTATAACTGGTCAGCCAGCGCTATAAAAACTTCGTGCCAATGGTAATAACTGACATTTGCAAACCAGCTGTTGTGTTAAAACTTTGCAGCTTTGTCTGCGTTTCGTGATTATCCTAACTAATATTATAAATGCGAAAGTGAGTTTGTTTGTTTCTTTGTTTGTTACGCTTTCGCGCGTAAACTATTTGAACGATCATCATGAAATTTTGCACACGTGTTCTCTAGGGTATAGTAAGAACATAGAACATATTTTATTAAAAAAAATATATATATTTTTCAAAGGGCCAAAAAATTGATATTGGTATGTATGGTCGTCCGACTGAGAGTTTGAGTAATTTGAATGAAATTTAACGCCATATGGCGTTTCAATAAGTAAATAAAATAATTCGCCAATCTAATACTGTAAAACTGGCGGTCAATTCACTATTCAACTTAGTATAGCATCTTCTTCCACATTTATTTTTATTTTTCTATCACCGCTAAGCACTACTTAAACGTTTTTTTTTTTCATTTTTGAGATTATGTGTATTTTCTTCTCACTCTATTTTCAGGTTTTACTCTATTTTCTTTTTCGAAATGCCTCGCAAACGTAAATCCAACCGGTGCCCAGGTGGCAAAAATTGCTCGAACTCAAGAATCTTCCGTTCATGCAGAATTAAGACAGAAACAAGAGAGGCGGCAGTCTGCTTTGAGAGCTGGTGAAACAACTTCTCAGAGACAAGAAAGGTTATAGGGCCAAGCCGACCGCCAAGCTTCTTTGAGAGCAGCTGAGACGCCTCTTCAAACGCGGATTCGTTTAGATGATGAAGCTGAACGCCATGTTTAGTTTTGCTGTTTTCATCAACAAAGCGCAAAGGCAAACATTGCAGGTAGCAGGGGTGCATTTGGAAAAGCCATGCTTTTCCCATGGCCAACTATATGTAGCCTGTTCGCGTGTGTCCAATGTCCGAAATCTACGCATATTTGCACCGGACAGAAAAACATATAAAATAGTATGCATGGGCATCCTAATATAATACTCTGATTTAAATTCTTTTAAAGAAAAATTGATTTATTATACGTTAATACTTTATGTCCGGCGCCAGGGTTCAGGGTGTGGTGAGTGGTGCCAACCAAGATCTGACGTCACGAGTATTTCTGACGTCATGGCGCCCATATCTGACGTCACGGTGGCCATCTTGGATGACCGTGACCTTGACCTTTAACATTTACCTTGACCCCGGCGGCAATATTGGATCTGCCATCTTGGATCCGCTATCTTTAAATCGAGCGCCCTACTCACTCATGATGAAATTTTCGTTACGGCCGCCATATTGATTTTTTTTCTGTTCCGCTGGAGGCCGCCATCTTGAATACCGACAACTTTGTTTCTGCTGTTTGTTCCTAGAGAGCACCAGCGTAGCTCTGTATCATCACATAACGTCGATGTTCCATTACCTACCAGAGCTATTATGGTCCTTATCGGCATATTAAATTTAATTTTTTATGTAAAATACATAGGTAGCGCTGTGATTCAAACAATCGCAGCTCTGATCTCTATGTTGTAAAACATACGCCTTTAACCGCACGGCCATCGAGACATTTACCAGACTGAGAATTAAATAAGGTATATATAAAAATAACATGCATATTCGGACTTGTATTTTTTTAAATTTTAAGTAATAATAGCACCACCTGTTTGAGACAGAACCGCCATTTTGTATTACGTCACAACTGTTGCAATTCGCGTTACAGCCGCCATCTTGAAAATCCGTAAATTTAATGCTAGAAATTCCGAAAAAAAATCCAATAACTATTATAAAAATTGCTACTAAAATGTTTAGTTACTTAAACGATTTTCTCCTCGGTTCGATTCCCGGGGAGAGTAAACCAGTAATTTATTAAAATATTTAAAAAATTCTCAATAAAATGTAATAAAAATTTCTTACGACACACCCGACATTTTGAATTATGTCACCACTTGTATCAATTGAGGCGCTGAAAGTCCAAGTGGTGTAAGTCAAATTTTGCTACAAATTGAGTTATACGCAGTAAAGGACAGTTAATAGTATTTTCTTTTAAATGGCACAGTGATTTAAGTCATAGTTCTGTCTATGATCACAAGACAGCAGCACAAAATATACGTAATAAATACAAATAAAGTTATGTTAATAGCCAAACTGGTGTAAGAGGACTTACACCACTATGCATCTTTCCAATATCTTTATTAAGAAATGGCAGCATAGTGCAAGGTAAAATATTTGCTAACTCAGACTGTGAGTGTAGAATGAAGTGTCATAGCAAAATTGATGAAAAAAGTAGAAAACAAGTATTTCAGAACTTTTGGAAAATGGGTGACTTTCGACCGCAAAATGCTTATGTAGGTGGGTTGGTTAAAGTCTGCAAACCAATTTCACGGCGACCAAAAAATTCTACAAAGCCTCCCCGCCAAAGTGTTCATTTATTTTATTTTCCTATTAACGGTAATTCTACAAGATTATGTAAAAATATTTCTTACAAACATTTAATATATCTGATGGCAGGATGAGAAGGGCTGTAAGTAAAATCAAAGAAGAAAAATAAGCCGGCAGTGATGGAAGAAGAAATAATCCACCAGGCAATAAAACGTCTGAGGACCGTTTAGATAAAGTGCGTGTTCACATTCAGTCATTTCCTAGCTACCAATCACATTACAGCCGTTCTCACAACCCAAACAGGCGTTACCTAGCACCTGATATGAACATCAGATTTTGGTTCGATAGAACAGTTTTCTAAAGGAAAGTTAATCTACACTCCTGAAGATTGGATGGACATTATCACAAAATCAAGGAGGAAAAGACCATTCATGGTAGTCAAGATGTCTCCAGGGTTTTCTTCTCAACATCATCTCTAGAAAAAGTGGTAACTAAGAGAAAGAAAAATGACTTGAACGAACAAGTTTCGTGGTTAAAAATACAGTGGCTTCAGTACAGGCGATCAAACCCCCTAACAATTTATTACAAGAAGACCTTGAACAAGGACATTGACTTTTGTAGCATAAACTTGGCACAAGTCAAGAGAGTGGGACGACCTGTGCATCAGGGTTTTGCCAACATTACGCAAGAAAAGCTTTACGATGGAGTCAGAACCATCAGTCACAACAAGAAAAAATATATGCTAGATCTTCTGCGGTTCATACCACCTATTCACCATGAGTACTTCCTAAGCTTAAAGGAGAATCCTGAAGAACACAATGAAGTTGAACTTGGGCATCTTGAAGAGGATGATCCTGAGTGATATCTTTGGTGAATGATCACTTACTTCCTTACGAACCATAATACTATTGAAATAAATTATTTTTTATGCCACTTTATGGAACACGTGAATTGTGATTATACATACTCTTTACAATATTTAAAATAAGCACTCAATTATTTCTAATAATAATAATACCAACTGATTTTTTTTAAATTAATGTACAGTATATTGTTGTACACATTAATTTTCCATTCACATTTATATGCAAAGAGGTGTAAGTTACAGATTTTCATTAAAGCCGCTTATGTTTTACTTGTTGTGAGATGTAAGATATAGATTTTATAATTGCAAAAGATAAAATACATCATTTGAGAATAACTAGTACCATTGAAATGTGGTGATGTTGTCTTAGGAATTTTCTGTCAATCAACAACTTTAAACCTTAATATCTCAGATGTATCGATTAATGACACACCACTTGGCCTTTCAGCGCCTCAATTATCGTTAAAGGCGCCATCTTGAAAATCTTTATTTATTATCCCATTTTAATGAAAAATGTTCAACATTCATCAAAAAATTAACTTATTAATATACTGATTGATTAGATCGATTTCCGTCCTTGGTTTGAAACTGGTAGGAGCAAAAAAAAAACGACAGATCCTTCCTCCACGGAAGCCACTTAGACTGACCTCTCACCACTTAAGTTAAAGTAAATATATCGTCAGATGGTACGACGTCATGGTCCGCCATCTTGTCTTCGTCTGCTGGAAGTCACCATCTTGTTTTCGTCTGCTAGAGTGAGCTGATGCCATGTTAGTATAATTTTCTGTTTACCATACCTTTGACCTCGACTGTTGACATTGAACTTTAACCTTGACCTTGAAATTTGACCTTGACCATGAGATTTGACCTTGACCTTGAGATATGGCCTTGACCTTTAAATTTGACCTTGGCGACCATCATGGATCCGACATTTTAAGTTCAGTACATGATACCAGTAGCTACCACCTGCTAGAGGACATTGCTACAATCTTGTTTTCGTCTGCTGGAGGACACCATCGTGTGTGTGTACTCGTCTTATAGAGTGCATTACCATCATGCTAGTTTTATTCTAACCCTCTAGAGTGCAGTAATCATTTGTTATTACAGAGTCACCCACCAACTTGAAATTCGGGCACCATCTTGGAATAGTGTAATTATTTAGCTAGAGATTCGGAAAAAATCAAAATTTCATCAAAAATTCACACATTCGAAACTTGGTCGATCCCTGGACGATAAAAAAATTAACTTT
The DNA here is from genome assembly GCF_032445375.1 of Bacillus rossius redtenbacheri. Lineage (NCBI taxonomy): Eukaryota > Metazoa > Arthropoda > Insecta > Phasmatodea > Bacillidae > Bacillus > Bacillus rossius. The sequence goes on along the minus strand of NC_086330.1, from coordinate 263,056,423 downwards.
ATGTAAAAATAATAAATCATGTTCTAAATCCTAAAAGAAGCTTAAAAACATCTACTAACAGCCTCCAGCATGCCATTATGAACGCCATGTTGAAAATTTGTATTAATTGACTTATAAATTCGGAAAAAATTCCAAAATTCACCGAAAAAATAATAATTCATTAATTTACATATTGATTCGATGGATTCCTGTTCTCGGTTTGATTCTTGACCAGTGACAAGTGTAACTAATATTAAATAAATTTTATATTCTGGTTTCCATTACCTTTCGCGGAATTTATTAATCATTAACTCTACAAAAACAAATCAAGACATATACCTGACTAACTAATTAAATATATTATCGATAAGCCTAACATGAAAGTCTAGTTTTCGATACTTAGAATAACCTTTAAAATGTTCATGTACAAAGCCATTCATACATATACACTAAGCTTCTTCGGACCGCAGACTGGGTCATGAACAATGTCAGACATATAGACCATGAACACACAGTACACACAGTACACGCAGGAAACGGAATGAACACACAGTACACTCAGTACACAATATAACATGGAATGAACACACAGTACACACAGTACACACAGGAAACGGAATGAATACACAGTACACACCGTACACTCAGGAAACGATATGAACACACAGTACACACAGGAAACTGAATGATCACACAGTACACACAGGAAACGGAAGGAACACACAGTGCACACAGGAAACGGAATGAACACACGGTACACACAGGAAACGGAATGAACACACAGTATACACAGTACACACAGGAAACGGAATGAACGCACGGTACACACAGGAAACGGAATGAACATACAGTACACACAGGAAACGGAATGTACACACACAGTAGCGGACACAAAGGCTTAGTTAGAAATCAGAATACAAGAAATGAAATATTACATTTTTTCTTTCAATATTTATTTATTTCTCAACATAATACAAATAAAGTAAAACAATTCATTATTGTATGTAGCCAGATTCCCTCAGTTCTTCGAGTATGAAGAATATTTCTTTGATGCACGAATAGTTTCCTGCACAAAGCGAGCCATGTAAAAGTCTTAGCCGGTCAACCAATATGTTTGGATCTTTCCATGATGTGTAATTAATCTCTTCTACCACCATCTTCCTTGCATGTCATTATAAATACTTTTAGTATCACAATCGTCCCAGTGATCATAATAAGCTTTATTAGATTTATTTATATAACACGTCGTTTCCATCGTTTCGGTCTCAGAACACCTCCACATTCTTCGATCTTATCAGTTTTAGGTGCTTCATCACAGTCTATGCCTTTGTCAACAGCCTCAGAGTCACTGTAGCAATCACCGTATAAGGCATCGGGCATCGTCTTCACCCAGATTACCGTAAGAATTCGATATCGATTATGTTAAAGTGTCTTCATCGTCTTCATGCTGCCTTTTTAGAGGTCCATCATATTTACAAAGTAGGAAAGATCTACTTGAATTCAGCTTGAATGTATTCTCACTTTTCACGTTAAGAATTCTTCCATTGTCTTCATTATTCCATAAATCATGAACGTCCTTTAATTTAAGTTCTTTGTCGAGATCGGAAGAGCCACGAACATAATCTCTCCCAAGACAAGGAAAATATTGACGTAATGCAGATCACTCTTCTTTAGTCTAGTAGATCCATCGATGTCCTCTTTGTCGTAAGTGGGCTTGACTTTACATGTTCTACCATGTCTTTTTAAGCTGTCAATTCGTGTTAACAACCTGCTACACCGATTACAGCTTAACATTTTGCGGAGTGGGTTTTTAACACAATCATTCTTCTCATGACGTCTAGCATTTCTTCTCATGACAAAATCCTTGCTACAGTATCTACAGCAGCTTCCTTCCGATTCAGCTGCAGATAACAAACCATGATCCATGGTAGCTTCTGTGACTAATGTTAGATGCAAACTGACAGTTTTCCAATTGTAACCATTACTTAAATAGAATTTTTTTAAATATTTCATCAGTGAAAGTTAAGTTATCTTATGCAAAGCAACTTGTTGTAAGTAGTTCTGCTGGTCAACAACAGATGACGCCACATTTTGCTTGCAGGTAAATATTATTTATTTTATGTGGGATGCGGGATGCTCACTAACGATCGTAAAAGAAGGAAGGCTTTGCTAGACAACAAGGAGAAGGAAGTTCACCCTGCATGTTAGTGCTTCTCAGATGTTAGAGGATATATTATTTGACTAAGTAATGGTTTTATTTATTTTTAATTCCAAATGGCTACAATAGCTCCATTCAGCAGCGAGAGTTAATTTATCTCATGCAAAAGAACTTGTTGCAAGTAGTCCCGATTATTGACATAAGATGTCCTCACGTGTTGTGTTGAGTCGAAATTTATTTAGTTCTTTTATGTGGGATGCGGGATGCTCACTAATGTTCGCAAAAGAAGGAAGGCTTCGCTAGACACCAAGGACAAGGAAATTCGTTTATGGTGATAGTATTTCTCATCCGTCTTATCACATATTATTGGACTGAGTGATGTTTTTTTTAAATCCACCTTATAAAAATATTGTCAGTTCTGATTTAGTAGCAGAAATTCACAATTTAATTGCTTCAAGGATAAAATGACATAACTCATTAAGTAAAAAATCCTTCATGTAGAGATCAGTTTCTCACAAATAATCAGGAGCACTCGGAGAAAACCATCAGATGTCTAGCCAGGCATAATCAAAAGCACTTGGAGAAAACCTTAAAAATATTGACAAGAATAATCAGGAGCACACGGAGAAAACTACCATAATATTGACAAGAATAATCGGAAGCACGCGGATAAAACCACCACAAGTTTTCTTTGATATCATAAAATTACAGAAAAAAAATTAATTAAATAATTTAAAATGAAAACAAAAAAATACAAAAACAAATTCTGATAGCTTGTGAACTTCTCATTGTTGAGCAAGTTAGAGTTCTAGTAAAAGCCAGAATCAAGACATGGCTGGTCGCAGACTGGATGTACCTGACCACCGACTGGACGTAGCTGGTTAATCGACTGTCATGTGAAGATGTACTGAAAACACCTGTCAAGGCATGCAAAGGACTCGCTTCGCCTTCTAAGAACACTGTAGTTTTCGATAAATAGTTGTAATTTGCTTGTTTCGTTTTTTGTACTTGTAGAATTTCTGTAATGATTTTTTTGTTTGTAATTTTGTTGATTTTTCTTGAACATGTATTTTTTCGGCAATTTTAATTTTTTTTTTTTTTTCATGAGTAAGGATTGAACCAAGGGCGGATAAAGATTTAATCAGGCTGTAAATTAAAAGTTATTTTTTCGTTGAATTTTGGAATTTTACCCGAATTTCTAGCGAAATATTTACGAATTTGTAAGATGAAGGCCAAGAGGGCCGACAAGATGGTGGGCGTCCTGGCAAAAACTGATTCCTGGACTCTAGCGGGTAAAAATTTAAACTAACATGGTGGCAGTGCCAACGCACTCATCAGACAAAAACAATATGTTGGAAGCAAGATGGCGGCCTCCAATAGTCGAAAACAAGATGACTGTCATGACTTCATACTGTTTGACGTAATATCCGACTTGGCATTAGTTGTGGGTGGTCGGTCTGCCGGGTGGTTTCCGTGGAGGATGGATCCGTCGCCATTTTTGTTTTGCCTCGCCGGGTTCACACCAAAGACTCCTTTTCGTAAGTGCGTTTTTTAAAATTAATTTTGGATTAAAATTTAATTAATTAATTTTTTTGTGATAATCTAACGTTAAATTTACTAATTTTCAAGATGGCTAGTGTAACGAAAAGTGCAACGTTTCAAGAATCCAAGATGTTTGGTGTGATGCAATATTTTTTATTAAAAATTTTGTTTTTAATTGTAACTAAGAATTTTTCTAAATGTTTAATCTCGCCGGGAATCTAACTGAGGACTCAGATGGATTCAATAACTAAAGATTAGAAGTAAGAATTTTTTTAATATTGTTTTTTTTTCGTAGTTTTCTGTCAAAAATTAAAGCTTTAAAGTTTACAGTCAAGGTATATAGGTCAAATACCTATCGGAGGCTTGCCAATTTAATTGGAATAAAAACAGAAATTTTCCTTCAAAACGGAACATTTTCCTTTGAAAGAGAAAGATTTATACTAATTTTGAGGAATTTTGAGTAGATTTTTGAGGAATTTTGATGAACTTTGACACCGTAAATAGCCGCCGTGTCGTCAGAGTGATCGGTCATTGACCCCCTCCTCGCTCCTCGAGCCGGCACCAGGTTCAGGACCGTATATTATATACTATTGTGATTGGCTGTGTTTATTTCAGGCACATGACTACTGTCAATAAACAAATCATAGCCATCCATTGCAGAAGAAATCACATCCTGAATGACCCGGCCAAACAGAGCAATGTCTTCTCTTGCAGGCGGCAAGCCATTACAAGGATAACATTTGCTAGCGCAGGCATTCCGTATTGAAGTATAATGTGCTATCATATTATTTCGCGAAAACACATGCAAATCCAATGTGAATCAGTGGAAGACAAATATGGCGTCTAATGCCAGCGAAAGTGAAAAAGGTCAAAACGTTCGTCCTCAGATTTATTACACAGTATTCTAAGTTATAAAGTAACGTGTATTCCACCTTAAAATGACATTCACGGCGTAAAGTCCCACATAAGTGCGTTACCGACGAGAGAACTGCACGCCAGTGTGGTGCCTGGCGCGTAGAGGCGAAGATGCGTGTGATGCGCCAGCCAGTGTCGCCCTTAGCGCGTCCTTATTCTGTCTCCTTGCTTCGAGCTATGAATCACGGCAGTGTGGGTTCCGCCCGCGACCTGTAACCCGTGATAAATAACTCGTAAACACGCTGTTTACCGTGCTCGCGGACTGATCTCCTGAGCCTTATTTACGGCCGAACCTACCTTAGACAGGCCGAGCTAACACGGCCAGCATCTAACAGTCAGGCGTAGGAGTAGCGCCGTACATCACATCCTTCATCCGCATTACGGAAATGCTTTTAAAAATAATAATTCAACTATTTATTACTTCACTGAAATATGACTCTTTCATACTTGTATCTGCGAACCGGTATACTTAATCCATACTTGTTCATTGAACTTTAGAATCATTGAATTCGAGAACCATAAGAAAGAATACAGCATCACAACAATGGACATAAATTACAACCTTCTGACTGCAAGGACGTGGAAAAGGGGATATATGGATTACCTTCCTTAGGATTATCTTACTTTATCCCGTTCCCGTTGGTTATTTCTGCTCTTGTTGTGTTTAAAGTTTAACTCCTGCAGTTGCACGCGCGTACTTTCTTGGAATCATTTGGGGCAATTTCTGCAACCACACACAGACAAAAATCTTTTGTACTTTTATGAAAGATTCCTTTGGAAGACTTTTGCCAAAAACTAGTTTTTAATACTACAAGAAATATATTGCAAATTTGTACAATATGTGGCTATGGGTATTTTGGCATACAAGATATACGTTTTTCGCGATGCTACTAAGTATATCTTACAAAAACTGGCACAAAATTTTACGTTTTAATTGATGTTTCAATCAAGCATTTTTTTTAAACCATGGAAAAGATAATCTAATATTCAATGATTGGACTTCATTTTATTTTATAATGATTATTAATGTGCGCAGTTAATGATGCAGAGCTATTCAATGGAATGATTTACAGATAACTTTATCATTGAAGGTACTGGGACAACACAAAACACAAATGCCCGGGTAAGAATCCGAACCCAGTATTACTGCGAACACTATTTTGTAGTGATACAGCTGTTTTCACGTCAATGTACAAATTTACAAATACATATTTTACATAAATATTTATGTTCCATTTATAAAAAAAAACATCTACAGTGTAACGTGAATCTTTTGATCCTACCTATATGTACATACATTTGCGTGCGTGTCTTAGGAATTGTCCCCCCCCCCCCCCCCCCCCCCCCCCCAAGGACTTTCTTTGCCTGTCACAAAAATTCGTTACCCGTGTTCGTTATGGCGATTATAAACTACTGTCCACTTTATCGCCTCTCAGACCCCCTCCCCTCAGTCTAACTGCTCACACTCCAGGGTGGGGGGAACGCGGCGGTAGCGACCGGCTCGCCGAGGGCTCAGGCATAAACCTCCCGGGCAGCGCCCGCAGGTACTGGACCCCTGTTCGTCTACTATATTGCTTTCCGGCGGATTATTCCTTTTCTCTCTCTCTCTCTCTCTCCCTCTTTAAGTGCTTGGACGCACGCGAGCGGCCAGTTCCTGCAGTGCACTGTAGTTTTTTTTTTTGTAAGTGGAACAGAAATATTCAAGTAAAATTACAAATATATTTGTATATTTGTACATTCACACGAAAACAGTAACACTTGGTTCTGATTCTTACCCTTGCACTTATGCTTTGTGTTGTCCCAGCAACTCCAATAGTTAAAGTTATTTGTAAACCGTTCCCTGAAAGGCTTTATAGTATTGACTGCGCACATAATGAGCATGATACAAATAAATAAAGTCACATTTTTGGAATATTCTATTTAAAACATTATGCTATAATGAAACATTAATTAAAATATAAAATTACGCACTAAATTTTTTAAGAAAAACGTATTTCATGTATGCCAAAATAACTATAGCCTGTGTCGTACAAAGTTATATCATCTTGGAGACTGGTTTCCAATGAAATCTTTGGTATTCAAGGAAAAAAAAAAATTCTGATCCATGCAACTTAGTCTAAGCAATTTTTAATTCAACAGCTGTATATATATATATATATATATATATATATATATATATATATATATATATATAACTTAAATCACTGCATATAACACTTAGACTTAATTTGTTAGTTGATTAGTAATGCAGTTGTACGGCTCATTACTGTAAATGAGTAACTTTTTTTTTTACTTTCCTGACGCTAGTCATCATACAGATTATTATGTTGTGTGCATTAAGTTAGGAATGTACCAATTTTGTATTCACCTTAAAAACCGATACCGAAAGATCTGGAAGTTTCATTTTTCTAAAATCATTTCGTAGATCTGATTTATATGCCTACGAAAAACACAAAATATTACAGCTGGGGAACATACTAAAACCAATATATATATATATATATATATATATATATATATATATATATATATATATATATATATATATATATATGTGTGTGTGTGTGTGTGTGGTTGGAGAGAGGGGGGGGGGGGGGTTGTGTTAAAAGTACATTTTCTCCATAAGTGTAAATAGTGTCTTATGCTCCCATGTACAGATACATGCGTTTCTTTGCTTTTCTTTCCTTTACTTTGCTTTGTTTCGATATTCCACGCGAAATAAAAACGAGCACTTAAAAATTCTCACTGCGCGTTGTGAACATGGTTGGGGGGAGGTTAAAGAGTGTCCAGGGAGCAGCTAAAGTCCCAAAGCTACGTTCCTCGAGGAATGCTGTGAAATGTTGTGTTACCTTACAGCTGACGCTCAAGGCGCGGCAGCGGAGTGGGTGCGGTAAAATAAACTCGCGAGACTGGATAGTCTCACGTCCCGCAGGAATTGCGAATCAATTTCCTTGCCTCTGGCGCACACTCCCGGGAACTCGCTCTTCGCCTTCCTTGCAGCCACTAGGAAGTCTGCTTACTCTTCCTTACAGGAAATTTAGGAGCAAAACGGGCAAAGCTGTAGTTCCTGACTTTGTACAAACGAATATTATCTTTCTTTAAGTTAGGCTATATCATCTGAACTACAGTTGTAATATTTTGATATTAATCTTGGATTTAATATGTATTCAAGCAAACGGTCAAGCTAATATTACTTCTAAACTAAATAAGACATGTTTAAACCTTGTTTAACCTAATTTTTTAGATATATTTTTATAAAATATCTTTTAACGTCACGTTCTAGTAAATTTTATTTCAAAATAGCGGACGTACATTAGGTACTACAAAAAATTATTATTTTCAAAATGTTCATACTTTATTTTAATAAATATCATTTCGACTAACAACTAATAACAGATATCTTTACAAAACTTTCAATCTATAGACAAAGCGAAAAATCTTATACAAAACATTTGTTCTAAATCAGTGAAACCGCTTTCCCCATGAAGCCGACTGCTGGCTTATTGTGTGCATGGTTAACATCCTCATCGTCGATGTCAGCCCGGGTGGAGCGCTCATTATTAAGGCAATCGCTCTTTTTAAAGTAGTCACTTTTGCAGCCATGTCACCGAGGTGAAGCGAAAAGTCAGGCGCTGCGGCTAAGGTGGTGCTGTGCATTTCAGGTAACATGGGCACTTACATATTTTTGCTAAGTGTTAGCTTTCGCTCAAGACAAGTTGGGAGGGGGGTTGGTACATTAGTCTAACTCACATTTGCGAACGGTGTAGGACAGTCTAAGTTTGAGTATTTTTTAGCACACAGAAAAAAAATTATGTACTTGTCAAAAAAAATTTCAACCAGAAGCTAAGAAATATTTTGTGATACAAGAAATATATTGTAACATACTTTTTGCATATATGAAATATGTTTTTCGAGATGTGAAAATTGTCGATCCAACTGATGTTTCATTCAAGCATAATGTTCTTAAACCATGGAAAATATACACGAATATGCTTTAATTTAACTTCATTTTGTTTTATAATGCTTATGAATGTGCGCAGTTAATACTATAAAGCTATTCAGAGAACAGTTTGCAAATAACTTTAACTATTGGTGATATCGGGACAACATAAATTTCCGGATAAGAATCCGAACCCAGTGTTGCTGCGAACAGTATTTTGTAGTGATGCAGTTGTTTTCCAGTAAATGTACAACCCTTTACAAAACAAGACGCTACCGTGCAGGTGTTTACAAAACCAGTGTCGTAGTTACATTCCAAAACGCTCAGAATAGGTGGCACGAGTCAGGAAAGTCAGGAGATCCAGCTGTCCGCCGCTGCTGGCCGGACAGCTGGCGGACTGCTGGCCGCTCTCCCGCATGATGATACGCCCGGAGGCTGCGCCGCGCGCCGGAGCTAAACTTGTGACTTTAGTGAGGCGGGTCCTTACCGCCGGTTAAAGAACCTGTTTCCACCTTCGTGAATGGACAGCGTCCACACCGGACCCGACAGTGGTTAAACTTTGGCTCCAACATTTACATTCAAATTGTCCGCAAGCAAGTTTTCATGTGGTTGCTGATCTGACTCTGTGTCACATAATTGTTCTCGTGTTTGCCGTCAAAGCCGAGACCATTGGCCATCGCTGGGAAACAGAAAATTCTCTCTCTCAGGTTTTATCTGAAACATTAATGCTTTTTAAAACTTTTTGTACCAAACTTTAAAAATCATTATTCATTCACTTATATTCTACAAAAACGGGATTTTTTTTGTCGGAACTAGCTAGATACCTGCAAATTTGTTGTTATTTTCCATTGTTATGGTAAATTCAACATTGTTGTACAAAATCAGGTCGGTATCATTTGTTGATCGCTGATGCCACATCGAACCCTCTATCATCATTAGACTACGCGTTGTTTGCACGTTTGTTATTGACTACTAGTCATTTGGGTTATGTCAGACAACTCGTTATACATTGATAGATATCACTAAAATTTATAACTGTATGCAGTCTAGTCTATTGCCAATGAATAAAGCAAATTTGTCATGTATATAGAGATAGGTCACAATCATGCTCATGAATTTGTTTAGCTTTTTTTCTAAGTATTATGTTCAATTATGTGCAAAAATAGTTTTAAAGTGATTCTAGGCTAACTATAATTTGGCAGGTCCCATGATTTCTAACTTCAGACAGTAGCACATTTATGATTCCCTTTTTCTAGTGGCGAACGATTAAGTCGCATATTTGTTGTTATTGAATGGTTCCTTACATGTGGCACTAAGAAAAGTTAACTCCTAACATAGTGTTCAGTGACTACGATTGATGTCGAATACTTGTCAGTAGCACTTTTCACAACCATACTCCACAGCAAAACCTTGTGAGTGCCGCAAGTCCAACATTTAACGCACAGTGTAGATCCGTCTGCCATTAAAAGTACACAATCTCACAGAAAATGCTTTGATAGTAATCACGCACTGTACAAACCCATAAGCACAGGTAAATGTATGTTTTCGTGAGTTATTTCTCGGGCACATTTACCTGTGCTTATGGGTTTGTACAGTGCGTGATTACTATCAAAGCATTTTCTTTGAGATTGTGTACTTTGAATGGCAGACGGATCTACACTGTGCGTTAAATGTTGGACTTGCGGAACTCACAAGGTTTTGCTGTGGAGTATGGTTGTGAAAAGTGCTACTGACAAGTATTCGGCATCAATCGTGGTCACTGAACACTTTGTTAGAAGTTAACTTTTATTAGTGCCACATCCAATGGTAACGTCTCCCATGTTTCCCAACCTCATCTCGTCTCCTACCACCTTGCAAGGAAACACTTGCAGAGCTCTTCGTGACTATGAAATTAATGTGATCGTAAAGAGATCGGCGTAAATTCTCACCACTGTATCATGTGTACTTCGATTAAAGGAGCAAGAAGCGATCTATAGATCTACGCTGTAAAATAAAGTGACACGGGGAAAACTGTGCCAATGGGGTTCGGTCGAATAGACTATGAGGTCCTTGCCTCCAGACTCAATAACCGTACGTGAGACAATCCCTATACAACAATTCCTAAAAACCTATCTACTCCTCGTAATTTTGTAGGGGCAGCAAATAAGGTAACAGGACGAATTTTTTAGGGGTTCAGTATCATTTTGCCATTTTGTATAATGAATCATAGCAATTTGGCATGGTCTTTTATCAAACTGATTTGTTTAGGGTTCACTCTAAGGCCAACTCCCCTAAAGTATTGAAGGATTGCCTTCACATGACCCAAATGGTCCTTTTAAGATTCATTATACATTATAACATCGTCCATGTAGTTCACTGGAAATTCTCGCAGGAACGACGGTAAGACTTTCTCCAAAGCTCGGAATAATACCTGAGCTCCGATTAATTGTCCAAAGAATACCCTGTTTCATTCAAACACTCTCCAATTAGTTACGAACGCCAATACAGATTTCGTATCGGGATGGAACTACGCTGATAAAAAGCACGATCCAGTTCGAGAGTAGCGAAATATTTATCTTTCCGTAACTGTTGAAAAACAAAATCACTCTGGCTTACGGGGAAGGGATCTACCAAAATGTATTTTCCGACCTCGCTATTAATCCACCACGAAATGGAATTTCATGGACTAATTCTTTGTACCGAATAGGAAATCCGGGCTGGCCCACAATATCCTAGAGGGAGAGACCATCTTGGTCCAGGCGCTGTCTGCGTCCTTTTCTAGGGTTGCGAGCACCTGCTCTTCCCAAACAGTGTCCGACAGTGGCTGGTGGATCTCTGGAGGCTGTGGATTCAAGCTAGAGCGAAAACACCGTAGCGTAGCTCAGTGACCGTTGGTTTCTCTTCAATGAACGAGTGGTTGCAGCATATTGCTCGAGGTTGGCTCTGGAGATCTTCGGGCCAGCGAAAGAGCCATGGTTTTGTCACGACCCGACAAAGAGCTCGTCCCTGCTCAGGTGGGACGCATCGGTTCAACTCCATGTCGTGCTGTGAAAAGATAAGTTGGTTATACACTGTAAGAATCACAGTAAACGTACGGAACTTTTAACGAAGAGTTCACCTCATTGAAACAAAGTGTTCTTAGTAATTTCCGGTAACTGGATCTTCGTAGAAACTACACCGTTATTTGACCTCCGAATTAGGTTTTTTTAGGGTAAGAACACACAAATATGAAGTAAGAGTATTTTGTAGTAGTCTTAACAAGTGATCGAAGGTTGTAATTATATAACAAGATTATTATTTTAGATTAATGCGCCAAATATGTGTACTTAGTACCTGTAAATTTTCAAAGATAACGGTGAATTACTGAAGATCCCTGGATAATATGTAGCGAGCGTTATTCGTAAATTTATGGTGAAAATTTATATTTATTGTACTCACAACACTGTGTTTACAATGAGCGCAATCGCCTTCAGTCATGAAAACCTCAACCATCAAAGTTGGTCTTCTCTAACAGCAAGTATATGTACTCTTAACCTCCCAGAGGGCTGATTGTGAACACACATACGTCACGGTAAAAAACTAAGAGCTTGGATATCATTGCATAAAGAAGCTACACTATTTTGAACACGACATATTTCGTTAAACACCGGTTATTGATGACGTTGTAGTAGTATGTACCATAAACTTTGAGTACCTATGAATTAACATTTCGAATGTTATTTATCGAACCTTGCTACGTTGTTATTATTATCACCCATACATATCAGTTGGTGATATTAAGAGAATAAAATGTTAGCTTTGTAATGTAACTATAAAAAGTATAAAATAGTATGAAATTTTACATAGTTGAGTGTGATAAGGAGCCAAACATATTGAAACTGAAGATCAAAGAAAACAATATTTGAGGTTAGGGACAGCTACTATAGTAGTTATTCGTTTTGTTAATCTGTGGTTTCGTTTTAGGTATGGCAATTCGCACATTTAGCAACACTGATGACACAATATTTTGTACTGCAAGTTTAATTAAAATAAATATGAAACAAAAAACTAAAAGCTTAAAATGATTCAAACCAGGAAACAAATACAAAAATTAAACATTCACCATATCAGTGAATTAAAATTGTCATGTTTTACGGAAAAAATTGTTTATTAAACAACCACAATACCATTTAGAGGTTGCTTGCTCTTTGCAGTCATTAATTTATACCGAAGAATACAAGTATTGCAGTTTATAACCAAACACTCGTTGCATGTTTGTTCATAATTTTGAAATGCGGTTCGTGTTTCAGCAGCGCGCGGAGTGTTCGTAATCAGTCCGCAGGTGTGCTCTAAGGGGCCCAGGTACTGAGGTGCAGTAGACGCAGCATAACTCCGAGCCTGGGTGACGGTTAGAAAATCGTTGTGTGTATGTGAGTCCCAACATTGGAGAAGGCAGACGTGGCGTGGCAGTGAGAGATAATGCGTAACTTGATAACATGGGCTACACGCTACTGCACAGAGTGAAAACTTAGTCCTTCGGTGAAATCCGACGAATACTTTCGTTAACACATCCGTGGTACTTACTAAACGTTTTCGTTTACAGTTTGTATATGAGGTTTGTGTGCATGTAGTGTATCACTTTTGTTCAGAGCCAGTGTTGCATATGTAGTGCAGTACTTCAGTAAAGTACAACTTAATACATAAAATGCCTCGAGTGTTGTCAAAAGTTAAGAGTAAAAAACTGCACTCACAGGCGCGGGAAATCGTCTATAACGTTATGCAGTTTATGGAAAATGAAGCGCGATTGCAGGAACCCTCAATTTCACTAGAGAAAGCACAGTTGAGAACAGCTAAGGCGACGGGTGTGTCTCGCACGACTGTACAAACAATTAAAAGGGAGGCTAAGAGGAATGAATCTGGTGAAGGAACATCTTTCGAGACGCCCAACAAGAAGCGAAAGAAAACATGTAAACATGAACTTGACACCTTTGATGAAGCTGTGGTACGACGTACTATGTACAATTTTTACTTACTTGAAAAACGTGTGCCGACTGTCGAAACTGTACGACGTAAACTAAAGAATGACATAAATTACCAAGGTAGCAATACAACCTTAAGGACGACTTTGAAGAAGCTAGGATTCAGGTGGCAGAAAACCAAATCGCAGCGCTTACTTTTAATATAAAAATCAGATATTCGGCAAAAACGTATAGAATATCTCAAGAAAATGCGTCAATATATATACGATGAACGCACAATTTTATACATGGATGAGACGTACATATTCTCGTCTCATGTAAAAAATAAAATGTGAAGTGACATGTCCTCAAATGGTTTACTAGTGCCCGTCGCGAAGGGTCAAAGATTAATAATGAATCACGCAGGTGGCGAAAAGGGTTTTATCCCAAATGCTCTTGCAATGTGGAAGTCGCACCAGGCAACAGGGGATTATCACAAAATTATGAATAAAGATAATTATGAAAAATGGCTCACCAAACAATTAATACCAAATCTTCCACCAAACAGTGTTGTTGTGATAGATAATGCTCCCTATCACAATGTAAAAATAAATAAAACGCCTACCTCCAGCTCGACAAAATCGGAAATGCAGCAGTGGTTAAGTAAAGAGAATATTTCCTTTACTAGCGACATGCTCAAACCAAACTTGTATAACCTCATAAAGAAGCACAAACCTTCGCAAGTGCAGTACTCGGCAGACAGACTATTGGTAAATAGTGGCCACACATTACTTCGTCTGCCTCCTTATCATCCGGATTTTAATCCAATAGAAAGCATATGGGCTAAAGTTAAAGGAGAAGTCGCTTCAAGAAATGTTACTTGCAATTTGGCAAATGTAAAAAAACTTTGCGAGGAGATATTTAACCGAATGGGTCCAGAAGATTGGATACCGATTTGCAATCACGTCAAGACTCTCGAGAACGAATACTGGGATAAGGATGTGCGTTTTGACATTGAAATTGATAAAGTGATTGTTCAGTTAGGTGATGCAAACAGTGACAGCAGTGGCGTTTACACATCAGACTCTTCGGATGGAACAGTCAGTGGCGTTGAAGAACTGAGGTAGTGCTTGGAACGTCAGTGGTAAGTGGTCAATGTTTTCTGCTTTTCTCTACCTGCTGTGAAAGGTCGCCGTATCTGCTTATACCCCCTCCTCATCCACCCGACCCCCCACACGTGTTGCAGTCCCTACTCCTCATGTGTGACGTAGCTCAAGCTCGGAGTTATATTGCGCCTAGTGTACAGCTATGGACTTTATATTACGTTAGCAGTCAAGATGAAAAACCCATCTCTCCTTCCCTAGAGTCAAGTTGTTTTCGTAGTAAAATCGCCACGCCCAGAGATTAGAGAAATATACAGATGGAGCATGCGGTTTGATTCTAGATGAGGGGAGAGAATTCCGCAGGGAAGGGGGATTTCAGTTTACTGCATACACCAATATGGCAGCCGTTTATTTACAAATGTATCAGCTGTACCTGTACATAATGATGGTTAAATTGGAGAAAAATTTCAACTTAAATCATTACATTTGTATTATGAAGATTCGTTTTGGACTTTTAATATATATATATATATAGTAGTATGTGAATGACGGTCCGAGATCAGGATGCAGGTAGTGGATTGTGATTGTCGGTCCGCCATCTTGGATTGTGACATCACGGCGGCCATCTTGAATTGTGACGTCACGGCGGCCATCTTGGATAAGCGTAACGGGACACATCGTAACGCGACATAACGTAACGGGACAAGTAGATCACGGCGGCCATTTTGGATCCGCCATCTTGGATCTGCCATTTTGGATGATATCATTGTGTGTGTTCTCGAACATTCCGACGTTGTGTTTTCCGACATATTGGATCCTATTAATGCTGCAATTTTTGTTACAGTCGCCATCTTGAAATTTGGATGCCATCTTGAAAATCTTTAATTATTATCCGATTTTAATGAAAAAAATTCCAAAATTCATCAAAAAATTAACTTATTCGAATTCTGATTGATTATATCGATCATCGTCCTCGGTTCGAACCCGGTGAGTGCAAAAAAAAAACTAAAAATGGCGACAGGCTCCTTCCTCAATGGTGGATGCAGGCAGACTGACTCCTACCACTTTTTTTTCAAAGCATATATATCATCACCTAGTATGACGACATGTCCGCCATCTTTTCTTCGTCCGCTGGAAATCACCATCTTATTTTCGTCCGCTAGAGTGTGCTGATACCATGTTAGTATAATTATCTGGTCACCACACCTTACACCTTGACATTGAACATTAACCTTGACCTTGAACTTTGACCTTGACCTTAAAATTTGACCTTGACCTTGAAATTTGACCTTGACCTTGAACTTTGACCTTGACCTTGAAATTTGACATTGACCTTGAAATTTGACCTTGACCTTGAAATTTGGCCTTGACCTTGAACTTTGACATTGACCTTGAACTTTGACATTGACCTTGAAATTTGACCTTGATCTTGAAATTTGACCTTGAATTGAAATTTGACCCTGACCTTGAAATTTGACCTTGACCTTGAAATTAGACTTTGTCCTTGAAATTTGACTTTGTCCTTGTCGACCATCATGAATCCGAAATTTTATGTTCAGTACAGGCTACCAGGAGCGACCACCTGCTGGAGTACACCATCTTGTGCGTGTACTCGTATTACCATCATGCTAGTTTTATTCTTACATGCTACAGTGCAGTAATCATTTATTATTACTGAGGTACCCACCATCTTGAAATTTGACCGCCATCTTGAAATCATGTAATTATTTAGCTAGAAATGCGGGAAAAATTCCAATAGTCTCCGAAAAAATCATTTATTAATTTACAAATCGAATCGATGGATCCCTGTCCACGGTTCGATTCTTGACCAGAGACAGTTGTAACTAATTATTAAATAAATGTTAGGTTCTGTTTTCCATTACCTTTCGCGGAGTTTATTAATCATTCACTCTACGAAAATCAACTCAAGTCAATATACCGGACCAACGAATTAAATCAGTGCCGATTAGCCTATTATGAAAGTCTAATTTTTCAATAATCTGAATAACATATAAGCCGTTCATGTACAAAGCCACACATATAGATCAATTGCCTTCAGTCCATGAGACCGAGTCATGTCATTATCAGACGTATAGGCTAGTCATTTCAGGACCACATGACCTTCGTAATCCATCGTGACATTTTTATACATTCTAAAGGACCAAGTAACCTTGTAAAATATTTTAGTAACACCAAGAGGTGATAAACTAGTAAATATTCAATCACTACATTTTGTACTACGTACAATCAACAAAAAAGGAAGCACCAACAACGAAAAGACAGCACCACCAACGAAAAGGCAGCACATTTGGAAGCACCGACAACGAAAAGGCAGCACATTTGGAAGCACCGACTACGAAAAGGCAGCACATTTGGAAGCACCGACTACGAAAAGGCAGCACATTTGGAAGCACCGACAACGAAAAGGCAGCACATTTGGAAGCACCGTCATCGAAAAGGCAGCACATTTGGAAGCACCGACAACGAAAAGGCAGCACATTTGGAAGCACCGACAACGAAAAGGCAGCACATTTGGAAGCACCGACAACGAAAAGGCAGCACATTTGGAAGCACCGTCATCGAAAAGGCAGCACATTTGGAAGCACCGACAACGTAAAGGCAGCACATTTGGAAGCACCGACAACGAAAAGGCACCACATTTGGAAGCACCGACAACGAAAAGGCAGCACATTTGGAAGCACCGACTACGAAAAGGCAGCACATTTGGAAGCACCGTCATCGAAAAGGCAGCACATTTGGAAGCACCGACAACGAAAAGGCAGCACATTTGGAAGCACCGACAACCAAAAGGCAGCACATTTGGAAGCACCGACAACGAAAAGGCAGCACATTTGGAAGCACCGACAACGAAAAGACAGCACATTTGGAAGCACCGTCATCGAAAAGGCAGCACATTTGGAAGCACCGACAACGAAAAGGCAGCACATTTGGAAGCACCGACAACGAAAAGGCAGCACATTTGGAAGCACCGCCAACGAAAACGCAGCACATTTTGGATGCATCATCGAATAAGGAAGCACATTTGGAAGCTCCATCAACTAAAAAAGGCAAAAAGGAAGCACAAGTTACGAGATCTAAGTCTTAGTAAGAAATCATAATACAAGAAATAAAAACATTACATTCTTATAATTTAAATTATTTATTTTATTGCTTTACATTATACAAATGCAAGTAAAACAAGTCAATATTGTATGTAGCCAGCATTCCTCAGTTCCTTGAGTATGAAGGATATTTCTTTGATGCACGAATAGTTTCTTGCACAAAGCGAACCATGTAGTAGTCTTAGCCGGTCAACCAATATGTTTGGATCTTTCCATGATGTGTAATCATTCTCTTCTACCACCATCTTCCTTGCACCTTTATAATAAATATTATGATCTCTGGTGTCTTCCGTTTTACCACCAACCTCAGGGTAACTTTCATGTTTGAGACGGGGATCATCACAAGCTTGATCAGATTTATTTAATATATTACGTCGTTTCCATCGTTTCGGTCTCAGGACACCGCCACATTCTTCGATCTTGGCAGCTTTAGGTGCTTCATCATAGTCTATGTCTTTGTCAACAGCCTCAGAGTCACTGTAACAATCACCGTAGAAGGAATCGTCTTCACCCAATTTACCGTAATAATTCGATGTTGATGATGTTGAAGTGTCTTCATCGTCTTCGTGCTTCCTTTTTAGGAGTCCATCATTTTTACAAAGTAGGAAAGATCTACTTGAATTCGGCTGGAATATATTCTCACTTTTCACGTTAAGGATTCTTCCATTGTCTTCATTCTTCCGTAAATCATCAACCTTCTTCAATTTAAGTTCTTTGTCGAGATCGGAAGAGCCAAGAAAATTATTGTCGTAATGCAGATCACTCTTCCTTAGGCTAGTAGATTCATCGTTGTCCTCTAGCTTGTACGCAGGCTTGGCGCTACAAGTTCTGCCATGTCTTTTTAGGCTCTCTCTCCGTGTAAACGACTTGCTACATCGAACACAACTTATCATATTGCGCAGTGGATTTTTAACACAGTCATTCTTCTCGTGTTGTCTTTTATTCTTTCTCAAGATAAACTCTTTACTGCAAAACTTACACCTATGTTCTTTCGAAACAGCGTCAGATCCCAAATCGGAATTCATATTAGTTACTGAGACTAATGCCAGATACCAATTGAGTGTTTTAAATTAGATTCAATACTTAAATAGAAATTTTTTCATATTTCATCAGCGAGAATTAATATATCTCATGCAAAAGTACTTTATGCATGTAGTTCTGCTTTTCAACAACAGATGTCGCCACATGTTGCTTGCAGGTAAATAATATTTAGTTCTTTTATGCGGGATGCGGGATGCTCACTAACGATCGCAAAAGAAGGATGGCTTCGCTAGACTCCAAGGAAAAGGAAGTTCGTCTTGCATGTTGGTGCTCCACAGATGTCTCATGGCGTAATATTAATTTGACTGAGTAATGATATTTGTTAATTCCACCTGATAAAAATATTGCAAGTTTTTATTTAGTAGCAGAAATTATCGAATTAAATGTAACTCCAAATAAAATGACATGTCTCATTAGAACAAAAAAAATCCATGCAGAGAGCGGTTTCTCAGAATAGTCAGAAACACTTGAAGAAACCACAGGAATGATTGCAAGAACACGGGAAAAACCATCAAAATATTGTCAAGAATAATCAGGAGCACACTGAGAAAACCACCATAATATTGGCAAGAATAATCAGGAGCACACGAAGAAAACCGCCACAAGTTTTCTTTGATATCATTAAAATACAAAAAAAAATTAATAAAAAATAAAAACGAAAAAAAATTCAAACATTCTGGCTTGTACTAGAACTCTATCTTTGCTCAACAATGAGAAGTTCACAAGCTAGCAGAATGTTTGAATTTTTTTTTCGTTTTTATTTTTTATTAATTTTTTTTGGATTTTAATGATATCAAAGAAAACTTGTGGCGGTTTTCTTCGTGTGCTCCTGATTATTCTTGCCAATATTATGGTGGTTTTCTCAGTGTGCTCCTGATTATTCTTGACAATATTTTGATGGTTTTTCCCGTGTTCTTGCAATCATTCCTGTGGTTTCTTCAAGTGTTCTTGACTATTCTGAGAAACCGCTCTCTGCATGGATTTTTTTTTGTTCTAATGAGACATGTCATTTTATTTGGAGTTACATTTAATTCGATAATTTCTGCTACTAAATCAAAACTTGCAATATTTTTATCAGGTGGAATTAACTAATATCATTACTCAGTCAAATTAATATTACGCCATGAGACATCTGTGGAGCACCAACATGCAAGACGAACTTCCTTTTCCTTGGAGTCTAACGAAGCCATCCTTCTTTTGCGATCGTTAGTGAGCATCCCGCATCCCGCATAAAAGAACTAAATATTATTTACCTGCAAGCAACATGTGGCGACATCTGTTGTTGAAAAGCAGAACTACATGCATAAAGTACTTTTGCATGAGATATATTAATTCTCGCTGATGAAATATGAAAAAATTTCTATTTAAGTATTGAATCTAATTTAAAACACTCAATTGGTATCTGGCATTAGTCTCAGTAACTAATATGAATTCCGATTTGGGATCTGACGCTGTTTCGAAAGAACATAGGTGTAAGTTTTGCAGTAAAGAGTTTATCTTGAGAAAGAATAAAAGACAACACGAGAAGAATGACTGTGTTAAAAATCCACTGCGCAATATGATAAGTTGTGTTCGATGTAGCAAGTCGTTTACACGGAGAGAGAGCCTAAAAAGACATGGCAGAACTTGTAGCGCCAAGCCTGCGTACAAGCTAGAGGACAACGATGAATCTACTAGCCTAAGGAAGAGTGATCTGCATTACGACAATAATTTTCTTGGCTCTTCCGATCTCGACAAAGAACTTAAATTGAAGAAGGTTGATGATTTACGGAAGAATGAAGACAATGGAAGAATCCTTAACGTGAAAAGTGAGAATATATTCCAGCCGAATTCAAGTAGATCTTTCCTACTTTGTAAAAATGATGGACTCCTAAAAAGGAAGCACGAAGACGATGAAGACACTTCAACATCATCAACATCGAATTATTACGGTAAATTGGGTGAAGACGATTCCTTCTACGGTGATTGTTACAGTGACTCTGAGGCTGTTGACAAAGACATAGACTATGATGAAGCACCTAAAGCTGCCAAGATCGAAGAATGTGGCGGTGTCCTGAGACCTAAACGATGGAAACGACGTGATATATTAAATAAATCTGATCAAGCTTGTGATGATCCCCGTCTCAAACATGAAAGTTACCCTGAGGTTGGTGGTAAAACGGAAGACACCAGAGATCATAATATTTATTATAAAGGTGCCAGGAAGATGGTGGTAGAAGAGAATGATTACACATCATGGAAAGATCCAAACATATTGGTTGACCGGCTAAGACTACTACATGGTTCGCTTTGTGCAGGAAACTATTCGTGCATCAAAGAAATATCCTTCATACTCAAGGAACTGAGGAATGCTGGCTACATACAATATTGACTTGTTTTACTTGCATTTGTATAATGTAAAGCAATAAAATAAATAATTTAAATTATAAGAATGTAATGTTTTTATTTCTTGTATTATGATTTCTTACTAAGACTTAGATCTCGTAACTTGTGCTTCCTTTTTGCCTTTTTTAGTTGATGGAGCTTCCAAATGTGCTTCCTTATTCGATGATGCATCCAAAATGTGCTGCGTTTTCGTTGGCGGTGCTTCCAAATGTGCTGCCTTTTCGTTGTCGGTGCTTCCAAATGTGCTGCCTTTTCGTTGTCGGTGCTTCCAAATGTGCTGCCTTTTCGATGACGGTGCTTCCAAATGTGCTGTCTTTTCGTTGTCGGTGCTTCCAAATGTGCTGCCTTTTCGTTGTCGGTGCTTCCAAATGTGCTGCCTTTTGGTTGTCGGTGCTTCCAAATGTGCTGCCTTTTCGTTGTCGGTGCTTCCAAATGTGCTGCCTTTTCGATGACGGTGCTTCCAAATGTGCTGCCTTTTCGTAGTCGGTGCTTCCAAATGTGCTGCCTTTTCGTTGTCGGTGCTTCCAAATGTGGTGCCTTTTCGTTGTCGGTGCTTCCAAATGTGCTGCCTTTACGTTGTCGGTGCTTCCAAATGTGCTGCCTTTTCGATGACGGTGCTTCCAAATGTGCTGCCTTTTCGTTGTCGGTGCTTCCAAATGTGCTGCCTTTTCGTTGTCGGTGCTTCCAAATGTGCTGCCTTTTCGTTGTCGGTGCTTCCAAATGTGCTGCCTTTTCGATGACGGTGCTTCCAAATGTGCTGCCTTTTCGTTGTCGGTGCTTCCAAATGTGCTGCCTTTTCGTAGTCGGTGCTTCCAAATGTGCTGCCTTTTCGTAGTCGGTGCTTCCAAATGTGCTGCCTTTTTGTTGTCGGTGCTTCCAAATGTGCTGCCTTTTCGTTGGTGGTGCTGTCTTTTCGTTGTTGGTGCTTCCTTTTTTGTTGATTGCACGTAGTACAAAATGTAGTGATTGAATATTTACTAGTTTATCACCTCTTGGTGTTACTAAAATATTTTACAAGGTTACTTGGTCCTTTAGAATGTATAAAAATGTCACGATGGATTACGAAGGTCATGTGGTCCTGAAATGACTAGCCTATACGTCTGATAATGACATGACTCGGTCTCATGGACTGAAGGCAATTGATCTATATGTGTGGCTTTGTACATGAACGGCTTATATGTTATTCAGATTATTGAAAAATTAGACTTTCATAATAGGCTAATCGGCACTGATTTAATTCGTTGGTCCGGTATATTGACTTGAGTTGATTTTCGTAGAGTGAATGATTAATAAACTCCGCGAAAGGTAATGGAAAACAGAACCTAACATTTATTTAATAATTAGTTACAACTGTCTCTGGTCAAGAATCGAACCGTGGACAGGGATCCATCGATTCGATTTGTAAATTAATAAATGATTTTTTCGGAAACTATTGGAATTTTTCCCGCATTTCTAGCTAAATAATTACATGATTTCAAGATGGCGGTCAAATTTCAAGATGGTGGGTACCTCAGTAATAATAAATGATTACTGCACTGTAGCATGTAAGAATAAAACTAGCATGATGGTAATACGAGTACACGCACAAGATGGTGTACTCCAGCAGGTGGTCGCTCCTGGTAGCCTGTACTGAACATAAAATTTCGGATTCATGATGGTCGACAAGGACAAAGTCAAATTTCAAGGAAAAAGTCTAATTTCAAGGTCAAGGTCAAATTTCAAGGTCAGGGTCAAATTTCAATTCAAGGTCAAATTTCAAGGTCAAGGTCAAATTTCAAGGTCAAGGTAAAATTTCAAGGTCAATTTCAAAGTTCAAGGTCAAGGTCAAAGTTCAAGGTCAAGGTCAAATTTCAAGGTCAAGGTCAAATTTCAAGGTCAAGGTCAAATTTCAAGGTCAAAGTTCAAGGTAAAGGTCAAATTTCAAGGTCAAGGTCAAATTTTAAGGTCAAGGTCAAAGTTCAAGGTCAAGGTTAATGTTCAATGTCAAGGTGTAAGGTGTGGTGACCAGATAATTATACTAACATGGTATCAGCACACTCTAGCGGACGAAAATAAGATGGTGATTTCCAGCGGACGAAGAAAAGATGGCGGACATGTCGTCATACTAGGTGATGATATATATGCTTTGAAAAAAAAGTGGTAGGAGTCAGTCTGCCTGCATCCACCATTGAGGAAGGAGCCTGTCGCCATTTTTAGTTTTTTTTTGCACTCACCGGGTTCGAACCGAGGACGATGATCGATATAATCAATCAGAATTCGAATAAGTTAATTTTTTGATGAATTTTGGAATTTTTTTCATTAAAATCGGATAATAATTAAAGATTTTCAAGATGGCGTCCAAATTTCAAGATGGCGACTGTAACAAAAATTGCAGCATTAATAGGATCCAATATGTCGGAAAACACAACGTCGGAATGTTCGAGAACACACACAATGATATCATCCAAAATGGCAGATCCAAGATGGCGGATCCAAAATGGCCGCCGTGATCTACTTGTCCCGTTACGTTATGTCGCGTTACGATGTGTCCCGTTACGCTTATCCAAGATGGCCGCCGTGACGTCACAATTCAAGATGGCCGCCGTGACGTCACAATCCAAGATGGCGGACCGACAATCACAATCCACTACCTGCATCCTGATCTCGGACCGTCATTCACATACTACTATATATATATAAACATATTAAACAGTAATATATTTTTTTCTAATTTTCTTCCGAACAGCTTAGCTACAGTCGTTAATAAAATCAGGCTATAACAGCTGATACAAACATAAATAAACGTCCGTCATATTGGCATGTGAAAATCATTAAAAAAATGGGGATAAAACGGCTTCACGTCTGACAGCTAATGCTCTATCTGAATCCTTTCCTAATCTCTGGCCATACCGCGCCGGTTTACAAATGGGCCGTTAATGTTTCGCACGTAACATAAATCTCGACTTAGAGGATTTGTGACGCACATTTACTCTCCTTGGGATCTAATTGTACTTCGTGACGTCACGTCCAAGGAAACCAGTTTAATGCCATATACCAGTCTTTCTCATGTTTGCTCGTTTTGGCTTGCTTCTATTTACTTCACTCTCTTGGCGATTGAAACAGTCTCAAAAATTAAGGAACATTGAAAGGAGATTTGGTTTTCTTCAAAACACAAAAATTATTATTCTCGTTTCAGAATCATGTTTTATACATCTAGGAGATAATATTTCTCAGAATAAATTTATACATTTTTTACCCAGAGATTAGTTCTTCCTTCTATATTTACAGTAAAGGAGGAAGAACACTAGAGGTGTTGAGCATATGCTTTAGAGCGTGGTGTTTCATGAATTCACTCATGATCTCATCAGCGTTGATGTGACCCCACCAACACACTGCTAATGTAAAGTTTTGCTTTAATATTAGATTTTAGCGTGTGAATACGATGCATTTGTGTGGAGAGAATGAAGTGATATGTTTCGGATGAAATTTGTATCTAATATAGCAAGATAATTTCACTATATTCGTCGGTGTGAAGTGTTCGAACATGACGTACAGCGTACAAAATCATGAGCCATGTGAGATGGTGAAATCTCTGGATAGATGGCCGGACACGAATTAAAGTTCCATGTCCCCTAGAACATGAACACCGCCAGGTTAAGTCTATGATCTTTAAGAACGTCATAGTGATTTAATTGTGTTTATTAAATTTGACTGCAAAAAAATACTTTATGGAGTGTTCAGGTGTTCTCTATGATAACGTATACATTTTATTTAATTATCAGAAGTCACGAACTTTAATATTCTGACTAATTATTTTATTGTAAACTCGTTTTTTAGATTACACATCACAGAGTTTGTTTTTTCGTTTACCATATTGTTGATATTTCTGCACGGTAAATAAACTGCAGTGATGAATTGAAAATAATGTGAATTATGTAGATTTTTTAATGAAATGCACACATGCCCCCATTGAACGGGATCTCCACAGTGGCAGTGTGTTCCGTCACTCTTTGTTGCCGACTTATAGTTCAGTTGTATTTATCACGACATGGCATGGCGGGGAAACCTCCTATTCCTCAAAACAGTCCTGTTACACGGAAGTAGAGTCCTGTCGCTGTTCAAGGATAATTTTAGTTCCAAGCAAATCAATTTGCATTATGAAGTCTGTGGGACCGGCCATTTCATTGCATTCTTTAATTGGTGCATTTATGCCTGAATTTCTGTTTCGGTTATTCCATAAAAACATTTTACATAGTAGAGCAATGATAATATTTTTCAAGCTTACATACATAAGCTAAATATTTTAAAATTTATTTATTTTACCTTGTGGCCGATGAAGAAATAATTAATTTCGACATGCAGTAGGCTACAAATTAACAAAAGGTACTATAATTTAACGTTTTGTTATGCCTAAGATTTCATCAGAATAAAATTAATGGCAGAAAAGGACGGAAAAAAACATTCGAATTTATACGCTAACATGCCACTTTTGTTTAGAAAAAACATTTGCGCGAGTCTTAAGATATTTAGAATATTGCCTGGTATTTAAGTGCCTCATAGATAAAATAATATTTCTGTACCTCGGAGACATAAGACCATATTGTTCAAGAGAGCAGTTTAAAGAATTTTAAATAGTACCTCACTTATATACTCAACTATTTTCTACCCAAAATGTGCAAATTTTTGACATATCGTAGATCTTATTGTTGTATGCCACTATAAAGAACGTCAAACGGGGTCACTTTTATGATTAAAAAGTGCGTTTTACCCAAAAGTTGGCATAAGGTGGTATTACGAGACGTTCGGGTAAGGTAGCGAATAAGCACTACCATTTTGCGATAGAACCGTAACCCAACTCGTGGGTCGTATTCCAGAACGTGTCCAAACCGAATCTCAGAAAGGAAACAAATCGGCAATCGCTTTAATAAACAGTGCCCAGCGCAAGGCTAGAAACTGGTTTCAACGCATTCTAGCGAACTTTTCACAACCATCGATACAATTGTTACGGCCAAAATACTAGATATAGTTGCACCATCTCACGAGATAAATGGTGTATTATAATTATCTCAAGTACTATTTAAGTTATGATTACTTCTCGTTATGACCATAAAGTATACAAAATGTATTCCAGGATAATTTATTTTGGCACACCAACACTCTTGGTACGTCCTCCTTTAATCACAGAAATGACTATATACGAGTTAATGGCGTCAGACGCGGCTCCACCATCTGGAAGAAATCAACGAAAACGTGAGCTCTGCGCATGCGCGGAATGTGCGCAACAAATAGACCACGATGGAAATGGCACCACAATCCGTTCCCTAAAAATAAGGGATTGGCTATGCCCTATAATACAGTGAGAACACGGTTAGGGTTCAGTTTTAGCATATTCAAGACCTAAAAACTTATTTTTGTGTCTTGGAATACCGGCCTATGTGTATTATGTCTGAGAGGTACAGAATTATGAATAGATAAGTATAAGAATAGGTCGCTGGTGATACGGGAGGAGGGGGGGGGGGCGGTGTGCTGGAATTAGAGTCCCTCACTGAAGGAGCCCGCTTGTGTGTGCAAAAGCGTGACTCTAAAACGGGTTTTATTTCACAATTATGTCGTACGTTAAACTTTCTGTACATTTTAAAGTTTCCTTCTTATTACATGATTTATGCCAAATATTGGCGATATACAACATACAAGCACCCCATCCAGAGAAGACGTGTGTTGGTTAAAACCCACGCACAAAACTCTCGGGCCACCCTCCCCCCCCCCCCCCCCCCCAAGAAACTTCCATGAGCCTGCCTTTCAAATACAGATTCGCGTCACAGTCACGAAGTAACTGCACGAGAGTGGAGGGGGTGGGTTCCCCGCCAACTTCCCCTTCTCCCCTCCTGAACCACAAGTCACGACGTGCGCGCGAGGAGAAACGCTGCCCAACAAATGGAGTAACGCGATCAGAAGTGCTTGACAATAGCATGGATTTAAAATATCGACTGTCAACTGTTTGGTAAGATCTTACGGAAGCACTAAGGAGTAGATAACTATCAGTCTCGCATAATAGAGTATTAATAATGAAAAATGCCTCAATATTTGTTTGTTGCCAGGATGTTCGATACAATTACAGAAAGTTAATAGGTTTTTTTTTGTTTTAACAACAATTCTTCTTTACATCATGGACTACATTATATCTGCTAAATTTATTTGCTTCAGTTATTATAAAAGCCACCAGGTGTTTACACATTACTATAAAAAACATATTTTAACAAACAAGGAAACTAAATATTAATTTATGGTTTTACTACTATTTATTATTTAATTCATACACCTGATGCCGTCATAAACATTTCAATTATTATTTCATTATTAGTATTAAAGCTCTCTATTAATTTTACAAAGAAATGGCTAGCTATAGTAGCGCTATCTATTGTGGATATTGTAAACACTACTTGGGTACATGTCGGGCTGTTTGAGTAGTCAGCAACTGGTTCCGGGTTTGAATTCTAAGTAAAGCATAGGTGTGAATTTTTAGCTCCTAAATTGGCTAAAAGAAAGCCAATGACGATGACCCTGTCAAAATCTACCGTAAAACTGTCAAAACAAATGCGGATGGTTGTTTGACCAACCAGCCAAGAATATAAATTTAAAATTAAAATAATAAAGTTGTCAGATTTGTTTCCTCCCACCCAGACGATGGGGTTTCGATTTCTGGCGGGCTACAACCAACCCATTACTTTCGCAATTATGAAACTTGGTAGAGGTCACGTTAGTCAGTGGTTTTCTCGGAGTACTCCTTGTCCCTTCCCTCCCCCAGCAATTAGTACCATAAACTCCCCACTCTCTCGTGACCGCTGTGCCACCTCGAACGCCCACTTCGTCACATTGCCAACTGCGTATGAAAATGGATTTGTTGAAGGACATTGTAAAGAAATGCTGTAAAATAGAATATATTTTATGCATCGCATCGTTTGTTGAGGAATAGCATAACGATTTCTAAACAATACTTTTTTTTCAACTCTGTCTGAATACTTTTTTTAATGTTTTTTGTAATGAGGAAGATTTATTAAATTTTTTTCCCGGACATATGCCTTTGCTGGTTACACTGTGTGTCATAAGAAACCTCAATAACGGACTAAAAAGATGAATATGGAAACATGTAAATACGTTAGCATATTAAAAAATTTTTACCCGTTTTTAGGAGTCTTATGACATACGTTATAACTATAAATAAAAAATAAAACTCTTCTCTGAGTATTCAATTGAATTCATGTCCCAAATTGCGATTCTCCCCTGCACTTCTAAAATAAACCATTCAGTGTGGAAACTTGTCTCCGCCATTACTGGAAGAAACGGCTGTACAGCCAGAAAGTGGCCAGTTTGCACACGGCCTCGGACTACAGCGCACTGGGCGCGGGCCACCTGGCGTATTTCCCTGTGATCCCATGTCACCGCTGGCGCTGTGTGGCGCTTTTATACACACATTTGTTTTGTACTTTTACAAAAGATTCCTTTGGAAACCAGTTGCGAAGGAATAGTTTGTAATACTACAAGAAAAATATTTTAGATTTCTTCTACACATTACTATGGTTATTTTTTCCATATATGAAGTACGTTTCTGAAAACTAAACAAAACAAACGAAAATAGGTGCCTAATTTTAAATTGTGATTGATGTTTTATGCAATAGTAAATATTTAAACTATGAAAAAGGTAATAAAATACTTAACAATTATGCATTATTTTTTTATTATGTTCAATGATGTGCGCAGTTAACACTGGAAAACTATTCAGAGAACGGTTTACAAATAACTTTTAACTATTTGAGCTACTGGGACAATACAAAGCATTAATTCCCGGGAAAGAATCCGAACCCAGTATTACTGCGAATATATTTTTGTAGTAGTACAGATGCATTCATGAAAATGTATAAATTTACAAATGTCTGTAATTTTACATGATTGTCTCAGTTTCATTTACAAACCAAAATGTTACGGTGTAGTAGTGCGCTTGTAGCGGCGCGGTGTGAAAGGAGCCTAATGGCCGGATGTGGAGGGGACTTTCACCCAGTTTCTCCGCCGTGATTGGCCGGACTTGCGGGAAGGAACTGCCGCCGCTGTCCACTGCCAACTACATCACACCACACTAGCATGTTAGGTTCTGTTTCCACACCCATGCTTATAAGCCTCTATGCTTTGACTTTATACTGTCCGTTCTTTCAGCGATTTTTGCATGGGGGAAGATTGGTTTAAAACATCATTTCTGGGTGTCACTGTATGTCGCAGGAAAACCATTACCCGTGCACACAGAAAACAAGTTTGTATCAGACCTGTCAGAAACTGTCTCGTCGCCGTCAGCCCGCTGTGCTTGTCTGTGCTGCGATATTGTTCTGACCAACGCCGTCCACGGTGTATTCTGTGCTGCCCACACAGTTAACATTTGAAATTAGCTGATTTTGACTTCTTTTTTGTGTGCGCTTGTGTATTCGTCTTTCTTTGTTCAGCCTTCAGGTTTCCTCTGTGACGTCAAGTGTAAACCAACAACGGAGTACGTGCGAATGAATCTTTTAAATGATCCTGTCCGACCGCTGAAACACGGCCGAGTCTCGCCTGTGGCCTCGGCGGCCAGAGCTCTGGGCTGGTGTCGGAGTCCTGGCTCCAGGAGTGCACCTCCATACTGCAGAAGGCAGTGGCGAGCCATTGCTGCATCTCCGCGTCTGTTCTAGCCGGGCGACGCCGTTGACCAATCCCCGCGGCGATGGAAGGTGTTTCAAACTTGCCTCCATCTTTGAAATACGGTGGCAGAAAATTAAATATAATCTTTTTTTTTTTCATTTATGCGTATTGATTACGTTATGTTTACAGTAGATTTCAATTATATACAACTTTGAAATCGTTACCACGGTGTACTTTCAGAAAATTACAGCCTATATTTTTCATTCCTCGGTCTCTATATCCCTACATGATTGACTACTCAGAAGTGTGACGATAGCTGCCGTAATTGTGCTTAAATTACTACCAGACTGATACTTAAAATATAGGGTCAGTATATCTCGGCCGGTTACATTAATGGGAGGAATCGAATAGAAGGGATAGTATTAGAGAACGGTTTCTGAATAATTTATAAATCAACATCAATTGCAAATGTGTATTCAATCTGTTTGCATAATTTGTTTATGTGCTGCGGTTGGCTACCGCGTTAAGTGGGATAATTTTCTTGTTTTTCACCTCGGTGATTGTCAGATTCTTTATCACAGAACGTTATTTATTGTATTTTGCCACAGTATTCCGCAGCAGTACGTGCTGTTTTCCTGGTTCCAGGTCCGTGAAAGCAGCCTCCTGAAGATGTCACGCATTTTGACGCAGTTACACACAAGTGCACTGTACGCCTGGCACTTAGACAACAAGGCAGCCCGCAGTGCAGGCGGAATACGCGTGAAGGCTACCTCTAGCGCTACTTAAACCAAAGCTTCTCAATTTTCTTTCATAAGAAACCATATGAACTGACGTCTGTCAAATCACGTAATAATAACCAGGTTTGAAATTGCAAATAAAAAAAAAGTAATCTGGACATTCTACTTCTGCAACTATGGGAAAAATCGTGGTAGGCTGTGTCGGGAACCATCACACGTTTTAACGCGAATACGTCGTGTTGGGAAGTTCAAAACAAGACAGTCATTGTAATCAGTTGTTAATCATTTCAAAATCAATGTTATTTATATTACAGTCTCAATATACGTGGCTTAAATTCAACCGACGAACTTCGGCTGCTTTTCCATCACGACAAAATAAATTGAAAACGTTTAATACGAGGCTGGTGTACTTCTTTGAAGCTGGGACTGAACAACATTTTTATTGTAAATCAGATGAACACTGAGCGTCTGGATTATGTTCAAATAAAGTAAGTTCTATAACCACCACTAATTTTGTGGCTGTAGCAAAATTATTTCATTGAAATAATTGGGGGTAGTAACACGTAACAAAGATATTTAGAAAATAAACGTGCTACTCCCAATTGTTTCAAAAAATAATTTAAGACAGCAAAAAAATTTGCGGTGTTTGTAGAACTTCATTAAATTAAACATAATCTATTCCATCTTAAATCTTAAATACTTTCTCTATTATTTACAATTGATGTGTCCCCCCCCCCCCCCCACACCATCACTACAAAACACGCATACCAGACTTGGAATGTACTTTAGACCAAACGTCGTATAGAGGTATTCATCTTATTTTGTCGTGATGAACCTGCAGCTGAAGTTTGTCGGTTGAATTCAGACCCATGCTCTATAGTCATAACAATAAATGATAGAAATATGGTAACTGTAGTATTATTGTAGTCTTAGTATAGTTTTGGACGTGAAAACATATATTCGCTCGTTACAGTGATATAGTCTGCCGAACTTTCTTTTGTGACAAATAGGCCTACCTTCAGATTTGAATCGCGTAATAACTATGAGACTAACATTGCGTCAGCAGTGGTTGAACCAACAACGGATGGATCATGTCTGTACGTGTTTGTCGCGCGGTGTTTGTTTTGACTGTGGCGTCATCGTGCCAGTGTAGACGCGTGCGCACGATTGTTACAAAATAATCTTTTCAACTTTTCAAACTGGCATCCCGATTTATAAGACGTATTCACGTTGAAACCTCCCACATTAGCTGTGGACTCATTTGTGATACTGGTACATTATATATAATAAAATGCAACTGTAAATAAACTATAAACTAAGCTCCAGTTGAGAAAATTATTATTTATTCTACCAAAAAAAATGCAAATGTATCCTGAATATGTTATTTATCATATGACTATACAAATTGAGTATCAGAATGACTTCAATTAAGACTGGGTTGAAGACTATGTTGAGGGCGAGGTTGACGATGAAACAGTAGTCGATATCGTCGAGATCGACACAACTATGATCGACTTGTGAGGCAGGTCCAGTTCCAGAGGCCTGCTCTCCTGCTCGGGAAAGGAGGGGTGATGCTGAAGGGGGAGGAACGAAGGGGTACACGAAACGCCCCGTCACTTGAAGGAGGAGTGGGGGGGGGGGGGGGAGTGCTGGCTCCTGGAATGCCAAACAACAATATTTGTGTTGGAGCGCGGGCGGGCGCCGTAACCAGCCTTATTCCCGCGCGCAACACAAACACCGCAGGTGTCAGCCCTGGCGTAACTAAACACTGCTACCAACCCCCTCTCCTTCCACAAGGGCAGAGTCAAGTACCCTCCCACCCCCACCCTTCCATCTCCTACCCAGTGCTGCCAGCTGCAAGGACGTTTTATTTGGTGACTCTTCTAATAGTCGGGACCTCCTTGTATCGTTGTATTTAGACACTGTTTAAAGTACTTCCACCATTTGACTTGCCTCTGTCCCATTAACGTTAGTAAGATAGTTATACATTGGCCTAAATTTGTTTGAAACACACTACGAATAAAAAAAATATTTTTCATTGGTAGCTAGTTCATAGAAGTTGATATTCCTCATGGCGAGTGTTTTGCTGGCGTGAAAACATCAATTCGCTCGTCACAGTGATAGTCGGTCGAACTTTCTTGTGTGACAAAATACTGTCCTATCTGAATCTCTAGTAACTACAAAACTAATAATGCGTCAACAAGGGTTGAATCCACAACTGATAGATCGTGTCTGACGAGATTTACGCGCGGTATTTGTTTTGCCTGTGACGTCATCGAACCAGTATATGATCATGCGCGTGATTGTTGCAAATTAATTAATGATGTCGTTTCACATGACTCGTAAATGTGGCGGAATTATATAAAACTTATTCTGTATTAAAGTGATTGATAATTAAATTACGAATCACTTGTTATGGTTTAATCCCGACATTATCTTGAAAAAATCTTATTCTCCAGTTTGACAATTTATATTTTATTCATTTAATATATCTATAAATAATTTTGGCTAACAACCAGAACAATGCCTAGCTTTTACTCTTTGTGCTGTATCAAGAAATAATTTATTGATTCTCCGATGCAACCCCACGCAAGATGAGGGTTCCCCGAAGGGTGACGTCACAAAGAACTAACTAAAGGGCTTTACTTCGTTCAGACGCGCAATGAGTGGCTTCAGGGTCCATAATTTCTCCTGGAGCGAACCCTCTTCATAATTCGCCTTTTTTACATTCAGTAAATATAAATACACTTTGGTAATAAATTATCTATGTCAATTTTTTACTATGATTTTAGGTTGCAGCAGACGAAACTTATCTCGTTTCTTATCAGTTTTTGGAGAGTAAGAAACATAAAGTTATTATTACCTCTGAAAATATATACGTTTTTCCTGTTACTTAATTTTGTCTCACCGGTCTCAGAGGAATAACAATATATATTCTAGATACAGTGGTGAGTTTTAATATGGAGTAACATGATCTTCTGGAATTACATATATTGCGTTGAGAAAATAATCGCTAGTATTTAAAAATAAACCCTGATCTAAATTCACAATTTCTAGCAGCGGGCTGGTCGGTATGTAGCTGATGTGTAGCTAGCGGCAGACTGAATGTGGTGATTACGAGCAGGAGTGAAGGTGGAATTACAATAGCCCGACAAATCTGTCCGTCACTCTTCTGTCCGTCACCGCTACGCATCGAGCCAAGCGATTTGAAACTTCACTTCATCCGTCCGTCAGAATATTTTCCCAAATAAGTGCTGCCAACAATCCATACTTAAAACCTCTGAGATATATATGGATGTTGTTTGCTATTTATGTTGTGTTTACGAGAAAATTGTTTGTTCTCTACAGCGTAGAAAAATTTAATCCTCAGGTGGCAAGATTGCGTGTAAGTCAATATTTTCACTAATTTTATTAAACATATTCGAGGGTGATATCTCAAGATACGAAAAGTCGAGACCGACGTGACACTAGGCCCACGTCGAAAAATTTTTGAACCAACTTCGCAGGTATCGTGAGAACCGGCAAGCCTAACTGTTAATCGACAAGCGAAAGACGTTGACGATCAACACAAAGTTTTCTGACGTGTTGCGCATCGCTGGACGAGTGTATCTTCAAAGTATTCACTTAGGCTGGGATTCCAAGGCACAAAAATGAGTGTATAGGTGTTGAATATGCTTCACCTGTACCCTAATTTTATTCCTAGCGCACGACTTGTATTTTATTTTTAGGAAACGGATTTCGGTGTCCTATCCTTTGCCTATCTGTTGCCCAAATTGCGCGCTTCGCAGAGCTCACTTTCCCGTTGATTTAGTTGGGATGGTGGACCCGCGTCTGGCACCATTAACTCGTTTCTAGTAATTTTTGTGATCATCAGGGGACGTACCAAGCGTGTTGGCGTGCCAAATGAAACTTTACGATAGCGAATATATTCTGGAATACATTTGTACACTTTAATGTTCACGACGAGAAATAATCCCAACTTAAAAAGTACTTGAGAAAATTAGAAAGGTGGTTCTATTTTTGTACGATAGTATTACTATTTCTAGTGTTTTTTTTTTCCGCAATAATTGCATCGATGTTAGTGAAACGTCCACAAGAATGCGTTGAAACCAGTTTCAA
Organism: Bacillus rossius redtenbacheri; assembly: GCF_032445375.1. Taxonomy (NCBI): domain Eukaryota; kingdom Metazoa; phylum Arthropoda; class Insecta; order Phasmatodea; family Bacillidae; genus Bacillus; species Bacillus rossius. Next base: position 263,021,826 of record NC_086330.1, on the reverse strand, counting down.
GCCTCGCGCAGGACACCGTTCATTAAAACGGTTGCCGATTTTTTACCTTGCTGGGATTCGGTGTGGCCACGTCCTGGAATACGTGCCGCGAGTTGGGTTACGGTCGTGTCCCAACAAGGCGGAGCTCATTCTCTGCCTTACCCGATCGTCTTGGAATACCGCCCCTAGCGGGTTGCGGGATCTCACGTCAGGACGATGGGTTGGGGGGGGGGGGGGCGAGTGGCGCGGCAGGTCTGCGCGCGAGAGGACGAGGAAGAGCAGGAGGGGTGCGGGGGTGCAGGGGTGGTCATGAAGAACGCGGCCAGCAATAATATTGGTCCTGGCGCGCGCGGGCGGCGGTAACTGATCTGAGGGGCGGCCCCGTGTAACACACACCGGCCATTACCGAGCCATCACAACACCGCGTCACGTGACTGGGCGTGGCCGGGCGAGCCGCCACTCGGGCTCCGCCAGTCTCACCAACTGCACTCAAGCCACAACGAATATTATATATGTATTCATATTTTGACGATTTTTTTTCTGTAACATTTTTTAAAAGTGATCATGCTTTATAAAGCATATTTTAAACTCTCTCATTATTAAAATGCTATATATGCTATTAATTTTTGTACTTTCATTAATTTATTTCTGTAGCAATTATTATTAATTGTGATGGGTCAAATCTCAATTTTATCGAATCCTAATCTTGAATTCGAATCTCAAAGAGCATTTCGAATATACCCCTAAAATACGAATCTAGGTCTCAAACGTGAATAATAAAAATATAAAATAAATTCAAAATATTATCTATCGTGTTGAAACATACAACCCTTTAAAGGTTTGTTTCACGAACTTAGTTCACAGAATCAATAAATATTATAATTTCATTTATATTTTACATGTTAAAAGTTCATTATCTTGATGAATTATTGGACGATAGGTACAAAGAAAAAATATATGTAGGCTACTAAATTTCAGAGGTTATCAGTGTTTAATTTGTTATTTACTTTTTTTTCCTTTTAGTGTTTCTTCGATCCTTATTTCGATTAGCCGATCCTTAATTTTTATTTAATATACGGCGAATTTTTCTCCATAGTCTACATTATTTTATACGTGTATAAAAATATATATTTTACACATATTGACACAATGCTATTATTTGAATCGGTAAACAGGATCAAACCATTAGCCATTGCTTGAGTTAAAACAAAAACTACGATATTTTGATTAACAATTTGACATACATAGATTGATATCACTAATATAATTAATGCAATGAATAGTGGCATAAATACTATATTTTATATGTGTAGTTTTTCGACAATGCTAATGAAATAATTGACTTAAAAAATAAATGACATTAGTCAAAATAAGTATCTTGCTAAAGAACAACGTTCAAGATTTTATTATTTGTGAATTTTCCTAGTTTTTTTTGTGTGTACTTACATTTTTTTGTTCTTCTGACAAGGCCGATTTCCTTTAAAGTATTATTTTTGTGTGTCGTTGTGAGTTACTCTCTATGAAGACCTCGCTGTTTAAAATACGTTAAGCGCAAACATAGAATACGATCCTGTGAGGTTACGCAGTGTTGTCGGCAACAACGCTACACCGGTTGCCTACCCGCGAGGCATTCACCCGCCTTACGTCTCGTCGGCATCACTTATGTTATCTAGTTCTTTTACATATTGTGATGGAGCAATATGTCACTTATCATTTTACTTACCATATCATGACTAACCTCCATCAAAGACTGTAATATAACTTACGTTGCAGACTGTATATTGTATACGTACAGATTAAAAATGTAGTTTTTCCAATTAATTTTAAAGAGCAATCTGTGAAATTAAGAAAAATATTAAGGTGATTATATATGGATCAAGTTTAAGTGGCCAGTTATGAAAGCAAGCACTGGCTAGGTGGACACTTGCAAGTCAATACCTTGAACACGAAGAAAGTACTAACAGTCAAGCCAGTGAACTGTGAGACATTGATAAAACAGTGGGAGCTTTATTTAATTATTGTAAATTCTTTATGCACTATTGTTACGATACTAGGTTTTAACTCAAGAGCAAAATCGCAGTAGGTAAAGTGTAAAATAGCAAGTGAATTTGCAGAAGTTTTAAAAATTATTTGTAACATACAAAAGTTTCAATTTAAAACTTATTATCTGTTCTTGGTCATTTCAAGTAATATCATTTATTTAATATATATTCTATGGATTAAAAAAATAATTATATCTAGTAAACGTTTATGTTATTTAGTCCGAATGTAATATTATTTTCAAATATTATCTGAATAGTGATAAATAAATAGCTCATATTCGGGATGCCAAAAAATCTGTAAGATTATATTATATGTGGTTTTCAATATTATGGTTATCTTAATAAATAATTGTAATTCTGAGTGATTCAAAGAAGATATGTAATTTACATATAATATGGCTTCCAGGACTTGGTTAAATGGAAAGTTATACTTTGAAAAGGAAATAAAGCAGTATCAAAAATGATGTTAACAAAAATTACGTGATTTCTTGTTTCACTAACTCAGGAACAAATGCAATCGGGAGTGGCACCAAACATAACCCTTGCAAATGTTAAACGTTTTCGCCTAATTATGTGCACAGTAATTACATAAAATATTTACAATTCTTAACGGTAATAGCATCCAAATTTAAACTAGGAATAATAAATTATTTCTACTGAAAATATTTTAACTAAAGCACGACGATAATTTATGTAAATTATTTCATTTAAGTCAAAGCAAGTAACTAATAGCTAGTCAATTGATACAAGCAATATTGAGATCTCTCAATTAAAAGGGTTTACTCTGCGACAACATTAACATAAAAGTTACAAATAACGGTATATAACAGTAAACAAGAGAATTCAATATATATAAACTAAATTAAATGAAAAAAAAAAGTTACTGATCAACTCAAAAGTTTAAAAAAAATGTATTCAATTTAGATGTTTACATAACCAAAAGACACACAAACATTTTCACAGCAACAATATTCTACTTTCAGCCGTTGTGTTAGTATATGTGTGTGTGTATATATATATATATATATATATATACTTTATTCTGTTGAAGTCCTCCTAAACTGGTATATCACTTGTTTGGGCAGTCTAAGGTCCCCCTGGAAGCCGTGCTGTGTCCTGGAAACAGCAACTGTCACTGTCGCTGGAAGCCTCGTTGGCAAGCCACTAGATGATGAAGAGAACCGGAGAGCCGAGATGGTTCACATGTCCTTCGAAATGATGGTCACAGTCTCACACGGGGCGTAGAAATACATGTTGTATTTTCTTGTGTGATATTGATACAATTATGCACACCGTAGCACTGCAGAGCGTCTATTAAGGCTTCGAATAGACGTTCACAATTCAGGATACGCATCAATGTTCGAAAGTAATAAATATTCAACCACTTAATAACGTTTTCACGTAGAAGTCCAATCCAAAATCGCAGTGGAATTTTCAAAACACAACTAAAACTCTTCCGGTAGCTAAATCATTCAATTGGTCTGAATTATTCAATAATTTCCTTGAATGTTTCCTTACAATATTAGAGTATCGACGACAATGTAGTTGCTTAAAGCTGGACTATCAATCACACAGAGATAATGTCCAAGACCGTTCGAAGCATACTAACGTTCTTAGTAGAACAAAAACAAAACTGTTAGGGCCCTTTAATAAAGGTTTCTACCCAATCATCAGTTAATCAAACAAAACCATCTAGACAAAAGAATCCAAATAAAAATACATAAAATGAAATCATATACATACAGCAATGATTGTTGTGAGGTGGACAGCGCACATGTCTATAGCGTAACACAATATGTAATGAAACCCTTATTGTTTTATGAACCATTATGTTAACAACACTAACTTGTCTATGGGAAGTTACGCTACACCAGATATAACAACTTTTAAGTAGTGAAATAGTAAATAACTCAATAAATGTACATTAATAAAAAAACTTTAATATGCATGCATATGTATGTATGCACACCGATAGTTACAACCTGGAAAGAATTTAACAGAGTTTCAGCTTTTAGTTTGTGAAGCAAAGTAATTTAAAAATAAAAATCTTTATCTAGCTAAATGTATTATACATACAAAAAACTTCGTTTGGACTTATTAATTTAGAAACAACATACATAATTTTTTTATACTTATGACAATAATTTATTTTACTTTTGTTAAATTCACAAATTTGCTTGCATCATTTACAGTATTCGTGGGCCAAAGTAGTAATTTGACGCAATTTCTTCGGTAAAAGAATTTTGTTTTGAGCTGGTAGTTGAAATGTTCAAAGTTTGCCGCATGTCTTAAGACGCAAGTAAACAAACTAACGTGGCTTTTCCATAAAGTATATTTCCCGACAACGCGAAAAATAATTGACAGCAAACTTTGTCATTTCTCTGATCGAGAGAAGTACCTGCTAGTAGATTAAGTGGAAGAAAATTCGTTCCGGAGGGTAGGTCAAGTTCTCTCTTTAATCAGGTGCAAAGCCTCCATTACGGTTCTTTTATAAGTGAAACCGCAAAAACATAATTCTCGTCGTCTAGTTCCTGAAATGGTTCACTTCTCGGTGCATACACACGCGGCCTCGGGATTTCTGCATGATGCATGTCAACCAGCACATTCACAGCCTTGTCGGACCAGAAAAATTCATGTTGCCATTTGTCCAAGTAAAAAAACGATATAAGAATCTGTGAGCTCCACAATTTATATATAACTATTAATTCCACATAATCTGACAATCCATTCCAGTAACTTTTACCATATTAACATATGTATAAAATATCACTCTTATCAACATAACCGGACAATCTATTCCCAAAACTTTTATCCCATTAACACATGTATAAAATCACTACCCCAAAAATATAGCTACTTATTCCACGATTTCTTAAGCATTCTGGAATTTAACTAGAAAATCCGTCAACTTCAGGTCATAAAACATTAAAAAAATATATGTTATATGTCTCTTGCTAACATTTTTGAACTGAAGATGTGATCCCTGACCGTCAGTCTGAACAGACGGAGCACTCGGTTCAACGCATAGTTCACAGATATTTACCATCACCGCTCAAAATACGATCGTGAAACAGGAAAATGTCATGAAGCATGATCAAAGCAGCATTTTAACTAGGACAACGTATGATCCACAATGGTTAAACCGACAGTTTAGTTGATGTTTCTCTTAGCACTTAATACTCGTGTGTAGTTGAGTTTTCAAACGGCAAGTGTACGCTACTTAGGACTAGTGTAGTAAAATACAGGTTGTTCCGAATAAAATAATTGTACTCATACGTAAAATTACAGCAAAGCATATACGTAAGTTTAAGTTTTAACTTAAACAAAATATCATTAAATGCAGTAAATATAAGTTTACAAATATAGAAAACATGCTCACCGTTGTTAGTTCAATGTCTTTCCAAGAGACCCATAAATTATACGGATTCAATGGTCTGTGGGACTAGACTTGATGGTCCTACGTTTTTTTGTATGTTAGGATTTATTTACTGACTGCTTTTCTAGAAAGAAGACATTCTAATTTATAATGACCTGAATGTGATTCGACCGTTCTGTTGCTGTTGGTTTGTTATTGGTTTATTATTGGTTTAAACTGTCTAAGAGCTTGTCAAACAGCTGTGGCCCAGTTCAAGACTTAAGAGAAACATAAAAGTGTTCAGAGTTTAATTTGTCGTTCTGCGGATACGCTAAAATGTTCGGGCCTCAAGTCATTCCAAGTACTACTAATATGTTTTTGAATATTTTGCGAGCAATGTATCATATTACAAAATAACTTTTTTGTTATTTGTATAAAGCAATACATTTCAGTGTTAACATAACAAATGTTTACAGTACTGATAGCTAACCGTAAGCCAATAAGAAATGTTCTGTACAACTTATGTGCACGTGATGTGTCCCGTCCACATTTCGAGCTATCTCTTGAAAACTTCAACACTTAATATACTCATTGTAGGTAAAATAATATGCATATTAATGCCCTGTCATACTGTCAACTTTCAGCTTAAAACACTTTCCAGTAAAGTTGGTCGAATAATGTTGGAGGGTTATGACGACATAGAAAATGTCACTAGCGTAGCCATGTTTGTTTCACAAGTTGGATGACTTGAGTTTCCAGAAAATATTTTCTATACAGAGCAGGTTCTAAAAATATGTCGTTTGATGCAATCAGCCAATCAGAATTTGTCCAGCGAAAACGGAAGAAGCTGACTTTTCCGTTACAACGAAGGTTTAAAATTATAAAGGACATATTAGAGACTAGAGAAGTAAAACAATTATTTTAAATATTCAATTATTGTTGTGTGTAAAGCAATTTATATTGTAAAAGCTAATTAAGTGTATGAACTTTTAAGATGGTAGCGAGTGTAAATGATACTTAATATTATAATTGTATTAAATATTAAAAAATACATAAGAATAACGATACGTTAAATTAATCCATTTAATGTTGTCATGGACTACTTTAATTTTGAAATAACGATCGTATTGAAAAAAAAATTGGGCAAGCTTAGTGTTACTTTAACCTTTTATACTGTGAAAGGGCTTGAAACATGTTTGTCACCATCTGTTCAACTTTATTTAATGGAGAAAATTGTAAGCCATATTTGTTCCCACGTAACCTCTCAAACTCCGCTGTCAAATATGTTTGGGACGACACCTGGACGGCGTGACAGGGTGTTTACGGGCAGCGCCTCGGCTTTATCGCCGCCTGGCGGGCAGGTGGCCTGCACTTCAGGGGCTCCGGCCACAGCGGGTCTTGTCGCTCTGTTTGATGCGGCTGTAAACCCTCTGCTTAACCACCGCGCTCAGCTGTGTGTTGCCCCGGGCAGGCGGCCGGGCTGACAGCGTGGGAAGCCGGGGAACAGTCGCTACGTGCGGGCCATGGGAGTGCGCAGGTAGGATTGTTCAGTAGTTCTGCAAATATGTGCAGCGCAAACTCACATTTCCTTCATTGCGCATCGTTGATGGGACAACTTCACTGACCTTCAGAAGCTCTTATCAGGCTACCAGTGCGTGTTTACTGTCAAATATTTTTATAGCAGTTTCTAACAATTTAGTAAACCCTTAATGGTTAAGACTCACAAATATATCTATTACGTTAAAGAGCCGTTTTAAGGTTCTCTTTGCATCAGGATACGGTAGATGAATAAAATATAAAATAGGTTGTTTTCCGAGCACCACGTCAACACGGATAACGCTGCTGCTTTTCAAGGTCCAGAACTCAAGCAGACGCAAGTTAGGATACGTTCTTTGAATGCTTCTTGTGATGGAGAAAACTGACCCGTACTTCTGGTTTTCTCTGTGACATGCAGTGAAAACTAGTGTTGACGTATGTCCATGATAATGATTTAATTCAAGTTAGAATGTTTTATTTAGTGATAATTCTGTTTTCACTAAAATTAGTCAATTATTCGTTGCCACGGGGCCATACTCATTATTCAAGAACGAATGTTTCACTTGTAATTCGAACTCTTTTCAAGGAAACGTGAAAAGTGGAGGGATGAAGCCGTTCTTCCGCTCCCATCCTAATTCAAATGTAACAATGAGCTAGATTGTATTAAAGCTATGTGTAATCCCGTGCAATAAGGGGAGGATAATTTCCGCAATCAGTATTAGTAAAACATTATATGAGGATTTGGAATATTTTAGCTTTTTTTTTTTGTGCGTTGTTCTCCGAAGTTTGGGACTACGGAAATAATTATGTACATTGAATTAGACTTATGCACGAGGCTTTTGGGCAACACATGTCCCTTTCGTGGGGAGAGGGGTTGTATTTCTTTAGCTAGAGTCTACTGTAGTAACTGCGTTAATAAGAAGCATTTTAATGGAACACTGTAAAATGCCGTCATCTAGGCTTAACTGTACATTTTATATGGCGCACAAAATATTCGGCGGTAGAACTTTGGTATGTTATTAAGTATTTTAGACTCTACCACAGTGACAAAATTCAGCTTTGAACAACTTTTAAACACGTTTTGCATTTTAGGTCTTCGACTGGCTCTGACCCGCCATCTTATATACTAAACGTATGACTAGGTATTACTGATAACCAAGCATTTATGAAACACAGTAGCCAATTTTCAGCTTATTCTGATGTATGACTGTTTTTTTTTACCCTGCACCTATCCCCTTGAGTATCGTTCTTGACACTTGTTTCATTGACGTTTAATGTTGTAGTTAAAATGTGAATGTACGTTGAAATGAAGCGTTCAAAAGCAGTTTTGACATAAGCATTCAGGTTAAATTGTATTCCTGTTATAATGTTTATGTTTACATAAAAAAAACATACGGCAGTTATCATATCGGTAAAAATGATTTATTTATACATATGAACTTTTTAAATTGTCTTAGGGTCTATGAAACTAAAAAGTGGGTATAAATTTTCTGAAATTCACACCATGGCGATGACTACTATTTTGAATATACCTTAATGAAAGTATGCTTACCGCCGTGTACATCATTGATGCTGATTGGCCAAGCGAACGCGCCACGTGCCTGTGGACACAGCAGACAGCGGCCACAGTCTACACCCCACCTCGACCAGCGAGGCCACAGAGAGAGAGAGAGAGAGAGAGAGAGAGAGAGAGAGAGAGAGAGAGTGAGAGAGAGAGTGACGGAGGCGGGGAGAAGGCACTCTGCCTGTACAACCATTAAAGTCTCCGGACTGACGGGCAGTTGGACGCGGTATGACGCCGGTCACTTGGGCCGCCCATTCAAGCTCGCCTCCCGAGGAGCCTCTGGCGTCTCTATTCGGCCTCCTCGCCCCTAACCCTCCTCCCTCGTCCAACAGTCTGTACCGCTCTCGCGGCTGAACACATCCGCAGCGGCTCATGACAGAGAAGTTTGCTGCTCGAACTTTGTGGTCCCGAGAATTTTGAAGTTGCTTGGCCACTGCTACCATGAAGATGGCGACTGCAAGGTTGACCGAAACGTCGGGAAAAAAATCCTCGCCTTCAACGCGGATACAACCCAGATGTCAAGAAACTCCAGGCAATGGCCGCAAAGGCCTGCGATCCTTATTCCCAAGAATTCTGTTAAAGTTTTCTTCACTCCTATCTTTAATTCTTTAGAATTGATGCTAGCGGCTGAAGTTGGTTGATCAATCACTGATCTATGATTCTAAAGAGACTTACTCTCACTCACGCACGGATTCGTTTGAAGATCACTGATTTATGAGTCGGCAACAGCTCGTTTAGTTAATTTTATTTCGACATAACTTCACTGAGTCGTCTCAGTGGCTGCATGTAAAAGAGAAAAAGAACATGCTATTTCAGCCCATTCTTTTTCTGGGCTGATTTCTGTCGTCTTTCAACCCAATGTCATACAGAATACCACGAGCCTGAACTTATTAATTGAAAATTCTTCGCTTAACTCGTCCATTCTTAAATTAAATCTTCAACAATCTGCAGTAACAACACTGGCATGATATCAGTTTATAAAAACATATGAAGGCAAGCTAAAAATATTAAAATGTATTCACACGTAAAAACAAATTTCATTTTTCAGCATAGATTTACTAAATAGGTAAATATTTTTTTAGGTTTAATTCTTTAAGGTTTCCCTTTCCGTTTCCGATTTTCTTTCTGACGGCCAGCACGACGCGACAAAATAAGAAGTAGAATCTATTCCTTGCGGGCCGTCGGGGCGCGTATTTGTTGGGGTGACGTCACGGCGACCTTGTATTTCATTGGCTACTGATACTGAGCGTGTCGGGCCCGTCGTGGCAGTGTGACTTGTGACTTAGAAGTTTATGTGGTTATATTATTTATTTAGTTAAAGAAATGTGCAAATTCCCAAAACAGATGCAACATAATTTAGGATACCATCCCGTTAAGCTAATAAAAAGTCACTGGTTAGATTCCCAGGCGGGTCGGGAATTTCCAATTTGTAAAACCATTTTCTTCTCCGGGTCCAGGAAGGGATGTTGTGTTGTCCCTCCATCTCCGCACTGCAGAATCATCTCGTCTTGGCCAGCCACAGTCACCATGGCGATATAGTCACGCCATGACTATGTCGCCATGGCGATAGCTGGGGATCCCAGCCCACCTGCGGCCCGATTACACAATCTTCATTCTTCTGATATAAATAACTGATATATATGTACCTCTTCTCTAATAGCCTATTATAAAATTATATCAGAAGTGGATATGTCTGTTTGTTTGCTTGTTCTAGCATCACGCAAAAACTACCGGATAGATTTTGATGAAGCCTCTTTGTGTTTAAGAGGTTATGCTTCGACTTAAAAACTGGTCTTTATTTTATCTGGCAATGATGGAGGGAGCCAAAGATATAACCATAAACTCACAATCAAGTGAAATCAATATAATGTGAGCTCCTATTTCAAGTACATTCATCTTAAAGGGGGGTCAGTTTTAAGATACCACACACACACACACACACACACACACACACACACATGTATGTGTATGTATATATATATATATATATATATATATATATATATATACACATGTATGTGTATGTATATATATATATATATACACATGTATGTGTATATATATATATTAAAGGATTAAAAATAAAGAGTTGAAAGAATTCCTATAAAGAGTTCCTTCACTTTTTTCTGCGTATCCATGACAACGACACTGGCGCACCCACGGGGAGGGGCGTGTGTAATTAGCAGTGCGAGTGTGTTCTGCCTGCGGAGTGCCGTAGCGAAGCACTGGTGCTCCAGCTAGTAGGGCATGAATGCAGAACTACACTTCACCTGTAAGTTTACCTCGTGACTCAAACCTCATGCACTCTGCCTCTTTGCAGACGAGACGAGGCAGTTCCTAGGATATTACGTGCCAGGTTGCCACCCGCGGCTTTGCTCTCGGAAATATTGTAACAAGAAAGAAAAAATTGTATGAATTCTATACATATTTAAGATAAGCAAATACATGGTACCCCATAACTTAAATACAAGCAGTGAACAGGGCTCATTAATTACGGTTCTGAATTTAAAAAATTAAAAAAGTGTCGTATCTTTTGAGTTAGACTTTTTAAAAAAGATTTTAAATCCCCACCTTGCATCAAATTATTTGATACTGTGGCCAAAGATTTGTTACGCAATCATAAATAGCCTACTGGTGATAACAATAAAAAATAAAATCAAACATACCATATACTTTTGTGGAAAAATATTATTTGCCGACTTATGCGGCAACCACTTTTAATCGGGTTACTTTGACTATTCACGCTTAAGAAAATTACTTGCTAACTTATCAAGGTTTTTGCTTAGATAAGCCATATTTTTAAATAATGTTATAAGTTAGCAATGTATCTTTTTTACAGTATGTTTAATATTTTTTACAGTATGTTTAATATTTTTTACAGGTAGAAACTTTTTTGCTCTTTATTTTCAGATTCAAAAAATCAGACTGTATTTTTCCTAACCTTATCTATATTAATAATAAAACTGTTCGGGTTAAAAAGTATATCCTACTTGCATTAATAATGAAAAAAAAACATAGGAAACTGTTATTGACATTACTTAGGATTCCAACAGCTCCCTTTCCGATATATTCTCCCAGAACTGAAATATAACTGAAGGGATGGGAAACAAAAATTTGCATTAAACTATCATTCTAAGTTATTATTATTATTTTAATTTTGTATCTGCGTGAAGACGTGCAGTCCTCCAGGTGTTAACACGCCATTTACAAACAGCTCGAGAATTATTTAAAGTGTCTGATTACGAATAAGATTTAAGAACCATTGCATGTTCCTATAGCCTACAAGTTTAGTTCCATAATTTCGTCTATAACGTGTATTTTTGGGGCAGTGAAAAAGGCTAAAACGATTGTTTTCGTGGACATTTTTAAGTATGAAAAATTCAACGCACATAATGTTGCAAGTCGTATTATCATTAACATTCCACCATCATTTTACAGGGGTTCTGTGCCTGGTACGTAGAGGCTATGAGGCGTGCGATGCGTGGGACAGTGTCGCCCTTATCGCCCCCGCGCTCTTGGAGCTCGAGCGCCTGGCCATGCGACCGCCTTAAATGCGACGCAGTCCTTAACCACCAGAAACCCTCCTACAAAGGCCCGCGCCTGACGGTTGGTCACAGTACTGACACAACTACAGCGCCAGACCCTGATGTCAGGTAGCAAGCGCCCTTGGCAGATAATCTTTAGCCGCCCCCTTACTTATCCAGTTCCCCTCAAACATAATAAAATTGAACAAATTCAAGCTTATTTATTATCAGTTTTAAAACAGAACATTATGCAACAAAACACTAAGGTTTTAAAAAAAATGAAATAATGTGTTGCAGTTTTATACGGATGTTATAATTAACGTTATAAATCTTGGGTTATAATATACTGTGCAGTGTCTCCGTCCCTTTAAATATGAGGTCAATCAACCTGCAACAGGCCACGTGTTTCTCTTTCGGCAAGCGCGGGGATGTTACACATATTTCTGTTTTACTTTAAATTGTAACATTGGAAAGGTATTTTTGAAAATAAAATAGTTAACGTTCGTTAAAGAACTTATTTTTCTCGACCCTCTATTTTTTCCCTATTATTTTCGCACCTCAAATCCTTCTGCCCCTCAAAAACTGGCGCTCTGGGCTAATGCCCGGGTGACCCGCTTGTAAGTCGGGGCCAGTGTAGGTTTCCCTGTGAGTCGAGAAGCAGTCAAAACGACGAATCACTTGTTCCACCGTACTGCCAGTTTGAATGCATTTACTAAGACATTGGACTTTAGCGCAGATCATTTCATGAATGACCACGAGACGTTGCTTATGGAATGTTCAGGCTAGCTTTGCTGTGCTGTACACACTCTGAGCTCAACATCGAGGGCCGAATTCAGAGTCGGTTTTCTTAAGCGTAGTTTTCTCTGATTCACCTGACAGCCTCTCACCTCTCGTACTTCATAAACGCCTTTCGAGTGACTGCCAGCTGGTAGCCTGTTCCTCCCCTCCCCCCCCCCCCCCCCCCCAAACCGGGCCCATTTTCGGCAGAGATCTGGCAACACTGCGCAACATTTTTTCGGTTGAACTGCTCACAAGGACCTGGGAAATTCACTTCGGGGTGAGACTCGATGTATTAGTAGTATACCTTTAGGGTGTTTACCATTACAATGTAATAAAGCGTACTGGCTGGCCAGTGTCGAGGAAAAAGCCTTTGAAAATTTAAGCGAGATTTATATAAGTACTAGTTGAGTTAACCTCTGGCCAACACTACACAACACAAGTTGCCTTATCAATTCTTATGAGTGAAACGAATTTTATCTCTACCAGTTTTATTTCAAAACAGATGTTACAGAAATTCTAATAATGATTCTGCAAGTGCAAATATGTTTTGTACTATTTATGACCATTTAAGAAAATGTTTTTAATGAAGACTTATTTATTAAAAACGTCAACTGTCTCGTCGACTTGCAGCATCCGAATGAGCTGGTTGGCTTCCCTCAGTCAGCAGCTAAACAACCATCGAAAGACGTCCCTCCCGAGCAGTTTCTATTTAAAAACTTATCGGCGAGTGGATAGCCGTCGAAAGACAACTGTGGATTTGGCCATAGGTCCGGCCCAGTCAGAGGGGTATTTTTGTTAGATGTCCGGGATAAGTGCGACACTCGCTGGTGCTCCTAGCGCGGTATCGCCCCTAATCGCAAGATTAAAGGCGATACGTTGTGCATAGCGCAACTGTGAGATGTGAGTGGTAACCGTAACGTTATATGGAGGAGGAATGAAGATAAAGTCGTGTAGTGCAAGTCCAATGAGTGTTTTCAAGAAATATCTATCAGGTACCTATTTCATGCGTAAAAGTAATTCTGAAAACACGCGTTTCAACCATTTTCACTATTCTTAGAATATATTTTAAAAACGAAATCCGGAAATATAACTACTCATCTGCAGTCAATATGTTGAAGTTATAGGCCTACTTATTTAGGCGCGTTATGAAAAAAATGATGAGAGAGAATTTTTACGATACGCGCGCACCGTGCAACGAAATGTTCACCGTATGAGAAAAAGGCTACATTCAAATAATAAATATATGTGTGCTTTTAAATCGTATACTTTAGTGATTGATATAAAATATAGGTTTATACAATTAAAAACCTTTATTTATTGTTAATATTAGTGATAGAAATTGTGTTCATAAACGTTTTCAAGTTTATTTTCATGTTTTTTACATAAGTGAGTTTATGTCCCCGTGTGATTATTTAATTTTTATTATAAATTATTACATTAATAAATAATAAAAATGTATTAAAATAAACACTCAACATTTTTATTGATTTTAATTACTAATTGAAATTGGTCGCTTTTTCTAACAAATTAATTGATTTTATAAATGTTTGTATTAATTTTAAATACTGAGTAATTATTTATTTTTTTATTTGATTTCGTTTATACTTTACAATTTCTATTAATTCTTTGCATGAAAATAAAGTTAATTTGTATTAAAACAAGTATAAATTCTAACTCGCGTACACAGGTACAAGCACTCTTTATTTATGCTTATCTTTAACATACCACATTCGGTATATTTTGAGGCGTTTAAAATTCGCGTGTTCTTTTTTCCTGAAACACTGCACCCGTACGCGTGCTCGGACAGGCGGGAGAGATGCTGCAGTGGAGAGAGCTGCCGCAGTGGAGACAGCTGCCGCAGTGGAGACAGCTGCCGCAGTGGAGACAGCTGCCGCAGTGGAGACAGCTGCTACAGTAGAGACAGCTGCTGCAGTGGAGAGAGCTGCTTCAGTGTAGACAGCTGCTGCAGTGGAGACAGCTGCCGCAGTGGAAACAGCTGCCGCAGTGGAGAGAGCTCTGCAGTGGAGAGAGCTGCTGCAGTGGAGAGAGCTGCTGCAGTGGAGACAGCTGCTGCAGTGTAGACAGCTGCTGCAGTGGAGACAGCTGCCGCAGTGGAAACAGCTGCCGCAGTGGAGAGAGCTGCTGCAGTGGAGAGAGCTGCTGCAGTGGAGAGAGCTGCTGCAGTGGAGAGAGCTGCTGCAGTGGAGAGAGCTCTGCAGTGGAGAGAGCTGCTGCAGTGGAGAGAGCTGCTGCAGTGGAGACAGCTGCTGCAGTGGAGAGAGCTCTGCAGTGGAGAGAGCTGCTGCAGTGGAGAGAGCTGCTGCAGTGGAGAGAGCTGCTGCAGTGTAGACAGCTGCTGCAGTGGAGACAGCTGCCGCAGTGGAAACAGCTGCCGCAGTGGAGAGAGCTCTGCAGTGGAGAGAGCTGCTGCAGTGGAGAGAGCTGCTGCAGTGGAGAGAGCTGCTGCAGTGGAGACAGCTGCTGCAGTGTAGACAGCTGCTGCAGTGGAGACAGCTGCCGCAGTGGAGAGAGCTGCCGCAGTGGAGAGAGCTGCCGCAGTGGAGAGAGCTGCTGCAGTGGAGAGAGCTGCTGCAGTGGAGAGAGCTGCTGCAGTGGAGAGAGCTGCTGCAGTGGAGAGAGCTGCTGCAGTGGAGAGAGCTGCTGCAGTGTAGACAGCTGCCGCAGTGGAGAGAGCTGCCGCAGTGGAGACAGCTGCCGCAGTGGAGAGAGCTGCTTCAGTGTAGACAGCTGCTGCAGTGGAGACAGCTGCCGCAGTGGAAACAGCTGCCGCAGTGGAGAGAGCTCTGCAGTGGAGAGAGCTGCTGCAGTGGAGAGAGCTGCTGCAGTGGAGAGAGCTGCTGCAGTGGAGACAGCTGCTGCAGTGTAGACAGCTGCTGCAGTGGAAACAGCTGCCGCAGTGGAGAGAGCTGCCGCAGTGGAGAGAGCTGCTGCTGTGGAGAGAGCTGCTGCAGTGGAGACAGCTGCTGCAGTGTAGACAGCTGCTGCAGTGGAGACAGCTGCCGCAGTGGAAACATCTGCCGCAGTGGAGAGAGCTGCTGCAGTGGAGAGAGCTGCTGCAGTGGAGAGAGCTGCTGCAGTGGAGACATCTGCTGCTGTGGAGAGAGCTGCTTCAGTGGAGAGAGCTGCTGCAGTGGAGAGAGCTGCCGCAGTGGAGAGAGCTGCTGCAGTGGAAACATCTGCCGCAGTGGAGAGAGCTGCTGCAGTGGAGAGAGCTGCTGCAGTGGAGAGAGCTGCCGCAGTGGAGACAGCTGCTACAGTAGAGACAGCTGCTGCAGTGGAGAGAGCTGCTTCAGTGTAGACAGCTGCTGCAGTGGAGACAGCTGCCGCAGTGGAAACAGCTGCCGCAGTGGAGAGAGCTCTGCAGTGGAGAGAGCTGCTGCAGTGGAGAGAGCTGCTGCAGTGGAGAGAGCTGCTGCAGTGGAGACAGCTGCTGCAGTGTAGACAGCTGCTGCAGTGGAGACAGCTGCCGCAGTGGAAACAGCTGCCGCAGTGGAGAGAGCTGCTGCAGTGGAGAGAGCTGCTGCAGTGGAGAGAGCTGCTGCAGTGGAGAGAGCTCTGCAGTGGAGAGAGCTGCTGCAGTGGAGAGAGCTGCTGCAGTGGAGACAGCTGCTGCAGTGGAGAGAGCTCTGCAGTGGAGAGAGCTGCTGCAGTGGAGAGAGCTGCTGCAGTGGAGAGAGCTGCTGCAGTGTAGACAGCTGCTGCAGTGGAGACAGCTGCCGCAGTGGAAACAGCTGCCGCAGTGGAGAGAGCTCTGCAGTGGAGAGAGCTGCTGCAGTGGAGAGAGCTGCTGCAGTGGAGAGAGCTGCTGCAGTGGAGACAGCTGCTGCAGTGTAGACAGCTGCTGCAGTGGAGACAGCTGCCGCAGTGGAGAGAGCTGCCGCAGTGGAGACAGCTGCCGCAGTGGAAACATCTGCCGCAGTGGAGAGAGCTGCTGCAGTGGAGAGAGCTGCCGCAGTGGAGAGAGCTGCCGCAGTGGAGACAGCTGCCGCAGTGGAGAGAGCTGCTTCAGTGTAGACAGCTGCTGCAGTGGAGACAGCTGCCGCAGTGGAAACAGCTGCCGCAGTGGAGAGAGCTCTGCAGTGGAGAGAGCTGCTGCAGTGGAGAGAGCTGCTGCAGTGGAGAGAGCTGCTGCAGTGGAGACAGCTGCTGCAGTGTAGACAGCTGCTGCAGTGGAGACAGCTGCCGCAGTGGAAACAGCTGCCGCAGTGGAGAGAGCTGCTGCAGTGGAGAGAGCTGCTGCAGTGGAGAGAGCTGCTGCAGTGGAGAGAGCTGCTGCAGTGGAGAGAGCTCTGCAGTGGAGAGAGCTGCTGCAGTGGAGAGAGCTGCTGCAGTGGAGACATCTGCTGCTGTGGAGAGAGCTGCTGCTGTGGAGAGAGCTGCCGCAGTGGAGAGAGCTGCCGCAGTGGAGAGAGCTGCCGCAATAGAGAGAGCTGCTGCAGTGTAGAGAGCTGCTGCAGTGTGTTCAGCAGGAACAGTTCCCTCGCCGCCTCTCGGCTCTTGGCAGCCAGCCCCGGTCCAAGTGGACTCCATCCTCCGAGAGACGATAATAAAGAACAGTGATAAATAAAACACTACATTCCGAGGATATTTCGTTTGCTCTACGCTACCACAACATGAATCTAATGAAATCCCTTACCCTCTTTCCCTCCGCCCTTCCCCCACCCTTTTTCGGAGCTAACATCAGGAGATCCTAGATACTTTAGTGTCTCTCTCCCTCACACACACCATTCATAAAACGGTCGTAAAACTTCTGAGGTGTTCCGTGGCGCCCGCACAAGGCAGGCGGACACTCAGGGCAAGATGCAGAGTGCTCTAGCGGCCGGGCTGTAAAACAGGTCTGTGCGTAACGCTGGCGGCGAAGGTTCGCGAGCGTAATTTACAGCCGCTTCTCTGCCACAGTCGATACTCACGGGCAGAACAATCGAATTGTAACTCTTCCAGTTCGAGGTTCGAATGGTATAGGAGCGCAGTGTTTTCAAACGTTATACGTGCTGTAATCATCATTTCATCATTGTATTCTCTCTATGATTTTTTGATTAATATTTATTAATTATTATACCTGTTATAAATTTAGATACCTAAATCAAATCTGTACGAAAATATTCTACTAAAATAGTCATATGCGATTGACTTTAAATTCCAACAATTTTTAGATAACCACCCCAGGATTAATTTAGTTTTTAAATTATTGTGAAATACCAATCATTTACAAAAGAATCTTTAAAGCCAGTATTGTTATTTATATTTTGTATTCCAATAAAAAAATTAGTAAACACCAAATTTTCTATTGATTTTTAAATTAAAAACAATTCACTTTAAATAACTAAAAATAAACAAATGGTAGAATTTTTAGTTCGATAAATTCAAAAACTTGAAACATTATAGTTTTTTTTTTTAATTGTTTTAGTCTTGTCAACTCCAGGAGTAAGTATGAGATCAGGTTTACGTCGCAGTTTTTTGATTAAGTGATTCCTTAAATGGTTTGTGCTTAGAAACAATAATTTTCCATATTTTTTATCTAAATAGCCTGTGTGAATTATTCAGGTCACGCGAACAATTATCGGGGGAGCTAGTTTTACACACATTTTCTCGAACTGATCACGAATGCCGACTATTATAAGTTATATCTTACAAGACTGAAAATTATAAATTGTAAGCATTTTAACTATGTAGCATACAGATATATCAGAATAAAAATATTAAAAGAAATTGAAAATAAAAATAAAATAATGTGGTGAGAAATGTCTGTCCCAGTTATCCATGCTTTGTTTGCTGGACTTGAAAGTGTTCAAAATCTTTACATCGATTCTTGATGTAATAATATCAATATTAAATATTTCTTCTTCTCAACAAGAAGCTGTTTTTCTTAGCAACTGTAACACCGTTGTCTGGAGCTTGAACTTATACTCACAGAACATTTATATATAAAACCTCTTTTTTATTTAACTCGTCAGTTATAAACTAAAGCTTAGAGATAACGAGAGTATAAACTAGCCTGAAATATTAATAATGTTGCAAAGTGTACGTGTGCATTAAAAGACATGCACAGGAAAAGCTTAGTTGTTAGATCTATAATTCTTCATATGATTTTTTTTCCCCATAGCTCAGTTGGTTGACACCTCGGAAGCCAATGAAAACGCGTTAAACAGAGCGCATGCCACGTCCCGTGAAACAGTTAGTAAATCCCCGCACGAATCAGCCTAGGGTCCGGCGCTTTCAGTTCGATGAAAATTTGTGCCATTTGCTCGTTGCATCAAAATTCGCTATTTGCAGAAAATCAAGACTGACGAATAAACTATGCAGAACACAGAAGACCATACAAGAAGTAGTTAAAACATATGGAATTCTGAACTGTAATTTTTTTTTTGTAAATGGAACAAAAATATTCATGTAAACTTACAGATTTTTGTACATTTACATGAAAAAAACTTACTTCAAAATAGGGTTCACAGTAATAGTAGGTTCCAATTCTTACGCATGCATTTATACTTTGTGTAGTCGCAGTACCCCCAATAGTTAAAGTTTTTTGTAAACAGTTCTCTGAATAGTTTTCCAGTATTAACTGCACACATTAATAAACATAACTAAACCAAATAAAGTTCAATTATTTAATATTATATTATCTTCTCCATGGTTTAATAAAGTTATGCTTGAATATAATATCAAATTAAATATAAAACTATGTGCCAATATTCGTAAGAAATACTCTATATTATCTTGAAAAAGTATTTCATGTATGCAAAAATAACCATAGTCATATTATGTTGTAAAAAGTTACAATATATTTCGTGTAGTATTACAATCTATTTCTTGGCAACTGTTTCGAAAGGAATCTTTTGTAAAGAGTACAGAAAATATTTATTTGTGTAGAAAAGGAATTACGTCAGTGTAACCACACATAACAATACGAAATAATCACGGATAGGTTTTATTTGTAAGTTTTTACTAAATTAATTCTTCCTTGACTTTTTGTCTTTGTAAGCGCATTTTGTTCTGTTTTTAAATTTGGATTTTTTTTATTTTGCATGTATTTTATTTTATTTGAAAGTTTGTTTTCTGCAGGGGACAATAGCTTTGTCATGTATGATTATAATTTCACATCGACAGTGTTAAAAATTTACCCTTTACGAAGAACTCTTAATTACTAATTATATAGGAGACTTCGTTAATTTGCGGATGCATTCGTAACTTTGCCGTTACCTTCTGAGTGTTCCTATTGTGAACACGAGTTAACAACAATCATTTGGGAGAAAAAAATGTCTTCAATAAACATGTGAAGTATACTATTACTTACCAACAGTGGCTGTTGTTATAAATAATTATATGTAACCGAAGACGGCTAACATTCAACATTTTACCTGATTATTCCATTTGAGGGACTGAACGAAATGCCCGCCCGCGGACCGACATTTGACAACCAGAGTAGATGAACGAAGAACACTTATTGTGTTTAACGTGATTTGTATTGTTGCTTGTTTTTGCAGTGATTTCCAATATCTCATTGCAAGAATTTTTAATAGAAATAAACACTCGCTTACAAGGCAAAGCTTCAAATTAATGGCAGGTGTTTTTGTTTTTCCCACAGAGGGTAGCTCGGGGCTGCTCTGACGAGAGCCTGCCAGCAGAATATTTTTTTTTTTTAATATTCATCCCGTCAGCCACGAGGCGCGCAGCAAATACTCGAAAATAACGTCCGATCCGATGCGGACCGACGGCTTTTATGTCCGTCATTCCGAAGTCGAAGCGTCTCCGGAGGCATAAAAATTTCTTCTTGTAATTTTCTCGTCCCTCCCCTCAGATGCTGTTCCCAAGCCGCGCATGAAACGGCAAGTTTATCGCGCGCCGCCAGCCATCACCGCGATCATTACTTCTTCGAGCCATCGTCTGATTGGCCTAGGCCGCGACTTAAAATGGAGGCCGCGTGGTTCTGTGCTCACGACATGTGTCTCCTCCTCGGACAGCGCCTTGCAACAACGCGCGGGGGGCACTTAGCCAGTTTTCTGTCCTCTGATAATTCAATTTATTATAACTTTTAACAGTGTCTTGTCACTAAGTGAGCCAATTAAAACAATTAGGATTCAAAATGCATACATTTGTATTTAATTATTATATGCGTCGATCATAGTAGTAAAACAAAAGTTAAAATATAATTAGAACAATGTTGTTACAAAAATATTAAAAACTATGTTAAGAACAAATACTTTCGTTGTCCTTAAATATTCTTACACTTTAAATAATTTTATCCAAATCACTATCGTCACTGCCACTAAAAACAAAACGAAAATTATAATTTAAAGGAATTTCAAGTGAGGAAAGAACTTACGGTTTCGTTACTTCGATGTTTCTTGGTAAAAGGTTTCTAATCCATGATATCACGGGACATCAGCATAGAAGGTGAGAACTACAGCTGATGCAGAAGTTGTAATTTCTTACGTTTTCCTTCTTCTGCTGCGCCCACAGCTATTCTCAATTTCGTTCGGTGATATCGTGTATGAAAAAGATATAGGCTACCTACTTTAAGGTATGTTTTTAAACCTGTTTATCTGCACATGCCGTCCATGTTAAAGTGATTAAACACAGTTTGTAGTTCTGCTTTTCTCAGTGATACGGCTTAGACAAACAGTGGAGTGTAAATTTTTATATATGAATTCAAGTTATCTAATATTTACATACAAATTTTGCATTTCAAATGAGAAATGTCTTGCGTTTTTTATTCAAACTGTTTAAATATGTAATTCATGTAGGACACACTTTGCTAAAAGTATTTGTCTTGTCTGCTAATGTCTTTTTGATAGTGTCACTTCCAAATGAATAATTTGTTCAGAACGTTCATTTTCGGTAATGAAAGTTGTGTAGCATTTCTAATATTTTTGTACGGTTAGCCAATCAACTTTACATGAATGAAAAGAAACTCAAAGAAGTTGGTGGTTTTTAAAGCATTCGCTAATAGTCCGGGTGAAACATATACTACCACGCGGATTACAAAATTAAAACAAAAGAAAAAGGCAGGAAAGCAATTCGCTGAGTTCTAGTAACTCATTTTAAAATATACAACTCAAACAATACATCACACTTGCTCCAAGATTGTTGTGTGAAACCTGGCGTTGTCACGTCAGTCTGATAGATGGGAAGCGGTGTGCCCAGTACGAACAAGGTTTTTGTTTAGTACAGTGTGTCCATAACAGAATGTCCCAGTTTGAATGGTATATTGAAACCGTTTAATTTAGACTTTTTACAATTAATCAGAAATAAAATTGAAGGTAAAATAACCTAGTACTTTTTTACCAATTTTCAATATGTGCACATTTATTTATTTAGCACATCAAAAGTCATATTCTTTCCGGAGGTTGGTTAACATGTCCGGAGTGATGGAAGCAATATTCTTCAATTCTGTGTCTCAACTCTGGAAAATCATTGGGCAGCAGTGAAACGTAGACACGATCTTTTATCTAGCCCCAAAGGAAAAAAAAATCGCATGGTGAAAACGATAAAACAACAAAAGTAGTATTCGCACATGCGCCTATCTAAAATTGTTTAAGTTACTCTTTAATTGTGACCTTGAACCAACACTCTGCAACGCTTATGGATGATACTATTAGATTTTATAACTGGGACATACTTATAAGTGGTACCAACATTATGCCAACGAAAATAATTATGCTTTATTTTAGAAAAACGTGTTTTTAATAATCAAACAGACCTATGGATGGTTAAATAAATCTCTATTGTTTTAAAATTCATAGAAATGAATTACGTTGAGACCAGATACTTAATATATGTTTTAAAAATTGATTTTTAAAATATTCTTGTAGTCACACCTTTTTGACGCTAGGTTATTTTTCACACTTTCGCATGAGTTGTTAGTGTAGAGCTATTCGGTGTTAGTCTCAAATGTTATGGGCCCATCCGCTAGATAACAGTTTTCATGATATATTTCTAACATAGCTATTGATTGTGAGCAGTAATGCTTCAGATGTAATCAGGCAAACCAACCAGTGAGAATTAATTTACTTTATTTTGGTAGCCACATAGTTTGTGGTATGGCATACCAGAAATTAAACAACATTTTTTTGTCACAATAAAAGTATTGATTGTTTATTGCACAATTTAAATCTCGGTTACTAGGCAATTATTAATTAAGCAGTTAGGAAATTAACATAATAAAAACCTAACATTTTGTATTTGAACCACTCGTTCGAGATTTGTTTTTGTAGTAGTAGTCGTGGACCCACCCAACATATAACGGCTCATGCGGCGCAACACATTGTCTCAGTTTCCACTGTAAACGTGGGTTTACGATTGAAAACTTAAGAATTATAAATGTAACCTGTACAACGACAAGCGCATGGTTATGTAATATTTACTTTATGATTGAATAAGTGGTCGCTAATTCCAGCCAGTAAAAAAGGGCGAGAAAGCAGCCATGTTATTCGAGTTTAATTTTTGTATTCGTAGATATTCTGCATTTTTAAAAGGATATCTGTTTATAATTATTAATTTGTTTAAGGTAACTTGTTTATCATCGGTGAAATTAGTTATGTACTTCTTGAAAATCCAGACACATGGCTATGATTGAACTTAAAAATTGCAAAATTTCAGTTCGTAACCTATAATTCAAACCCAATTCAGAATCGAGGATATTTAACTTCAATATATAAATACAAAGTCATGTTATGATAATATTTTCCATTCCAAGGCACAATAAAATGGCTTTACAGTAAAAATATATTCATGAATTGTAAATACATATTAATGTACTCGTATAATAGCAAAACTTAACCATAAACACATCAGATTAACCAATTTCCGAAATCTTAAAACAAAATAAATATTCCAAACAGAGCTAATTTTTATTTTCGAGCAATGTTCACTAAGTATTTTATCATTTCTTAACATGATGCTAGTAATTCCATATTTCCTACTCCTTTCGCACTTCATCATAACCTGCACTCCCAACGAAAAATTATTTCCCACCAACAACACATTGTAATGTGCTCTGATTGGCGCTTCTCTTAATTTAAAAAAAATTAAGTGAAACCATCTCTGTTAAGACTTAAGTCATCAAATGGTTTGCACACAACCCGTCAAAATTCCTACACGACAAACACAAACCATTCCTATAATATACATAGAGTCATGTGTTAAATATACGACTAATTCTTAATTATTAATTTAAAAAAAACGGGCAATAAAAGATTATGAATGTGCAAACAAACAGAGAAAAAGACAAAATCAGGATATGTCAGAAGTTAATATGCATTAACAGCACACAGAATTCCGTGTAAAGGAGCTAGTCAGAAACATCACATCACATACGAATAAAGTGGGGCTGAATATGACGAGACAGTTCCAATGAGAACAAAAATAAAGACCGATTTTGGACAACTTGTTTGCATATTCACATTTTTGTACATTATTGAGGTTACTTGTGACATTCAGTGTAATAAACAGCAGTGGCGTATAGCCAAAAAAATGTTTTTAATCAATTTTCCTTTTTGCAAGAACTACTTAAATAACTCACCATCCTGATTATATATATATCCGGACTTTATTTATGTAATCCTACACACAAACTTTTTTTTAAACTCTTGCCAAAATTTTTCTCGCAGATCTGTAAATAACTAAAATAGCTTAAATGGTTTACAATGCATTTATATGTAATGTATGAAAACTAATGTTTCTTGAAGAAGCAAATATTTTTATCTTCCTAATTTTGATAAACACTAAGCTACCGCATGGGTACATTCATGTTAGACCCACAAAATTTGTGTTCTAAATTTTTCAACGATTTACTTTCATCACTACATAAAAAATATATTTCGCAACTACGGTTTGAAACAATTCGCTATAATACGAACCCTAACTGTTTCAAATGTGCAATTACCATAGTAAACCGTAGTTCACATAAGTTATATTTTAACAGTCTATGTGCGTTGTAGATACAATAATTAGGTTCTTAGAATCATACTTTATTCTCTGTGCAAGTTAAATGTTTACACTGTTTCCTATTTTTTCAAATATATTTTTTATAGAGAAAAAATTTTCAAAATAGGATTAAAGAAAGTAAGTTGAGTATATTACACACCTGTAAAAAAAATAATATTATTTGCTACTAAGTTTCTGCTAAGCTAAATTAAAATACTATAATATATCTCCGTGAGACTATGTTTTGATCATAAGTTTCTTATACACTGGTTAATAATTTAAGAACATTTTCCATTTGCTGATCGGATAAATAACTCAAAGTTTAAAATAAGGGTTTTATTTTATACTTTTCTAAAATCGGACTCAAATGACTAAACTGACTGTCTTCATGACCTGAAGGGTCCACGCTAATTTCGCAATTACATGCCAGCTTCCAGAAGATGGTCTAGTGTGAGTGGTTCTGGATTAAACTCCCCGATTTTCAAATCCGTCTGTAACTTCAATATGGCCACTTTGGCAAAATACACTGAGACCAAAAACTGTAAAACCGAAACTATTTCTGTCGGCATTGCCGACATTAGGACATATGGTGCCGTTGGCACATAAACACCTGCATCGGCAGAGTGGCGCAGATTGTCAAACAAATATTTTTTTGTTTTTATATTCGTCTGACTTTTAACAAATAGCAAATAACATGTGGGTGGCTTTGAAGAGAAAATTTGAAATATAGTAAATATAGTAAATCCGCAGAAAATGCCAGAAAACATAACTAATGATACGGAAATGAAATCTCCGAATACGAATGGTGATGCCCAATTTTAAGCAGATTGTAATCGTGTCAGAAATGAACTGATGAATAAACAGCATGTTTCAATGTAACAACACCATCACCTGAAAGAAGACAGATGAAACTATAATTTAATTAGCTGAAGTATACGGGCTTCAGGGAGAACACTCTCGCACATCTCAATTTTCATGCCCCTCCTCGCGGGTACGCCATTGCCGCACCTTGAATTTAAAAAATGCAATATGATCGACGCAATGGATAGAAACAGCATCAACAATGCAATAGCGAAATTTCATCATTAAGTATCAAAATTCTGCTTCAAGTAGGGGTTTCTCGAAATCTTACATATAGTAACCTTCCTTGTGTTTCGAAGGTGAAGTGTGCAAAATCGGAGTAAAACTGTAGATTTGTATTAGAAAAAAATATATATGATTTAAGTTTGGTGATAAATCCAGTAGTGTTTCGGGTTGTAGTATGTGTTTTTGACTAAATGCTTGTTGGCAACACTGCACGAGCCACGAGGCCCCGCAGTGCCGCCACTAGCCAGCGCAGCGGTGGCCTGGGGTAAATGTTTCACCCGGGAGTTTCAAACAACGATGAATCAATCCATTTCGCTCTCTTCATCATGCTTTTTTTATTCCAATATTCCCAGAGGTTTCAGCATGAGACTTGCCACAAAGTGGGCGCTAACACTGAGTTGGCAGCACTGCCGCGCCGAAGGGCGCGAGTGGGCGAGGCCACGAGACAATGCACCTCCCCCGCCGCGCGAGGGGCATAAGGGGGGAGGGGTTAGGAGGTTGACATTGAACATGGAAGAGGGACGGGCGAAGGGCGCTCGTGTTCCAACAAATTGCCCCGACAAGCGCAGACAGCTCGCCCTTTCGGGCCTTTCGCTGTCGTCTCGTAGTCGTAGCGGCGCTGGGCGTTGGCTGAGGTGCGCATCACCCCCTCCCTTTCCCCTCCTTCACCCCCCGCTAACCTTCCACGCGTTTGATGGTACATTCTCCGAGGCCCCGCTAGAGTTGCTGTCGTCAAACCACAGCTTCCGTATTGCATCTTATGGACTGACGAGACAACATAGCAAATAGACTTTGCCCCGTGTTGATGTCATTATCTAGGAATGATAAAATTATCATGGCACTTGAGGTTACCTCAGTGAAGCGCACTTATCCAGTCAGTGTACTGGTGCCAGGCCGCAAGCAGGTGTGAAGGGTTGCGTGGCCTTGCGGTCGCTACTTCGAGGCAGCAGTCTTGGAAATTCTCATTTTAAATACTCTCGCCTGGGAGGGGAGTGTTTTCTGATTGGCTGCCTCTGAGGTCCAATCAGAGCCTTCATTTCTTCTGGTTGGCTGGATGGTTTTGCTAATCAGAGCTGAACCTATGTGATTGGTTGGGGCTGCTGGCCAATCAGTGGCCTCTTCACTTCTGATTGGCTGAGCTATCTGGAAAAATCGGAGCCGTTTCTTTTTAAGATGCGAAAATATCGTAATACAAATTTTATTGGCAGGAGTTTATGTACATAATTTAAAAATAAAACAATAGTAAGAAAAATAGAAACATCCAAACGACATGGACACATTTTACTTCAATCAAAATTAACTTTACCAAGTGTCTAATAGTACTGTCGCAAAGCATGTTATTCCAGGAGCACATCCTCGGAGATTGTTACGATTACGTCGTTCTGAAAGGAATACGGAAGCTTCTCCAAGGAGATCATCACGCTGAGATGGACCTTCAGAGAACTTCCTAAACACGCTGCCCGAGACTGTACAAGATGTATGTACATGCGCTCAGAACGGTGGGCACTCACGGAGGACATGCAGAGGAGGCCGTCACAGAACGTTGCTCCTGAAATGCTCGTGTTTATCAGTAGAGCCGTTACAGTGTATAAGTAAATACACTGGATCTCTTTCGTGTGGCAAGACACACAACTAACTGTAATGAAAGCTGTGACGCGAAACATTTCTGAAAATAAATGTTGCATTGGTGTAATGTTTTATACAAAATTGAAGTTCTGTCGAGGGTGCATAATTGCAACTCATAAAAATGGAACAAAGTCTATTTCTGAAACTAAATAAATAAATCTAGATAAAGTGTGAATGTAGGTGGTGTTTTTAAAGCTTTCTAGTGCAAGAAGTTTACGAGTTATAAAATGAATATTTTCCCTACCTATAATTTAATGCTCCAATTAAACTGCATATTTAGTAGCATGTTAACTTTTTATATATATTTTTTCTGTTCTGAATTTGCATGAAGCTCTTCTTTTACTTAATTGTGCGTATTTTTTACTGTACGGTGTTGCAACGTTCTCTTCAGAAACACTAAAGTCAATAAACAAATTTTATGTTATGATTATCTGTACCTAGGGGTCATAAGACAATGTCACAAAATCCATATTTTTTTCTTCAAAATAATAGTTTAAAGAATGTTTAATGGTGCCTCGTTTATAAACTCACATATTTCTCTCCAAAATATGTGAATTATTGCCATATTGTAATTTTTAGTGTTGTATTCCAATATAAATAACGTCAAATAGTGGTCTGGCAAAAGTGGAGGTTGTGTCGTATTATTCCGATGTACAGAAATATAAAAACTGGTTGAGTTGAAAAATATTAATCCTGATTCATATAATGATTAGTTAAAAGGATCTGATACTAAAAGTACTTTAAAAATTGTGATGTTATGCATTAAGAAAACACAAACTATTCTGCCGCGGCAGGCATAAACTCGTCCGAGGATCTGGTAGCTCGATACAGCTGTCACCAGGGATTTACGCCAGTCTCACTGAGCTGCCGACACGACGCAGTTTATTCGAGAGGAGTCCGGTTGTTTGGGCTGATTGCCGCAAGCAGCTCCTAGCCGGAGTGAAGAGCGTCCAGGCCGTTTCTTGTGCACTCCGTCCACCTTCATGCTACGTGCTGAGAAAGAAGACTGTGGCAAAATTTATCTCCAGTGGGGAGTTTTTGATGTGCACATCTCAGCTCTCGTTATACAGCATTCGGTGGGAGTAATTTCTTGAATGTAACGGAAGTAATGAAACGGAAATGTGTAACAACGATGCTGCCATCTTAGACATATGGCGCGAACCAAAGTTTACAAAGTCAAAAGGAAACAGACATTATTAACGTTTTAATGAATTTTAACTTCATTTGTACTATTTCAATAAAAAAATTCCTGTGGAAATCAGGTCAAAAATCGGGAATTAAATATTTTTTCAAGTATTTTTTCCTTTTTATCGGAACCGTCTGCTAATTGAATGTTCGTTAACCAACGTAGCGAACGTATTGCTATCTCCGTGTGATGATGGCAAAATATGTTTACCATTACAGCAGCGAATTCTAGCGGCGGGTGCGGAAAGTACGTGTGTGATTCATGTCCAGAAATGTACTTGAACATAAATTTTTACGTACATTTATCACTCTCAGCATTGAACAGTGCGACGCATTGCGAAGTAGTTTTTCTATTACGTTTTAAATACACAGTTGCTGATACGAAACTTTTCCTGGAAGTTATTTGTATCAAGTGAGTATTAATAAAAATGTCCTGCAGTTTATATTATAATGTTTCAAAATTTGACATTCATTCTTTTTGATGCAATATTATTTCATTCTTTTGAAATTGGTACATAGTTAATTAACGAAGTAACTATAAAACAAATTATTTCCTTAATAATATTTTTTAATTAAACATTAGTACTGAATGTGTTCAATCTGTCCAATCAATTCTCAGTCTCGTTACCGAGGTTAGATGTTGCACATCACTGGCGAGTACTGAAAGACTCACTTTTTTTTTAATCCTGAAAATTTTCTGGTAGTAAGGGAAATATACGTAAGTTCAGGGAAAAATGAAAATATTTAGAGAATGTTTCAGCCATTCTCGCTCACACATAAAGGGCGTGCCTCCCATTTCAGGTCATGATTTTATATTTATATTAATCACTGATCATCTTTTAGACTTTATCAATTGTTTAACTTTGTCGAAATGAAAAAAATTATACAGCGTATACTTTATGCATAATTAGCTGTCAAAGTTACATTTTTAACGTTTTTGGGTTGTGCAAATGAGGAGAATTTAATTTATTGCAGAACTGAAACTTTGTAGGTTTAAATGCAATGCCACTGAATACTTCATGATATGGTTTGCATTTCTATCACAAAAAATCATTTCATGTTTCTTGGCTGTCAAAATCGTAACAAATTTGAGAATTTGGATATTCCAGGTAAAATTAATTAATATTTATTGAAAGAAATTCAAACCATTTCTTTAAGTAGCCAGTGGCATTGCAGTTAAACCTAAAAATTTCCTTTTTTTTTCAATAAATTAAATTCTCCTTAATTGTACAATCTAAAAACGTTAAAAATGTAACTTTGGCAGCTAATTATGCAAAAAGTACGCGCTGTATATATTTTTAATTTCGTGAAACTTAAACGATTGAAAAAGTCTACAAGTTTATCTGTAATTACTGTAAATATAAAATCTGGACCTGAAATGGGAGGCTCTCCATCTACCCGAGTACACACGCGGTGCGCAGAACTTCAGGAAAAACAAAAAACTGGTACAGATTCTTAAAAGATATCGAGGGACTTGCATTACACCTTTATGTTCTGTTCCCTGCCATGTAATTTTATGGTTATCATTAAATATCATAGTTGTCCTATGCACGACGAGAAGACTGCGCGCCATTTCGGAGCTAGACGTAACAGCAAGCGTCGCTTTTATCATTCCGTATCACTAACACATATACGTCCCTGAATAGGGGTTGCATTTGGGTTCAGTGCTTTTTTGCGACACCCGATGCCGGACTTCCATCTGTGCCGGTGTTGCGAAGTGTGTTATGCGAGAAACACGCTTTGCTCTTATTTTCCAGTAGGAATGGGCCAATAAAATCCTCAAATCCTCGTATACTATCAAATTCGTTGTTTTCGAAGGATTCAATATACGAAGGAAAATATTTGAACAAATATTAGAGAAATTAAAATAAATTTAAAAAAATTAAACACAAAAAACCTCTGAAATTTGCTATCACAATTTTTTTTCCTTCGTATCCATCCTGTTACCATTCACCAAGATAATGTACTTTAAAGATGTAATTAGGTAAATAAATTTACAATATCTATTGATTCTGGAAATTCAGTTCATTTAAATGGTTAAATTTTTAAACACCATAGATAACATTTTTTATTATATGTACATAATTTTATTTTGGACCCATTAAGACTTAGATTCAGATTCGAGGGTATATTTAGGTACTCACTGGGATTATAAAATTGGGAAATGACCCATCACATGCTTCCAGGATATTTGTTATTGTGTAAACAGTTTTGTCACCCCGTAGAAGAATAAGTGCGTGCGTTGTGACTGTCGCAGTGACTGCAATAATCTACGTTGACAATTTATACGTTTTTTTAAGCATAAAATTATAAAACAACTGGAAGATCAGGGAATTGGTTTTGTGGGTTTTACCCGTGTAAACGACCGTAAAATGATCCTACCCTGGCAGCCTTGAGTACATCGTTTCTGCCACCACCGCTGCGTGGTCTGGGGTGAAGACGCTCAGAGCTCAGTTTACTCCAACAAATAAAACTGGTCTAGCAAACAAAGGAAAAGGGGGGGGGGGGGGGGACGGAGGAGGTGAAACTGCACACAGCCAAATTATGAAAGCACGCACTGTCCAAGATATTTTTAAGTAAGAGATAAGAACATAACAAAAATATAATCTCAGAAATAGAATTGAAATAAAATAAATTTCGCTCAGGAAAATAAAAATTCGAAAATTCATTATAGTTCTTTCAAATTTTTGTTCTAAGTTTCATTTGCTACTTTAGGTTTGAAAAATTTTACATCACAAACTAAACAGGTGAATTTTTTTACCATCGCAATCACAATATATACAGGCTTATATATACTAAGAATTTTTATGGATTCATAACTTATTCTAGCTGCAATTGTAGGCTACTTATTAGTTTAATTACTTTTTAAAATGTGTTTGTATAAATATTTCTGGTATTCTTAAATAGTGTTCACAAATATACTCTAATAGAGTTCCAACGTTCGGCCTCAGTACGCAAACAAAACAATAATAATAATAGATGGAGGTTCACGTCGCATTTGTCTGACACTACTTTATTTGTTATTCCCCCTCCCCTTAATCAACCTACTGCGTGTTGCACTTTTCGATACGCTCTATGAGTCATCGCCTCAACTTACCCTAACGGATAAACAAAGTTTCAATTTTTCTTGTTTTTATTGACAGTTCCTGATGCATTTTTACAGTTAACGAGATTGTTGATAAATGCCTGTCAGTCATTGGAGTGAGGTGCTTGTACGTGTAGAGCGAGCACCATGGAAAGGGGATGGTGGTAGGGGGAGAGTGTAGCAACAGCTGTTCCCAGACGTGTCTTGTGTTGCTGCGCCGGACCCAATCTGTAGTCCGGTGCCTTTGTCGCCGCCGCCTCCTGCTGGCCCCGCCTGGCTTTGTCCAGAGCGAGCCCCGAGCCGGCCAAGGACTTCACCAGCAAGCACTCGGTCGCGACCTCTGGCGTCTCGCGGCTCTTCATCGCCTCGCGGGCAGACCGCTTCCCCACACGTGCCAGTCAAGTGTCACCTCTTACCTCTCGGCACACGGCATTCGGCATGATTCATTTTGCGACTAGAACGGATATGTGTAACAACCACGGTGCTGCCACCTGTGGGGGATGAAGCGAAACTACAGTTCACAATGCAAAAGGGAAACGCTATAGTATTAAATATTTAATGAATTTTAACAAGCTGAGCAGTATTTTAATAAAATTCACTGTTGAAAATCAGGTAAAAAAAAATGGGTTTAGTTGTTTTTTGTTTCTTTTTCAGTCTTTTCCGCTCTTATCGGAACCATTTTTATACCTAGTTTAAAATTTCGCTCAGGAAATCGAATGATTCAATAGTCGACGTAGCTGCTCCGGGCGCGAATTCCAGCGGTGGGTGCGGAAACCACGTGTTATTCGCGTCAAGAAATGTAGTTGTAAACACAATATGCGTATATATTTATCACCTTCGTCATTATTTTTAAAAACACTACGTTAAATTTTGGGTACGAATTTCATATTATAAGTGTATTTGCAACATGAAAACACTTTAATTTTCTTGTTACTGAGCGTATTTTTTTAATTGTAAAGGGCTATCAACAGTTAAAGGGAGTTAACTTATCTGATATGCACAACACAAACACATATACACTACAGAAAAAACATTTAACTAAATGATACGACTAACAAAAAATAACCAGACTCTAAATACGGTGGTTACTGCATCTAGGGTAGGCAATACCCCCTAGGTAGGTACTACCCAATGGGCAGACACTACCCACTGGGCAGGCACTACCCACTAGGAAGGTACTACCCACTGGGCAGAGACTACCCACTAGGCAGACACTACCCACTTGGCAGGCACTACCCACTAGGAAGGTACTACCCACTGGGCCGAGACTACCCACTAGGTAGGTAATACCCACTGGGCAGAGACTACCCACTAGGCAGACACTACCCACTTGGCAGGCATTACCCACTAGGAAGGTACTACCCACTGGGCTTAGACTACCCACTAGGTAGGCACTACCCACTGGGCAGGCACTACCCATTAGGCAGGTACTACCCACTAGGCAGATACTACCCACTAGGCAGGCACTATCCACATAATTGTCCATAAAATTGTGATGTATATATAATTTTAGTTTACGATGGTTTTGGGGTCTATGAACCATGAACCGTAAAAACTATATAAAAATTTTGCTGAAATTCACCATGGTTACTGCTACCATGGTAACGGCAGATTCATTAAAAATCTACCTAATAGTCATACTTCTGTAGTTTTGTCTATGTACACTACTGTCGTCATTACTACCTGCCACTTTATATCAAAATTGTCTTATTTCACATTTCGTGTAAAAAATTTATATGTAGAAATTATTATTTTCTGTTATTTAAAATTCAAATTCCATCAAAATATTTTTGTGACAAATCTATAAAGTCTGGGTAACATTTTTCTATTCTGTTTTTTTTTATCTACCAAATTTCTGTACGTTGGGTAAATATTACCGATATTTTCAGGCACCGAAGTAGCGCTTAAATGCGTGTGAAATTCAGATTTGTGCGCTACTGTTTTTGTGACTATAACTTTTAGAGTTGGTTTCCGACCAATTGTTCCTTAGCAAAATTTCCTCGTTTTTGGCATTCCGTGCAACCCAATACATTTACGCCCAGCAACAAGTGAACATGCTGTATGTTCGCTGAACGGTCTCCATCACAAATATTCGCTGCCTTTACTGCACTGCACAGTGTGTGTGTGTGTGTGTGGGTGGGTGTAAATAGAGCTTAAATAATCATGTGGGACTACATATATATTTTTAATTAGTAAATTTAAATTAAAGCAAATATATTGCTACAAAATACGTTCGCAGTAATATTGGGTTCGGATTCTTGCTGGTTCATTTGTACTTTGTGTTTTCCTAATACTTACATTAGATAAATTTATTTGTAAACCGTTTCCTGAATAGCTGTCCAGTATTAACTGGAAAAATTATTAGCACAATAAACACAAATGTAAATGTGTATATTTTCCATGGTTTTAAAAAATTTGCTTTACAAAACATTAAAACGTCATTAAAAATTTAAAATAGCCCCCAATTTTCGTAAGCGCGATAAGATATGTTCAGTATTTCTTCCAAAAACGTATTTCATACATACGAAAATAACCCTAGCAATGTGTCATACAAATTTACAATATTTTTCTTGTATAATTACAAACTGTATCTTTTCAACTGATTTCTGAATGAATTTTTAGTAAAAATTATGGATGGACATAATCCTAAAATGCATTAAAACCCTTATTATTCTAAGGATTGGATATTCGAGGTAAAATATTGGAGGACAAAAATATTAGAGGTAGTAAAGTAAATGAATAAATTCAACACTGATAGCATCCTTTTACCATTCTCCAAAATGTTGTGTTTTTAAAATGTAATTATATAAATAGAATTATAATATGTATTGATCTGGAAACTTAATTTTGTGAAACATCCATTTAAAGGTTTGAATGTTTCAACACCATAGTTTCATATTTTTCATTTCTTCGGTATTATTTTATTTTTACCGTTGCAACTAGATTCGGATTCGAGGGGTATATCCGAGGTACATTTTTGAGATTCGAATTTAATATTTTATGTCCAGAAAAGTATAAAGGAACGTGTTCGGTGCGCCAGTCGTGAGCGCCGAGGCGTGGCAGACGCCCGGGCGCCCCCCACCGGTAATCACAGCGTGTGTCGCCCGACCACGTGGGCCGATCATTGTTCCCGCCGAGAGGCGGAGGCGTTATTAACGTCCCCACTTCCTTGGCTCGTTAACGAGAACGAGGTCGAAATTAGGGCTGACAAAGACATATTGTCTATCGCACGCCCGCGAATCAAAGGGAAAGTTACCAGGGCTAGAAAACCTGTTTCGTGAGTATTTAATGGTAAACGCGTAGTTTTATTTTGTGTTTTAAATCCTTTCCTGAAATCTCTCATGAAGTGGCAAACCTATATTAATTTACAGGATGAGTCTGCATTCGACCGAAATACTTCAGCTACAGGTTCACCACGACAAAATAAGTTGAACACCTCTGTACGACTTATGGTCAAAAGTGCTTGCCAAGCTGGTATACGTCCTTTAAGTTGCAGCTGAAAAATATTTTCATTGTAAACGATAGGAAAAGTACACTGAGCGTCTGAATTATGTTTAATTTAACAAAGTTTCACAACCGCAGCAAAATATGTCGTAAAATTATTTAGTTGAAATAATTGGGAAACACCTTTAATTTCCAAATATTTTTTTATGAAGAGTTACTGCACCCGAATAATTCAATGCATTTATTCTACGGCAGCGACAAAATTCGTGGTGGTTGTAGAACTTCTACAATTAAACACAATCCAGACGCTCTTTGTTGTATCTTAAACACTTTATCTATTGTTTACGATATAAATGTTGTGTGGCTTCAACTTAAGACATATGCCGTCTTGTGAAGTGTATATATGTATTCAACATATGTTGTCGTGTTGAACCTGCAGCCGAGGTTTTTTCAGTCGAATTCAGACTCGGCCTGTGTATCACATGGACCGATGCTTGTCTTCCGCGCACGTGACCGCCATTATCTTACTTTATGCCGACATAGCCGTCATTTTCCGCCGTTGTAAGCAGAGGCATTTGGTTTTGTTTTTTAACGTTACACAAACAGACGCGTTTCTTTATAGAATTTTTTATATTAATAACAAGTCTAAACGGAGAACATATTTTAATGCGCTTATAATGAGATATCGAACAGTTACGGTATTGAAACTCAGCCACATGAAGCGACTATAGATGTTATAACATCAACGACGCTCCAACTGTCGTCCCGCCACGACACAATCTCTGGCGGTTCTATTGGCGAGCAGGCCGTTCAGTGTTGGACTCGAAGCATTTCCACTGCGCAGTCTGCGACCACATTAGTCTAGTAATCTCGCTAATCTGGAAGTAATCTGAACACTTCAAGTTAACTTATAATTACATCGCGCATGACTGCAAGTGATTTGAGTGACGTATAAGTGGGCGTTGGTAGGTTACTGCCGCAATTAATATCTGCAACGAAACAAAATACTAATTACTTACATTAACATCTTATTAAAAGTGTTATATTTAAATCTGTGGTTAGTGAAGTTGAGGAGGAGTCTGTTTATGGTTTATAATTGTGTATTCACATAACAATCTAATGTGTATGAAGCCATTTGACACTCATCAGTGCTAATGGTAGACATTTTATAGGACAAAAAAGGGGGTTGTCTGTAAAGTCGGTTTACGGACGATAATTTTACGTGATAACGTCATTAAAAAAATTGATGAAAAATTGCATACTTTTTAAATTTCAAATATAATTTACAGTTTTTTGCAAATTTAATTTAAATAATTTGTTTAAATATAATCACGAACAATTAGTTAAAAGCTCGCCTTAACCTGTTTGATATTATAGAAGATTTTCTCGTACGGTGGTTGGCTGTTTCGTGCATGCTCGGCTCAGGCGGAACGTGAAAATGATTCATGCTTTTTCGTGCATGCAGCCGGCGTTCATCGATTTACAAGACGTTATCACGTCAAAAAATGGTGTGTGACTAACACGGGAGAGTTTTCTTAACATTTTCATGTCCAGCGCGAATAAATATAACCATTGTTTATGCAATGTAATTTTTTTTTAATGGGAATAAGCTATTTCGTCTACACGCGTCTCGTTTTGCGAGCAGCACGAGCATTTGATTGAAGAAGTTGCAAGGAACGCTGAATACAGCGCACCGATGGTGGACTCAGGGCAGCATTCCAGGTGTCGGCGCGAGTGTCATTCTTACCGAGAACTCCGCTCCTTCTGAATACAGTTCGTTTGTCAACCGCGGCTATTCGGGATATGCCCGTGGAATAATAATGACGTAGACCGTGGCGGCATCTTCATGAGTGTATTAGACCACCTTCTTCACAACACGCATTCCCTCCGCTTGTTCCACACCTTACGTCACGTGTATTTCCTCCCCGGACAGTGTCAACGATAAAATAAATAACACGTACGTAGGCTACTACTTGATGAATTAGTTATTCCTTTAATCTGTACGGGCTCGCTGGAGCGACCCTCTTGAGGCTCGGGCCAACATGCAATGTTGATTTTTTATTTTTTATTTTGTCGTCATTGCTTTTATTTAAGTGTTCTTTCGGAAATTCCAACACGATACCTCCCTTGAATTTCTTGTTTTGTCACAAACATTTTCAACATATATTCACAAAGTGTAACGTAAAGAATGTCAAAATCCGCGCAAGTGTTCGTTATAAACGTCACTTGCACGACATTTTACACTCATAATACACAAAGCGAAACTCTGCTGGAAAAATCTGTGACAGCAACAAATGCAGGGGGGAGGTATCTTGTTAAAATTTCAGAAAAAAACGTAAATAATATTAATTTCGATAAAAATTAAAAAGAAATGAACATTGCGTGTGAATCGGGGGCTTTAAGCACGACTAACCAAATGCGGTATTCGCTGAAAGGACGCGCCTGGTCAGGGGTGTGTTAGTGAGGTGGGACGATAAGGGCGACGCTCGCTGGTGCTTCTAGCGCGGTGTCGCCTCTGAGCGCAAGGCTGTGGACTGGCGCGCAGTTTTCTCGTCGTGCATGGGGTATCTGTGATGTTTGAGCGGCGACCATAACATCATATGGCGGATAAAATGCTTTCAGGAATTGGTACCGGATAACCTTTTAGCCATTTTCACGGTTATAAAAAATGCAGTTTAAAAACTAAATGCACAAACAGAACCGAACTACTCATCTGCCCGCTCTGATATCTTGAGCAGTTTTCAGATCGCGTCGGCTTGTCTGAAGCTCGTCACACCGTGAGGCTGCGACCCCTAAGCACTGGCCTGGTTCATGTCGACTTCAGTCCAATCTGATCTCGGCTCTCCGCGGTTTCCCACTTCACCTTACCGTCGGTCATGTCTGCTTGCTTCCTCTGTACCTATCCTTCATTTCAGAACGTCAGTTGAG
Organism: Bacillus rossius redtenbacheri; assembly: GCF_032445375.1. Taxonomy (NCBI): domain Eukaryota; kingdom Metazoa; phylum Arthropoda; class Insecta; order Phasmatodea; family Bacillidae; genus Bacillus; species Bacillus rossius. Next base: position 262,983,746 of record NC_086330.1, on the reverse strand, counting down.
AGCCCAATAAAAAAAAGTAATTTCGTGCTGTGTTTGTAAAGTGCAGTATTTTCAACCAAGCAACAGCGCTGCTAGTTGCTACACGCAACTTGTTTCGCTGAATTTTTCGCTTACACTGTAAAAAATTGTTCGTGATTTTACAAATATTTTTTCTTTAAAAACTAGTTTCCAGAATATTTTCCTATGAATCGGAAAATTTTGAGTTTGCTATGTTTCAGTCCAATTAATAAAACCAATGTTTTCTTTGTAATGTAAGCTTTCTAATCTCCCGAATTATGATAACTTTAGAAATACAGCGGACATTTTGTAAGGCCTACTTAAATATTTTAGAAACTATTAAATGTTTTAATTGTAGCACACTAGTTAAATATCTTGGTAACTACTCTTAAAATAACGTTATATTTTAAAATTAACAATTTTTTTTTTTTTTTTTTTTTTTTTTTTTAAGTGAAGATCTGTCGTACCAAGAAATTTCAAAGACGTCGCAAACTCATCACCATGGGGGTGAAAATCAGGAATTACAAACGCAGTCATATTGTAGGAGTCATATGGTCGAGTCTGACGCAAGCTTCGGGCTGTGGAGCACTGATATGAGTTGGTTCAATAGCCGGCCGCCATCTTGGAATCCGATGACTTTGGCCTTAAAAAAACTCCTTAGAAAGACCAAATTACTTCAGCATGACTTAAAATGTTCCTATTTCATATGGACATTTTTTTTTTCAAATAAATACTTCTCATACCACCCCCCCAACCAAAATGTGTATGGCTGGAAATGTCCCCACAGCTGGTGCGTTGCCGACGCCACAGCGAGAGACTGGACTGCCAGCGCTCCTGTGTCACGTGGATGAACTAAACCCCGCGCGGAAGTTGCGGAGCGCCCAGCGCCACTGCAGCCAACTGCACGTGCAAGGCTTCCAGCCCCGCTGGCTTCGCCGTCTCGCTCAACAGTTTAGAAAGTTTGTTGAAAATTCTTCCGGGCTTTTTTTTAAGTAAGTACCGTTTCGAAATTAGGGCGCTGCAGAAGCCATTATGGAAACATTCGACCGTTTTGACGTCTGTTTGAGAGTATTTAAAATGCCATCGCCGATTGAGAATCACGCCGACTGTGAAATACTAGCTGTGATTAATTTTCTTAGTGCTAAAGACGTGAAAGTGGCTGAAATTCATCGTCAGATCAGAGAAGTGTATGAAGAAAACATTATGACCGTTCGGAACGGTTCAGTAATGGGTTAGTGCTTTTAAAGATGGCCTCATGAATGATCATGATAATGAACGAAGTGGGCTACCATCTGCCATTTATAAAGAATTGGTGCAGAATGTTGATTAAAAAGTGAAAGAGAAAAGACGTTTTACGATTTCGTCATTATCTGAAATAAAAATATAAACTTAAACATAAATAAAAACACAAACTCACAGAGAACAAGACGAAATCAGCTGATGTAGAATAGAACGATGAAACTAAACCGATATTATGGCCAACACATGGACGACAGCATAGACGAGCACATTCTGCATTCTTGGATTTTTTTCATGACAAACAGTGCAAAACTGCAATGGCGTATGTCCAAAAAAAATGTGTACTAAATAAAAATTCCCCTTTGCATGAATCTTGTAAAGAACTTTGTGGAAATTGCTTAAAAGTATGTAAAACATATTTATTTTTAAAACTAGCATTAGAACGTTCCATTTGCGACAGAAAAAGTCGTTAGGTGTATCTCAGAGTCGAACCCAGGACCCATAAATCATTAAGAAAATGATTTATTATCCCGCAACAAATGCGCAGTAAGTCAGTAAGTGAAACACTTGATGTGCTTAATCACGCACGTGATAAGTCACATGTAAACGAGCACAGAAAAAAAAATTGTGTACTTTTACAACATATTTGTTGCCCCCCGAAAGGGGAAACAAGGGATTGAGTTAGAGCGAACTAAAAAAAACTGTGTTGTAAGAGTCGTACATTTTATTAACAACAAATAAATATTTAACAATTGCAAACATGTATAACTTGAGCACTCAAATGGTCTTGTACACATGGTCAATCTTATTTGAAATATTCAAGCTCACCTACTGCATGGAGCTGTCAACAAACAAATTTCAAAGATTAAAACCAAGTCGTAAACTAGCCCTAACATAGAACAACCAAGGCGATTGAAAAACATTATTTTATCCATGTTAAAATAGTTAATGTCTCTTAAATTCACAATGCATGAGCGTTAATAAATACTGAACTCGCTTGAACATTAAGAAGAGCTATGGCGAGCTAGTAATACAAAAAGGTTGATTTTAATCGACCAGAAACAAAAATATTAAAATAACTTGCTCGTAAACCAAATATTTAAACCAACAAAATATTTAGAATATTAAAATTGAATAAAATATTTATAATGAGTATGATACGCCTCTAGGGTGAACGTGGTTTCACAGGCCAACATTATCAACGCCCAGCCAATTTTAAATAAACCCTTCGTGTCTGCGGGTGAAAGCCAGCCGAACACTCGCCTTATAGTCTCTGCGGGCTGACCTGTCCCGGGCTCGCTCCACTAGTCGTCTCTCGTAGCAGCAGCCCGCCCACTAGCGCTCTCCTGCCCCAACAGCGCTCCAGCCGGACTTCCTTGGCGCGCTCCGAGACAGGAACAAGTCTCCCCGACAACTGCGACTATGCGATGTGAAGGACAGGCCACAGCTCTCTTCGTCAGCCGCCAGCATGTCACGAGCAACTGGGTGACCGAGGGGTCCCAAGGTACTGCCTGTAACCGCGGTGGGGGCAAGCACTGTTGGTAACCTGGTGTATACGGCGGGATGGCAGCTGTTCGGTGTCGCCAAAGTTGGGATGGGTCTCCTCAAACTCTCGACGTAGCTGTTCAGTTGTCAGAACCATGCCGCGATTGGAAATGGCGTATATATTTCCCGGTTCTCGTAACACATACCCCATATTTGGTTCTCCGAATTTGGACACGTAAAAGATCAATCCTATCTCCAACTCGGGTATGCCTTAACGGAAATATAAACCGAGGGAGTTCGATGCGCGCAGGCCTGTAGCCTTTTAGAATCTGCCAGCATATTCGCCCCTGTCACACTCTGTCCATTTGGTGTGAACAAGTATTCCGTAGTATTCGCACCCCAGTACCAGCGAAACGCAACAGCTGCTCGAAGGTCTGAAGTAGGAAATGGGAAAAAAATGTCACAGTTGGTTGCACATATACACTGCCATATTAAGCCTGCCTCCAACCAACCACCACTGATAGTTTCTAGTTACGCACTCACGGACATAAGCCCTCTGTATTCGCTTCATGCTTTCTACTCGCTGCTTCCTACTCGCGGCGAGCATTTTGCGACTTCTGGTGCTACTGGCCACCTATCACAGGGTAAAAAAGCAGAGCGACTTTTCACCAAAAACTTGCCCAACGAGTCCCCAACTCACAACACGAATTGACACTTCAAGTCTCTGACGATTACCTCCTTCACTCTGCCAGTCTTCACAGCACAAAACTCCAAGGTCCCTCGTCGTTGACTGGGCTAAGTCCAATTCCAGAGTAAAGTTTAAGTTCCTCTTGCCAGCCACAGAGACTAAGTCCAACTCCGGCGATCGGTGTGTAGTCGGGATAGTGGCGTTCTTCAGGCGGTCTGGCAGGGCGGTGGCAGAACGATGTTCTTGAAGGCGGGGTACTTCCACACCTTTACTGTGGCTTCTGCTTGCTCTTCCCAGGTCGGGGCTATATATACCCATCTGGTGTGCTTCCCCTTCGTTCCCGACCACGAAGAAGAAAGGAGGGGCGGTAGTAATATGACCACCACTTCTCTGTCTCAGCCGAGGCGCACGGAACTTGTTGAGAAGCCTGCCGGGAGGACAGGCCACCCGCAACACGCAGTTGTTCGACGAGAGTAGAAACATCCAGGGCCAAAACAAAGTCCAGTCCAGGGAAAAAATATCTTACGTTGCGGGCTGCGATCAGCAACCACAACAGATTCCTTTGGAAAACAGTTGCCAAGAAATATTTTTTAATACTTCAAGACAGATAGTGTACATTTGTACAGCACATGGCTATGGTTATTTTTGCATACATGTAATACTTTTATTTCAGATAATACTGAATATTTCTCACTAAAATTCGCACTTATTTTTTTAATTTTAATTCATCTTTCATTCAAGCATATTTTATAACCGTGTAAAAAGAATCGAATATTCAATAACTGTAAGATTAATTAGTATAAATTTACAAATATCTGTAATATTACAATAATATTTATGTTACATTTACACAAAAAAAAACATTACGGTGTGGACTAAGATTTTCTTAACAAGTAAATCGGTGCTTACTGGTGCTATAACATTGATTTATTCATTAGTTTGTCATTATTCCAATTTATTTTATTCTAAGTATGAAAATAAGTAACAGAAAGTAACAGACACATCCAATGTTACAAGCTAGACTATAATTGCAATGTCAAGAATATACTGTGCCCGGCAGATAACTTGGTGTCTGAGCTCCCTAGTCCTGTCTGGGGGGGAGGGGAGGGCGAAGAGAAAGCGATACCCTATTTTCAAGGTCAGTGGCCAGGTTTGTACTAGCAGAACAGAAAACATTCGGCGCGTGACTTCCTACACTACGTAAGTCTGTATCCACGCCCGTGGGGACCCCAGGGCGGTAAGACCTTTAGGCTAAGAGCGCTGGGTTACCAAACCAAAAGTGAGAAATCCTATGAATTGTACTTGTACTACATAAGTGTAACATTGTCTAAATTTCAGTGGTTGTGCTCGAATATTTGTACTCATCTGTCAGGAAAAGTAACAAACTATTATCTAAACCTGCAACGTTTTACTTTTTCCCATCAAATATACTTACGGTGTCTGCTAATTATTATGCTAACCAAAATTAATTGAAATGTTGTTAACTCAGTAACTAGTGAAAATCAGACACGATTTATTTTGGAAAACTAGGTCACTTAGTATGTAAAATAAATTTAAAACTATGCTTCTCAATTCATTGTGTTCTCAAAGTTATTTTTAAAAAAAAGTCTTACAAGAAAAAACAAACGACAAAAACATTACGCAACTGTAGCTCTCCGCGCGAAAACTATCTCACAGTTGATGACGCAGGAGCCAGTCTAGCCCTTGTCGTTCTCCGGTTTCCGTACCTAAACCGTGCCATTTAGCGCTGGATTTACATTTAACTAAACATGGAGCTCGTTATGTTATATTTGCTGCTTTAACTTCATGTCAGTCGTTTAGGAAACACCTGACTACCAACGTTAATGGCATTTAAAAAATGCTTGTGTATGTGTGGCTTTATATTTTAATGCACCTTTAATCGATTATTTATTATAAATGTAAATAAAATTTGCATTGCACTTCCACTTTAGAATGCATATTATAACCTTCAAAACCTCATATATATTATATGATTTGTTTAATGTAAGTGTGAAGTTAGTTCTCTTTCCATGATAATTGATTGTATTAGGTGACGAAAAACCAAATTAAGTTAAAATTAATTACTATTATTACTATTCGATTGTACAAACAATGCAGAAGATATAACTTACAAAGTAAAACTTTCCATTTAAGCCACTTTTTCGCTTTTTTGGAGTAATAGCAACTTATACCATAGAATAAACGGTTTTTATTATTTCCCACTCTCCGCTATGTATCACTTTACCGCGCCTCTGCGAGCTGCCACCTTCGCCTTCCATTTTCGGGTATACACTGAAGGGCGATATTTTCCTAACAGCCACTACACGGCTCTCGGCTACGTGTCGCCTGCTTACCCCCTCTTCTTTCTCCGGTCCCGCTGTCCCCGCACCCCCGCGCTGAGAGACGCCAAGATAACTGCCGGGTACAGTACTCATATGTCTACTGTCTACTGTCTACTTTCAGGAATTACCCAAATAAAATATCATATTCCAAGAATAAACGTTTTTTTATTTTTTTATTTTTTTAGTCTCTCTGAAGCAAACTTACAAATAACTTCCTCACGTGTGTGCATATTAGACTACATAACTAGCGAAATTGTCATCTAATTGGGATGTCATTACATTTATGAGAAAAAATCATGTGACACATAATATTTATGCGTAAATCATAACAATGACATGAGATCTTCCTCCAACTTCTGCATGTCTTGTGCACTGCGCTGGTTTCCAAATCACTCTGAGGACCCTCTTATGTGGTACATCGCTCTATTCGTTAATACTTTCTTATATATGGTGAGTTTCCCCTGAAGGGAACATTCATCCATGTGTACAGTAAAGTTGATGTTGAAGACATGCCTTACACTGAACTAGTTTTTAGGCACCTCATCAGTATCTTCTCCCAGAAGCCTCATGCACCTTGAGTGCAGTTCCTTCAACAGCCTCACTGCTTGTAGTTCTCCAGCTGCCACCCCCTTGCTGCTCTCGCTGCTTCTGCAGCTGCGAGCGTGGTCCGTGCAGTGTCCGGGTCGTGGGTCAGCTGTTTGCGACTGTGACAGCATGCCCTCCACCTGTTCAGTGCTACAACACTTTGAAGGTGGCGAAGTTAAAGCTACCTTTTCTTCTTTCCCTTTTCAGACATTTTAATGAATGCTGTACATAAAATAATAATAAAAAAAATATTTCAAATTTTGAAAACATTAAGAGAGACATCAGATGATATATGCATTTGTAAAATTTAAAAAAACTACACGAAACGAAATTAATTTAAGGATTATGAATTTATCCTGCAAACGTGTTCAATATCAGACAGAACCACGAATGAATGTTCACAAAATTTCTCCAGCGTCTTAACTGAAAACTTTAGCCATATCTTTATCTGCATATGAAAAAAAATATTGGTAAATTAATTATGTGTGACAAAAGTTTAGCTCCAGTTGGTTTAGTGTATATAAAAGAATAAAGCACTGACTAATCTTGAAATGGGTTCCAGAGAAACAGGTAGAAAATGAGATAACCAGTTGTGCTTTAGGTGGTAAGGTCAGTGAGAGAGACGAAAAGCCATTAATGTAAGCAGAGCAGTCTTATCAAGGCTGGCGTAGTGCATTGGTGAAATAAGTGAGGGAGGCGGCTAAAATACTTAGGTAAATTAGACGGCTCATCGTACCGGGGGTGCTACCGGGGACGTGGTCAGCGAGAAAGGCTTCAGTTTGCATTATTACAAGATACTTATTATCTACGTTAGTGATCTGCAGGGGAAAGACAGCTAGTAATCGTAATTAATTAAGATAGCTCTTCTACAATGGGGTGCTGTCAGGCCTGAGTTCAGCGGATAATATAACGAGTCTTTTTCAGTAAAAAGATTGTAAATATTCTTCAGTAAATGATATGGCTCATCTAACATAGTGTGCTGTGAGTACTGAGTTAAGCAGAATAGATTACGAGTTCTCTTCAGTAAATTATATGGCTCATCTAACATAGTGTGCTGTGAGTACTGAGTTAAGCAGAATAGATTACGAGTTCTCTTCAGTAAATGATATGGCTCATCTAACATAGTGTGCTGTGAGGACTGAGTTAAGCAGAATAGATGACGAGTTCTCTTCAGTAAATGAGACGGCTCATCTAATATGGTGTGCTGTGTGGTCTGAGTTGAGCTGCAAATATGAAGAGAAATCCCCAGTAAGAGAGATAGCTCATCTAACATCGGTCCAAGATGCACCAGACTCCGCGCACGACGCCCGTCGCTCGCCCGCTTCGCCTCGCGGCTTGCACCGCTCCGAGGACCCTGCCTGTCACTCACACTACTGCGCGGGCCGGCCTCCGTGCCGAGTCCCGACCTGGGGAGGTCGTGACACCCAACTTAACGCTCGAAGCTCCAAGAACAATGGCATTCTAGTTACGCCAATTCACCGCAGAGAAACGCAGAGAATCTCCGGGCTCAATGGAAAAGCGGTGGGGAAGAGGGAAGGGGTTAGCGAGGTGCCGCTGCTAATCAGATTATGCGTGTAGTAGTAAGGAAGGGATGGGCGCTACCTTCATCACGCCCCACCCGCTGGCTGGCCAGACTCGTCGCTAGAGTCCTCGTAGCACTGTGTAGTTAGGTGTAAGTTAAGGTCTATCGCTTTAATTTCGCCACCTACAAATACATATTTAATACATTAATACCATATATTCCAATATTAATTGCTCGTAGCATTAGAATACACAGCTTCGCGATTATTCGGCCTCTTTGGGTTCCAGCGGGCGGCTATGATGAAGCCGGAATTACAATTATTCGTAATCCATCCGTCAGCTGACCGTCAGTTACCCGCCCGTCCGTCCCAGAAATTATATCCATCTGTCCGTCCAAGTCTACAAATCTTTCAGTTTTTAATGGACGGACCTATAATTCTATTATTTGCAAGTTATTGCCTATCAATTATCGTTATCTTAGAAGGTTTTAAAGTTTATTTAATTGGATAGATTATTCCCATCGCATTTTTAAACATTCATTTGATAAAATTCTAAAGTTGATATTTGAAACAATTTAAAAAGAAAAAAATTGTTATTACGTACGGTAACACAGAAGGTAAAAAGAATATATGATAGAGCGAACAAATAAATACGTTAATTAATTACAAGAGTATAATAGCTAACATGATCGACAAAGTAATTTTGCTCTGACAAAAATAATTTCTCCAAAATGTAAGCCTTCTCAAAAACAGGATATGATACGTGAGGGTTTTACATGCAACAACACATTAGTTCGAACAATACATTTATTGACATACTGCACGAGCTACTGAACACAAATTAGAGATTTCATTAATAATAGCTGAATACTCGTGCGTTCTGGACCTCACAACATTGTCCACATGACCTTCTTTATCGACCAACAAACAATTATGATGTGAAATATGATATTCCTTAAAAGTACTAATCCACCCACTCAGTAACAATTCATAAGACATATTACAGTGGGGCTTTAAATTCCAAGTAGGCATACTTAAATTTATACCTTTTCTTTCTGTTAGCATGAGCAGTAAAAAAAATATTAGTGACAACCGTGAAATATCTCTCAATTAAAATCTATAAAATCTTTTTGCAACTGCCCTTTAGACACAGTTACAAAACATTCTCAAGATAACTTGATTTTTTAAAAAAATACTGATCACCGCCTCTGTTGCCAAGCTCGTCTGCTAGTGTGGACACCGGCGGGGTCTCTGTCGGTACTCGCCGTGCGGGGTCGCTCGCCAGCTCCCGCACTCGCTCTCCAGGAGCCGTGGAACTCGCCTCGTCGCGGCTCAGAGACACCAGTCTGTCGCGCCGGGACTCGAACCAGCCCCGCGCGATGCCGCAAAGACTCGTCACCTCGCAGTCGCCGTCGTCTCCCTCTCGGCCTGCTCACCGGCGCTTGTCGCTGCCTGCTTAGTGTCACTCGTCGGGTTACTCGCACTCGCTGAGCGAGTGTTGCTCGCTCGTCCGGGGCATCAGGACAAGTCACGCAAGTCCTCCTCCCCCCCCCCCCCCCTTCAGTAGGTGTTCACTCGTTCGCTCAAATCGACTCACCGGCCTTGGAGACGTCATGCCAACACTGCGGCCGTGGTTCCTGGTGACGGGGAGTACCCTCGTGGTGACGTCATCCGTCTGGCGGCGGAGCGTCGTGGCCGAGGCAGAGCTTGGCTGGTTCTCTCTCTTGACGCGTCGGAACCCGCCTCTCATGTCTCTGCAGATACTCTCCCAGGGGCAACGGTCATTACTAACCAGAATATTCTTCACTCTGCTCGCCGAAGTCGTGCAGGGCGATACTGTCCCAGTCAAATGAACGAGACTATCCTCCTTCACCTCGCTCAAGATCCTCTGGTTGTCTAACCAGCAGGCTCTGACTGCTGTCCTGGCGGTTCAGAGCACAGCGGGCTGCTCAAATCAGGGGTGCGACGTTACTTTCCCGTGCGTCGCTGCGCAAGAGGACACACGTTACACGTCATTTAAGTGGAATAGGTTTTAGGCAAAATGCAAACATGCCACACAAGCATGCAAGCATAGGCCAATTTTCATCGTCTTGAGTTTGGCTTGCGTTTCCAACATACATATTTTAAGAGAGCTGTTCCAGAACCTTTCAAAGACGCTAACCATTGTTCATAGAAGGCCACAATGTTATTTTTATTATTGAATAGCCTATACATAACTTTTTCACTTGTTAATATTTATACAATGAAAGAAAATTAACACTTTTAAATCATATAATTGTTAACTTATTTGGTTTTTAAGATAAATATGAGGTATCAGAATAACTAATTAACTTTAAACTACAAATTACAGGGCTGGTGACGTATTGTGACTTGGGTTTTCTCGCGTTTGTTGCTTGTTGCGTTGTTGAGTTATTGTGTTCGTTACGTAGTTTATAAACGGTCCTAGTGGTGGACGTGCAGAGTGTCGAGAATCACTCGACTAGTTTGTTGATAGACACTACGGGGTGGGGGGAGATTGTAATTCCTGCTTAAGGCCCTACCACATTCGCGCAGTAGCGTCTGTCTAATCTTTCTGACCGTGTTACCCGCATTTGCTGTCTGGTACATTAGCTTACCTGCAGCATCTGATTCACGTGGTAATACATAGAGGACAGCACGGATAGATTAGAAATTTATTTTGGGGTTACTCGAGAGATTTATAGAAAACAAAGGATTATGAAATGTGTAATATTGATACACTTTTGGAAATTTTAACTATGATTTTATTATATATTGGGACAGACGTATTAATTTTTATGCCTACACAGTTTAATAATTATAATTTGCAGTTTCAAATAGCTACTTAATTTTTTTCAAAGAAACTTAATTGCAAACCAATACAACAAAACGGTGTCCAAAACGAAATGATGAAAAATTTGATTCGTAGTCATTGTTTCTCATTGGCGAGTATTGACCTCGAAAGTTGAGAGTCACCAGCTCAGGTCAGGCAGATCCGCTACACGCGACTGCGCCATGACTCCTGGCGTCGTAGCAGTCTGCACCATCAGCTCCCACGCATCGGTCACACGCGACTTTGGAGCCCCTGGTGGTTTGGTTGATTCAACTATGTTGCCTGGTTAGCTCTCAACTAGTTGGCTTGCGTATGGAGATTCTTTTTTGGGCTAGTTTCACACCAGGCAACTTGTGGAATCAACTTTTCTTTTAGGTAAATTTCCTAAGTGAATAATTCCTTGACTATTTATTAAGATATGTTGTTACCGATTTCACCTTGTTTGGCAGGCTCCAAGCTGTTAAATTCGGCAAAGCATTTTCGTGCTACTCCCTCCAAGCTTCGCTGCTTGCGATGTTGCCGCTGTATGCCTCACGGCTCGCGAGGAACTGGTCCGCAGTGACATCGACGGGTGGACCTCCGAGAGCCCGCAGGGTGGTCCAGGCGGCGGGCGGCACGTCCTTATCGCCCTTATCGCCCCCGCATCGCGCCACCTGCCGCCGCCAGCCGCCCACCCGCGCTGCTCCCAGAACTGCTCGGGAACAGGAGCCAGTTCTCGCGCGTCGCAACTGTTCTGTCGTAAGAAACCTCCTGTGTTCGTCGGCGTGTTGTTCACAACACCTGTTCAGGGACTTCGTTGGCTTTATCTGTTTGATATCAGCTGATTCCGGCTTGTTCTCTTCGGGTTTATGTTTATACATATTTATTTCTTAATATGCGTTCTTGAATTTTTTATTTCCCCATAACAAACAGTGCAATACTGCAATGGCGTATGTCCAAGAACGTGTGCGGGGCTGTGCTTGCGCCGGGGTGTCGAATACTGCGAAGCCACTTCCCCCCCCCCCTCCACAAATACAAACACGTGGGTACTATGGCGTGATTAAGTTAATATTGTAACAATACAATCTCACCGCATTTACATGTCAGATGGTCACAAGTACTTGGAGTTGTTAAGTTCAGCAACTTCAAGACTGTCAGCCTCAGCGTCCAACATTTTTTTTCTGTTCATGGTTATTGTAAGAGCCGGGTAAAAAATTTATTTTCCAGAAATAAGATTCAGTCACAAATAAATATAATGTAGGCCTATAAAACACAGCAAAGACGACATTGATGCCCAGCTGAGGTAAATGCTACTCGGGCTGGGTGAAGTTGCACTGGGTACTCGGCGCTTGGTACGTTTTTATTAATGAGCGTTTTTACTGTCTTCGAAGGTTTCAAACTTAAAAACAAGTACTAAAAAGAGTTTTTCGTATTTTTCTTTGACATCTGCGTTATTCTCTCTCAAATGTACACTACGGTGAAAACATCTCAAACAACGTTAAGACTGAGTTGTACACACCTTGTTGAAATTTTTTTAATATTTAATAATAATTATCACTATTAGTTAAGGGATATTTTTATAAACTTAACACTATACCTATCTTACATCTGTTGTTCTGTTACAACGTATTATAACTTGCAGGAAGTTTTACACCAAGTATATGACACTTATTGTTAGTAAATATCCGTTTAAAATATTATAGACAGAACAACATATGCAAAAGAGGTACAGTGTTAACAGAATAGCCCTTAACTAATATTAATGCAATTAGATGGGAAAAAAATGAGCGCGTGTAACTCAGTACACTTTATAAAGTGAAACTTATTTGGCAATTCAAAACTCGAATCGTAAGAATATCGTAATGGGTAAAACGGAAGAGAGAGAGAGAGAATGAAGACATTTTTCTAAGTAAACATGAATCAATAAAATTATTACTCACTTCAAAATAATTGCTCAGAATGTCAACAGTTATTGATCAATCAATATTGATTTATTAACAGTGAATATTAGCCACTATTAAAATACATACACCATAAAAAATTTGTTTAGTAAATACCAAAGCTAGGATTAATTATAATAAATTAATTTTTAATTTAATTTTATACTATGTAGAGGTTAGATGTTATCAATTATTCTAATAGACTGATTTTGTATATCTCCAAATATCACATTATTAAGTTATAGTGCAACAGATTCTGCCAATAGGCTACTTAGTTATACTGCAATGCATTCATAGGCATTGAAAATGTTCTGCCGTCGAATGAATAAACAATGACAACATGTCCGCCGCTCCGCGACGCGAAAACTAAACGGCACGGACCTACCTCACGGTAATTCTTTACAGTACAACCATGTTACCACAAAGTGAAAATAAGTGCAATTAATATTCCACGCACGGGATTTGTATTAAAGGTTTTTAAATTAGCATATTCTTAGTTGGACTTTACATATTTACCCGCTCGTGGGCTCATAATTATAATACGCTGCGTGATTTAGTTAAACAAATAATATTAATTCGTGTCAAATAATAACCCTGTTAAACTAAAGCGTAAAAAGCATTATACCATCAAAAATATATTTAGTTATACAGCTAATACAATACTCGTATAACACTGTTTAACAATACTGATCCACACAAGTAATTAGAACAATACGTACTTTAAATATTTTCTTGCTAATACGGCCCGTGGCGCGGTGCACAGCAATAATCTCAAACCCCGTTGTGTTGCCCTCTGCCCAAATACTCCCTTACTTTACTCCCATTGCGCCCAAAGACGTTCACTTCAAAAAAAAAAGTCACACTTTGGGTCCACGCCGTAGATGTTTTGTGAAAACGTCCGGATAAAATCATATGTGTTTCGCATTAATTTGTAATTTAATTATTAATCGCAGCAATCACGCATGCGCCCACATTGGTATGATGACGTCATGGGTAAAACAAATCTCGCGCTACAACCATTGTTGACGTATTATAAGTCTCGTATTTATTAGCGATTAAAATCTGGCGGTGTTTATCACCCAAGGAAGTTCGACCGACTATCACTGTGACGAGTGAATTGTAGTTTTCAACTAGGCGTGCGAAACCCAGCCACAGAGACCAGGAGTACTGGCAACGTGGCATGCGGAGCCATCCCAGAATGAGCTGGACCGGACAGAGACGGGAACACGAGCACTCCCCGGACAGGTGGAGACGTGGAGTCTAGTGTCAGGCTTGTGCGCACCGTCCCAGTGTAGCTATGCGTCACAGTGATGTAGGTAGAGTTCCAAGAAACACTACCTTTTGCAGTCTCACTTTGAGGCGACATCCCAAACATCGTTAAGTAGTTTTTCGGTTCATGGTCGCATTACAAGTGTATTTGCAACATGAGATCATATGAATTTGCTCGTTCCCGAGTTTAGATGTTTCTCATCTCTGGCGAGTAGGCCTACTGAAAGACTCGCTCACATTTTTTTTTTTTTTCCGCCAGGTTTGTCACAGCTCTAAACATTCATTGGTAGTTTATTAATTAATTGAATCGTTTAATTGAATTATTGAATACTAGCTAAGAACCCCCGACGTCTCTCACGCCATTTCAGGGTATCTCTGATATTTTAAAACTCTAAGCAAACTATGTAATTAATTCCAAACACTTTTTCTAAAGAAATATACACAATACATTTTCACGTGTACATAAAATTTAAGCTATAACAAAACCCTTTTTAAGAATGATATTTTCTAAAGTGATAATGCCCTAAGCCTGTCGATTTTTTTTATATTAAGTATGCAATTTTATACATAACTTTTTAGTGTATTCAAGAATGTATATTTTACCTTGATGAAATCACACCAGCCTCCTTTTTATTTTATGAGGTAGGTAGCCAATTTAAAAAATCGTTAAACACATCCCTTTTTCGTTCAAATTAAAATGTTTATTGTTTAACTTACACTTTCATTTATTTTGGGCACTTATCTTAGACTAATCAAATAATTTCACTTTATTACAGATACCGTCAATATTTTAAGATTTTTTGAACCAACCGCATCTCTATTTTAAATGTATGTTACAGTTATCGAATATCTTATCCTACGATTAGTTGATTAGTAGTTATAAATTGTATTACTTGATAAAAATTCCTAAAATTTTCAACCCTTTCCTCTTTTACAGCAGGGATTCCTATGTAAAAATTCATTACACTATATTTTATAAATATGGCAATATCCTTTAACCAAATAAAACCAAAATCGTCCAGTTTTATCTCGCTGTTGTGAAATCACATATATTCATAACACTCTCCATTTACATTAATTAAAAAATATATCTTTTCAGTAATAACTAAGCGGATACTATTTTTTTTATTCAACCGTGTTTCAAATTGAGAAGTGATATTTCGGAAAACGTTCAATAATATAAGGTAGCTTAAAGCATGTTTATTACTCATGGCCCATATCTAAAATTAAGATTAATTGAATCAGTAGATATATATATATATATTATTTTTTTAAATCTTAAAACCATATTTAAAACCTTTTCACCCCTTTGGAAGTAGAATTTAAGCATGTAGTAAAAAAATAGTTGGTAAATTTTGTTTGTTTATAAATATTATCGAATAAATTACATCCCGCTTATTTAGTTTCAGAGGTAGAACTTTTGCAACAAACTAAGCTGACTACCTTTTCACCAAATCATGATATGAAATCACATAAATTACAGTATTGTTGCGCAGTTTCTTACCTCCTGCTTAATTTGCTTAGGGATATGATTTATTACTATAAAAACAATCTTACCCCTGATTTTCTTTCGTTGGAGTGGAATTTCGAAATATGAAATAAGTACACTTCGTAACTAATTTTTTTAAGTTATCCATGCACAATTTTTTACATCTCGCTTGATTTTCTTATTATTTTCTAAAAATTAACTTACTCATGTTCTTTTCACCCCCTTTGCAGTCCAATTTCAAGAAAATAGATAAACATGTGAGGTAAAACATGTTTCTTACTCAGTTTCTTAGCTCTAGTGTGATTTATTTTGATTTTGATTTGGTTTTGATTTTTTTTTTTTTGTGATGAACCATACTTAATCCCTTTTCACCCCCAAAAGTTGAATTTAAAAAAAAATATAGGCAAACAATTTGTAACGTTATGTGCTTGCTGCTCATTCTTAGTTTCTTACCTTCAGAACTATTATATTCGTAATCATGTTTTTTTTTTCTTAAATTTTGTAAAAGGTAAAACAATAAAGCGTGGTTTATTATTTTTATTATTCTTAATAAATAGTTTGTTAGTTTTGGAAATATTTTTTTTTACAAAAATAATACCTTACCCCTTTGTTACCCGCTTAAAAAAGGAATTTTGATTACTTGGGGAAAATATGATTTTAAACTAGAGATGCACGTGTTCTTTATTCGTTTCTAACATCTAATTCCAATAGAATCGGAAGTATTCATTTTTCTTTTTAAAACTTTACTTAACCTTTTTAACCCCGTTGGGGTTGAATTTTGCGAAATAGTAAAATTGTAGTTGGTAATTATGGTATGTTTATTTTTGATACTGTTTGTCCTTTCATATGCTGTATTTATTTATGTAAATTAATTATCTTAATAAATATTCTATAAATTCTTTCAAACATATTTACATATATTTAAAAAACTTTTTTCTTTTCACCTAAAGTAGAGGAATTCATTGAAACAATCCTTATATAGGATTTAATATGTCAAGCATTAAAGGCTTAAAAAAAAATACACGTGACGACAGCAAATTTTTTGTCCATTGAAAACTAAACATATACTTAGAGACACCTTCTTATATAATTACCCAAGGATTTTGTAGAAATATTTTGACTAAAACCATTAAGAAGTACCTATTTTTCAAGCCAGCAGTTACGAAAGTCATTTGCGCGGTGCATTCGTGAGAGGGCGCGTAACCCCCCCCCCCCCCCCCAAAAAAAAAAAAACAGATAATCATGAGGAAAAGGTAATATTTCCGCCAATCATTAGAAAATCTTTATTTTATGCATGATCCATAATGAACATTTAATACGCATGGGTCATTAGGTAAAAAAGTATCTTTCAATAACGAAAATTTAATTAAACCACCAGATAAACCTTAAAAACCCTTTGCAATGAGTTATTTTATTTGCTTCAATATTATAGGCTAGTATTCAAAGACACAAAATAAAGGGCGTAGGTGGTGACTATGCTACACCTGTACCCTAACTGAATTCATAGTGCACGATAGGACACGACCAATGCCTTATTTTTTTATTAATGGATTTTGATGTCCAATCCATTGCCGAGCTGTTGCCCAAATTTCGCGCATGCGCAGAGCTCACCTTTATCATTGATTTCGTTCAGATGGCAGGCCCACATCTGGCGCTATTAACTCGTATATATTCACTTTCATGAATGTCTGAGGACGTGGTGTGCCAAATGGAACTCTATGGTAGCGAAACTATCCTGGAATACATTTTGTACACTTTAATAGTTATAACAATAAAAAAATCGCAACTTAAAAAAAGTACTTGAGAACATTAGAATAACACCTTCTAGTTCGTGCGACAGTGGAATTAACTCTAGGATTTTTACCGTAAAATTGTATCAATCGTTGCGAAATGTCCTCTAGAATGTGTTCGAACCAGTTTCTAGCCTCACGCAAGGCCGTTCTGTTCCCTTAGTGGGATTCTGTTTGGACACGTTCTGGAATACTGCCCGCGAGTTAGGTTACGGTTGTGTCCCAACAAAGCAGTGCTTATTCGCTACGTTACCCGAATGTTTTGTAATGCCACCATTAGTGGGCTACAATAATATATTTCCTCCCCATTATAGCCCGACATGCCTCGTACACAGAAGTGACAGGAATTAAGTTTACTAGTAGTCTGTATTTATTGCCGGATTTCACACATGTTACAGTAAGTATGTCTTTCATAAAAACTTGACATGTATGTTCAAGTATTTAATACAATTTATATATATGACTTGCTTTTTAGTTCCGTTTTCTTTTCTCAAGATAAATCATTACCTAAGTAACTCTGTGTAAACGTTGGAGTTCTATAAGTCTAATATTCACTGAGATTTTAATGCGTCAATTAATATTATTTTAAAATGAAATTATAAAGAAAACTTACTTGCAAAAATTATACAATGGTTATATTGAACCCCCTCCCCCTTTTTCACAAAATGCTGGCTACGGCTCTGCGGCACATTTGTGCTTTACTCACAAAGAGAGCTCTCAATGGGAGAAACAGAAGCCAGGACATGCCTTCTTAGAGTCTACCGTTTTAAGGCAAGTTACAAGTTTTATAGTTCATTATTAGAACGTTTACTTCGTTGGGCAAGAGAGAACATCATAAAAAGCTCAAAAGTTTCAAATACAGTGCTATGATGTTGCAGAAACATCACAAAACTTCAGTAAGTTATGGTTACATTTCTGTAATGTATTTGAAACATGGTGTCCTCTCTGGTGAATTAGATTTCCTGAGGCATTAAAATAATGACTACCGATAGTATTTTTCGTTCAGTAAAAATGGGTTAAGCTGTGAAAATTATTTTCGTAGCCAGCATCTTCTCAGTGCCTACAAGTATGTGATATTTTCGCTTGACCGATCATTATAATAGATGCATACAGAAAATTTAATAGCGAAAAACTGTAATTTTTTTTTAGCATGACCATAACGACATAACCTATCCTGCTTCTTAACTCGTTATTTTAGTTTTGTGCATTAACTTTCTGGACCAAAGTAAGAAAATAAGTGCATGCGAGATATTCGCACATTTGTGCATAACGTTGATAGTTGAGTTGTTTTCCCACGTACGTATGTATGCTAGAGTGAAATAAATGGTAGCATGGAATACTAGCATTTAATATTTTTAGCTTGTACATATGTACGTAGCCTAGAAGCCTATGTATAATATTGGTGTAGGTTTGGGCTGAATTATATTTTTCACTGTCAGCAGCTGATTTAGTTTATGAACATTATTTTATATCCTAAGATTACTTATAGGCACCTGAGAACTGAAGCTACACTGTACTTCCGACTAATGGAGTGCAGAAGGACAGGTGAACTTTACCCAAGGAATGTTTCAACGAAAAATTTAGCATATTAATTACTCTGGAACAAAAATATTTTAAATGTATTAAGAAATATTTTGAAATATATTTTTTTATGTAAAATTGTTTCAAATTTCTCAATTTCTCCGTTTTGAGCAATGTTAACAACAGTGGTTCATCACCCGCTATTCATACCACTGAGACTGCTGACGCCTGACGAATGTTCCACCACTGAGATGGATGAATGTCTATAGGTCTTGTCACACTGGCAAATATTTGCCTTCATTTTTATTTGACTATAGAGTTGTAAGGGTAATATAAGACGGAAAATTGATTCCATTTTTTTCCATAAAATAAATTTGGCCAGATAACCTCAAATATGTTTTAAATCATGTCATACCTACTCTTCATATATTATTTGATCTGAGCTATTTAAAAATTTTCAATTTTAATCTCTTTTCAAAAATTAACAATGCATCACATTGCTGAATGGAATTTCAAAATTGCTATGTTTTTGGTGCATTTTAACTCTCTTTTTTTAATTAAACTCACAATAATACTTGTTAAAAGCTTCGTCCTATATGCCAAATATTTGATGGAAACTTAATTCATCCAACTTTTCAAACAAACATGGCCGTGCTAGTGAAGTTTTCTGTGACAACATAACCTTCCAACTTTATTTGACACAACATATTGGAAGGTGTCGGAAGCGAAAGTTCGACAGTGTGACGGGGTGTTAAAGGCACTCCAAACACATATCTAATGCCCATTGGTCTTGGCGCTGCAAGTAGAAAAACAAACTATGACTTGGTGTTCGTGACGTGGCGGTGACGTCGTGTGTTGCAGGTGCTCTCGCTGGCCGCCATCTTGTCTCGCGCATGCGCTTTGGGCGACAACTCGAGGGCCGCACGGCGCGCAGGACATGGAAGAGACCCCTTCGACGTGTAGGTACTCGACACTCAAGCCGTATTACAGTTGTCACTCTCTGTTAAGGGAAATTAATTATCGCTATATTGGAGGTTATACTCGACAGTTATATAGCCACAGCTGCTGGGTTACTTATGACGGCGATCAGGCGCATCCTGTGTGGCCAAGGTACTTCACATTTGGCAGCACACATGACAGAATTCATTACTTCTTTCCGAAGTTTGCAGGCTATAAATGGTTAATATCATTCTTTATCAACTTCAGGAAGATTAAGTTTTCTTTTCCTAGCTTTCACAGTGTAATGGGTTCGAAATAACAGAAATTTAATTTAATCTTACTAATAATGATTAATATCCCTTAACAAATTATGTTTCCCAATTTATTGAAAAAACTATAAATGTTTTTATGTGTTTTTTAAATAGCACATTTTAAGTTATTAAAAAAGGGTATTTTAAAGAAAAAGGTAATTAGTAAATTGATAAATAAAGTTATGCTAAAAATGCATTTATTACTAACGTAACATCTGCTAAGAGCTTCTATAGATTCTGTAGTAGTTAAAAAACTTAAATGCCTTGATATATTTTTATTAAGTAAAACTCTTCTAAAAGAAATTTTACTTAACATGCTTCTCTTTATTCCAGTCCTTCTTCATTACAACTTATGATTTATTTACGATAGTACCTACAACATGTGTTATATCCAAAATTTCATGAAAGTTTGTACTTTAACTCTTTACACACGTGCTAAATTCAGAACTATAAATGAAATAGCGTTGGTTCTTTACATAAAATTAATTTTCTGCAAAGTGGTCTTTCTTATCAGGAAGCACGACGTATGCACTGTCTTCATAATTATAAATACGACTGAATCTACTCTGGCATCCGTGACAAACAAGGCTCCGGCTAAAAACCGTGTTGGAGTATAAGAAATCCTTTATGAATTTCAAATAAAACAAACTAGTAAGCCGTAAGCTAGTCATTGTCCGCACTACAGAACACATCAGCGACTAAGAACATGAAAATCGAAACCTCAGAAATATCAGAAAACTCCATTAAAACCAACATAAACACTGAATTTGATAACTTTAATGCTATAGCTAATATATACAAACGATAAGAGAAAATACAATCGAGAATCAATAAAAACATTACAATATACTTCGAACCTGAATAAGGAAGATGGTAACGAAATGATCATAATTTTTTCCCCATTCATGAAAAGCAGGCATAACTATGAAGAGCATCAACAGCACAGTACTCACTAATAGGCAAATGGTTCAGTCAAACACACAATCTCGCCTCTGATTAACCATTCATATCATCTCAGGAAATCATGAGGATAGTGGCCTCTGATTTGCCAAACGCTCTGGCCGATCAAGAAGCATTCCTTGCCCAGACAATTAGGTATAGCTACGTGACGGGAAAGTCCAATCCCTGAGAACGCAACTATAATATCATGGTGATGGCGACTGCATATTTCCTTCATATTATCATGCATAATGACACAACCAAAGAATCTTTATCCTCCCTAAAGATAAAATATACATAGAAGGTTATATATAATATGTTATTAATTAATGGCTGTCTAATTTTACGTATGATAAGGTGGATCTAATCTTTGAGGAATTTATTTCTCTAATATCAAAATTAGTTTTTTTTCGTTTACAAACATGATTACATTATTTTATCTTATAAGACTATAAATTTAATTTTGTCTTATTACAGTTTATACAATACATATGTAATATTTTTTTTATTATTTTATATTTTCTTCGTATGTTTAGTAAAATAATACTAATAGCATCCAAATAATCACTTTAGTGTCTGTCATATTTCTTGTGACATTATGTGATACAAAAAGAAAATTTAATATAGTTCTTAGCGATGAGTATGTACATTAAAATATGTACTGCATCAGAAAACCACTTGCAATTTAATAATTTTAATATATGCAAGTGTCTGATGGAGGACTGTTTTCAAACCAACGCACATGCCATTGTCTACAGTAGTGAGAAATAGCCGGTTCTGGGACAGGCTTCAGGCTGGAGAGCAGGGCGAGGGGTCAGTGACCAGAGTCTGTCATTGGATTTTGATGACATTAACCTTGATATTTGACCTCAACCATGAACTCTGACCCTGAAATTTAACACCTCAGGTCAAAATTGACACTTAGGGTTGAATATTACACACCGGTTATGTGTTTACCTATAGAATAAAAAAAATCTTTCAAAACTTATAAAACCATTATAAAAACATATTTATATAAAATCAAATGCAGGGTTGGGTTAAAATGCAGGGTCCTTGGTTAAAACCCACCTACCGAATGCACATTAATCTAAAATAATTAAAATGATAATTATTTTAATGATATTTATATAAACAGCATTTAAATCACATATTCCGGAAGTCCTGGTGGATGCACTAGTAAAAAGGTTCACATAGTTTTTTTTTTTTTTTTTTTTTTTTCACAATTGAGGCGTGTTTTTCGTCTCAACGTTTTCCCAAACCCAGTAAAAATGATTTTTTTGTTATTTACATTTTTCTTTGTTTGCCACTTAGTTTTTATCATAATTTAAATTAGCTTTAAATATTACCAATATCTGCTACTGTTTTCCCTCCCGCCCCCCGCTCTTGTACGCTATTATGCGGCGTACTGAAATTAGGGCACAGCTTTTGTTTTGTTTCGCTGGCGCTGTGCTTGTACTAGAACTCTATCTTTGCTCAACAATGAGAAGTTCACAAGCTAGCAGAATCTGTTTATGTATTTTTTTGTATTTTTTAATTTTAAATTTTTTATTAATTTATTTGTTATTTATTAAATATTTTTTTCTGTATTTTTTTTTATATCAAGGATAAGTGTAATGATTTTCTCCGTGTGCTGCCAATTATTCTTGTCATTACGTTTGCTCCTGAATATTCTTTTCAATATGTTTATGGTTTTCTCTGTGTGCTCCCGATTATTATTGTCATTACGTTTTCCCCGTGTGCTCCTGATTATTCTTGTTCATAATTTGATGGTTTTCTCCAAGTGCTTCTGATTATTCCTGGTTAGACATCTGATGGTTTTCTC
Source organism: Bacillus rossius redtenbacheri (assembly GCF_032445375.1). NCBI lineage: Eukaryota > Metazoa > Arthropoda > Insecta > Phasmatodea > Bacillidae > Bacillus > Bacillus rossius. The sequence continues at coordinate 262,961,061 of NC_086330.1, read as the reverse complement.
CAAGTGTTTCTGATTATTCCTGGCTAGACATCTGATGGTTTTCTCCGAGTGCTCCTGATTATTTGTGAGAAATCGATCTCTGCATGAAGGATATTTACTTAATGAGTCATGTCATTTTATTCAGAGTTACATTTAATTTGTGAAATTCTGCTAATAAATCGACACTTACAATATTTTTATCAGGTGGAATGAAAAAAATAAACAACCATTACTGAGTCAAATAATATGCCAAGAGACATCTGTGAATCACTAACATGTAAGACGAACTTCCTTCTCCTTGGTGTCTAGTGAAGCCTTCCTTCTTTTGCGATCGTTAGTGAGCATCCCGCATCCCACATAGAAGAACTAAATAATATTTACCTGTAAGCAACATGTGGTGTCATATGTTGACAATAATTGACACTATCTTAAACAGGTTATTTTGCATGAGTTAAATTAACTCTCACCACTGAATGGTGCTATTGTAATCAGTTAGAGTCATGTAGTCTCGTAGCCATGTAGCCTCGTGTCCTGGAAGCTTCGTAGTCCTGTAGCCTCGCAGTCTCGTAACCTTGTGTTCTGGAAGCTTCGTAGACATGATGCATTGGAACCTCGTAGACTTGTAGCTACGTAACAAAGTAGCCATGAAATCTTATAACATAATGCTGATGGAGCAATTGGAGCAAAAGAGAAAATGCCGTCGAAGACAGATGCGACAATTGGAGCCTTGTAGATGTGTAGCTTCGTAACCAAGTAGCCTTGTAATATTATAACATAATGCTGCTGTAGTAGTTGGAGCCAAAGAGAAAATTCGGCCGAAGACAGATGTCACAATTGGAGCCATGTAGACTTGTAGCTTCGTAGTCAAGTACTCGTGTAGACTTGTAGTCCTGTATCCTCGCAGTCTCGTAAACTTATGTTCTAGAAGCTTCGTAGCTCTGTAGCCTCGCAAGTAGTATGTAAATGGGGCTCCGGAAACAGGCTTCAGGCTGTGGTGCTTGGTGCCGACCGCCATCTTGGATTGTGACGTCACGGCGGCCATCTTGGATGAGCGTAACGGGACACAGCGTAACGGGACACAGTGTAACGGGACACATCGTAACGGGACAAGTAGATCACGGCGGCCATTTTGGATCCGCCATCTTGGATCCGCCATTTTGGATGACGTCATTGTGTTCTAGAAAATTCCGGTGATGTGTTTTCCGCCATATTGGATGATGACATCACCGTTGCAATTTTTGTTACGGCCGCCATCTTGAAATTTGGACGCCATCTTGAAAATCTTTAATTATTATCCGATTTTAATGAAAAAAATTCCAAAATTCATCAAAAAATTAACTTATTCGAATTCTGATTGATTATATCGATCACCGTCCTCGGTTCAAACCCGGTGAGTCCAAAAAAAACTAAAAATGGTGACAGGCTCCTTCCTCAAAGGTGGATGCAGGCAGACTGACTCCTAGCACTTTTTTTCAAAACATATATATCGTCAGCTGGTATGACGACATGTCCGCCATCTTGTCTTCATCCGCTGGAGACCACCATCTTGTTTTCGGCCGCTAGAGTACGCTGACGCCATGTTAGTTTAACTCTTACCCGCTAGAGTGCAGTAATCATTTATTATTGCTGTGACACCCGCCATCTTGTCATTTGGCCGCCATCTTGAAAATCCGTAATTATTTAGCTAGAAATTCGGGAAAGGTTCCAAAATTCATTAAATAAATCACTCATTAATTTACATATTGATTCGATGGATTCCTGTCCTCGGTTCGATACCCGATCGATGCAATAATGTTTAATTTTATGAAAAAATAATAATTTCAATAAACCATGTTCAACATTCTTAAAGAGACTTTAAATCCTCTACTACCATCATCCTATAAGCCATCAAGACCAACATATCGGAAATTCGTTATTTTAATGCTAGAGATTCGGGAAAAAGTTCAAAATTCATTAAATACATTTGTAATCTATATACTGATTGAATAGATCGACTAAGCTCCTTGGTTCGATCCCTGGATGATACAAAACAACTTTAATTTTAAAAAATTACCACTAATGTGCAAGGTTTGAGAAAATAAAAACACCGCAAGTTATATTAAAAAAAACTTTTATTACATACATACTACACTACTACAAGTACAAAAAAAATACACAGACAAATTACTAAAGCCTTGTGGATTTCTCGACGTCTGCATCTGCCACCCACGAATTGAAGCGAGGTGGAAAGCCCCACCACTTGACGTAGGACAGTCCATTTCTTCGTTTTATAATCTTCTCCACCAAGTACGTATCGGGATACAACGTAGGCTGAATCTCTTCGGCATAGAAGCCGCCATGGATAGGTTTGTGGTCCAAATCTTCGAGGTAGTAGGTCCTAGGCTCTGATTCACGAACATGTGTCACACGGAAAAGTTCGGGACTCCAGTTCGCAGTGAAACCTTTCTCGAAGATACCTTTCTGCTTGGAGATTCGCACAATGTCACCGACGTTAGCTTTACGCTTTCGTGGATCTTTCTTCTTCGTGTTGGAAAACACTGTTTGAAGCAGGCGATTGTCCGTTACGTCCTTTGGCTTCATTTTCGTGGTAGAATGCACAGTGGAATTATACTCGCTTATTAGTTTCGGCAAGATGTCAAGCCACTTGTAATTTCCGTTAGCCGTGAACTGCCGCCACATCTTGGAACGCAAAGTTCTGTTAAACCTTTCGACAACGGAGGCTTTGACGTTACTAAATGTAGAGTAGTGTTTGATGCCATACTTCTTCATCAAAGCCTTGAAGGTCGCATTGTAGAATTCTTTCCCGAGGTCCGTTTGCAGGTGCGACGGTACACGTCCATCATGCAAAATATTGTTCATGGCCTTAGCTACGTCAGTTGCAGTTTTTGATTTGACAGGTCTAGCCCAAGCGAACTTGCTATAAACATCGATGACTGTCAACATGTACTTGAAACCTTTATTCAATCGGGAATACGGTACCATCTCAACAAGGTCCGCCTGGAATAAATCATCAATTCCACGAACTATGACTTTGCGACGAAGGTATTTTCGTCTAGCAGGAGCATGAAGTTCGCGAGCGATTCCGGTTCGACTCATTGTATGTAGCCGGCTTCCTTCAGTTCTTCAAGTATGGAGACTATTTCGTTGATGTGCGAATAGTTTCCTACACTAAGCGAAGCATGTAGAATTCTAAGGCGATCAACTAATTCATTAGGGTCGTCCCAATATACATAGTCAAATGTCTGACCACTTTCTAGCCTTTTTAAACCTTCTCCGTGTATTGTTAGTTCACTGAATAGATTAGCGAGAATGTCCATTTTTTCATGATCTACATCTTTATATACAGCACTATCTGGATCGTTATCGCGAAAATGTGCATTGGTTAGCTCTAGCAGTTTTTTGTACTCTTGTAAGTCGTTGTGAGAATATCCTTTAGGTTCCCTGCGAAACAGCAATTCGTACAGACCCGGAGTCCCGCGCGTTTTGAACTCTGCTACGCGCACGATGTTTCCTGGTAGAAAGTCTATTTCTTTAGCACCGAGGAACCACTTATTATGTTTTCTGTACACTCCGTAGGTCGTGTCATTATTCCGGCTCGTAAACGATGTCAGGTATGGTCGGACCATTGCATTAACTTGATGTCCCTTTTTCGGTATTTTTTTCTTGTGCATGGACTCTGTACTTGTTAAGTCCTCTTCTTCTCGATCTGGTTCATACTTTCTCTTCTTTACAGTCGGCATTTCATCTTCAACTTCTGTCTTCACAATGAAGGCTGGTTCTTCCTTGTTTTTAAGTTCGTCGAGGCGACTAGTGATTGGTTTAAATATCTCCTCATTTTCCATCTCACGTGCAAGTCTGGTTCGTCTAGCAAGTAAATATTTTTCACGAACAGACTGTATAGCTCGATGAAGGTCACTGGCCAGGTCCGACATTGTACTGGCTGAAAACTTATTGCAAGACCTCCTTATATACTTTTTTATTCGTTCGCAGAAACTTCTTTCTTGTGTTTGGCCAAATCTGAATTTGTTGACGATTGAGATAGTGATGCTTTCAGACTACTTTGAAAAGTCCTCAGATCGTCACGTCTTTGTGCATTCGATACTTCGATCATGTCGCGAATGCGAGAATCCGAAGCTTCCACGCGCTGGTCTATGGCTATAAGGTACTCAAGAAATTCCTTTTTCACCCCGTCTACTTTTTGAGCCAGTAGCGAAATGTATTTGCGGATAACGTCGTCATGAGACTTGAGAGCAGTACGTAAGTCTCGACTGCTACGACCGAATTTCGAAATGCTATTACTCATGTTTGGTGATAAATTGATCGAAACCTCGTCTGTACCTGCCCTTATATAGAGGCCAGTCTTTGACTATAACTAGGAATCCGTGTTCTTCTTTCCAACACAAGGAGCACATGTCTTTGAATTCCTGGAATGTCATGTCGGTGTTTACGTGATCATCATAAGCGTGGCGTAAATTAAGTTCGTCCATGCGAAACAAAACTATGACATTTGCGTTGTCTCGTAGGAGATGTTTTGGAATACGACTGTACGTCTGACACAGGTAAACGCAGTCTACATTGGCGTGTCTGCCCATGGAAAAGTACTCTTGTATTATGCCTTGTTTCTCGCACATTACATCGTCGAAAACAAACACGGAATTGGCTTTTGCTTCGCTTGGAGGTGCAACATCGGTATTATCGCTAAACGGAAAATACTCCAGACCATCCACAGATCGTAGAACAGTTGCTAGGCGCTGGTACTTTGGCTGTTGCAACGACTTGGAATACAAGTAAACGTTCTCGAACCGAAGACCATTTGGTTCCTCCAGTAAACTCAGTAAAACACACGTCTTGCCACAGTTGGACGGACCCGCCATTATGCATCGTACAGCAGAAGGCAACAGTAAGCCATGTCGTGATTCACGCGCACTAAATACATCGTCTTGCGTAATGCGCACGGGCAAACACACGTCTTGCTTGACGACCTGCATTGTACTAAAGTAATTGTATAAAATCAAACACATTTATACTTTCTGGTCAGTTGTGCGTAATGACTCGAAGAGGTAAGAACAAAAAACACATCGGTGCGGGACTCGTAAACTCGCTGATAAACAACCTACCATTCGAGCTACACATTCCCGGCTACAGATTCTGCGGCCCCGGCACTAAACTAGCGAAAAGGTTAGCTCGCGGTGACGTGGGCATTAATTCTCTCGACGAAAAGTGCAAGCAGCACGATATCGCATATTCATTAAGCAAGGATCTGGAATCCAGGCACCGGGCCGACGAGACATTGGCACAGGAAGCCGAAGATATAAGTAAATCGTCGAACGCGGGACTAGGAGAGAAAATCGCAGCGTGGGGCGTATATAAGATCATGAAGGCAAAGACGAAATTAGGACTGGGCGCTCGTCGAGCCGGCTCCATCAAGTCAAAGACTAACTCGCGCAAGACCAAACGCAAGATCGGTGCAGGTGTGCAAAAAGCCAAGCAAAAATTACAGACTCTCGACAAGAAGATTATAGGAGGATTTCTTCCTTTGCTTTTGCCTGCATTGGGTGTTCTCGGCGGCCTCATCGGTGCAACGAGCGGTATAGTGCGGGCAGTCAACACTTCGAAGAATGAGCGCAAGCAGTTAAAAGAAGCACAGCGACACAATGCCAGCATGGAAGCCATTGCCATCGGTAAAAAAAACGGCGCAGGACTGTACTTACGACCTCACAAGACAGGCCGAGGCATGAAAAAGAAACGAATGAAAAAATCCTAAGTTCTTTGCCGAAACGTCCGCTCACCAACGTAGATTTAATAAAGTACGCACGCATACTTAAAATAGCAAATTTCCGCGGCGTGTTTATGCGAGACACTTTGCCCAGCAAGCCAAAGACACGTGAGTGCGCCATAATTAATTTAGACACGTCGGCGGGTCGAGGCACGCACTGGGTAGCCTATGTAAAGACTGGAAACATGGCCGAGTACTACGACAGTTTCGGTAATTTACGCCCTCCGCCAGAACTTAGGTTGTACCTGGGCCGGTCCACTACGTTGTTTTACAATTACGAAACGGAACAGAGACCAAATCAAACAAACTGCGGACACTTGTGTCTTCGCTTTTTAACAAACAAAAATTAGCTGACCAATAAAAATTGCTACTTAAAGGTTGTGCAGTGACGATTATTTATTAGTCATGTCGATAACACTTACCTTGACAGGTCACGCATCTGAGCTGCGGGCGGTTCATTTCCCGCCTCTGGATTTAGACGGAGAATGGTGTATCGGACTCGTAGATTTTCAAACGTATAATGCCATACCGAACATCGACGAGGAAAACTGCAAGATATGCTTCCTGAAAAGCGATGGGACCGCTCATGAAATACAGTTACCTGTTGGCTCTTACGAAATAGATGACATTGCAAATTACATCAGGGATATGTTACCACAGGATGTAGACTTTCAACTGCGTGGAAATCCAAACACTCAAAAAAGCATTCTAACATGCAGTGAAAATGTCGACTTTACGAAACCTGGCACCATAGGTACGATGCTCGGATTCGAATCAAAGGTGTATGGTACAGGAAGAACGTACGAATCTACGCGCGCAGTAAACATTTTGCCTGTGAATGTCATAAGAATAAACTGTAATTTGGCAAGTGGAACGTATCTCAACGGAAGACTAAGCAACATGATTCACGAGTTTTCGCCGATGGTCCCGCCAGGATATAAACTGGTAGAAGTACCGCAAAGTATCATTTACGTTCCAGTCGTCGTGAAGTGCGCACACGAAGTCGTCGTCCGAATCGTTGACCAGCGAGGACGATTGGTGAATTTTCAAGACGAAGAAATTACATTACGTCTGCACTTGAAGCGATGGGCATAAAGTTCGTAACACCGAACAGTTATAAAAGAAATCGTATTGTCGTGAATAAGAACAGTTCTCTACCAGACATCGGTGCGTTAACACCTGACAACATAAAGTATCTCCTCAGTATTGGACAAGTGCCGAATAAATATGGAAGACGAAATCCTCAACGTGGAAGATCCGGTCATTTTTGATGACAGCATTACGAAAATGGAATTGCACGAGTACCAGCCTTTCCTGCTCGGACCGTACGCACTACCATCGGAAGTACGCATTGCTGTACAGCACCAAGATATTTGTACTTTACCTTCGCAGTCATTTCTACGTATAAGAGGCACGCTTACAAAAGCGGATGGTACGCATCCGACAACGACATCAATATCCTGCAATGGTATTCTTCACCTAATCGAGCGCATTACTTATGTACTCAATGGTGTCGAGGTAGACCAGACGAGAGATGTAGGCATAACATCTGCTATGAAAAATTACCTTTCGCTCACGCCAAATGAACTGTCTGCTGCAAAGATGGCCGGTTGGGCTCTCGAGGATGAATATAAGCTTCCGGTTTATGCCGAAGGAAAGTTCGAAGTTTGTGTTCCTCTGTCCATGCTTCTCGGATTCGCTGAGGACTACAAGCATATAATCATTAATTCGAAACAAGAGCTCGTACTGCTTCTAGCCAACACGCACATTAATGCAATTGTCGCCGCTGCTGAAAACCCTCAAGATGTTTCGCTAACACTTCAGTCTATCGAGTGGATGCTGCCCCACATCCAAGTGAGCACCGTTGAGCGAGTCAAGATGTTGAAGAAAATAGAAAATGGCAAGAACTTCGATGTGCCATTCCGATCCTGGAGCCTGGAAACTTATCCTGGCTTGCCTCATAGTCAGCGTATCAATTGGATAGTAAAGTCCAGCTTCGCTACGGAAAAACCAAGATACATCATCGTCGGACTTCAGACCGGAAGACAGCTTAATGCAGGAGTAAGTCGCTCCATATTCGATAACTGTCAAATACGTAATGTAAAAATATTTTTAAACAGCGAAAGTTATCCGTACGTTGACATGAACATGGATTTTGAAAGTGGAAGATTTCTTCTAGCATATCAAATGTATGCCAAGTTTCAGCAAGCTTACTACGGTCGGATACAGTCACCGATACTGAGTCCCGACAGTTTCAAGAACAAGGCACCGTTAATGGTGTTTGACGTTTCCAAACAGGATGATCGTATAAATTCAAACATCATCGACTGTAGGATCGAGATAACGACTAGCGGAAATATTCCGCCAAACACCTATGCTTTTTGTCTGATACTTCACGATCGGCTTGCTTCGTACAATTGTCGAGACAAACTTGTGAAAATTATGACATAAATACCGTTTCGTTTTCTATGATAATTTAGTTACATTGTTTATGCCTGATTCCTCTCCAGGACAGCTATTACATTTTTATGACTAATTCCTCTCTTGGCAACAACTATTACATTGTAAAATCCTTATTCCTCTCCAGGAGTATAGGATAGCCGGTCCGGGCGCAGGCTTCAGGCTGTGGTGCTTGGTGCCGGTGTCCGCCATCTTGGATTGTGACGTCACGGCGGCAAAAATTCCTCAAAATTCCTCAAAAATGACTCAAAATGACTCAAAATTTCCCGTTTTCGAGGGAAAAATTCCCGTTTCGAGGAAAAATTAGGATTTCAAAAAACCACAAATGTCTTTTGCCTTAGAAAGAACACCAATTCCTAAAATAGGCTTAAGCATCCTTAACTCAAGCCTCAGTTAAGCCATTTCTAGGAATAAGGATACCATGACCTTTGACCTTGACCCCGGCGGCCATCTTGTATCCGCCATCTTGGATCCGCCATTTTGGATGACGTCATTTCGTTTTCTAGAAAATTCCGGCATTGTGTTATCCGCCATTTTGAATTATGACGTCACGGCGGCCATCTTGGATGAGCGTAACGGGACGTAACGTAACGGGACAAGCAGATCACTGCAGCCATCTTGGATCCGCCATCTGTAAATCGAGCGCCCCACTCATGATGAAATGTTCGTCTCTGTAGCCATATTGATTTTTTTCTGTTCCGCTGCAGGCCGCCATCTTGGATACCATCGACTTTGTTTCTGTTGTTTGTTCCTAGATAGCGCCAGCGTCGCTCTTGATTTTTTTCTGTTCCACTGGAGGCTGCCATCTTGGATACCGTCGATTTTGTTTCTGTTGTTTGTTCCTAGATAGCGCCAGCATCGCTCTTGATTTTTTTTGTTCCGCCGCAGGCCGCCATCTTGGATACCGTCGACTTTGTTTCTGTCGTTTGTTCCTAGAGAGCGCCAGCGTCGCTCTGTCTCATCACATAAGGTCGATGTTCCATTACCTACCATAGTTATTAAGAACCTTATCGACATTTTAAATTTTATTTTTTATGAAAAATATATTGGAAACGCTGTGATTCGAACCATCGCAGCTCTGATCTCTAGGTTGGAAAACATACGCCTTTAACCGCTCAGCCATCGAGACATTTACCAGACCGAAGATTAAATAAGGTATATATAAAAATAACATGCATGTTTGGACTTGTAATTTTTTTTAATTTAAAGTAATAATAGCACCACCTGTTCGAGACAGACCCACCATCTTGTCATTTGGCCGCCATCTTGAAAATCCGTAATTTTTATGCTAGAGATGCGGGAAAAAGTTCAAAATTTATTAAATAAATTGACAATAAACATAATGTTTGATTATATCGATGTACGTCCTTGGTTCGATTCCCGGCGAGAGTAAACGGTCGATCCTTCCTCCATGAAAGCTACCTAGACTGATCTACCACCAGCAGTACCAAGGTATATATCATCAACAGGTATGACATCATGTCCGCCATCTTGTCTATATCCGCTGGAGACCACCATCTTGTTTTTCATCTGCTAGAGTGTGCCGATCCCATGTAGTATAATTATCTGGTCACCATACTTTTGTCCTCAACTGTTGACATTGAACATTGACCTTGAAATTTGACCTTGACCTTGAAAATTGACCCTAACCTTGAAATTTGACCTTGACCTTAGCCTTTGGCCTTGACCTTGAAATTTGACCTTGACCTTGAAATTTGACCTTGACCTTGAAATTTGACCTTGACCTTGAAATTTGACCTTGACCTTGAAATTTTACTTTGTCCTTGTCGACCATCATGGACCCGACATTTAATGTTCAGTACATGCTACCAGGAGCGACCAACTGCTGGAGTACGTCATCTTGTGTGTGTACTCATATTATAGAGTACATTTACATCTGGTTAATTTTATTTTAACCTGCTACAGTGCAGTAATCATTTATTACCGAGGTGCCCCCCGCCATCTTGAAATTCGGACACCATCTTGAAATCATGTAATAATGTAGCTAGAAAAGCGGGAAAAAATCCAAAATTCATCAAAAAAATCACTCATTAACTTACAAATCGAATCGATGGATCCCTGTCCACGGTTCGATTCTTGACCAGAGACAGTTGTAACTAATTATTAAATAAATGTTAGGTTCTGTTTTCCATTACCTTTCGCGGAGTTTATTAATCATTCACTCTACGAAAATCAACTCAAGTCAATATACCGGACCAACGAATTAAATCAGTGCCGATTAGCCTATTATGAAAGTCTAATTTTTCAATAATCTGAATAACATATAAGCCGTTCATGTACAAAGCCACACATATAGATCAATTGCCTTCAGTCCATGAGACCGAGTCATGTCATTATCAGACGTATAGGCTAGTCATTTCAGGACCACATGACCTTCGTAATCCATCGTGACATTTTTATACATTCTAAAGGACCAAGTAACCTTGTAAAATATTTTAGTAACACCAAGAGGTGATAAACTAGTAAATATTCAATCACTACATTTAATAAAAAAATTTAAAATAAAAACAAAAAATACATAAATAGATTCTGCTAGCTTGTAAACTTATCATTGCTGAGCAAAGATAGAGTTCTAGTACAAGCCAGAATTTTATGTATTTTTTGTTTTTATTTTTAATTTTTTTATTAATTTTTTTTATTTCTAAATATTTTTTTTCTGTAATTTTATGATATCAAAGAAAACATGTGTCGTTTTTCTCCGTGTACTCCTGATTATTCTTGCCAATATTATGATGGTTTTCTCCGTGTGCTCCTGATAATTCTTATATATATTTTGATGGTTAATCCGTGTGCTTGCGATCATTCCTGCGGTTTCGGTCAAAGGTCAAAGTCACACCCATCTAAGATGGCAGCCGTGACGTCGCAATCCAAGATGGCGGACCGTGAGAAATCTGAGAAGCACTAGCAGGAAGGACGAACTTCCTTCTCCTTGAAGACTATCGATGCCATTCTTCTTATGCGATCGATAGTGAACAACCCGCATCCCGCATAAAATAAATAAATATTATTTTACCTGCAAGCAAAACGTGACGTCATCTGATATTGAAAAGTGGAACTGCTTGCAGCAAGTACCTTTGCATGAAATAAATTAACTCTCACCACTGAATAGTGCTATTGTAGTCAGTTAGAGACATAAAGTTTCGTAGCCATGCGGCCAATTAGTCATGCATTCTCGTAACCATGCGTTCTGGAAGCTTCGTAGTCCTATAGCCTCGCGATGACGTAACCTTGAAGACTTGCAATCGCATAGTCTCGTAACCTCATGGCTCGTAGTCTCGTAGTCATGATGTATTGGAGCCTCGTAGACTTGAAGCTACGTAAGCAAGTAGCTTTGTAATCTTATAACATAATGCTGATGGTGTAGATGTAGCAAAAGAGAAAATTCCATCGAAGACAGATGTGTCAATTGGAGCCTTGTAGACGAGTAGCTTCGTAGTCAAGAACTCATGCAGACTTGTATTCCTGTATCCACGCAGTCACGTAAACTCGTTTTCTAGAGGCTTCGTAGCTCTGTAACCTCGCAGTCTCGTAAACATGAAGATTCGTAGTCACGTAATCTCGTAACCTTATGGCTCGAAGTCGCGTAGTCCTGTATCCTCGCAGTCACGTAAACCTGTGTACTAGAGGCTTCGTAGCTCTGTAGCCTCGCAGTCTCGTAAACTTGAAGATTCGTAGTCACGTAGTCTCGTAACCTCATGGCTCGTAGTCGCGTAGCCTGGATGTCTTGGGACCTCGTAGAATTGTAGCCTCGCAGTCTCGTAACCATGCGTTCTAGAAGCTTCGTAGTCCTATAGCCTCGCGATCATGTAACCTAGAAGACACGCAATCGCGTAGACTCGTAACCTCATTGATCGTAGTCTCGCAGTCATGATGCATTGGAGGCTTGTAGACTTGAAGCTACGTAAGCAAGAGGCCTTGTAATCTTATAACATAATGCTGATGGAGCAGTTGGAGCAAAAGAGAAAATTCCGTCGAAGACAGATGCGGTAACTGGAGTCATGTAGACGAGTACCTTCGTAGTCAAGTACTCTTGCAGACTTGTAGTCCTGTATCCTCGCAGTCATGTAAACCTGTGTACTAGAAACTTCGTAGCTCTGTAGCCTCGCAAGCCATGTATAACTCGTAACCAGCTAGATCATTTTAGACTCGTAGCCATGTGGTCTCATAGTCTCTTAGACTCGTAGAATTCTAGCCAAATATATATATTTGGAGTTGGTGAGACAAAAGACAGTTGTTGGAGCCAATGACTGTAGGAGCCAATGACTGTAGGAGCCAATGACAGATGGAGTCACTAGACTGATGGAATCAATAGACTGATGGAATCAATGAATAATGGAGCCAATGAATATTGGAGCCAATGAATATTGGAGCCAATGACAAATGTGCGGCCTTTTTGATGATGGTGCTGCCTTTTCGTTGTCGGTGCTTCCAAATGCGCTGCCTTTTCGTTGTCGGTGCTTCCAAATGTGCTGCCTTTTCGTTGCCGGTGCTTCCAAATGTGCTGCCGTTTCGTTGTCGGTGCTTCCAAATGTGCTGCCTTTTCGTTGTCGGTGCTTCCAAATGTGCTGCCTTTTCGTTGTCGGTGCTTCCAAATGTGCTGCCTTTTCGTTGTCGGTGCTTCCAAATGTGCTGCCTTTTCGTTGTCGGTGCTTCCAAATGTGCTGCCGTTTCGTTGTCGGTGCTTCCAAATGTGCTGCCGTTTCGTTGTCTGTGCTTCCAAATGTGCTGCCGTTTCGTTGTCGGTGCTTCCAAATGTGCTGCCGTTTCGTTGTCGGTGCTTCCAAATGTGCTGCCGTTTCGTTGTCGGTGCTTCCAAATGTGCTGTCTTTTCGTTGTCGGTGCTTCCAAATGTGCTGTCTTTTCGTTGTCGGTGCTTCCAAATGTGCTGCCTTTTCGTTGTCGGTGCTTCCAAATGTGCTGCCATTTCGTTGTCGGTGCTTCCAAATGTGCTGCCTTTTCGTTGTCGGTGCTTCCAAATGTGCTGCCTTTTCGTTGTCGGTGCTTCCAAATGTGCTGCCTTTTCGTTGTCGGTGCTTCCAAATGTGCTGCCTTTTCGTTGGTGGTGCTGTCTTTTCGTTGTTGGTGCTTCCTTTTTTGTTGATTGCGCGTAGTACAAAATGTAGTGATTGAATATTTACTAGTTTATCACCTCTTGGTGTTACTAAAATATTTTACAAGGTTACTTGGTCCTTTAGAATGTATAAAAATGTCACGATGGATTACGAAGGTCATGTGGTCCTGAAATGACTAGCCTATACGTCTGATAATGACATGACTCGGTCTCATGGACTGAAGGCAATTGATCTATATGTGTGGCTTTGTACATGAACGGCTTATATGTTATTCAGATTATTGAAAAATTAGACTTTCATAATAGGCTAATCGGCACTGATTTAATTCGTTGGTCCGGTATATTGACTTGAGTTGATTTTCGTAGAGTGAATGATTAATAAACTCCGCGAAAGGTAATGGAAAACAGAACCTAACATTTATTTAATAATTAGTTACAACTGTCTCTGGTCAAGAATCGAACCGTGGACAGGGATCCATCGATTCGATTTGTAAGTTAATGAGTGATTTTTTTGATGAATTTTGGATTTTTTCCCGCTTTTCTAGCTACATTATTACATGATTTCAAGATGGTGTCCGAATTTCAAGATGGCGGGGGGCACCTCGGTAATAAATGATTACTGCACTGTAGCAGGTTAAAATAAAATTAACCAGATGTAAATGTACTCTATAATATGAGTACACACACAAGATGACGTACTCCAGCAGTTGGTCGCTCCTGGTAGCATGTACTGAACATTAAATGTCGGGTCCATGATGGTCGACAAGGACAAAGTAAAATTTCAAGGTCAAGGTCAAATTTCAAGGTCAAGGTCAAATTTCAAGGTCAAGGTCAAATTTCAAGGTCAAGGTCAAATTTCAAGGTCAAGGCCAAAGGCTAAGGTCAAGGTCAAATTTCAAGGTTAGGGTCAATTTTCAAGGTCAAGGTCAAATTTCAAGGTCAATGTTCAATGTCAACAGTTGAGGACAAAAGTATGGTGACCAGATAATTATACTACATGGGATCGGCACACTCTAGCAGATGAAAAACAAGATGGTGGTCTCCAGCGGATATAGACAAGATGGCGGACATGATGTCATACCTGTTGATGATATATACCTTGGTACTGCTGGTGGTAGATCAGTCTAGGTAGCTTTCATGGAGGAAGGATCGACCGTTTACTCTCGCCGGGAATCGAACCAAGGACGTACATCGATATAATCAAACATTATGTTTATTGTCAATTTATTTAATAAATTTTGAACTTTTTCCCGCATCTCTAGCATAAAAATTACGGATTTTCAAGATGGCGGCCAAATGACAAGATGGTGGGTCTGTCTCGAACAGGTGGTGCTATTATTACTTTAAATTAAAAAAAATTACAAGTCCAAACATGCATGTTATTTTTATATATACCTTATTTAATCTTCGGTCTGGTAAATGTCTCGATGGCTGAGCGGTTAAAGGCGTATGTTTTCCAACCTAGAGATCAGAGCTGCGATGGTTCGAATCACAGCGTTTCCAATATATTTTTCATAAAAAATAAAATTTAAAATGTCGATAAGGTTCTTAATAACTATGGTAGGTAATGGAACATCGACCTTATGTGATGAGACAGAGCGACGCTGGCGCTCTCTAGGAACAAACGACAGAAACAAAGTCGACGGTATCCAAGATGGCGGCCTGCGGCGGAACAAAAAAAATCAAGAGCGATGCTGGCGCTATCTAGGAACAAACAACAGAAACAAAATCGACGGTATCCAAGATGGCAGCCTCCAGTGGAACAGAAAAAAATCAAGAGCGACGCTGGCGCTATCTAGGAACAAACAACAGAAACAAAGTCGATGGTATCCAAGATGGCGGCCTGCAGCGGAACAGAAAAAAATCAATATGGCTACAGAGACGAACATTTCATCATGAGTGGGGCGCTCGATTTACAGATGGCGGATCCAAGATGGCTGCAGTGATCGGCTTGTCCCGTTATGTTACGTCCCGTTACGCTCATCCAAGATGGCCGCCGTGACGTCATAATTCAAAATGGCGGATAACACAATGCCGGAATTTTCTAGAAAACGAAATGACGTCATCCAAAATGGCGGATCCAAGATGGCGGATACAAGATGGCCGCCGGGGTCAAGGTCAAAGGTCATGGTATCCTTATTCCTAGAAATGGCTTAACTGAGGCTTGAGTTAAGGATGCTTAAGCCTATTTTAGGAATTGGTGTTCTTTCTAAGGCAAAAGACATTTGTGGTTTTTTGAAATCCTAATTTTTCCTCGAAACGGGAATTTTTCCCTCGAAAACGGGAAATTTTGAGTCATTTTGAGTCATTTTTGAGGAATTTTGAGGAATTTTTGCCACCGTGACGTCACAATCCAAGATGGCGGACACCGGCACCAAGCACCACAGCCTGAAGCCTGCGCCCGGACCGGCTATCCTATACTACTCTCTTCTGCCACAGCTATTACATTGATGATACCATATTTTTCTCCTTGAAACAGCTATTTACTTTATTAATGCCTTATTACTTTGTTGGCAACACATTGTTTATGCCAGATTCTTCTCCAGGACAGCTATTACATTTTTATGACTAATTCCTCTCTTGGCAACAACTATTACATTGTAAAATCCTTATTCCTCTCCTGCCACAGCTATTACATTGATGATACCATATTGTTCTCCTTGAAACAGCTATTAACTTTATTAATGCCTTATTACTTTGTTGGCAACAGGTTTCACATTTAATGCCTTATTCCTCTCCTGGCAATGTATATTACATTGTTAATGCCTTATTCCTCCCTTTTCTATTGTCTTACCATATTAACGCTTATTCCTCTCCTGTCAACAACTATTATGTTGGTGATGGTTAATTCTTCTTCTGGCAATTCTAATACATTGTAAATTAGTTATTCCGCTGCTGGCAACATATATTACATTGTTTGAGCTTTTTCCCTCTCTTGGCAACCGCTAATACATCTTAATTAACTTATGCCTTCCAGGCAAAAGCTAGTACATTGTTAATGACTTTTTCCTTTCCATGTAACAGCAAATATATCATTAATATATTATATTTTTATCGCATAATTTATTACATAGTTAATAACATAATAATCTCTCCTGAAATAGCTTTTACACTTTTGCTTCTTTAACTCTACTAGAAACACTTTTTTTTTTCCTTTTAATGCCTTATTTAATTCCTTGTTAAATTTTTTATGATGATGTCATATTTATTTCCTAGCAACAGATCTCCTTGTTCCTCTGCTGACAACAGTTCAATATTTATGAATTATTCCTCTCCTGGAAACAGCTTTTATATGCCAGTGTGTATTACATTGTGTAAGTTTAGATATTAGAGCCCCTGGTTAAAACTGTACGATGGTTCGCACTCTAAATTTAATTTTTATCGATTGTACACATATGTATGTAGGACGCAACGTACCTGCTATATTGGAGAAAGTTCGCAAAATGGGCTAAAAAAATGTTTTGTGACAGTTAATGCCTCTACTGGTTCATCATTTACATTTTTTATGCATTTTTACAATCTTGGCATAATTTATTTCATTGTTTTGACTTATTCCTCTCCGGGCAACAACGTATTTTGTATATGCCTTATTTCTTTCATGGCAACATCTAACATTGTTGAAGTCGTATTCCTCTCCTAGAGCAACATCTCTTACATTTTTGATGCAATAGTCCAATACAGGTCCATGTTTGACTTTTTGGATGAGTTATTTTTCTCCTGACATCATTTTATATGTTGGTTTTACTCAATCCTCTCCTACTTTCTTAATTAACAAATTGATTTTTATTCACCTCCCAGCAACAAATATTATATTGTTGAAGCCTGAAAAAACTCCAGGCTCCTGCCATTACATTGTTGATTACTGATTCCTCTCATGGTATGAGATAATTTGTCATTGATGTCTTAAACCTATCTTGGCAATAAGTATTATACTGATGATGCCTTGTTTCTCTCCTGGCAATGCAGTTACATGTTAGTGTGTTATTGCTTCTATCCTAGCAATAGCTATTACACTGTTGATGCTTTTTTACTCAACTGTTAAAAAATTACATTAAATAGCTTTTTCCTTTCTTCGTAATATATTACATTGCTGATGCCTTATTTCTCTCCTGCCTCATCTATTACATTGTTTGTCACACTTATCCCTCTCCTTGAAACTTATTTTATATTGTTGTGCATTATTACTCTATCGGTTGGGCATTTACATTGTTAAAGCAACATTCCTCTCCTGACTTCAATTATTATACATTGTTAATGCTTCAATCCTCTCTCGTCAACATTTCTACAGTTTTGAAGCTTATTTCTCACCTGGCAACAACAGTTACATTGTTGATGCCTTATTTCTCTCCTGCATCATCTATTACATTGTCTGTGACTTATCCCTCTCCTGGCAACTTATTTTACATTGTTAATGCTTTATTTATCTCTTTGCCACAGCATTTTTTATGACTTATTCCTCTCCAGAAAACAGCAAAAATATTGTTGGTACCTTATTTCTCTCCTGGCAACAGCAATTACATCGTTGATTTATTGTCTTCTCTTGGCTACAATTTTGACATTTTTTATTCTTGATTTCTCTCCCTACCATTAGCTATTATATTTTTGCTTCCGTATTCGTGTTCTGTCAAAATCTACTATCACATTATGTTGCCTTTTTTATCACCTGTCAACAGCTATTACATGGTTTATGACTTATTCCTCTCCTGGCAACAGATATTATATTGATAATGAATGCCTTTTTCTGACATTCATTATATTGTTGATGCCTTTTTCGTCCCCTGGACACTTACATTGCTAATAACTTTTACCTTTACTGGCAAAATGAATTTTATTGGTAATGGCTTATTCCTATCTTGGACACAGATTTACATTGTTTTGCCGTATTTCTTTCCTGGATAGCTATATATTGATAATGCTTTATTCCTCTTTCTGAAAAATTTTAGTACATTTTATGTTACTTATTCCTCGTCTAGCTACAGGTTTTACATTGTTGATGCCTTATTTCTCTCCTAGGAATAGCAATTAGATTGTTATTGTCTTATTCCTACTTTGGCAATTACTATTATATTGTTTATACTTAAGTCCACTTCTGGCTACAATTTTTACAGTGTGTGTGTCTTATACAATTACTGGCAACAGATATGACATTTTTATGACTCTAACCACTATTGGGAACATATAATAAAAAATGTTAATGCCTCATTCGTCACCTGGCAACAACTTCTACACTGTTGATAACTTATTCCTCTCCTGGTAACAGCTTATACATTGTTGATACCTTATTCCATTTCCTGGCAACAGTTATTATATTTTTATAACTTATACCTTACCTGGGTACACATAGTACATTGTTGATATCTTAATATTCTTCTTAACACAGGTATTACATTGTTTATGCCTTATACCTCTCCTGGTTAGAGATAAAAAAATTTGAATCCTTATTCATCTCCTCACAACAACTTTTATTATTGTTGGCTGATACCTCTCCAAAAGACAGCTAATACATTGTAAATACATTGGCTTATACCTCTCTTGTCTCAGCTATTACATTGATTAGTATTTTCCTCTCCTTGCAACTGCTAATCCTGGAAACGAATTTTAATTTGGTGTTATTTTATATCCTGGACAGCTCCTACATTGTTAATGTTTTATTCTTTTCTTGGAAAACTATTTAAATTTATTGAGCCTTATTCCTCTCCTGGCAACCGATTTTATATTGTTGAAACACTGTTCATCTCTTGGCAACAGCTAATATATTTTAACGCCTTTTTCCTCTCCGGGCAAAATAAATTAAATTGTGGTTGACTTATTCCTCTCCTGGCACAAGCCTTTTCATTGTCGATGTCTTATTCCTCTCCTAGCCACAGCTATTACATTGTTGATTCCTTATTCATCTACTGCAAAACATATTACATTGTTCATGACTTTCCCCCTTTTATAATTAGCAATTGCATAGTTGGCAGCTATTTCTTTTTAACCGACTTCAAAAAAGGAGGAGGTTCTCAATTCGACTGTTCTTTTTTTATGTTTGTTACCTCAGAACTTTCGACTGGGTGAACCGATTTTGATGATTTTTTTTTTTTTTCATTTGAAAGCTGGTGCTTTCCGTGTGGTCCCATTTAAATTTGGTCCAGTTTTGACAATGGCATCCATGAGAACCATATAATTCTTAAATTTGCATTAAGTATGTGCGCGACAAATGGACGAATAACTCAATATCACGCCAACCGAGTTCGATGATTTTTTTTATTGGAAAGAATGTACTTCAGGGATAGTTTGATGAGAGTTTGGTTAGGTTCTGATTATGGGATCCATGACAAAGTGACGGAACTCTTCAATTCTTAGGAGCAAATTATTCTGATATTATTATAACAGCGAATGCAGGTATTTATTGTACCTAAAGTAATTAGTTCTTCAGGTAATAGCGTACTATACAAACCTGCTCGTAAATTGAAACGCTGTTGTGGAAAAAAAGAGTTATTTTGCAAACGGCACATGGTACATCAGCGAAAATATTAATAGCCGCTTTAAAAGATTGTTCATTTGCGATATCCCTACAAACATGACTGACTTGTCGCATTCTACTAAGTCGAAGTGAACGAGTTTCAGGTGTTTCGTTTGATAAGCGATCGTGAACCAATCCGAGTCGGTGGGTACGTTGCTCCTCCGTCTCATTAGATAGATGATCGTGGATTAATCCGAGACGGTGACTACGTTTTTCGATATTTTCCCTATTCAAAACTTTTTTCATGTAAAGCCGCATTTTTGGAAGTCAATTTTTGCGCTCTTCGCAAGTCTCTTTTTAAATTGTCCTCGAGGTAGATTTCCTCTATTGAGATAGGCGTTTCTCCCTGATTTCGTTTGTTACATTTGAACGGCGCTGTCTCATATGAGCAGCACGTTTAGTAGGTCTACCCATATTCAGACAAATTAGTTAGTGTACTTCAGATTCACTAAAAATCAAAAAAATAAACTAACATTTTAACAAAAATTCACCGAATTAAAAAAACCTATTCCAAAACATATTAACATACACTAAAAAATAAAAAAATAATTGCGTATTCTTCTATAACATAATAATACACTTACTTTTTCTACTCATCAATATGTAGGTACGATCTATGTGTTTACCACGCAAGAAGGTAGGTAGGTACCTACCAACTTCAAATCTAACTGAACACATACCTATGAATAACAAACAATGATCAAAATATTTTTTAGAGTTCTCCTAAGTAAAATGAAATGAAAAATATTAGACTATATGGCTGCCAATATGACGCAATCATGGAAGTCATGTGCACCTTGGTATATGTGGTGTAAGATGAAATTTATGAAAAATACGAAACTATTTTATGAGTGAATTCACTGGGAATCGAACCTAGTACCTACAAAATCTCTGATAATCGTGATTTATTATTTAATTTTTTACTTATTACTTTTTTAAAACTAATTTGTTTATAATTGTTGATGAACTTACACTCGGTGTACACTGAAGCCAAAGTGTCAAGCTGCCTCTGCAGGGTGACAGTTGACGGCCACCAGAGCGCAGGGCTGCAGCGCTGCAGACGCGGCGGCGTGTTGCAGGGGCCCGGAGCGGCTGTCGCACCGCGAGATGCAGCTGCTGCTGCGGCGGGAAGGCGGCGACGAGGGCCGCGGCGTGGACTGCTGCCCCTCCGTGCTGGAGATGGTCGAGCCGGAGGGCGGCAAGAACGCCCAGGACATGTACGTGCTGCTGTTCCGCGACGGCGACAAGCGGCAGCGCTTCTACGAGCTGTCCTGCCGCAAGGACGTGGAAGGTAGGCCGAGCTCCCGCCACGATGTGGGTGCGATGGCGCAAATACACAGCCTCCGAGGCAGATCGATACCTGCAATATGACGAATAACACATCAGCTTGGCCTTTTCATAGCTCGTGGGAGCTTTTGTCTAAATGAATTTGACGGAAAAATTTTCTGATACAACCGACCATTGCAAAGGGTGAATAAAGAAGGCTTAAAATAAAATTAAAATAATTCAAACACCCTTAGTAGGCACACTATCAAATCAGTTAGAATTGTTTGCAAACCCTACAAATGATATCTAAAACTTGTCTGAAACAATTTTTGAAAATACATACCATTATTACAAAACCATTATTGCAAGGGGTAGAAATAATCTGGGGTTGGATTCAAAAAATAAATAAAACTTCCTTGCCATTGTAATATCGAATCCATTCTTATTTTTTTTCTAACTTTCTAAATATTTTCTAAAACTTTTGTTAAAATAAATTTTTATGTAACCAACCACTACTGCACGGGGTGGAAATAACAAGTTTTGAAAGGAAAAAATATTACTTTTTAAAACAGATAATAATAAAACAATAAAATCCGTTACAGTTAATTGTGATAATCCTATACTTTATCTAAAACTTTGGCTGAAACAATTTTTGATGAAACGAATTATTATCTACTGTAACAACCGGGGTTGAAAAAAAATTCAAAACTTCCTTACTATCAAATGCGTTGAATAAATTTCAAACCATCATAATAGTATCTTAAACCTTCATGCAAAGCAATTTTTCAGACGAATATGTTATTAGTACAAGGGATGAAAAATAGTGTTAAAAGTTAAAAAAAAAATGGAATAACTACCTTAGTTGGCATAATATGAAATTCGTTCTAAGCTATTTAATGCTTGATGCATTGTGTTCAAAACAATCATAATATTTTCGCTGCATGCAAAATGAGAAAATGTTTAACAAATAATTTTGTAATATTGGAGAACATAAAGAACATTAAGTTCTTAAATATTCCACAAGTTTATAGAAGATTCTGAAATATTACCAGAAGTAATAGGTACTTAGAAATCTACCTACGCCTGTAGGATGAACAGAAATATTTTTTTTTTTTTTACATTTATGACAAAGACACAAAAATTTGCAGATTATTTTTATTTTCGTCAGTACTTCTGTTGTAGACATGCTTATTACTAATTATTTTATTGTATAAGTGCATTATATCGCCATTAGAATGAAACCATTTTGGAACGATTATTATTACGAATGGTTTTAGTTTCATATTTGTTGAATATTACACTATATGTATTTATGAATAAAGGCAATTTATAAAAAAAATGTTAAGGAGTCTTTCAGTAGGTACTCGCCAGCGATGTGTAACATCTAACCTTGGTAACGAGCAAATTTATGTGTCCCCATGTTGCAAATACACTTATAATACGAAACTCGGACACGAAATTTAACGTAGACTTCTTTAAAATAATTCCAAGCGTGATAAGTATAAGAAAAATCTTGTTTTCAAAACTAGATTTCTGGACGCTAATCACACGTAGTTTCCGCACCCACAGCTACAATGCGCTTAAGAAGCAGCTACATCGACTATCGAATCATTCGATTTGCAGCCCGGAATTTTAATCTTTGTAATGAAACGGCTCCAATAGAAGCGGAAAAAGACTTGAAAAAGATATTAAACACCGGCTTTGGACCTGATTTTCATCAAGGATTTTTTTTTTTGAAATGCTGTCCATCTTGTTAAAATTAATTAAACAGTTGATACTATAAAGTTATCTTTTGTGTTTGTGAACCGTGGTTCGCGCCACCCGCCACAGATGGCAGCGCCGGCGGCTGTGCTTGCAGGCAGGCCGTGCCGCTTCATGGACCGGCGGCTGCACAACCAGTCGCGCTGCGTGCAGAAGTACTCCTACTCGTACGCCATCGTGCAGGACCCGGAGACGTCCCACGCGCACCACCACCGCCACGGCGACCAGAACCTCTCCAAGAGCTTCCCGTCCTTCTCGTCGGCGGCGGGCGGCTCCAGCTGGATGCTCGACTACATCCGCATCCGCAGCGGCTGCAGCTGCGAGGTGTCGCCCAAGCCGAAGAAGAAGCGCGCGGCCGGCAAGAGCAAGAAGGCGCGCGGCAAGAGACTCGGCGACGACTCCGCGTGAGAGCGCGTCCTGAGCCGGCGTCACTCCGCCACGCGAACTCGGTCGGCTGCAGCGAGTGTTCCCAACTACCTGGAGATATACCTCACACGGCACACGCACCTCTTGCACGAGTTTCACACTGTAACATCTTGGCTGTGTTACAATGCTAAGTTCCAGTTATGTTTCAGACATGTTACAGCATTCAATTCCAGTTAGGTTTCTGAAATGTTGCAATATTAAATTCCAACTATGATTCAGAAATGTTACAAAATTCCATTTCAGTTACGTTTCAGAACTGCTACAACATTAAAATCCAGTTATGTTTCAAAAATTCCAATGTTAAATTTCAGTTATGATTCAAAAAAATTACATCAAATTCTATTTGTGTTTCAGAAATCTCACAGTGTTACATTTATGTTATGTTTCATAAATGTTACATTATTTTGTTGTAAGGTATTGACTTTTTATTTAATTTTCTTTGAACCAGCTTCGAAGCATGATTTTACATGCATGGGGGCAAAATAAAATCACGTAAATGTTCACAGTACACACTTGATAATGGAAATTATATTTTTGGGATTTAATTTATAACATTTGCTTTAATGGTATGAAACTCAGTGTAAAATCACTTTAATTATTTCCATTTATCATTGTTTTACCCGTACAGCTGTTGTAAAATCTGCCTCTTTCATTCCAAGTGTTCCATTGATGGTTGTAAATGAGGAAGAAATCGAAAGAAACAGCAGCCTATATATCTCTGGGTTGTTGAGTGCTGAACAGACAGTTTCTGGGCAGTTATTTATTGTTACGACCTCTTACTCTTCCGCCAACGCGCTATGTATCCTGTAATTGAAACCCCTTCATTGTTGTGCTTTATTAAAATGCTACTTAACCATTAGAGTGCAGGCACTTAATGAATTACGTTTAAAGTATTCTGTCGATGGCACACGAACTACATGAACTGCGACCTGTTTGGCTGCATCATTCTCACATCCCTAACACCTTCATCGTAGTGGCTGAAAAGATGACAGGGTAAAATACAATGACTTAGTTAGTAAAATATAATTCTGATAATAATTTATGGGACAAATGAACCACACAAAGCTATTTAATAGATTATAAATTAACATTTTTTCAGTAATTTTTTATGATGATTTTTGTAATAATGTTTTTTATTCACTTGTACATTGTTTCTTTCTAATCTTTCTGTGTATTAACTACTGTATATGAGTGAGTGTCAGTAGCTTTGTACAGTGCCTATATTGTATTGTTAAATTAGCATGGTGCTCAAACTTTTATTTATAAATTTTATTTTTTTTTGCTAATATAGTTTCACTTTGATAAACAAAAGGAACTCTGAAATCTACGTATGTGATAGATAAATGCAGGTTGCTCTGTAACTGGTTTCCTCAGAACATGTTTTTATTATTATTTATTGTTCCTCATATAGTTATTCAATTAAATTTGCCAAAATTAATGCAATCTATTACAATGATCAAACTTTATGTTTAATAGTATTAAATCAGTATAATACAATGAATATAAATCATAAATGTGTGAGCAAACATTAAAAAATATGGTTTTATTTAACCCTGAAATATCTAGTGTGTGTTATTGTTACATTATTTTTCTTGATATTTAAACTTTTACAATTAAAAATAGCATATAAAATATATATAATCAAATCTTTGAAGAAATGTAAATAATAATATATAATAGGGAATTCCGGCGTAGGCTTCAGGCTAAGGTGCAAGGTAAGGATCAACGACTGGAGCCCGTGGCTGCCATTTTTATGACCTTGACCTTCAAAATTCTTTGAAGTTGACTCAAAAGGCCCAAAAAATTGACTCCAAAAATGGTTCATTTTTAGTTTAAAATCCCAGTTTTCAAGGAAAACTTCCTGTTTTGTTTCACAAAAAATGCAGGTGGCTCTAAATGTCCTCACGTGGCTTAAATTCCACTAAAAAAATATGTTTTTTATTCAGTTCAATTATCTGAATCTCATTATTGACCTTAAACCTGATCTCGACTGAAATATGGCACCTCGAATGGAGTTCAATGCCTCGATCACGTCCCCCCCCCCCCCCCCCACCCTAAAACCACAAAACAAAAATATATATATATTTAAAAAAATAATTATCATGAATGTTTTAATGCGCATACTTCAAAGTTCTCGTTGCAACCTGACGAGGTCAGTTTAATACAATTAATAAAAAATTATCACAATTTTAAAAAAAAATATTTTTTTTTCAAAAAAATAATATTTAAATAAAAAAGCATTTTCGTCATTGATCATTACTTCTCAATACGTACCAGACACTGACTCCCTCTACCACTAGTAAGGCATATATTACTCCAACCAGTGTTATGTCATGGCAACCATTTGGCCACCATCTTGGATTAGCTTGTTAGAGTGTGCTGCCGCCATATTGGATTTGTTTGCGCGCTATAATGAACTAATGTCAATCACCATATCGTCAGGTCTCATAGCATTCGCCATCTTGTCATCTTGAAAATCCGTAACTATCAATAAAATTCAAATATTATTTAAAAAATGACATACTTATATAGTGATTGACACAGTTGATTCCAGTCCTTGATTCAATTATTTGGTGCGATCCTTGGTTGGTGCAAATAGGTACCTAATTTAGAATAAAAATACATAATTATTTATTTGATTAAATATGAAAATGTCCCTCCTCACTAGCCATCAGTAAGACCCCCATGTCATGCTGATCGCCGTCTTAAAATCCAAATTATAACCTGTGTGTTTTAGGATAAAAATAATAAATGAGTTGAGGTCACGTAAGATACTCCTTTCTTGGGGGATAAACGACGTAATTCACAACAATAAAGACTTTATTTTTATTTTGGTAGAACACTCAATGAAGATAAAGGAAATTCAATAGCTATATGTGTCGGCTAGTTTCTTTCCTGTACGGTAAATTCCAGGGTATGATTATATATGTATCTTAAGAGGTTAAAAGTTGATTATAAATATAACTTAAAAAATAATTTTATAAAAATAAACATTTATTAAGACAACAACCGAATACATAAACTACCAATTCATTATTTAGTAACTGAGTTTACATCAGATAAAGTAATCGTACAAACGACAGTGCTTAAATAAACGTGATACACTTACTTTGTAGTGACCATAACCGTCAGGAGAGTGTCAGAAACTCATATTAAACGTATATATACTACTTTTTACTTGACTAACGGAACAATAAATATTAACTGAAATATTCTCAGCTATAAAGACAACTATTCGGGACAGAGAATTTCTTTAATGTACCTTGACTGCTATTTCACGAGCCCCTTGGACGTCGACCAACCAAGTGAAATTTAAAGACTATCATATTCTTAGCTTCTCTTCTTATATATCCTAACCTACTCTTTACAAGGACGAGCCCTAACCCACCCAGTGGACCTAACTATATCTACATCTTCATCTACGCAACGCGTGTCCTTAGAGGGTCATACAGCATCCACTCTCAGTGAGCCGTAAATGTTAAATCGGTAACTAAGAAGCATGTTCCCATAAGCGAGAACCAACACTCACTCAAACACATGCTTCCATTTCCGCGCATCTTGCCTACCAGAAAAACCCATGGTTGATGTGACCAAATGTGCAGAAAACCAAACCAGGACAGCTGAGCGTTCTACCCCCTGCACCAAGACGAAAGGGTTGTATGCCCCAGTAGCCGCTCACCGAATGACGTACGGCTTATCCTCCCCACTTGCCGTGCCCTGACTGGCCCGCAGCCTGTCCGACCCAGTACCCATTCCCCGAAAGACTCGCGGCCTATCCCCCCCTCCCCCCATACATAATAAACACTAATCGGCTGGCGCGCGGCCTGTCCCCCCCCAGTAGCCACTCCCCTGCTGGCGCGTGGCCTGTCCACCTCAGTAGCCACTAACCGACTGGTGTGCAACATATCCGCCCCACTATATGTACCCTGAACGGCACATGGCTTGTCCGCCCCAGTAGCAAAACCTCATCTGACGCGTGGCCTGCCCCCCCCCCCCCCCCCACCACAGTTACCACTCACCGGATGGTGCGCGGCCTGTCCACCTCAGTAGCCACTCCCCGACTAGTGTGCGGCATATCCGCCCCACTAGCCGTGCCCTGAACGGCACACAGCCTGTCCGCCCCAGTAGTCACTACCCGACTGATGCGCGGCCTGTCCACCCCAGTAACTGTGCGTTGGCTAATACGCGGCCTGTTTGACCCAGAAGCCGCTACCCGACTAAGGCGCGGCTTGTCCCCCAGTAAGCAATCCTCGGCTGGCGCGTGGCCTGTCCTCCTCAGTAACCACGCCCTGCCAGAGTGTGGCCTATCCACCCCACTTGCCACGCCCAGACTGGCGCGCAGCATGTCCGCCCCAGTAGCTACTCCCCGACTGACACACTGCCTGTCCGCCCCACTAGCATAGCTCTGAACGGCGCGGGGCATGTGCCCCCAGTAGCCACTCACCAGCTAGTGTGCAGCCTTTCGCCCCAGTAACCACGCCCTGCCGGAGCACAGCATATCCACCCCACTTGCCGCACCCTTACTGATGTGCAGCATGTCCACCCCAGTAGCCACTCCCCGAATGACGCGCGCCATGTCCCCCTCAGTAGCCACTCACCGGCTGGTGTGCGGCCTATCCGCCCCAGTAAACATGCCCTGCCGGAGCACGGCCTAACCACCCTATTGCTGCGCCCTGACTGATGCGCAGCCTGTCCGCCCCAGCAGCCACTTCCCGACTGATGCGCAGCCTGTCCGCCCCAGTAGCCACTTCCCGACTGATGCGCAGCCTGTCCGCCCCAGTAGCCACTTCCCGACTGATGCGTGGCCTGTCCGCCCCAGTAGCCACTTCCCGACTGATGCGCGGCCTGTCCGCCCCAGTAGCCAGTCCCCGACTGACGCGTGGCTCTGTCCTCCCCAAGAGCCAGTCCCAGACTGACGTACGGCATACTACTCCAGTAACATTGGCCATCTGGTGTGCGGCCTGTCCCTGAACCGTGCCCTGAACGGCACACGGCTTGACCGAACCAGTAGCCACTCCCCGACTGACGTGCGGCCTGTCCACCCCAGTAACCGTGGGCCAACTGGCTCGTGGCCTGTCCAGCACAGTAATTGCACCTGACTGGCATGCGGCCTATACGCCCCACTTGCCACGCATTATCTGGCACGCAAACTGTACAACCCAGTAGCTATTCCCCAACTGATGGGCAGCTTGTCCACCGCAGTAATCGTGGGCTAACTGGCGAGCGACCTGTCCGCACCAGTAACCTCGCCCTGACTGATGCGTGGCCAGTTGCTCCCCCCCTCCAAGTAACCACTCCCCCGCTGGCACGCGGCCTGTCCACCTCAGTAGCCACTCCCCGACAGGTGTACGGCCTATCTGCCCAATAGCTGCAACCTGAATGGCACGTGGCCTCTCCACCATAGTAACCGTGGGCCAACTGGTGCGTGGCCTGTTCGCACCAGTAAATGTGCCCTGAATGGCGTGCGGTGTATCCGCCTCACTTGCCGCGCCTGACTTGCACGCAGCATGTCCGACCCAGTAGCTACTTTCCGACTGATGGAGGGCCTGTCCTCCCCAGTAGCCACTTCCCGACTGACGTACGGTATTCTACCCCAGTAACAGTGGCCAACTGGTGGGCGGCCTGTCCGCCCCACTAACCACGCCCTGAACGGCACACGGCCTGACCGTACCAGTAGCCACTACTCGACTGACGCGCGGCCTGTCCACCCCAGTAACCGTGTGCAAACTGGTGCGCGGCCTGTCCGCCCTAGTAACCATGCCCTGACTGAAGCGTGGCCTGTCCCCCCCAGTGGCCACTCTCCAGCAGGCGCGTGACTTGTCCACCTCAGTAGCCACTCCCCGACTGGTGTGCGGCCTATCTGTCTCACTAGCCGCACCCTGAAACACACATTGTCTGACCGCCCCAGTAGCAACGCCCCGACTGGCGCTCAGCCTCTCGCCCCAATAGCCACTTTCCGACTGGTATGCTGTCAGTCCGCCCCAGTAACCAACCCTGACTGGCGTGCGGCCTTTGCCCCAGTAGCAACTTCCCGACTGGCATGTGGCCTGTCCACCCCAGTAACCACTCCCTAACTGGCATGCGGCTTGTCCGCCCCAGTAGCCACTCCCTGACTAGCGTGCAGCCTGTCCACACTACTAGCTACTCCCGGACTGGCGTTCAGCCTGTCCACCCCAGTAACCGCGCTTTGACTGGCGCACGATCTGTCCGCCCTAGTAGCCACTCCCCGACTGGCATGGGGCATGTCCGCCCCAGTAACCGACCCTGACTGTCACGCAGCCTGTCCGTCCCAGTAACCATGCCTGACTGGCATGCAGCCTGTCCACCCCAGTAGCCACTACTTGAATGTCGTGCGGCCTATCAGCCCCAGTAACTAACCCTAACTGGCGCGCAGCCTGTCTGCCCCACTAGCCGCGCCCTGACTGGTGCACGGCCTGTCCGCCCCAGTAGCTACTTCCGGACTGGCGTGCGGCCTGTCCGCCCCCCAGTAATACAAGTAATACAGTAATACAAGAAAATGTAGAAATAGCTCTCTTTCAAGAACCTTACACATACAATGGAAAATTTACAAACGTTAATAAAAACTGGAACATTATTCATCACACAAACAATGACAAGATTTTAACAGCCATAATGATTCACAAAAATATAACAATATTACCATTTAATTATATCACAATAAAGGAAATAACAGTTGTCAAAGCATTTATACATAATAAAGAATATATAATAATAAGCATTTATTTACCCCCACATCAAGATTTTAACTATATTTTTAATGTAATACAAAGCATAATAGATTCTAACAGAAACAGTCACTTTATAATTGCTGGTGACATAAACTCCAAATCAATATCATGGTACTCAAAAATGACAGATGATAGAGGTGAATATATAATGGACTTTATAATTAATAATGATTTAATAATATTAAACAAAGAGGGACACCTATACACATATGATTGTATTCATGGTGCAGAAAACATAGATGTAACTTTAACATCACATAGCATTGCTCACCTAATGTACAATTGGACAGTTATAGAAAGTATCAGTGATCACAATATGATAAAGTGGCAGATGGAATCCTGTAATAACGAAGAACCTCATTATGTCATTGAGAAAAGACTCCATAAATTGGTTAGTAATTGGCAAATTGTAAAAGAAGAATTTTCAAAAATAAAATTGATAGATAACAACAATGTAGAAGAAGTTATAAGAAATTTTCAGAATAACATAATAAATAAATGTTCACAAAAACCTAAGAAATATATTAAACAAAGTAATACACAAAAATGCTGGTGGTGGTCTGAAGAGTTAGAAGCTAAAAAAAAACAAAGTATTGCAAAAACAAAGAAAGTACAGAAAGTGTTGCCCATGTGAGGCTAAGAACATCTACAAAAATGAATATAAACAGCTCAGAAGAGAATACAAACAGTTAATCATAGAACACAGCAACAATAAATGGAGTGAGTATGTAATAAAGGAAGCGACAAATAATATATGGAGTATTCCTGACAAATTAGCAAGGGGTAAACTAAGACGGCATGAGCCAATAAATAGTATAATGATAAATAATGTACAAACACAAGACATTAATGAAACTTACACTAAGTTAATAGATTTTCTACTACCACTAGATAATAGTAATGAACCCATCATTCCAATTCAGACAAATAATGAAACCGATGAACCAGCAATAACAATAGTTGAATACCGCCAAGCAATAAGACAATCTAAATTGAATAAGGCCCCTGGTCCGGACGGTATTACCATAGAAATATTAAGAAACTTCACAATCGAGGCAGAAAACTGTCTAGTTGAAATTTATAACAGGTGCTTAAATTTAGGACTTTTCCCAACAGACTGGAAAATTGCAGCAATAGTATTATTGTATAAAGGAAATAACAAACCAAGAAATTTACCTAACTCTTACAGACCTATATGCCTATTGGATAACTTTGGCAAAATATTTGAACGTATAATTCTCAAACGAATTACAATACAAATACAAAACCATCTTCACAACAATCAATTTGGATTTAGACCTAGGATTTCAACGGAACATGCAATAAACAAATTAATGCAAATTATAAATCACATAACAGACAAACATATTATTATCATATTCTTGGACATAAGCAATGCTTTTTCTACACTTTGCTGGAAATTCATCAAGGAAGAAGTAAATAACCTTAACATTACAAGTAAAATAAAACAGTTAATTTGGAGTTACTTAAATAACAGGAAGATCATTATGGAAACAGATTATGTCAGAATACACAGAATTATGAATATGGGATGTCCACAAGGATCAGTCTTAGGACCCACACTCTGGAATTTGGTCATTAATAAGTATTTAAACTCTGGACTAAATAACTTAAAAGCCATACCCATAGCATATGCAGATGATATTGCCATAGTTATCCATGCAAACAGTAGAATCGAATTAGAACAAACGTCAAACGAAGTTCTATATCAGACCAAGATATGGATGGAGGAACATAGACTACAGATAGCGGTACAGAAAACCTATGCTCTGCAAGTGAAAGGCAACTTATACAAGAGACCACCGGTGATAAAGTACAACACTGTTAGTATAAAGTTTGTACAGAAGCATTTATATCTAGGAATGGTAATAGATCATAAATTAAGCTTTCTTCCTCATTTGAAATACATAACAGACAAAGTTAAAAAGTTGTTTGTACAACTCAGGAAAACTGTTTGGAACGTCACAAAATACAATAATAAAAATCAGAAATTAATCTATAAATCGTTGTGTCAAAATATCATCCAATACTCATCTACAATATACAGGAACAGGATTTCAAATACCCATTTTTCAAGACTTCTAAGATCTACACAAAGATTTGTACTTTTAAAATTAACTAATATGTGTAAAACAAGTTCTTTTTTAACAGTTCTAACAATAAATAAAATCATTCCGATAGACTATAGCATAAATAATAGAAACATGGTATATGATATTAAACAAGGAATAACAATAACACATAATGATAATGTTTTAACACCAGAAACAGTTGAAAATAAATTATATACACATATTAATGAGGAGGAAGTGATATCATTAAGAGAATTAAAACAAAAACTTGAACAAGAAAGTATCAGTATTTGGGAAGAGGAATATAAGACTGCTGCTGGAAGCTACAACATAAAGAATTATATCAACAACATTAAAGAATGGTATGAAAGTAAAATTCATTTCAGTGAATATGTTGTGTCTATTTTATCAGGCCATTGTCAAACTAAATTTTATATAAAGAATTATCTACATAAAATACTCGATGATACTTGTCAATGTAATGAAGGTAGCCAAGATATATACCACCTATTATATATATGTAAATTATTTAATCAGGAAAGACTCACCCTGGTAAATGAACTTGCTAAATATAATGAAACATGGCCACTGACGAATTACAAAATATATGACCCAGAAATCTATCAATATGTTAAAACATTTATAGAAACTTTATATAGGATTGTAAAAACACTAAATGATGATCTGGAAGACTAGGAAATAAATTTAAAACTAATTGAGTATACTGTCACCTATATTTTTATTTATATCTATATATATTTATATCTTTCTATTAAGTTTTATTTCTTTCTATCAGTCCATTATATTTTAATGATGAGATTTTAATTTGTGATTTTAAAGAATTTTAATGTATTTTGTATTAATTGTTTAATATATTTTCGATTTTTCTTGTTTATTAATCATGCAACTTTCAATATATATATTATATAAAGTACTCTGATAATATAATTTTAATAACTGAAATCAAACCGGTAGCATAATTGTGAGTTAAAAGGTATCTGGATAATATACCATAAATTGTATGATAAAATTTTGGGAGTGTAAAGGTTAGATACCTTCGAAATACCATAATTATAGCGTGAATTATGGCATCACAAGTAGATATTCTGAAAATGTTGAAATATGATTGGTAGCGCTAAAAACTTATAGTACATTGATACCATAATTTGTAAGATAATTCATTAAATACTGGGATATGATTGGTTAATAGATTACCGACAATAAGACAGTCATAGATAGTGATAAATATTACAGAAAAAAACATTACCAACTTTACCAAAGTTAAAGATACTTCAGTGTGTGGACAATAGTAATCATAAAATTAAAACATAATAAATTTTTCTTTCTTTTCTTTTTAATATCAATTTCTTACTGTTGGAAATATGTTTATACTGATTTTCTCAATAAAGAAACTGACAAAGAAACAAAAATTTAAGCGTTTTGCCGAAAAATCAATATTTTAGAAGTTATGATCAGTTAAAAGAAAAAGAACAAACTGAATCACCTTTTAAAATATGAAGAGTAATAGTGTTATTTATGAACCCCATGAAAAGAAGACAACAAGAGACCATAAAGAAAAATGAGGTAAATATATTAAGAGAAACATATTATAAATTAAATTAATTATTTTATCAATTTATAAAAGTGTTAAAATATCAGTTTATTTGGGTTGCGGCAACAAAGAAACATAGAAAGAAAGAAAATTTCAAGCATTTCGCCCTCAAGTTAATAGTTTCAGAGATATTAACGATTTTAATATTTTAAGTAAGAAATCAGAATAAGCAAAATGAAATACTTACAGAATTGTATAAATCTAACTGCCAAAGATAGAATATGTTTTAAAAGTGAATAGAAATATAAATGTAAAGATGTATTATAATAAATTGTATAAATCTAACTACTAAAGTTAGAATAATGTTTTAAAAGTGAATAGAAATATAAATGAAAAGATGTATTATAAATAAATTCCTGATTGATAATATTGCTCTTGATATTGTATAATAGGAAACTATATCTGTATATAATAAATTTACTGGTGTGTATGTATGTAACAGAGGCGGTTTGGGTCACCGGGCGGTAGCCTCCGCGTGGCTCCCCGCGGGAACTGATGTCGATTGTAGAAGACACAGGCAAATACCACTTCCTCTTGGGGCCGATAACCTTCTGGCTGTCGGCCCCAGGGGGACCTCTTTCGGAATTTCCTAGCCCAGTAAAGTTTAAATTAGGAAATGTAATGTTAATAAACTTTCTTTTATATTTTTATATATTTTAACGTTATTTTGAATTTTAATATTTTAAATATTTTAAATTTTAATTTCATATAATGAGATATTATTAACCCCGGTAAGGCATTCGGCCAAGAGGGGTCAGGTTTTACTTTGAATTTATGTCCGCCCCCCAGTAGCCAACCCTGAGTGGCACGCAGCCTGTCAGCTCTATTTGCTGCACCCTTGCACTCTGACTGGCCCGCGGCCTATTCTTCACAGTGTCGGGAGTGGGCCTGGCTCCATTGGGGGTAACGGGAATGGCCTCAATGGAAAAGGTGATTGCTCTTTTGAGGTGTTGGAACTGTTGCCAGTCCTAGTACCCGAGACATGACTCAACAGGCCCTCAGAATAGGTGCTTGGTTGCAATTATATAGCCTCTCTGCACCAATGGCAATGCTCTGCCTCCTCGTGCCACCATTGGGTGGTTGTTAATCCAGCAAAAGAGGACTCTGCCGGGCATAACTCCGCCTCAGGTATCCTCAACTACCTGGCTAAGACCAGAGATTGTGAATGGGCAAAATCTGCGGGCAACAGTAGATTGCGGTTGAAACCTTTCTGGGGGGTTCCACCGCCGTGCCCTGGTGGTGTGGCCCAAAAAGGCCAGTCTTTGTTTAGAGACATGGCCTAATGGAATGGCTTCTGTCTGCCGTGGTAGGTTAGGGGCACAACTTACCCAAGCGGCTGTAAATCCTGTGTAGCGCGCGGATCGGTGGAGATACCCATGGAGGGGGTCGCGCAGTCCCTTGATTACCTTCTGAGGCTATCCAGTGGCCCGAATCTACTCCGGTTAGTCATTGGTGATCAGTTGCAACCGGGCTGAAATGCTGTAAATCTCCAGAGGTCATAGGAACATCGGTATAGAGACCGAGGTATGCGCTCTCCGAAGTCCTCTCGTGGCTGACCACCGTGTAAGATAGCACCACCGAAATTGGTGGTAATACGGGGTGGTCCCTCTTATTGCTAGAGGACCTCCGTTGACGTTTTCTCTACGGCCCTGGACCACGATTGGTGTCGGCTTCGTACTTGGCAGTGGTGTCGTTATCACTTAGAGCAAGTTTGGAGTTGGGGTTCCCTAGCCTCGTGAAAAGTGAGCAGCGAAACAGCTCCGGTTTACTAGCCTGGAAAGCTAGAAGAGGTTGGATAAGTCTCGACTGGACCACGGGTATTCTGGGTGATTTGAGGGGTCCCAGAATGATGTGGGATATCAGCATACAGCGCCAGTAGTGCTGAGTCTAGGCCTAAGGACACAGCCAACTATCTGGTTAGCCCATTTCTGATTGTGTGTACGGCGTGATCCGTTACCCACGCCCATGGGAGCCCCAGGGCTTGAAAGAGCACCGGGTTATCAAAGAAAAATACCCTGTTTTATCGGTAGACAATACCACAAACAAAGTACCTCGATATAAACAGGGACACAGAAAACCCCGGCGGGCTAAGGCTATGATAGGTCCAAGAGATGTTTGTCCTCCTCAGTAATCGCGCCCTGACTGGCGCGCGGCCTGTCCTCCCCAGTAGCTGCTCCTCGGATGGCAAGCGGCCTGGACGCCCCAGTATATGCTCCCCGACTGGCATTTTACCCACGCAGCAAGTGGTCAGAATCTAGCCCGGACTCTAAACAGCGAAGTCTTACCATTTTATTTTAATCCCCCTGGAAGCATTTTTAATGCAATAATATCAAATAATTAGAGACTATTCCCGAAAATAATCTAATAAAACCCATTAGTAAATTGTTGGTGATTTTGTGTTCTATTCTGGGGCTGTGATAAAAGTAATTAAATTTAAATATAAATATGTAAAAAAAAATTTTTTAAATAACATTTTGACAAAAATATTATTCACTCACATTATGAGCCTGCACTCCATACGTGGTATCTGCCCGAACGAAAAAATATGTTATTCAGTTTCATTACGCCTACCACTGAGACAGTATTCGAACATTCCTATTACCTGCTCCAATTACTCCAGTCGCTTTTGGCAGTAACTTGAAAATCCGTAATTATTATCAGAAAAAAATTGGAAAAAAATTATTTAAAAATAATATCAATAAAATATTATTTTAAAAAACGTGCTTACGTCATGGAGCTCGGAGTCCTCGGTTCGAACTAGAGGTGGGTCGCAAAGTATCAACCTGCTACTTTGTAACTGATTAACGCCTGTATCAGGTACTACAAACGAGTACACTATTCAAGTATCAAGTACTTTAGTATCAGTTTAGAATTCGCCTGGAACAACACCACGGCCAATGTGCGCGTGCGCAGAACCCGATCGCAGATGACGGTCACTTGGGCGGAGCTTGTGAAGGGGAGGGAGCGGCACGACGAATAAGGGATAAAGAAGGGAAAGAATGTAGGGGAGGAAGCGCAGGGGAAGGCGTTGAAGGAGAGGCGCAGAGCGAAATTGTTACGAGTCGTTTTGTTTATTGTCCCACATCAAAGTACGCTCAGTGCGCAGTGCGTGCACCGTCTCGTTCAATAATAAAACTAATGAAATTTTAATATTAAAAAGTACATTAATACAAGATAAAATATTTATATTTGTGCACCTAACAGCTATGAAAATGCAAATAAATTCTCAGTTGACACTAATAACAGATGTAATCAACATATGGACTTTCTTTTTTCGAGAACAATTAGTAACTAGTGTTTTCATACATTAAAAAATTACGATTTTATCAAAAATAAAAAATAAAAAAAACAGATAGGTACATTAGTGAGCATACTATATCAATATATATTTGAGTTAGGTACATCAGGCAGATATCAGTGCCAATATCGATAAAAAAAACAAACACTTTGCAAGTTCAGTCACTATTTAACAAATAATTATTGCATTATTTTCTTAACTTACACGTTTGATATTCGGGAACATCGGTCAGACACAATAAGTCAAGTTTTCTTACAACAAAATCACTTACTTTACAGTCATGCACATTGGTTCTTTCCAACACAGCTTGTCTGGGAACCGACGAACTGCTTGTAGAAGGAATTCCTATATCTGGACGAATCTTTTTTCGGCTGAGGTACGGTGTCGTATTTGCGATGTCTGGATCATCGCTCCTACTTCTGGACAGTGATAGTGATGTTAAAAGTATAGGATAGCCGGAACTGGGACACGGGTTCTGGGTGAGGAGCCTGAGGAGACGGTCCGCCATATTGGATTGTGACGTCACGGCGGCCATCTTGGAGGAGTGTAACGGGACATAGCGTAACGGGACAAATAAGACATTGAAATTTGACCCTCAAAATCCGCCAAAATTGGGCAAAAATTGCCCAAAATTCCTCAAAATTCGCCAAAATGTACATTTCTGTGGAAAAAAATTCCGCCAAAAAATCTCAAAAAATTCCACAATTCAAAAATTCCCGTTTTCGAGAGAAAAATTCCCGTTTCGAGAGAAAATTTCCCGTTTTTAGTCCTTAAAAATCCCAGCGGCTATAAATGTCCATATGTAGGCTTAAGCATCCATGTCTACAGCCTACGATAAGCCTCTGACGTCATCATGGATTATGACGTCACCGTTGCAATTTTCGTTACGGCCGCCATCTTTAACTTTTTTATTTATTATCCGATTTTAATAAAAAAAATTTAAATTAATAAAAAAATAGCTTGATAAATTTTTAATAAAAAATATTTAAAAAAACAAACATTTACGACACGGAGTTCGAAGTCCTCGGTTCGAACCCGACGAGTGCAAAAAAAATTAAAAATGGCGACCGATCCTTCCCCCGTGGTGGGTGCTAGCAGACTGACTCCCACCACTTTTCTTAAAGCATATATATCGTCACCTAGTATGACGTCATGTCCGCCATCTTGCCTTCGTTGCTCGAGACCACCATCTTGTTTTCGTCGGCGAGAGTGCGCTGACGCCATGTTAGTTTAGTTCTTATCCGCTAGAGTGCAGTAATCATTTAGTACTGTGACACCCAACATCCTGAAATTTGGCCGCCATATTGAAAATCCGTAATTATTTAGCTAGAAATTCGGGAAAAGTTCCAAAATTCGGGAAAAGTTCCAAAATTCATTAAATAAATCACTCATTAACTTACATATTGATTCGATTGATTCCTGTCCTCGGTTCGATACCCGATCGATGCAATAATGTTTAATTTTATGTAAAAAATAATAATTTCAATAAACCATGTTCAACATTCGTAAAGAGACTTTAAATCATCTACTACCATCATCCTATCAGTCAACAAGACCACCATATTGGAAATTCGTAATTGTAATGCTAGAGATTCGGGAAAAAGTTCAAAATTCATTAAATAAATTTGTAATCCATATAATGATTGATTGGATCGACTTAGGTCCTTGGTTCGATCCCTGGCCGATACAAAACAACTTTAATTTAAAAAAATACTAAAAAAGTGTTAGGTTTGAGAAAATAAAAACACCACAAGTTCTTTTAAAAAAATTTTATTACATAAATTCAATACACTACTACAAGTACAAAAAAAACACTGACAAATTACTAAAGCCTTTTGGATTCCTCGATTCAAACAGTCTTCTTATTGTACGGACTAAGCCTTTTACATGACTTTAAATGTCTATCCGATCCGGTCATCACCACAGCCAGAGACGGACTGAAGTTCATATCACTTATATAGTCTCATTAGCAAGTACAACACATGAGACAAATCAATAACCAGGTTCATTATACGTCTCGGAGCATTTTTTATAATGACGATGTAAGCTATCGAGACGTGAAATTAGTTTATTGCACTTATTGCACTGAAATTGTATTCTTTGAACATTATTAGAACAACCGCTTCTTTCATGTCTGCGAGCATTTGAGGTGATAGTAAATGATGCACCACAGTATTTGCACTGATGCGAAGTACGCTCTTCATTAATTGAAGTATTCAATGCTGATGAAACTTCAGCTGATGGTGGAACAGCACATATCGAAGTCTCCTCCAGTGTTGTCAGAGGCGTTGCCAACGGGATCTGCTCCAACATCGTCAGCACTGACGTCATGGTTCCCGTAGTCGATGGTACATCCTCCATCGAGTTGGACGTTAAAGTCGGTAAAGATGCCATCGAAGTCTCAAGAACAGGCAATTACACGACTTATGCACCAGAAGAAACAAAACTAGGTGATCCGTACACCGTCGACGGCAGTAACAAACTGAGCGTCCTGCTGTCTAGGACTCGTTTATATACATTAACCGGTTTGATCAATACGCTAGTCAAATCAAGAACAATTTACTAAAATACTAGAGTCAAAACAACATTAAAAAAATAGAAGCACCATCAACAAAAAAGGAAGCACATTTGGAAGCACCATCGAAAAGGCAGCACATTCGGAAGCGCCGACTACGAAAAGGCAGCACATTTGGAAGCACCGACAACGAAATGGCAGCACATTTGGAAGCACCGACTACGAAAAGGCAGCACATTTGGGAGCACCGACTACGAAAAGGCAGCACATTTGGAAGCACCGTCATCGAAAAGGCAGCACATTTGGAAGCACCATCGAAAAGGCAGCACATTCGGAAGCACCGACTACGAAAAGGCAGCACATTTGGAAGCACCGACAACGAAATGGCAGCAAATTTGAAAGCAACGACAACGAAAAGGCAGCACATTTGGAAGCACTGAAAACGAAAAGGCAGCACATTTGGAAGCACCGACTACGAAAAGGCAGCACATTTGGGAGCACCGACTACGAAAAGGCAGCACATTTGGAAGCACCGTCATCGAAAAGGCAGCACATTTGGAAGCACCGACTACGAAAAGGCAGCACATTTGACAGCACCGTCAACGAAAAGGCAGCACATTTGGCAGCACCACCATCGAAAAGGCAGCACATTTGGAAGCACCGACAACGAAAAGGCAGCACATTTGGAAGCACTGAAAACGAAAAGGCAGCACATTTGGAAGCACCGACTACGAAAAGGCAGCACATTTGGAAGCACCGTCATCGAAAAGGCAGCACATTTGGAAGCACCGACTACGAAAAGGCAGCACATTTGGCAGCTCCGACAACGAAAAGGCAGCACATTTGGAAGCACCGACTACGAAAAGGCAGCACATTTGGAAGTACCATCATCGAAAAGGCAGCACATTTGGAAGCTCCATCAAAAAAAAAAAAAGGCAAAAAGGAAGCACAAGTTACGAGATCTAAGTCTTGGTTAGAAATCAGAATACAAGAAAAAAAAACATTAAATTCTTATAATTTTAATTATTTATTTTATTGCTTTACATTATACAAATGCAAGTAAAACAAGCCATTATTGTATGTAGCCAGCATTCCTCAGTTCCTTGAGTATGAAGGATATTTCTTTGATGCACGAATAGTTTCCTGCTCAAAGCGAACCATGTAGAAGTCTTAGCCGGTCAACCAATATGTTTGGATCTTTCCATGATGTGTAATCATTCTTTTCTACCACCATCTTCCTTGCACCTTTATAATAAATATTATGATCTCTGGTGTCTTCCGTTTTACCACCAACCTCAGGGTAACTTTCATGTTTGAGACGGTGATCATCACAAGCTTGATCAGATTTATTTAATATATCACTTCGTTTCCATCGTTTCGGTCTCAGGACACCGCAACATTCTTCGATCTTGGCAGCTTTAGGTGCTTCATCATAGTCTGTGTCTTTGTCAACAGCCTCAGAGTCACTGTAACAATCACCGTAGAAGGAATCGTCTTCACCCAATTTACCGTAATAATTCGATGTTGATGATGTTGAAGTGTCTTCATCGTCTTCATCGTCTTCATGCTTCCTTTTTAGGAGTCCATCATTTTTACAAAGTAGGAAAGATCTACTTGAATTCGACTGGAATATATTCTCACTTTTCACGTTAAGGATTCTTCCATTGTCTTCATTCTTCCGTAAATCATCAACCTCCTTCAATTTAAGTTCTTTGTCGAGATCGGAAGAGCCAAGAAAATTATTGTCGTAATACAGATCACTCTTCCTTAGGCTAGTAGATTCATCGTTGTCCTCTAGCTTGTACGCAGGCTTGGCGCTACAAGTTCTGCCATGTCTTTTTAGGCTCTCTCTCCGCGTAAACGACTTGCTACATCGAACACAACTTATCATATTGCGCAGTGGATTTTTAACACAGTCATTCTTCTCGTTTTGTCTTTTATTCTTTCTCAAGATAAACTCTTTACTGCAAAACTTACACCTATGTTCTTTCGATACAGCGTCAGATCCCAAATCGGAATTCATATTAGTTACTGAGACTAATGCCAGATACCAATTGAG
Organism: Bacillus rossius redtenbacheri; assembly: GCF_032445375.1. NCBI lineage: Eukaryota > Metazoa > Arthropoda > Insecta > Phasmatodea > Bacillidae > Bacillus > Bacillus rossius. The sequence goes on along the minus strand of NC_086330.1, from coordinate 262,919,470 downwards.
TGATTTAAATTAGATCCAATACTTAAATAGAAATTTTTTCATATTTCATCAGCGAGAATTAATATATCTCATGCAAAAGTACTTTATGCATGTAGTTCTGCTTTTCAACAACCGATGTCGCCACATGTTGCTTGCAGGTAAATAATATTTAGTTCTTTTATGCGGGATGCGGGATGCTCACTAACGATCGCAAAAGAAGGATGGCTTCGCTAGACTCCAAGGAAAAGGAAGTTCGTCTTGCATGTTGATGCTCCACATATGTCTCATGGCGTAATATTAATTTGACTGAGTAATGATATTTTTTAATTCCACCTTATAAAAATATTGCAAGTTAAAGATGGCGGCCGTAACGAAAATTGCAACGGTGACGTCATAATCCTTGATGACGTCAGAGGCTTATCGTAGGCTGTAGACATGGATGCTTAAGCCTACATATGGACATTTCTAGCCGCTGGGATTTTTAAGGACTAAAAACGGGAAATTTTCCCTCGAAACGGGAATTTTTCTCTCGAAAACGGGAATTTTTGAATTGTGGAATTTTTTGAGATTTTTTGGCGGAATTTTTTTCCACAGAAATGTACATTTTGGCGAATTTTGAGGAATTTTGGGCAATTTTTGCCCAATTTTGGCGGATTTTGAGGGTCAAATTTCAATGTCTTACTTGTCCCGTTACGCTATGTCCCGTTACACTCCTCCAAGATGGCCGCCGTGACGTCACAATCCAATATGGCGGACCGTCTCAGGCTCCTCACCCAGAACCCGTGTCCCAGTTCCGGCTATCCTATACTACTGATGTTAAACTATCTTGATTCTGATCAGGTAACTGTACAGTTGGATGTTTACGTTTCAAATGTTTCTTCAGATTAGTCGATTTATAACTCAGTTTTTGTTTACACAAATAACAGCAAACTCATTATTTTCCGTGAACAAATTCCACACAAATGAAGTCTTTTTCCTGCACTTATCCATTCCTTATTTCACTATAAAGATACTAACTACAAAGCATGACAGCCCGCAACAATGTACATGGTCATTATTAATACACGGCCAGGACGAACTGCAGTGAATGTTTAACTGATTGATACTGGCTGTATTAGGCGGGCATGAGAGTAACAGAGGTAGAGAATTACCGGGCGTGATAAATAATGTATCAGATTCTCCTTCCGGTCGCACGGTTCTGGGACCGCTACTGCTCTAACTGATACAGAAGTATCAGCTACTTGTAACTAGTACATTACTGTATCAGTATAAGGTTGGAACAGATACCGAAAATTGATGTAAAAACCCACCTCTAGTTCGAACACAGTGAAGGTAAAAATAAAAAAATGGCGACCGATATTTCCTACACAGAAGCTACTGGTAAATTGACCTCCCACCAAGAATGACGAATTATATCCACAAGCTACTATGATGTCATGTCAACCATTTTTTTTTCGTTTACTGGAGACTGCCATCTTGTTTTGTCTGCTAGAGTGCACTACTACCATGTTAGTTTAATTTTTGCCCACTAGAGTGCAGTAAACATTTATTATTACTGTGGTGCCCACCATTTTTAAATTCAGATGCCATCTTCGAAATTCGTAATTATTTAGCTATAAAGAGGGAAAAATTACAAATTTCATTATAAAAATCTGCAATTAATATACTGATTGATTTGCTCGATTCCGGTCCTTTATTCGATATTTGATATATGCAACAAAATAATTTTAAGCAAAAAATTATAATTTCATTAAATATGGTGGAAAGTCCTAAAGGAAGCTTGAAATTCATTTACTGCCAGACTCTAGTAAGCCGATGATAGGATCCTGATCGCCATTTTGAACATTCGTAATAATTAACTTAGAAATTTTGGAAAAATTCCTTAATTCAACAAAAAATCACTTATTAAATTACTGATCGAATGGATGGAGTCCTGTCCTTTGTTCGATCCTTGGTCAATGCAAAAAAAGGTAATTTAATTGTTTGAGAAATAAAACACACGTTCTTTTACAAATATAAATTTTATAAAATAAATTCTACACTAATATATGTACAAAAAGTACAAAAGTATTACAAAAGTCTTTAGCATTTATCGATTTTTGCATCTGCTACTCACGAATTAAAGCGAGTCCATTACATATTTTTAGATGTCTTTTCAGTTTTATAATCTCGACTCATTATCCCACTACATTTTTCACACCGAGAAGAATTATCGATTTCATTAAAAGGACAGTAGTATATTTCATGACTTTTGCACTTGGAATTGCCGTCACGCGGCCTCTGTAGAAGGCCCGGGAAGTACCTGACAGGCGCTACGGGCGTCGTGGTGCTGCTGTTGTCCGGGGGGCCCTAGGCTAGTGAGACACTAGGCCGTTGATGGTGGGTCGTGGGTACTCTGCCCCCGCGTGCCCCGCCAGGTACGCGGCTTGAAATCTATCCTGACTTTCCTACTTGGTTGTGAGGCCGCTCGGCCATATGGAGGACGGAGAGTTGAGCGAAATAATCGTAAGCGACACCGTTTATGTTAATTTGCATTTAATTCACGGACTTCTCCGGTGGTACGTATGGGTACGCGGTACTCCCTATGCATACACTAAGTGGTGTGAGAACCGCTACAAAAACTATGCGAATGCACTATGCGGCGTCTGAGCCATTGTACAGTTACATTAGCACACACTGATTACAGAACAAAACACGACACTAATATAACACTATGAATTTGCCGCAGCAGTCTCGCGGGACGCGGTTATGAGTGCTCTGGAGACAGCCAGTAGTGAAAGTTAACTGTCTTAGGGGGGCTCTGGTGAGCGTGATCCTAAATTACACTTTACACATACTTGAAGTGGCAACCGGTAGGCATATGCGCGGCGGTCTAGCGAAAGTGTGCTGTCTGGAGTCGGCCAGTGCCATAAATCGCGTGGTCCGTGACGCGGTGCAGAACCACTAAGGAAAACGGACGAGATAAGCCCGGGTCCGCAAAATACAAGCCGAGTCGACGTGAGCAGCAATGAAGTACAAGAAAATGTTTAAATATTAAAGTGACTACAGAATGAACGATCGGTGGAACAAAGGGGAAGGCTGATCACGGACACACGTCGACCCGGAGCGGAGTGGTTGGACACTGCCGAACATGGCCTCCTCGCAAGGGAGGGAAACTTTCACCTCCTTTGTGAGTCGCCGCCAAAAACTTACTTTAACTTAATTTGCTCTAATATAAGCTAAAAACACGTTAAAGGTACCAAATTAAAAGGTAGCACCTGCTAATTGGGTGCTTAAGGTTTGACAATTGTTTTAGAGTATTTAATTATTTGAATTGCGGCATCAAGTTGGCAACTGTAAATTTATTAACATATTGTCTCCCTGTGAACTGTATTAGTAGGATTTCTCCTAATCCGACTTGATCATTGTCACGGGCACTTTAATTAATGCCAGTGGCTGCAGGGAATGTTAATGAGGTTTGTTGTCTGCCCCGTGCATGCGGTGCTTGCACGGGAATTAATAATTATGTCCTAGTGTATTTTCCCTTAATTTTTTTATGGGTTCGAGCCCCCGGGGTTCCGTGCCCTTAAGTTTCTTTGAGTCTATTGGGGTCACGCCTGGGGCACTCACCTGACTCATTCCCGCTGGGATCTGGTACTAGCGGTGCGGAGCATGGGCTTAGAGGCCATGGTCGGGACGACGTCAGAATATTTGATAATGTTTTGCCACAGAATATAAGGTTTGATTCTGATGAATGTTTAACCAGTTATTTGCAAAACCATGTGTGCCTTTTCAATTTCACATAGTGTATAAACTGGCTACAGCACCTGTTGCACTGATATTTAATGTGTTCAGAGTTATTATTACAACTGTGTATTACATAACCACGCATTTTCAAGTTTTTGATGTCACAGTACGCTCAGTTGGATGATGGAACATCGTCAGATGCTGCTTCCTTTATCGATGTCACTGGCACTGTTGACAACAATTGTAACACTACTGAAATATTAACTTCGGAAGTCTTCAAGATATGCTCTGCGGAAGATATTGCACGAATAGAAATCTCCTGCTGTGCTGGGAGAGTAGGTGTAACTGTTGACACTGTTGCCATCGGTCTCTGCACTGTTGATGGTAGGCCTTCCATCCAGGTCGATGTCAATAGTGGTAATGATTCCATCGAGTTCTCAAGAATAGCCAGATACTGGTCTATTATGTTAGATAAGTTTAACTATCCGATCCGCACAGCACTGGAGCCAGAGGCTCCACTGAGGTTCTCATCATCTGGGCCTCACTTAAATACTCCCATTGGCTGACACAAAACATGAGTCAAAACAACAACCATTTTATTATGCTTGCACTTAATTATACCGGAACATTTTTCATTATGTCGATTTAGGTTTGAGGCCGGTCCTGCTGGGAAAAACCCACCACTCAATGCAAGCTTCAACTCTGGTTACCAAGTTTAACCACAAAATTCCAAGGTAAACAAGATGTGCCCAGATGGGGCCTAACCTGCATGTTAAAAAATAAAATTCAAAGGAAAGATAACCAAATGAGTAGTTCTTTACCAGGTGGCAAGACAGATATAAACAAGAAAATAAGTAGGTTAACTATAATCGCATTATTATACTCTTCAAAAAGCAAAAATATTTATGATATTAAACATATAATTAAACAAAATAATTATGTTTCTACTTATAGGTTGTTTGAAAATCACACAATCCGAAATATAGTGAAAATTATTATAAGCCAACAAGGCAAAAACATTTATGGCTGTATTTCTCAAAATAATTATACTTTCCAAAATACATAAATAAATATTATTTAACTTAACACAGGTGATTGGAGAGCTAATGAAAAGAAAACTATTAAATGAAAGAAATATGGCCGCCACAAGACCATTCAACAAGCTCTTTAAGTCTTGGTTAATACTTCTTCTTCTTCTTCTTCTTCTTTTTCTTCCTAAGAACTCGGTTAGTACTCCTGAGTTTTGAGCTGTTTCGGAAGGAACTCTGATGTTTTCGCTTGAGGTGCACAGTATTTTACTAGCACACAGCAGTACCTTATCTATGACTTGTGGTGGTCATTTATGATGTAATACCCTCAGCCAGGGCCGGATTTACTGCCTGTGGGCCCCTAGGCTGAGTCTGTGGTGCGGGCCCTCTCTATGGGGAGGGGGGGATTTTGAGTACCCCCTTCCAGTGAAACAGTGGGTGCCTCTTGCCTGGGTCTGGGTGGGTAGTTTATTTTAATTGACCTACAAAACTCCTATTTTTTTATCAATTTTCTATTTTGAAAAAATTAGTTTATTATTAAACTAGACAATTTAACCAAACAGTATTTAGAGGTTAAGGAATCAAGTGACACCAAAACCATTTCAAATAATAGAAAATTATTTATGCAAGTCAACACAGCTTTTTTAACATTCATTTAAAAACTATATTAAAAGAAGTACACAAACACACAAAGTTTAGTTTGATGTTAATGTTCTCAATATACTAATATGTATACAAATTTTTAAATGCAATTTACTACTAAATTGTAGTTGTTACGGAGGAATTTTCTAGACCATTGAGTACTTAGTGGCTGATTGGTTTGCGTCGACATTTAATACTAACAAAGCTACTTACGTTATCGTCAAAACTTAGTTGTCTTAAAATATCACTTTCAATGCTTAGCAAAGCCAATAAGTTGAGCCTGTCCTCTAACATGGTGGTTCGAAGTCTATTTTTGATCAACTTCAATTTTGAGAATGATCTTTCTCTACTGCTGTTAGAGACCATAAGTGACGGGTACATTCTTAGCGCAACCTCGATGTTAGGAAAACAATCTTTGAAGTTTTTCTCTAGTAGTAGTTTATACATCAACATCTCTTGACTAATGACTTTTTCTTTTTCCGCTTCATTTTGAAACTCGTGATAAAAGCTTTAAACTGAATCAATTCATTTCCCAATTGTTCGTCTAAGTCGATGTTATATGTTTCTACCAAGGTTTGAGCTGATGCAATTAACTCGTCATTTGTAAGTGAATCAAACTTGTTTAGAAATCCAAAACGGGTATCAACTAGTTTGTATGCCTCAAGCCTCTGTCGCAAAGAAGATTCAAATCGATCTATAACAGGGAGGAAATTCTGAGTTCGAAATTTTTCTGATGGAGTCAGTTCAACTTCTGGTGCTTGTGCTTGGACGCAGTCAAGAGGTGTTAAGCTGACGTTTATTTTGTGCTTGCGGTGTGTTTTACTGTCATACTCAGTGCAATCTGCTAACTCAGCAGCTTTCACCTCATATTCTTCAAAGCTATTCCGTTTTGTTCCTATGAAGCATGTTAGCGATGTCAGTGTTGAGACGACTGTGTTCAAGTCCAATCTTGGATTCTGCAGAGTTTGACTAGTTTTGTTTACTTGTCCCAAGATATCGTTCCAAAGTACTGTGTACAGACCCGTTTCAATTTTCGACATTTTGTTATGCATACTTAGAGCAGTAACATGTGATTTTCCTGAATCGTCTTCGTTCTCCGATAGCTCAAAAAGTGTTTTTTTTATTTCTTTATAGCCTCGCAAGAGGGCTTTGTAGCATCTACTCTGCAAGACCAACGTGTTGTTGTCCTTTTTGGTAAAATAATAGGTTTATAAGTTTCTGCTTTTTTTAAGCAATTTGTTAGAACTGACCTAAAGCAGGTCCAAGTGAAACTATTAGTGCTGGTAATGTCTCTAAAACCGCTGGTACTAGAGATGTCGTGGAAATCGCTGGTCCTGACGTCTCGGGAACTACTGGTGCTGATGTCTTAGGAACTGCTGGTGCTGATGATGTCTCTAAAACTGCTGGTACTGATGTCTCGCGGTCGGGAACTGTTAATTACTGCTGATGTCGTTTTGGAAACCTCTGTTGGAATTTCTGGAACCTGAAAAATATACATTAAAATATTATTTACTTTAGAGTAAAATATTATAAATTTAAATTTAAAAATTATTAAAACAATAGGTTAACAATTTAAAAAAAAACCTGCTGTCTTACATTCATATATAAATCGTGCTATTGCTTCTTATAAAGTGTTCAAATTGCCTAATGCGATCAGTTCACCAAGCAGATGCAGTGATAAACTCGCACGCCAGCACGCTTGTGTGTGCCTGCCGGCTGACCAACCGGTATGTAACTTAACTCCGATATAAATCGAGGACTTGCAGTATTCCTTTAAGCAATAAAGGGAAGTGATTTCAGTTTGCTTAAGGGTGCCGTCTGCCCCGGCCACCAGGCAGTGTGCAGAACTTCAGCTGCCATCAGCTGTAGAATTGTCACTTGGAAACCCACTCGCGTCACTCATCACTGTTGAGCTCTTGGTGTTTGGCTACGAAAAGCATTTAAGAACCAGAACCACTACACGCCAAACTGCTGGATTGGGTTATCTATTTTAATATTATTTACTTTGCATTTTTTGAAGCATGAAAAATGCTAAAACGGTACAATATAAAGTGGAAATCTTAATTCCACAACTTCAAAAGTACTAGTCTGACATGCATCGTACATTTATCTTCACTTTAATTACATTCTGTGATAGACCCTACATCTGAATGTCTCACAGAGGCGGCCCTACGACCGAGAGTCTGCACACTGTTTCGTTGTGCTGTGCCTAAAGGCGATGGGTAGAGCCACGATTATTTCGCGGATTCCATTGTCTCCAAGCTAGATTAAATGTGACTATACATAATCGAGCCCTTTCAGAGTGCTCATTGGCCCTTGGCCGATAACAAAGTCACGTCCTTTGGTGAGTTACACGTGATTGGATAACCACTTCTTCTCGGGCTCATTTCACTCTTATCGACCCCTCGTTTCTAGGCAGTGAAACCGCTAAATTGATCTCACCAGACGGTGATCTTAAGCACTTGACAACATTTTAAAATCAATTTTTATTGAACTTACCACTTCGGTGTCTTTATAGTTCTGAGATTGACTCCGTATAGCAAGTGAACAAGTAACATCGTCATTGTTTGAAGCAGTAGATGAACATCATATAATCGGTCATACGACGTGACTTGGCTGTAACTTCTTCGTTCTTCTTTTCTTGCTATTTTTCAATCTTTCGTTTGGCACTTTCGCTTTTTTATTTTTTATGGCGATTACTTTGTATTTTATGGCGATCCATAATACTGTTATTTATAAAACCTGTTGCAGTGATAGCTTTACTTTGTTGTTACGAAAATGTTTAATTAAAGGCTAAAGTTACATATTAAGATAAAACATAATAAATTACGCACACGACCACCGAAAAACCGAAACAAACACTACAGAATGGGTCATAAATTCACACAAATTTAATTTATGCATGCCGAAACAAAAGATGCCAGTCGCCAGGTCAACATGAAAACAGTGTCTACTGACGGAGTTTGTGCTATTGATCTTTATACGTCGCAGGGCTCACTGGACTCAGCTTACAGAGCCTCCTCCTCTTATCACGCTTTTATCCCCGCACCCCGCACACAGCAAATGAAGTTTAGATACTACACCAGTCGCCAACGCCAAGTGTTTCAGATTTCTAAATGCTGACACAACTCATATATCGGCTTTCCACAGAAGAGTTTAGTTCGACGCAATTAATCCACACAAAACAACTGGACAATGTCGACGCGTATTTTAAGAATATAAGAAGATCCACATCGCAGTATAATTTTTTTTTTCGTGTAGTGTGTTGCGGGCATACAGCCTAGATAGCCTGCGCGTAAATACGGCCTTGCCCTCAGCAATGTACAGTTAAGGTTAGTGTTTCTCTCGTGTCCTTAAATGTTTTTAAATGCAGATAGTAAAACATCAAACGTCTTGTGAGTAAATACACACGGTCACAGGTTATCGAGACGTGAAATTAGTTTAGTATACTTGTTGCACTGAAACAGTGTTCTTTGTTCATTATTTAGACATCTGCTCCTTTCATGTTGGCGCGCATTTGAAGTGGTAGTGAATGACGCACCACAGTATTAGCACTGGCGCGATGAACGTTCGTCATTCGTTGAAGTCTCCAATGTTGCTGGCGGAACTTCAACCGATGTAACAGCACAAGTCGATGCTGGTATCAAAGATTGCATCGAAATCTCTGCAGTTAATGGTACCGATGACATTGGGATCTCCGTGGTTGCCGGCATCGCTGCCATTGAATTCTCCTCTGTCGTCGTCGGTGCCATCTGGAACCCTGATGTCGATAGTAGACCACCCATCATGGACGACATTGGAACAGCAACTAAATAACACGAAACTTAATGAAGAGAGCTTATCCGTACTGCACCGCGGTTAGAGGTGTTCTAAGTGTCCTGTCGGTTGGACTTCACTTATATTCTAACGACTACTAGTATACTTCATTAGACAAAATATTGACTTTAGTTAAAAATTAATTTTTATTAGGTTAAAATTCATGTACCTTAACATTCTATAAATAAAACCACACAAGTTTAAGTTATACACATTTATTTAGAAAAATTACACGAATGTATATAAGGTTAATGCATTAAGCATTTTCGTAAGCAAAGTCTTTAACGCTGCACGAACTGTCTCGTTGACTCCGAGTGTTGTTTCGTCGACTCCAGTTCCAACTGGTTAGAAGGTCATGGGCTCAGGAACACAGGTTTTCGACTGGACATCTTCTTCGGCAACGACTGCTTCAGTGAGACATGGACGACGACAGTGGCGGACCTGGACTCTGCGGGGCCCTGGACAATCTATTTCAGCGGGGCCCTTGTATCTGGCGGGGGGGGAGGGGGGGGGGGGTCTTATCAGACTGGAGTATGGAATACCACTGGGGAAAGGGGGATTTGTGGTCACTCTCCCGGAAAATTAGAAAATTAGACTTTTGAGCCTACATTGAACCTAAATTTCGACGATGGTAAAGAAATTTTCTTTCGTAGAAATTGTAATTGGGTTAGTTTTATTAATGCATACAATTTAATTCTGGTGAAATCTGGTCATTTTATAAGTCTATAAAAGCTGTCAATATTTTTAAAAGTGAAATCATAAAAAAATAAAAAAAAATAAAACGCATAAACAAAAAATAATATTTTCTTTTTTTTTTCATTTACATACATACGATATTTTTTCACATAAAATAAAATTATACGAAAAAGAAAAATAAAAATACGAAAATAAATTTGAATTGTTTTTGTACATATACTCAAATATATGCCACATGTAAATAAGGGTCAATTTATATATGTAGCTGTTTAGTATTTGGTACAAAAATCACATGGGTGAATTTTTTTCCTTCACTTATGAAAAAAAAATAGTTTTAGGGGGAAAAAAATCAACTACAGCATTCCAAGGCAAAATATTACAACACCAACTCATCTCACAATACAAGCTCTTGTTACATTTTGCTTTTACTGCATTTCATTAAAATGTAACCCTGCGACATTTTTTTCCGGCTGAAGTCTTCTATGAGATCATTGTAATATAGACTTTGCCAACTCGTTTTCTATGGAGAGGAGGGTTAAAGATGATAATCGATCTTGTGTCATGAAGTTTCTTATATAAGTCTTGATAAGCTTTAACTTGGAGAAACTCCTTTCTGCAGATGCTAATCTCACAGGAATTATATCTATTATTCTCAATGCTACAAAAATGTTTGGGTAGGTATACTTCTATCAAGCTATTTTGTACAATGTACTTAAAAACTGAAAATGCATCGTCTTGTTCTCCATTGTAGATAAGGGCCAACATTTTTAATTCCTCATAGAGTTCCACAGAGTCAATATCACTTTTATCTCTGGCGCTCAATGAAATTTGTAGCTCTTGACAATTATTCATCAGATCTTCATTACTCATGTTCTGTAGGCCTTTGATTTGATACATAAAGCCAAACTTGTTTTTATAGGTCTTCAAAGCTGCAAATCTTGGCTGACAGCTCATTCGTATTGAATCTACTACAACCAGAAAATAGTTTATTTTGAAATTATCTTCAGGTGAAAGCTCGGGAGCTTCATCTTCACTTTCATAGAAGAACATTTTCTTTTTACGCCGTCTTCTGCTGTTCTTAAACACGCTATTGATGCCAACTTATTTTGCTACTTCTCTTGCTGTTACCAATGCCGTATTGAAGCCACTCAGACGATATTTATCTAACCACTTGAAAAAATGTTTCTAAGTGCTTAACTGCCACACCTAAATGCACATTTACGTTTTGTCATACCTTACTGATGGTGTTTATTTTGACAAGAATATCGTACCACACCACAAGAGATGCAACAAACTCGTATGTAAAAATTTCGTTTTCTAACGATTGACACTCACTTATTAAACCACAGTATGTGTTACTCTTACGAAGACTTGACAAAGCATCACAAACATTGCTTAGCTGATACCTCACAGCTCTTACCGATTCAATTCTGGACTCCCATCTGGTTTCGGAAAGAGGTTTGAGAGAAATGTTGACATACGACTTCAGAATACCCCATCGTTCACTTGAGCAAGAGAAAACGGAGTACAGTCTTCGCAAAAGACCAAAAAATGTCTGCGCTTGAGCACAAGATGAAGCAGCGTCTCCCAATACTAAGTTCCATCTGTGGCTTCCACACGGTACAAAGAATGCAAGAGGATTAATGTTGAGTAGCCTTCTTTGTACACCGCTCTTTTACCCACGCATGTAAGCACCATTGTCATAGCCTTGACGCCTACAGTTTACAATGGACAAGCCTAACTCCTCCAATTTGTTTATTATGCAATCGGCCAGCTTTTCACCAGTAGTTTTTCTACAGCTAAAATTCAACTAAATTTTCCTCAATTTCTGCAGTGTCTTGGTTTGTTATTCTTAGAATTATTGACAATTGTTCAATCCGAGCTATATCTCGAGTGCAGTTTAAAATGATTGCAAAGTACTTATTTTTTAATACTTTATCTATTATTTTAGCTCTAACATGATTGGCCATTATGTCGATAAATTCATTCTGAATAGTTTTACTCAGGTAGTAGTTTCTGGCAACTGTCTTATTTATAGTTTGGTGCAAGTGCTCTCGCAATGTTGGTTTAAATCGTGCAATCAAACTAACCAAATCCAAAAAATTTCCACTGTTATTTGAATTGGACAACCTCTCTTCATGCCCTCTGAAAGCCAACTTATGATTAGCCAAAAACTGTACGATGGCTAATAGCTAGGGCCATGAAAATTTTGTGAAAAGATCCCGAGAGTAGATGGAAGTTAAAACACTGTAGCATCGTCTGTGTTTCGTGATTGGGTGAGTTATTTTGAGGTGCATGTCGATTGTTACAACAACCAATCACCCTAATTCAGTGCGGGAGCAAACTCGTCCTTAGTGGCTCGTGCAAACAAGGCAACGACTTCTCTCGCAGACGGCCGCCAATCGCAAGGAAGAAACCGCTGGTGTGGGTATACCTTGTTGCAGTCTAGTAGGCGTTCAGATTTTTTCGCGAAAATTTCCTGCCCCTACTAATAGCCTTTCTAAAATGTCTCTCCGGCGTGGTTGTTCAGCTCGAATCTGGGCCTGGGTTTGTGAATCAATAGTTTTTTCACAAGAAAGGCCGTTTTTTAAACTAAGCCATTTTACCATGCATTCTTTGTGACACTTGCTCTTTTCGTGAGACTTGAGCACCTCGGATAGATGCTTCCAGTCACTCATACCTTCATTAGATCCAAGGGCACTGTTGGGATTAGGTCTTAGAGAGAATAAACCACATGCAAAACAGTAAACAGCATCTTTTGACTCGGAATAAACTAACCATCGCCTATCTTGCTCTTCACAATTTATAAGTGTTTTTTTATATAATGTGTGTCTGTAAAAAGTCGACCACTTTCATTTTTGGGGTAAGATTTATTGTATACCCTCACAGGGCCGTTTTGAACTATACTAGTTATTTGTAAGACACTTAATTGTTTAGGCCATAAAAAAGGGTCACTCACAGTTACATTGGTAGGTAAGGTATCGATTTCCTCATGGATGTCGAAGTCCGCATCATTATCCTCTAATGGCACATGTGCAGATGATGATGACGTCGACTCAGGATACATCACCTCGTTGCTTCCGAAAGGTGTATCACTGTGGCTACTGAGTCCTACCTCTGCAGCGACAGTAACTTCTTCATCTGCCATCGTTGAATCTCGCACGCACAGATGTTCAGATGACGCAGACATATACTCGGAACACAACACTTCATGGTTTTTCAGGGGAGATTCACTTTGGCTACTGGGTATTTTTATGTCTTTAACTTCTGTTAATGGTATTGAATCTTGAACGCACAACTGTTCCTTATCTCCAGTAATTTTAATAGTCTTTAAATATTTTGTAAAATAACCACTTAATTTATTTTCAAGTTCTTTGCGTTTTTAAATTTTTATTTCCGTTTGGAACGGCCAGAATCATATTTCCTACCAAAGTCACGATCACGAGAGGTCATTGTATATTAATCTGACTGAAACTAACAAATGAAAATTTCAGCCTTGATTATGAAACGGTCTAATTAAAAATAACTAGCTATTAATAAAATAATATCATTGAAAGTAGTTACAACAAAATAACAGGACGAACGAATAGAGATGACATAATATTTCCACTGATCTGGCGACACTGCAGTAACAACATCTGTCTGTAACGCGTACGTTCACACCCCTTCCACTTGTTGAGAAGAAGTTTAGGGAATACATAGCATCCTATACTTTCAATTCCTTTGATAACTGGCAGCAGTAATATAAACATATAACAAAAAAAAAGCACAACTGTGTGTACTTTTCACCGCCCTTCCCCAGAGATATATCAGAGGAAAAAGACACTCAGAGCAAAGCCTTGTTGTCGCCGTATCTGTGATAACTGTAACCTGAAGCAAACACTAATCAGCATCGCCGGTTGGCAAGTGTCCCATATTGCTAACCCGATTATCTGACACTCGTCCCCTGCATGTTGCGGGTAATACATATAAAAGAAGTTATAATAAACGTTAGGGGCGTACAACTTAATTTCGAACACCTTACATGACAGCTGCTAGGGTGAGGGCAGACGCGGGGCCCCACTAGGCGCGGGGCCCTGGGCGATTGCCCGGGTCGCCCGGCCCTGGATCCGCCCCTGGACGACGACGTCTGTGACCACGGCTCCGAATTGACTTTGTCTCGGTAAAAGGTGGGACAGGTTCGCTGACTGAATTATGACGAGACGCACATCGTTTGGGCGTCTGCGTAGATGCATCGCAGGTCGCAACATGTTGCAACACGCCCATGTTTGGTGTTGCAGTGCAGACGAGGCGACTCCCTCGTCGATGCTAGCTGGAAGATTGTGTGCGGTCTCGTGTGATAGATAGCACAGTTTCCAGGTTTGCAGAAATCTAGCAGCTGATGAGTCGGTTTGTAGGACACAGGAAAGTGCGAAAACCGCCAGTGCTGAATGCCTCCATCACAGGTTTTCGAATATGTGCGCAGATACCCAGCATCCCTGTAGGTGTACTTAACACTGCTGAAGCTAGGTCTTATGCTTGCGTACACGTTGGTAGGATGAAACGTAAACATCTTCTTGCAGGTCGAACGAAAACTGAAGGCTCGAACGGTTGCAAGCCTCTTATATATGTAGGCTCCTACTCACACTGTGCAACGCGGATTCTGCAGTAACAATCATCTAGAGTAATTTTCAATTTGGTGGTAGGGAATATTACCTTTGTCCCAATCCAGGCCCAGGTAGTATTTACAAAGCCATTCGTTTGAGCGTTTATTTTTTTCGTCCAATAATTTACATGGATACGGAGGTCGGAAGGTGTGAGTTAGAGTCCTGCCATCGTCCTCGTAGTTAACACCAATCACCTTGAGCATGAATCCATTTTGGCACTGTAAACTTTGCAGGTTGCAGTATATTTTGTCGCTAGAAATGCTCGGTCGTAACTAAATTAATATCGCAAACGAAACAGTATTTATGGCAGAATTTTCACAAGCTTTTCTCGACAATTGTACGATGCAAGCCGATCGTGAAGTATTAGACAAAAAGCAGTGGATATTTGGTGGAATATTTTCACTCGTCGATATCTCGATTTTACAGTTGGTGATGTTTGAATTTATTCGATCATCCTGTTTGGAAAAATCAAAAACCATTTGCAGAGCCTTGTTCTTGAAGCTGTCGGAACTCAATATAAGTGACTGTCCGCGACCATAGTATGCTTACTGAAATGTGGTATACATTTTGTATGCGAGTAGAAATCTTCCTTTTCCAAAATCCATGTTCATATCAACCTGTGGGTAGCTTTTGCTGTTTAAAAATAATTTTACATTATGTATTTGACAGTTATCGAATACACAGTGGCTCACTCCTAGATTGAGCTGTCTTCCGGTCTGAAGCCTGACGATGATGTAGCTTGGTTTTTCCGTGGCGAAACTGGACTTTACTATCCAAGTGATACGTTGACTATGAGGCCAGCCAGGGTAAGTTTTCGGGCTCCAGTAATGGAATGGTACATCAATATTCTTGCCATTTTCTACATTCATTATCATCTTGATACGTTCAATCGTACTCACTTGGATGTGAGGCAGCATCCACTCGATAGACTGTAGTGTTATTAAGACATCCTGTGGGTTTTCTGCAGCAGCGACAATTGCATTAATGTGCGTGTCTGCTAGATGCAGTACGAGCTCTTTTTTGAATGAATGATTATTGCATGTAGTCCTCAGCGAATCCAAGAAGCATGGATAGAGGAACACAAACTTCGGATTTTCCTTCAGCATAAACAGGAAGCTTATATTCATCCTCGATAGCTCAACTGGCCATTTGCAGCAGACAGCTCGTTTGGCATGAGCGAAAGTTAATTTTTCATAGCAGATGTTATGCCTACATCTCTCGTCTGGTCTACCTCGACGACATTGAGTAGATATGTAATGTGTTCGATTAAGTGAAGAATACAGTTGTAGGATATTATCGTTGTTGTCAAATTCATGCCATCTGATTTTGTCAGCGTGCCTCTTATATGTAGAAATGACAGCGAAGATAAAGTATAGATATCCTGGTGCTGTACAGCAATGTGTACTTCTGAAGGTAATGCGTACGGCCTGGGCTGGAAAGGCTGGTACTCGTGCAGTTCCATTTTCGTAATTATATCATCAAAAAATCTTCCACATTGAGGTTTTCGTCTTCCATATTTATTCGGCATTTGTTCAATACTAAGAAGAATCTTTGTACTGTCAGGTGTTAATGCACCGATGTGTGGTAGAGAACTGATATTCACGCCAATACGATTTCTTTTATAACTTTTCTGTGTCACAAACGTTATGCCCAACGCTTCAAGTGCAGACGTAAAGTAATTTCTTCGTCTTGAAAATTCACCAAGCATCCTCGCTGGTCAATGATTCTGACGACGACTTCGTGTGCGCACTTCACGACGACTGGAAGATAAATGATACTTTGCGGTACTTCGACCAGCTTATATCCTGGCGGGACCATTGGCGAAAACTCGTGCAGCATTTTGTTTAGTCTTCCGTTTAGATATGTTCCACTTGCCAAATTATAATTTATTCTTATGAATTCGCAGACAAAAGTTTATTGCACGCGTAAATTCGTACGTTCTTCCTGCGTCATACATATTTGTTTCGAATCCGAGCACCGTACCTATGGTCCCAGGTTTCGTAAAGTCGACATTTTCACTACATGTTAAAATGCTTTTTTGAGTGTTTGGATTTCCACGCAGTTGAAAGTCTACATCCTGTGGTAACATTTCCCTGATGCAATGTCGTCAATTTCGTAAGAGCCAACAGGTAACTGTATTTCTTGAGTGGTCTCATCACTTTTCAGGAAGCAGATCTTACAAATTTATTCATCGGTAATTGGTATGGGATTATACGTTTGCAAATCTACGAGTCCGATACACCATTCTCCTTCCATTTCCAGGGGCAAGAAATGGGCTGCCCGCAGCTCTGATGCGTGACCTGTCAACGTGTTATTGACATGACTGATTTTTTTCATATCTATATAGTTATTTTATAAAACAAATTGTTTTTAACTAAATATTTTTTAAGTTGAAAAGCGAAGGAACAAGAAACCACAGTTTATTTGGTTAGGCGACTGCTTGGTTTCGTAATTGTAGAACAATGTAGTGGTCCAGCCCAGGTACCATCTAAGTTCTGGCGGAGGTCTTAGTTTTCCAAAACTGTCGTAGTACTCAGCCATTTTTCCAGTTTTTATGTATGCTACCTAGTGCGTGCCACGACTCGTAGACACATCTAAATTAATAATGGCACACTCACAACTCTTTGGCTTGCTAGGTAAACTGTCTCGCATAAACACTCCTCGAAATTTGGTATTTTCAGTTTTCGAGCGCACTTAATTATTTCTATATTGGTGAGCGGACGTTTCGGCAGAGAACTTAAAAAATTTTCAATGTGTCTTTTTTCTCATGCCTCAACCTAATTCGTGAGGTTGAAAGTATAATCCTGCGCCGATGGCAATGGCTTCCATGCTGGCATTGTGTCGTTGAGTTTCCTTTAACTGCTTGCGCTCATTCTTCAAAGTGTTGACTGCCCGCACTATACCGCTCGTTGCAGCGATGAGGCCACCGACAGCACCCAATGCAGGTATAAGCAAAGGAAGAAATCCTCCAATAATCTTCTTGTCAAGAGTCTGTATTTTTTGCTTGACTTTTTGCATGCCTGTACCAGTCTTGGGTTTGGTTTTGCGTGAATTATTCGTTGATTTGTTGTAGCTGGCTTGACGAGCACCCATTCATAATTTCGTCTTGGTTTTCATGATTTTTATACGCCCCACGCCGCGATTTTTTCTCCTAGTGCCGCGTCTGGTGATTTACTCATATCTTCGGCTTCCTGTGCTAATATTTCGTCATCTTGGTGCCTTGATTCCAGATCCTTGCTGAGGGAATAGGCAATATCGTGCTGCTTGCACTTTTCGTCAAGATAATTAATGCTCACGTCACCGCGAGCTATTCATTTGGCTAGTTTCGTTCTTGGACCACAGAACCTGTAGCTGGGAATGTGTAGCTCGAAAGGCCGATTGTTTATCAGTGAGTTCACAAATCCTGCACCGATGTTTTTTTTTTGTTTCTACCTCTTCGAGTCTTTACGCAGAACTGAGCGGAAAGTATAAATGTGTTTGCTTTTATACAATTTTAACCAGTACAATGCAAGTCGTCAAGCAAGTGTGCTTACCCTTGCGCATTACTTAAGATGACGAAGCCAGTGCGCACGAATCGAGGCACGGCGTGTTATTGCCTTCTACCGTGCGATGCATAATGGCAGGCCCGTCCAACTGTGGGAAAATGTGCATTCTAATGAGTTTGCTGGAATAACCAAATAGTCTTAGGTTCGCAAATGTGTACCTCTATTCCAAGTCTCTGCAACAGGCCAAGTACCAGCGTCTAGCTACGGCTCTACGATCGGTTGATGGCCTGAAGTATTTCCCATTTAATGATCACGCAGATGTGGTATCTCCAAGCGAAGCAAAAGCCAATTCAGAGTTTGTTTTCGACGATATCATGTGCGAGAAGCAAGGAATATTACAAGTGTACTTTTCCATGGGCAGACGTGCCAAAGTAGACTGCATTTACCTATGTCAGACGTACAGTCGTATTCCAAAACATTTCCTACGAGACAACACGAAAATCATAGTACCTTTTCGCATGGATGAACTTAATTTACGTCATGCTTATGACGATCACATTGTTTTGGATAAACGAGAACGGATTCTTAGTTATAGTCGAGGACTGGCCTCTATATAAGGGCAGGTACAAACAAGGTTTCGATCAGTTTATCGCCAAACATGAGTCATATCATTTCGAAATTCGGTCGTAGCATTTGCACTACCAAACTGCATATTTTTTCAAGTCTCACAACGTCGATATCCGCAAATATTTTTTCCCTACTGGCTCAGAAAGTAGAAATTGTGAAAAACAAATTACTAAAGTGCCTGCTAGCCATCTACCAGCGCGTAGAAACTTCGGATTCTTGAATTCGTGACATGACCTAAGTATCCAATGCACAAAGACGTGACGATTTGAGGACTTTTTAAAGTAGTCTGAATGCATCTCTTACTCTCTTGGTAATAAAATCAGATCTTGCCAATGAAGCCCTTCCGTGCGCTGCGAGCAAGGAAAGACCCCGTCCCCGACACTCTGTGGGCGGTCAAATAAAAATAAACACCAGAAAAATTACAGCAATTATGAAAATTTATTCGCGCATTTATCGGCGTGCCCGATGGCACCGCCCACCGTTGAAGTGTTGGACAGAAAACAAAATAAATAAAGTTTAAAACCAAAGCTAAACCAGACCTCAAGGAATGAGCCTTTGAAATATGTAAGATTTCGAAAATCCCCAAATTCATCTCATTTATTTGTACGGTACCGTGCACAATACTATAATACTATAATACAGAATTTTACGTAATTGCTCAACAAGCGTGTCCTTCTTTACTTAAATGTTGCATGGCAGGTTTTAATTAGTTAAAATTCCTTTAAAATTCAGCGATCAAGTGTTTTTTCACTTTGATTATAATAGAGTTCTAGATAATATTATATTACACAATATAAAAATTACATTTTGGTATAATTTTTAATTTTGTGGCTAATACCCCTTATTTATGCATAAAATTATTTAATTTTTTTTCTAAAAAACTATGCATTATTGTGGCCACTGCTGTACACACAACCCTATGTAATTAAATTATCTAGTTAGCAAAACAAACCGCAAAGAAATATGATGAGTAGTTCAGATTTTATCCTTGATCTTCGATTCCAGGATTCCCAAAATATTGTACCTTTCCATTCCTCTAATGTCTAAGTTACGTAGATCATTTATATATATATATATATATATCAGAAACAAAATTGGCCCAAGAACACATTTAAACCAACTATTTGCCAAACCTCTTATTCCTAATTTATCCAGGTTATCTAAAAGTATTTTATGTGAGACTGTATCAAAAGCCTTAGCAAGATCCAACATTACACCAGACATATTTTATCTTGTTCTATGGCTTTATGCACAAAGTTTGTTACTTTAATTAGAGCATCATTTGTACCTAAGCCTTTTTTAAACCCAAATTGGTTTACAGACAGTATTTTTTTGTTATCAAAAAATGACATTAATTGTTTTTTTAACACATTTTTCTATAATTTTTGAAATGTTGCTTAATATACAGGTTGGTCTAAAATTTGAGGATACAAAGCTACCCCCTTTATGCAATGGTATAACAATCGCTTCCTTGAGGCGTCTAGGAAATTTCCCTAAACTTAGGCTTAAATTTGCTATATGAGCTAGATGTTTGCACAATTTATATCTGTGTTCTTTTAATATGTTTACACATAACTTATCAGAACCCAACGCATTGGAGTTTTTAATTTCAGAAATCATTCATTGTATATCATATTCTGACACAGGAGCTAAGACTTAAGACCCTTGAACAATTTTTGTAGCAACTGAATAATTTTTGGACTTATTACATTACTAGAATTACCTACTTTTAATGATTTCTGAAGCCAAAGAATTTCCAACATTTGTAAAATATCTATTTAGTATGTTTGCATCTTGCTCAGGATTTGACATGGCATTTATTAAGTTATTATCATTTAATACAGTTTTAATATCTACTTTTTCATTTTTTTGAGACAGTAACCTCTTTAATTATATTCCAAACTTTTTTAGAATCATTTTGTGCTTCAGCACTACTCTACATTTAGTAATGTCAAAGCCTCCCTTGTCAAAAGGTTTAACAGAACTTTGCGCACCAATATGTTGCGACAGTTCACGGCTAACGGGAATTACAAGTGGCTTGACATCTTGCCGAAACTTGGACATTATCACAGACCTGTCTTGTTGCTGATATCACCGATGAGGTAATTTTAAGAGTGGACATCATGAATCGATACAGATTGGTTATTGACATGGAAGGACAGGTACTGCGTATTAAAGAGGAAGAGGTGACATTGTTTACACTCGACCAATTGGAAGTTCCTGTAATGCAAGTGGTAGTTAGCGAATCTGTTTCAATCCAAGCAAACCATAAGCAGATAATAGCAGCTAGGATTATGGGAAACCCTAGGGGCAACAGAGCTACCTAATAGAGCCGGATACATTAGGATTGAAGATGCTCCTGATCGCTCGAAGCATTGCAAGATTCGGCGATGTTGTACCAGTCAGGGTGATCAACCTCGATTCTCTAACAAGGGATCTTAAACAGGGAGACCCAATAGGTAGTGTGTAAATGGGGCTCCGGAAACAGGATTCAGGATGTGGTTGTGGTGTCGGTGTCAGCCATCTTGGATTGTGACGTCCCGGCGGCCATATTTGACTCAAAAATTCCCGTTTTAAGAAAAAAATTCCCGTTTTCGAGGGAAAAATTCCCGTTTCAAGGAAAATTTCCCGTTTTAGTCCATAAAAATACCAGAGGCTGAAAATTCCTAAAACTGGCTTAAGCATCCATGTCTACAGCCTCCGATAAGATTCTTTTAGGATTATGACGTCACCGTTGCAATTTCCGTTACGCCCTCCATCTTTAAAATCCGCAATTTTTAAGTTAGAAAATCGGGAAAAATTTTAAAAATCATAAAAAAATTATTTAATCGAATTGAATAAAAAATTTAATAAAATATTACTTAAAAACCACTGTTGCACTTATCGTTACGGTCGCCATCTTGGTTTATATAGATGTTGCATGTTTCGTTATGCCCGCCATCTTGGTTGAGTACTATGTCATCGTTACACTTTATGTTACGTCCTTCATATTGGATCCTATTAATGTTGCAATTACCATTATGGTCGCCGTTTTGAAATTTAGACGCCATCTTGGAAATCCGTAATTTTTATGTTATAAAATCGGGAAAAAAATTCCAAAATTCATCAAAAAATTAACTTAATAGAATTCTGATTGATTAGATCGATTCCCGTCCTTGGTTCGAAACCGGTGAGGGCAAAAAAATAAATAAAAAATCCATCAGATCCTTCCTCCACAGAAGCCATCTACAGACTGACCTACCACCAATATCAAGGTATATATATCGTCAGATGGTATGACGTCATGTCCGCCATCTTGTCTTCGTCCGCTGGAGACCGTCATCTTGTTTTCGTCTGCTAGAGTGTGCTGGCGACATGTTAGTATAATTTTCTGTTCACCATACCTTTAACCTCGTCTGTTGGCATTGAACTTTGTCATTTACCTTGAACTTTGACCTTGACCTTGAACTTTGACCTTGACCTAAAACTTTGACCTTGACCTAAAACTTTGACCTTGACCTTGTTCTTTGACTTTGACCTTGACGTCCATCATGGATCCGTCATTTTATGTTCAGTACATGCTACCAGGAGCTACCACCTGCTAGAGGACATTGCCTCCATCTTGTTTTCGTCTGCTGGAGGACACCATCTTGTGTGTACTCGTCTTACCATCATGGCAGTTTTATTCTTACCCACCAGAGTGCAGTAATGATTTATTATTACTGTGACACCCGCCATCTTGGAATTTGGACGCCATCTTTGAATCGTGTAATTATTTAGCTAGAAATTCGGGAAAAAATCCAAAATTCACCAATAAAATTGCCAATCAGTGTACAGATTGATTCGATCAATTCCTGTCTTTCGTTCAATACTCGATCGATGTAATATTGTTTAATTTTATGTAAAAAATAATAATTTCAATAATCCATGTTCAAAATTCTTAAAGAGACTTTAAATCCTCTACTACCATCATCATATAAGCCATAAATACCAGCATATGGGAAATTCGTAATAATTAACCTAGAAATTCAGGAAAAAGTTCTAAAATCATTAAATAAATTTGCAATCAATATACTGATTAATTAGATCGTCGAAAGTCCTTGGTACGATCCTGGCCTAAGCTAAAAATAAATTTAATTTAAATACCAGAAAATTGTAAGTTTCGAGAAATAAAACACTACAAGTTATTTTACAACATAATATTTATTACATAATTTCTATTCTACTACAAGATCACTTGCGAAGGTCAGAAATCTTATAATCATGTAGCCCTGCATGGGCGCGAAATGACTTATTCTTAGATCCAATCGGTTTATACTAGACAGAGACCAACCAGAACCTTTACTAACATAGTCCTCTTCTTGGCAGAGTTTCTGGATACTGTGTTTAACAGATTGCTTCACATCGTCATAACTGTAAATTGTAACCGTCGTTGTCTTGAAAGGACTTCTCTAGGTCCTCGAATGGATACGATTTAAAAATATAAACAGTCCAGCCACAAGTTATAATTTAAAGGTCCGTACATTGTTACTTAAACAGTAAGCTGATTGATTATGTTCTACCTGATATCCTCATAAAAAATATAAATATCTTTAGCTCCAAATGCTCCAAAAGGCTCCAAATGGCTCCAAATGGCTCCAAAAGGCTCCAAATGCTCCAACAGCTCCATCTTCATTTGACTCCAACTGATTTCAATTACTTTTTTATCGAACTTGGCATGATTACTTGCATGCCTTTATTAGTATACATTTTGACTGACAGTGGTGACGTTTTTTACTCCTTTAAGTTATAAGTTTTATTTAGAAATCAGATTTCGAGAAATGCTAGGTACCATATTGCAAAAATATTAATTTATCTTCAAATTTATATACATACATTTAATTTAAGCCATTATTGTATGTAGCCAGCTTCCCTCAGTTCTTTGAGTATGAAGGATATTTCTTTAATGTTAGAATAGTTTCCTGCACAAAGCGATCCATGTAGTAGTCTTAGCCTGTCAACCAATGTGTTAGGATCTTCCCATGAGGTATAATCAATCTCTTCTGCTACGTTCATCTTCCTTGATTGTTTATAATAAATATTATTATCTCTGGTGTCTTTCGTTTTAACGCCAACCACAAGGTCACTTTCGTCATTGAGCCAGTGATTATCACAAGCTTGATCAGATTTATTTATTATAACACGTCCTTTCCATAGTTTTGGTCTCAAGCCACCATCACAGTCTTCGCTCTTACATGCTTGTGGTGCTTCAGCACAGTACTCAATCATGTCAGCCTTAGATGTGCCAGCACAGTCATCGATAATGTCTGCTTCAGATGTGTCACCACAGTCTTCAATCATGTCAGCACCACAAACTTGATCAGGATAATTTATTTTATTATGACGTGTCCATCGTTTTGGTCTCAGACCGCCATCACAGTCTTCGATATTGCTTGCTTTAGGTGCTTCAGTATAGTACTCAATCATATCAACCTTAGATGTGTCAGCACAGTCATCGTTCATGTCAGCCTCAGATGTGTCACCACAATCTTCAATCATGTCAGCTTCAGATGATTCATCAAAGTCTTCAGCATTTTAAGCTTCAGGTGGTTCTCCATCTTTCACATTTTCATGGAGACGACTAGATATTGGTGTAAATATCTTTTCATTTCTAATGTCGTTGCAACTTTCTTCGTTTGTTTTAAATTTAAAATTATTATCAGGATCTTGATCAGTATTTTTAACATTAGCTTTTTCGCCTTCGTTCCTCTTCCGCGATGTTGGAGCACAGTCTTCGTTATCTTTATTCATCTTAGTTGTACAGGTCTTGCAATGTCTATCCAAGTAATATCTTCTACCAAAGGATTTCTAACACTGACTGCAATGAAATGGTTTTTGACAAGGACCCAAATTACACTCGCTTCTCTCATGTCGTTTAGCATTCTTTCTCAAGGTAAACCCCTTGCTACAGTATCTACAGTGATGGCGTTTTGATACAGCTTCAGACATCGGACCAGGGTACATGTTAGCTTCTACGACTAATGGCAGATGCAAACTAAGAGTTTTAAATTAATAACCATTACTTAAATACAGTTTTTTTAATATTTCGTCAGCGAGAGTTATGTTATCACATGCAAAGGTGCTTTTTGTAAGTAGTTCTGCTTTTCATCATCAGATGTCGCCACGTGTCGCTTGCAGGTAATTAATATTTATTTTATTTATGCGGGATGCGGGATTATCTCTAACGATCACAAAAGAAGGATGGCTTTGCTAGACTCCAAGGAGAAGGAAGTTTGTTCTACCAGTTAGTGTTTCTCAGAGCTTATTATTTGACTGAGTAATGGTGGGTTTTTTTTAATTCCACCTGATAAAAATATTGTAAGTGTCAATTTATTAACAGAATTTCACTAATTAAATGTAACGCTGAATAAAATGACATGACTCATTAGGTAAAAAATCCATCATGGAGAGAGCGGTTTCTCAGAAATAACCAGAAGCACTTGAAGAAACCACAGGAATGATCACAAGCACACGGAGAATACCATCATAATATTGTCAAGAATAATCAGGAGCACTCGGAGAAATCCATAAGATGCCTAGCCAGGAATAATCAGGAGCACACGGAGAAAACCATCATAATATTGACATGGATAATCAGATGCACTTGGAGAAAACCACTACACGTTTTATTTGATATCATAAAATTACAGGGAAAAATATTTAATAAAAATAAATAATAAAAAAATTTAAAATGAAAAAAATTACAAAAATACATAAATAGATTCTGATATCTTGTGAACTTCTCATTGTTGAACAAAGATAGAGTTCTAGTACAAGCCATAATTTTATGTATTTTTGTAATTTTTTTCATTTTAAATTTTTTTATTATTTATTTTTATTAAATATTTTTCTTCCTGTAATTTTATGATATCACAAAATTGAGGATTTTAAAGATGGTGGGCGTAACGGAAATGCGACGGTGACGTCATAATCCTAAAAGAATCTTATCGGAGGCTCTAGACATGGATGCTTAAGCCAGTTTTAGGAATTTTCAACCACTGGTATTTTTATTGACTAAAACGGGAAATTTTTTCTTAAAACGGGAATTTTTGAGTCATTTTGTGTCATTGTTGAAGAATTTTGAGGAATTTTTGAGTTAAAAATGGCCGCCGTGACGTCACAATCTAAGATGGCTGACACCGACACCACAACCACATCCTGAATCCTATTTCCGGAGCCCCATTTACACACTACTCCAATAGCTACCTGCGAACCAGTCTCTTGGGTAGGCCAGTGTGAGTCTTCCTCACCTGTTAGACGTGACACACAACCACTGAACCCAAATCTAGAACATTTACTAAGCAATGTCGAAATAATCTAACAGAGAGAGGAATAGAAGAAGTCAAAGCTTTTCTTGTAAACAACCAGGAAGTCTTTTCCTTAGGGTATACTGATCTTGGGTGAACTAGCCTGGTCTACCATCGCATCAACACAGGTGATGCAGAGCCAATGTGACAGTCACCACGATGGTTGCCTCTCGCAAAACTGGAAGAAGCAGAGAAATTGATCGCGGGTATGTTGTAGGGTGGTATAATAGAACCATCAGCGAGTCCTTGGGTTTCCCAGATGTTTTAGTGGCGAAGAAGGATGGCCAACTGAGGTTATGTGTGGGGCGGGAGAGGGCCTGACCTATCTGGAGGTGGGGTCTGCAGGCGGGTACCCGGGCCTAAAAAAAGGGCTGTAAACTGCTCGACAAGGTGCCCCCTTGGCCCAGCAGTCGATGAGGTGATTCAGGCAACCCCGAGGTCACTTCTTCCTGCCCTGCGGCTACCATGCTCCAATTAGGAAGGTGATTGTCGTTTGAGGTGTCGGAACTGTTGCCGGTTCTAGTATCCGAGACATGACCCAACAGGTCCACAGAAAGGGTGTTGGATGCGATTACATAGCCTCTCCACACCAAATGGCAACCCTCTGCCTCCACGTTGGCACCGCTGCTGGGGGAGGATCGTAGTGACTATGTTGGGACAGGTTCCTCAACCTCTGGTCATAGCACCTCCCTAACTGAAGAGGGCAATGCCAGGTCCAACTCTGCCTCAGTACATCCTCAATTGCATGTATGAGACCAGAAATGGTGAAAGGGCTGAATCTGCGGGCAACAGCAGATGCGATAGAAACCTTTCTGGGGGGTTCGACTGCCGAGCCTTGGTGCATCGGTGCCCAAAGGGCCCCATAGTGAATGGATCAGGCCCCATGGTAAAGGAAGGACTGGGTATGGTGGTTATGGAGTCGGGGGACCGGGCCTAAAAAAGGGCTGTAAACTGCTCGACAAGGAGCCCCCTTGGCCCAGCAGTCGGTGGAGGTACTGAGGCAACCCCCAGGTCCCTCCAGCCCAGGCACTGTAGTTGCCATTTTCCAGCTGGGGCTGACAGCGGTCGTCGCCCGACGAGTGTAGTCACATCCGGGCCTTAATTGGCTGTAAACCCGTCGGGCCGAGGTACGGCGGGTCGGAGGGTACTCCGAGGCGACGAGGACACCCCGTAGGCTGCACTTATGACTTGTGACGGTCTGGTCAAGCTACCGGCGAGCAGTCTGCCGAGTAGACCAAAAGTTGGTAGTAGTACGGGGAGAATCCACCATGTTTGAATGGTGCCCCGCTGAGGTTTCCTCTAAGGCCCAGGATTCTTGTTGGGTAGGACTCGTACTTGGTAGTGGTGGTTCCTATCGCTTGGAGCAGGCTCCAAGGGCCTCTCTAGCCCGATGCGGAATTGACATGGTGAGCGACGACACAGCTCCGGTACCAGCCTGGAAAGTTGGGAGAGGTTGGGTAGACCTCCACCGGACCACGGGTTCACTGGGTGATTGAGGTGTCCCAGTGTGATGTGGGAGAATTGGGTAGGCGCCAGCAATGCAGAACCTTTTGAGCTTAGGGGTGCAGCCACTTGTCTGGTTAGCTGAGTGAGGTAGGGGGACTGTGGTGGTGCCTATGCTGGGATGGGTAGCCTCAGTCTCTGGGCATAGCCGCACCTCTAACGCCTTTCCATTTTGCGTATACGGCGTATCCGTATCCGTGCCTATGGGGGCCCCAGCCTGGAAATCCTTATAGGATATGAAGGCTGGGTTATCAATAAGGAGGAGAGATCCTCATAACTTGAGGTTATGTGTGGACTGCTGGAAGCTGAATAACATCACGAAAAAGGACAGCTACCCCCTCCTCTGTATCGATGAGACACTTGATACACGCTCTGACACCAGATGGTTCTCTATACTGGACCAGAAGATTGGTTATTGGCATGTGGAGCTGCACCCAGAGGATAAGGATAAGACTGCTTTCACGACAGGGAAAGGGCTGTTCCAGTTCATTGTTACCATTCGGGTTATGTAATGCTCCTACAACTTTTGAGGGATTGATGGATCTTGTCCTACATGGCTTGACTTGGAAAACATACCTATTATACCTGGAGAACATTATTGTAGTATCGAATACAGTGAAGGAAAATTTGTAAAATCTCTAGGATGTATTTGACAAGCTAAGTTGTGCCCAACTTAAGTTAAGTTCTAAGAAGTGCTTCTTGTTCCAGCATGAGTTAACATTCCTGGGGCATATCGCATCACAGAATGGAGTGCAAACAGATCCTCAGTTTCCTAGGACTCTGTACCTACTATAGACAGTTTGTGCCTAGATTCTCGAATCGCAAAACAACTTTATCAGCTTACCGAGGACAAGAGGCAATTTATATGAACTTCAGCATGTGAAACTGCCTTTCAAGGTTAGGTTAGGTTAGGTTATGTCACTTTACAAACTAACCACTGTCAGAAAAATCCTGAAGGGCTGCCCTTCCAAGGGGCAACAATTCAGACAACCTTTCAAACACACCACTGTCAGAAAAAACCTGATGGGCTGCCCTTCCAAGGGGCAACAATTCAGAAAACCTTTAAAAAACACCACTGTTATAGATATCCTGATGGGCTGCCCTTCCAAGGGGCAACAATTCAGGATTATAAAATTACGAAAATAGACACATTTTAAGATACTGGAATGGCTGCCCTTCCAGTCGCTTTATAAACTAAACACTGTCAGAAAAATCCTGAAGGGCTGCCCATTCAAGGGGCAACAATTCAGACAACCTTTCAAAAACACTACTGTCAGAAAAATCCTGATGGGCTTCCCTTCCAAGGGTCAAGTTTTCAGGATTATTTAAACACTTAAAGAAACATGTTTTCAGAAATTTAATGGGCTGCCCTTCCAGTCGCTGTACAAATAAACCATTGCCAGAAAAATCCTGAAGGGCTGCCCTTCCAAGGGGAAGCATTTCAGTCGCCCCGAAACTACGATGCTACGAAACTACGAGACTACGAGGCTACATGGAAACAGGCTACGAGATTACATGGCTACAGGCTTCTTGACTACAAAGCTACAAGTCTATGATACTACAAGGTTACAGGGCTACGAGGCTACATGGTCACAAAGGCTGCGATACTACGAGGCTACAGGTCTACAAGGCTATGAGGCTTTGAGACTACCAAACTACGAGTCTACAAGGCTGCAACTTGATACAATAGCTCCATTCAGCAGCGAGAGTTAATTCATCTCATGCAAATAACTTTTTGCAAGTAGACCCGATTCTTGCAACAGTTGTCGCCACATGCTTTGTTGTACGGGCAGTCGCTCTTTCATGTGGGATGCGATCGAAAGAGAAGCAGGGCTTTGCTAGTCACCAAGGAGAAGGTAGTTAGTCTTGCACGATAGTGACCCTCAGCCATCTTAAGTCATATTATTTGACAGAGTAATGATTTTTTTGTTTGAATTCTACCTGATAAAATTATTGTAAGCACTGATTTAGTAACAGAAATTCACTTATTAAATGTAAATCTGAATAAAATTAAAAGTCTTATTAAGTAAAAGAAAATTCATTCAGAGATTAATTCCTCAGAAATAACCAGAAGCACTCGAGAACATCAGCAAGGAACACCTGGAATGTCGAGGGGGCGTCCATCAGCCCGAACGGCATGGCGCAGAACTGAAATCTGCGGCCATCGGGGGTAGTAAAAGCAGTCTTCGGTCGGTCCTCCTGGCGCACTGGCACCTGCCAGTACCCGGATTTCAGGTCTAATGAGGAGAAAATTTTGGCCTTGCCCAGGCCGGCCAAAGCATCTGTGATATTTATCAAGGGTGGTGGGGCAGGAATCATAACCGAGTTCACCAGCTTGAAGTTCACACAAAACCTCAGGGTCCCGTCATTTTTCTTTACCAATACCACCCGACTGTTTTAGGGTGAGTCACTGGGCTCAATTACCCCATCCCTTAACATTTCACTGATTTGTTCCACAATTACCTTTCGTGCCCCGTGCTTATTAGTGTTATGTGGCTTCACGAAGATGGCTGTGTGGGGCCTAGTACGTATGGCATGTTCAGCATAGGTGGTGCGGCGCAGCCTGTCTGTTGCCGCAAACACTCGTAGTTGCTGCGCGAGCACGTCCTGAAACAGCAGCACAAACTCCAGAGGCACGCTATTGCGAATATTCCCTAGACTAATGGGTGGGGAGGACTGGGGTGGAGCTTGTAGGCCAATCTGGTACAGGGTACGCCTGCCCTGCCGACCCACAAGCACCTTACCTTCACCGACATCTATTGCCGCGTCTTCTTGTATCAGCCAAGGTAGGCCGAGTATCAGGTCCTCTCTCAGTCCCAGAATAACCATGGCTTAACTTATCACGAACGCCGACGATTACCTTGGCACACCCAGGCGTGGGTGCGCTAACTCCCTCTGTTGCCAGCTGGACGTACCCCTCGCACGGCTCCACATCCCCCTCTGGCACCAGGTGAGCGGCAACAAAGGTCTGGCTGGCCATCATGTCCACCAGGGCTGGAACAGGGTGCCCGTTCAAGTGGACTGGTACCCGGAGGAGCTCGGCTGCGTCATCCCCCAGCTGTCCGAGATGCGGAAACACGGCCCCACATCTGCCAGGAACAGCCGGGACGTCCAGTTGACCGGGCAGCTCGCCAGTGGCATCAGCTGGTTTTGACGATGACGACTGGCGCCCGTGGTGTGCTGGCAGCCCTGGGTGTGATGACCGGTGTCGTCCCCTCGGAGAATCTTGTGGCGGTGTCCAGGTCCTCCCTCGGCGACTCCCGATGCTGATTTGTCTGTGTCAATGTAGACATCTCCCGCTGCTTCCGCCCGTCTGGTTTCGTTGAGTTGTCCGGGCACTCTGATGTCGATGTGACAGCTCGTCCAGGGGCCTAACTGTCCGCGCGCCTCTTCCCTGCACTCCGGTATATTCCTTTTGCCGGTCGCATTCCTCAAGTCACTGTGCCGGTGTTTTCAGCGGCGGCCCACATGATTCAGTCAATCTGAAGCTCCGGGAACAGTGGTTGACTGTATCACTGTTCCCTACTGGTAGCTTCCCGGCTGGCGTCCCTCGTCTGACATTTTCTTCCACGCACGGTTTCTTGTTGGGCATTCCGCGTGCCAATTGTATTCCTCCGCGGCACAGTACCGGCACCTAGGTGGTCGGCTTCCAGTCGCGCATCCGTCGACGCGGTGCTCCTCCTGACTTTTCGCCGGGTCGTGTCTAGCACCGATATCACCAGTGAGCGACGCGGAGGGGGTGGGGCCACGTAATGGACAACTGCCCAGGTCTCCTCCAAATTTTCTTGTTCGCGACACCAGTTCTCTGAGCATCGTCCTTCGACGCATTCCCGCACCTGATCACATGTAAGTCCCCTTCCACACTGCGTGCTAACTCCACAAACTCCCACAAGTCTAGTCCGATAGCACTGCGCTAAAACGGCCTCAAGGTCGGATGCAACTGTTTGCAGATCATTGGCAACATCGCACTCAATGGCCCATTTGCGCCTAAACGTCGGTACAGGCACACTTTTCTATGAATAAATGTCTACGCAATTTCCCCTTCCACCTGCGGCGTACAATTAAGCTGTCATACACAACTTTAACGCGCCATTGGTCTGTCGTAACATCTCAGCAATGTATGTTCGAACTCGTCCCACTCT
The DNA here is from genome assembly GCF_032445375.1 of Bacillus rossius redtenbacheri. Classification (NCBI taxonomy): domain Eukaryota; kingdom Metazoa; phylum Arthropoda; class Insecta; order Phasmatodea; family Bacillidae; genus Bacillus; species Bacillus rossius. The sequence continues at coordinate 262,887,855 of NC_086330.1, read as the reverse complement.
GCGAGAAAACGCCCGACCTCCGCCCACCATATCTGTGCATGACCCCTTAACTGCCCGCTCACTTTTGACACCCATCTGTCCCGCGATATATCCTTCAATCTGTCCTTGCAAGTTTGGAGAAACGTACGCGGGTCCTCATATGCCTCCCCCGAAAAACTCGGTAAAAGTTCCGGCACCTCCACTAAACGCATGACTACCAGTAATTGTCCATGCTTGCATTCAGTCCGTTGTCCGTATGTTCCGCGCCGCACTTCCCCTTGGCTACCTGCCTCTTACTGTGCCACTTGCTGCCCGTGACTATTCTCCGCACTGTCTGTGTTTTTTTTTCCTGTTGCACTGTCATTTTGTCCGACTTCATCGTGCTACCCCAAGGACACGTGCATGTTACCGCATCGATCAGTCCCATCTGCGGTAATCCGCACCACTCGCACTGCTCGTAGTTATCTCCCATTATTCGTTACTCGTCTTGCCTGACGTATTTGATATCCGCCTTATCTCCTATTTTTCCGCGACGTTATCGCACGCTGGTCGGCGATCTCTTCCTGTCGCGTGTTACATGATCCCGCGCTGTCAGCAATAAGCTGTGTTGCTCCGCCGCGCGAAATACGATGCCTGCGTGAGACGCTCCGCATTATCTCGCTCCCGCGCCGCTGTGACACGCCCGTTTCAGGTGCAGCTGCTCCCACGTCTCTCGACTGTCTCCGCATCTCGTTTAGCCCCGCGCACAATGTCTGAAAATACTATGTCTGTTGTCCCGCGCACTATGACTTTTGCCACAATTCGATGCTCCGCACGAGTGGTCTTACACTATAAACAAAGTTCCAAATCGTAGTTTGGCTAGGCCACACTAGTTTGGGGGCCACTTGTAGTATGCTGGGGACTAGTCCCTGAAGTTTCTCTGATGATGCCGGCTACTCAGGGGTTCGGTAGAGGGGGGTTCGGGCCACGTTGGCCGAGGGATCTAGTCTCCAGAATTAATAAGGCCAAATAAAGTTCCCAGGTCCTTTATTCACATTAAGGCAGACACTTAACATGGGGCTGCCATAGATCCGCCTGTGACAATCCTAATAAGGCGTAGCCCGGTTCTGCGTTCTTTTGCTATCCTGAAATACGGGACATCCCGCCCGTACCGATACAAATCCTTCCTTACTATAGTGGCGGTAAAGCATGGCTGACTTAGTCTGGTGGAAAAATGATGGGGTGACATCACAAGATCCGATTGTCCCGAATTCGGCAAATCCTCCACTGACCTCGTCTCTATAACCACCAAGCAGCAATGGCTTAAATACACAATGACTCGCGTTCAACATGATAACTGTCCAACTGTACAACAAATTGACTGGGGAGACGCGTAAGAAAACTATTCTTGCGATGGCGAACGTCTAGTTTAAAAAAAATGCCTGACTCGCAAAACTTATGTTGAAACACGCATGAGAAATGGCTATGACTAAGACGCGACTGGAAAACTATGCGACCGAAAAACCGTGGTTAGCTCCCGCACGGCACAGTTCAAGGTTACAGAAGACACCGCTCCCGGTCGAGTCCTCTCTTACCATCCTGGAGCGACATCTCTCGCACGTCTGCTGCCTCTCATGCCGGGATGACGACTGACCTCCCACTCCGCCTGGAGCGCCCGAGCGCCCGCGTCTCTCCCCTCTCCCACAAGCCCGCGTAACATGCAGATTGGCCACAGGCGGAAACCACGGTCTAGGCGCCCAGTGAACAAATTCAAAAATTACAATTACATAACATTCAAATGAAACAAGTTATTTACAATTAATAAAAACAAATATATATATATAAGTTACAATAAAAATAAACGTTAAATCCTTGAAACTAAATTGCATGCCGCACAGCACCACATTCCCATTGCACTAATAATGCAAGAAAAGGCTCTGACGAGGCATAACAGCAGGTCGATATCACAGTCACAAAGAAAGTTTTTTGTGGCATTTTCCAGAATCAGTACAATATTGGTATTCATTCACCGAAGAATGATAAGTGCATAATTTGTGAGGGAAGAAGAGGATATGACACCAAAACAGAAAGTTATGCAGCACATATTCATGAAAAGAAACTATCATCTTCACTTTTCAAAGCACACCAATTAAGGTCTAAGCAAGAGCCAGAATTTCTGTGCGTATCTGATCTTCAAAGACTATTAAACACTCCACATGGGGACAATATGTTACTCTATTACTTTAGGTAGTATTCTGTCTTCAATTTTACTCTGTATGAAAGTGGAACACATAATGTATATTGTTACCTGTGGGGCGAATCCGATGGAAAACGGGGTGCTAATGAAATCTGTTCCAATGTGAATGTGTACCTGTGTGACTTACAGATTCGAATGCCTGAAGTAAAACTGGTCTCACTATTCTGTGACAGTTGCCCTAGGCAAAATAAAAACAGGCAAATGGTTGTGATTCTGCATCATTTTTACAGCAATCAAAGTCTGTGCAAGAAATAAGGATAACTTGCTTGTTACCAGGACATACATACATACATGCCTGCAGATTCTATGCACTCTGTTATAGAATCAAACTACAGGAAGAAGATAATTTGGGCACCTAGTGAATGACCAACTATCATAACTAATAGCAGAATAAACCCAAGACCATATGAAGTTAATCCTCGATATATGAAGTTAGTCCCCTCGAGGTGGTGCCGATAGCGCCCTAGGGCCCACACCACCGCAAGGCACTCCTGCTTGTTTGCATGATAGCGGCGTTCTGCGGGGCCGAACTTGGCACTGGCATACTCGGCCACTCGCCGCTCCCCGTCTCCCCCTTCCTGGTAGAGCACCGCCCCCATGCCCTCTTGGCTGGTGTCCGTCTGGACGAAGATGGGTTCGTCTGGGTCCAGGCGCGATAGGGTGTGGCACTCTCTGAATCGCTGCTTGACCGCGGTCAGGGCCTGCTCGGCGGCGGTCGTCCACCGGAACTTTGACTTGGGCGATAGGAGGTTGGTCATGGGTGCTGTGATAGTGGCGAAATGGGGTATGAACGACCGCAACCAGTTGAGCAGCCCCATCAGTTTCTGGAGCTGCTTCCTGGTGCGGGGTGCCTGTTTGCTGTCGATGAGGTCGAGCTGGGCGGGAATGGGCGAATGTTCCCTCGGCGCTGACAATATGCCCCAAGAATTCCAGCTCAGCGGCACCGATGTGACACTTGGGCGGCGAGCACGTGAGTCCGTGTGTGGCGAGCCATTCGAAGACCAGCGCGAGATGGTGGGCATGGTCCTCCCACGTCTGTGACCAGATGATCACGTCGTCCAGGTACGCGGTGGCAAACTCGCCGATGTACCCATCCAGGACGCGGACCATCATGGTCTTGAACGTCGCGGGGGCGTCCATCAACCCGAACGGCATCGCACAGAACTGGAAGAGCCGCCCATCGGGGGCCGTGAACTCTGTCTTAAGGCGGTCCTCGGGACGTACTGGGACTTGCCAGTACCCCGACTTGAGGTCGAGAGACAAAAATATGTGGGCGTCCCCCAGCCTGGTGAGTGCCTCAGTAATGTTAATGAGGGGTGGTGGTGCTGGGATGGTGATGAAGTTGACAGGCTTGAAGTTAATGCAAAAACGGAGAGATCCGTCCATTTTGCTAGCCATGACGATCCGGCAGTTGTATGGGGATTCTGTTGGCTCGATGAAGCCATCCTCTAACATCTCTGTGATTTGAAACCTGATAGCGAGTCGCTCGCGAGGTCCAAACCCAAAGGGCTTCTCGAAAGGGGGCCGGTGTGGTATGGTTGGTATGCAATGTTCTGTTATAGTGGTGCGGCGCAGTAGGTCCGTGGCGGTAAACACCTGGGGCTGCTGCCCCAAGACCGCATCAAACATGGGCACATGTACGGGGGGTACACCATGGCGGAGTTCCACCAGGTGGAGGGGCTCGCCCCGCGGTGGCGGGGTCCTGTAGTTGAGTCCATATACCGTCTGTCGGCCCCTGGTCCCCACATAGACCCACTTCCCCCGGACCTCGACTGTGACGTCCTCCTGCTCCAACCAGGGCAGCCCCAGGATCAGGTCATCGCGGAGATCGTGCACCACTAGGGCACTGGTGCTACTCACAAAATCCCTTATGCCGACCGTTACCTGAGCACACCCCATCGTGAACGTGCTGGCCCCAGTGGTGGCCAGCTGGACGATGTCGACCTCCCGCACCAGGTCCGCCTCAGGGATGAGGTGGGCAGCGACGTAGGTATGCGTGGCCTCGGTGTCCACCAGCGCGGTGATGGGCTGGCCGTTCAGCACCAATGGGATGCGGATCAGCGCAACAGCCTCGGGCCCCACTCGGCCCAGCCTGGGCCGACACCCCTGGGTGGCCCCTGCAGCAGCGTGCGGGGGCGGCGCCATCGCCAGATGGGCGGCGTCGCTCGCCGGAGACATAGGGTAGGCCGCGAACGGGTGAGGCGGGCCGCCCCCACCGGCGCCAGGTGGGTGAGATGGCAGCTGCGTGGCCCCCACATCAGCGTGCGGGGGCGGCGCGGACGCCAGGTTGGCGGCGTCGCTCGCCGGCGACTTGGGGCCGGCCGCGAACGGGTGAAGAGAGCCGCCCCCACCCGCGCCAGGTGGGTGAGGCGACGGCTGGGCGGCCCCTGCAGTAGCTTGTGGGGGCGGCGTCGATGTAATGTGGGTGGGGTCGATGTAATGTGGGCGGCGTCGCTCGCCGGCGACCTGGGGAAGGCCGCGAACATGTGAGACGGGCCGCCCCCACCCGCACCAAGTGGGTAGGGCGACGGCTGGGTGGCCCCCGCAGCAGCTTGCAGGGGCGGCGCCGACGTAATGTGGGCGGTGTCGCTCGCCAGTGTCCTGGGGCGGGCCGCGAACATCGCGAACAGGTGAGGCGGGCCGCCCCCACCACGCCAGGTGGTGAGACGGCAGCTGGGTGGCCCCCGCAGCAGCGTGCGGGGGCGGCGTCGACGCCAGGTGGACGGCGTCGCTCGCCGGCGACCTGGGGCAGGCCGTGAACGGGTGAGGCGAGCCGCCCCTATCCGCGCCAGGTGGGTGTGGCGACGGTTGTGCGGCCCCTGCAGAAGCTGGCGGGGGCGGCGATGATGTAATGTGGGCGGCGTCGCTCGCCGGCGCCTGGGGCATGCAGCGAACATGTGATGCGGGCCGCCCCCACCCGCACCACGTGGGTAGGGCGACGGCTGGGTGGCCCCCGCAGCAGCTTGCGGGGGCGGCGCCGACGTAATGTGGGCGGCGTCGCTCGCCTGTGACCTGTGGCAGGCCGCGAAAATGTGAGGCGGGCCGCCCCGACCCGCGACAGGTGGATGAGACGGCAGCTGGGTGGCCCCCGCAGCAGCGTGTGGGGGCGGCGCCGACGCCAGGTGGAAGGCGTCGCTCGCCGGCGACCTGGGGCAGGCCATGAACAGGTGAGGCGAGCCGCTCCCACCCAAGCCAGGTGGGTGTGGCCATGATGTAAAGAAGAGGTGAAACCGTCCGGCCACCCAAACTTGTCCTCCACTGCGCACTACGTCACCTTGGTCGCACCGCCCGGTCTACACGCAGCGCACTTACGGGAATACCACGCACAGACAGTTCATTTACAATCGTTTGAATAGTAAGAGTGACCACGAAGCGTAGAAATACTTTGCTATGTACATTGTATAGCATGCATTTAGAACATGCAGTTTAAATAAATGTATTAGCATCCAAACACGGGGTTTATATTAATAATAAAATCAACGAAGCAATATTTTTTTGCTGTTTCATCACTACAAAATGTTGATTGAGTCTTGTAAACACAGAATGGTAATAGAAATTGGAATTAATATATTTCGAAAATATTTGTTATGAATATTAATAAAATAGATATAATAAACATTCAGGATGCAGGCGACAAATAATAATACAAACGTATTACAAAAAAAAGAATCTGACACAAAGCAAAGTTTCTATAAATACTTATTTTTAATTTACATAAACATAAGCGCTTTTGATTTATTTACTAAATTTAATTTTATTTAGTTACAAACAATAAACAAAAGTGTAAATAATGATAAAAAGTATATTTAAAAAATATAATATTTTAAATAAAAAAATATTAATAAACCAAATAGCTCTACAATATTCAGCAAAAAACAGCTTGCAGGCATTACAAAAAAAATTTCACGGCAAAAAAAACGAAAAGGTTGGATTTGTTTATTATCTTGGAGAGGTAAAACCTAATAGTTTTCAAATCCTCCAAGCACATTGTGCGATAAAACATGGCACATAACTGTTGGTTGATTACTAAAAATAACTCAATTGCAAAATAACTCGCCAGTAAATATTTCACAAAACCCGTATGCTTTCTGCATTACATTTTATTAAAGCCAAAATCGATTCATAATGGCTTGAAGAACTCCCGTCCCTCATAGGTATTTGAATGCAATTTTAACGCGTGTATCTTGGCTGTAGGTGTTTCTTTCTCCATTTTTATAACGTTAATTTCCGAAAACTCAAAAATGTTGCTTGCTATCATTTTGATTACTGAAAATTCCATGTTATAAAAAAATAAGTATTGTTTTACCTCCTGTACATTGTGCATTTGAAGGCACTCGCATAATTTGATAAGACAATTGAAGAGTCACGGCCTTTCCATGGAAAAATTACAAAATAAATATCCAAGTTCATCTAATTCCCCTTAAAATTGGCGTTTCAAAATTCCTCCTGGATTCTGTAATACTAAAATGATTTGAAGGCAATAAATTCAAGGGAAATGGTGTGATAAAAACATTAAAAATATAAAAATATTGAAATATAATAAAATCATTGTAATCATTAAACATTAAAATCGGAAATACCATTTTTCCCACTTATATCTAGTTTTACGGAAAAGCCGCTTCCCTCCAATATTACTATTCCAAAGCCGCGCTGCAAATGTCCACATGTACAATTTTCAATACATAGCTGTTTTGTATATATCTCATGCGCTTTATAGTTATAGTATCTAGAAAAATTAATACCTACAAACATGCAAACTTATGTGCTACACTGTTTTTAGTTATAGCCGAGTTGTGTTAGAGTTAGGGATGGACTATATACATCGATGTATTTTAAACACTCGATGTATAGTAACGATGCATCGTATTGAACCGATGTATTGTTAACACTTCAGCATCGAATATATATCGATGTTTTTCATTCGATGCATCGAATACGCAAATTAAAACCAAAACAACTATATGGCCGACCGAGTTTCTGCTGTGTAATAATGGTCTGCGTTGTGAACCATAACTTAAAGTATTTTTTTTTTAACTTTCAGTTATAATGGGACCTAAGAAAAAAAGTTCAGTTTGGCAGTTCTTTAATAAAATTGATGATAAGAAATCGAAATGCAAACTATATCAAAAGGATATCAAGTCTGCCGGAAATACGACGAACTTAATTGGGCATATTCGTAATGTTCATAAGGCTGCTTATCTCGAAATTCAGCCGAAACAAAATACATTGAATTCAGTTAATAAAATAGAAGAAATATCGAATCCTCCAAATGCAAAGGATACACCTTATAATAAAATTGATGATGGTGTACTTCAATCTAAACCGATTCCTTCTACAAGTGGCAGTGGCAGTCAAAGTTCCTGTAAGCCATTAAAGGAAACCTTAAATGAAACTATTGATTCGGTCTTAGACAAAAACGTCATCCCTTTCAAACGCCAAAAAACAATACAGGCCGCCTTTAAAGATATTTCCTCTTACTCCGAATCTGGAGCGAAGATAAGGAAATGAACAACTGTTTATTATTCATGATTTACAAAGACCATAAGCCTTTCTCAATTATTGAAAACGAAGGCTTCAGAACTCTAATGAAAACAGTTGCTCCTCAATATAAACTCCCGAGTTGAACAACTCTTAGATGCTGGCTGGACGAAACATATTAAGCAATTTCAGAAACAATTTAAAAAAATGCTGTCCTCCATAGAAGACATAACCTTAAAAACGGGTATTTAGTCGGATATCTTAAACATGAAAAGTTTTTTGGGCATCACAGCACATTTCGGAACAGACAATGAACTATATTCGGTCACTTTAGGCGTGTACGAATTGGATGAAAGACATACATCAGATTATCTTGCTGAAATTCTGTTAAAGGCTTGCCAAAATTGGAAAATAGATCAAGAGAATGTGACACCTGTTGTTACTGGCAACGTAGCGAATATAGTTAAGGCGGTCTACTTAGCATTCGGTAGAAGGAAACACATACCATGTTTCACCCATACTTTGAATTTGGTGGCTGAGAGCACAATGATATGTACTGAGTGGAGAAACATTGTTTCTAAAGTAAAAACCATAAATAGTAACTTGGTTCAAACAGAGTTGCATTTCTAGTGATGAGTTGCGTAAAGCTACTGCTGCGACTGCAAAGTCTCCTGCTGGGACAAAATTAATACAAAGCATGGACACTCGTTTGAACAGTACACATTACATGTTACAAAGATTTTTAGAACTCCGTAGTGTCATAAATGATATTCTCTTCCGCGACCCTAGAGCACCTGCAATGCTCAGTGCATCAGAAATATATACTGTATCATCTGTCATCGTGGTACTGCGACCCTTGGAGGTGGCTACAAAAGAAATTTCGGGTGATAAATACTGCAAAAGTAGTAAAATTATTCCCTTAGTTCGCTGCATGTTCTCTAAAATAACTTCAGCCGTTATAGAATATCCCGTAGCGAAAGAGGTGCAGAAACTTGCTATTAATGAAATAAATAAAAGAATGGTTCCAATAGAACACGTGACTGCTCTTGCTATCGCAAGTATTTTAGATCCACGTTTTAAAAAGATGCACTTCAATGATGCGATAGCTTGTTTGAGTGCTGTATCGAAAATTAAAGATTTAATGAAAAAGAATTTGCAAAGCAGTGAAGAAACTAAATCCGATTCTGACAAGTCCGATAAAAATGAACAGACCTTTTCATTATGGAGTGATCACCATAAGTTAGTGCATCATAACTGGAAAGTTAACAAATCTGAAGATGTTTTGTCTGACGAACTTTCAGCTTATCTCAGAACTCCTGTTGGAAGACTTAACGAAAATCCGTTAGAAATCTAGAGGGATTATAAAATACAATTCTCAAAGCTGTACAAAATAACTTTTCAGTATTTAACAATTGTTGGCACATATGTCCCTTCAGAAAGACTCTTTTCACAGGCAGGGCTAGTTTTCACTTCGCAAAGAAACCGATTAAAGGGAAAAAATATTAAGTAAACTTTTGTTTTTACATAGCATTGAAAAAAAATTGGAATATATAAAGAAAATAAAGCTGTGTTTGCTGTGTGATTATGAATTTTAATACAGATTTTTCCTCGTACTTACCTAGTTTTCTTTAAGACCTAAACATGTCATTGAGAAAACAATCGATGTTTTAGAAACATCGATGTATGTATTTCTCAATACATCGTATTAACATCGATGCAACTGATCGATGCATTACATCGGAAAAAACATCGATGTATATTTTAAATGTCCATCCCTAGTTAGAGTTATGATTGTTGACACAGTAGGGGCGGATCCAGGAATTACTGGGGGGGGGGGGGGGGGGGCCGTGAGTCTGGGCCTAGTATGATACCCGTTTATTACTGCAAAAGTCGTTATTAATCAATGTATATTTTACCTTTAGATGGGTGGGAGGGCACGTGCCCTGTGCCCCCATCCCCCTTCTGGATTCACCTATGGAGCACACACGCACGTGCGCTGAGAATGTACTGAGCTATGGTCCCTGCAAACCTTATATTTAAGTATTTAAAATGGCAGTTTTTTTAATGCGTTAAATGCTATTTAAGGCGTAAATACAAACTCTTACATAGAGAGACGAAACAAAACTGTACCTTTATCTAAACGCTTGAATGGAAAAATTGGCAAAGACAAAATTAGATAACAATGAATTCATTTACGTTAATTTTCATTATTGTGTGTAAACCAACAACATAACACAACACAAAGAGATTGTAATGCTGAAATCTTAAAATACCTTTAGGTAACTAACATATATTATTATTAAAATCAGTATCATCACATGTTACAAGAAAAGTAATTCACTTTCACGCACTGCATTTTGAGCGGTATTTTGCATTAACATTATTAAGTATATCGTAATGAAATAAAAATTAACTTCTTCCAAGGCCTAAACGAATTCATTTAAACAAACATATTAGACCTCGAATTTCAAAAGTGGTTGTATGTAAGCCTGTTTATTTTTTGTATATTTTATAATTCTTATCTCACGGTTAATCGTGTATACTTAAATATATTTAAACGTAATGATATCATATGTCCTCCCCACTCCATTACGTAATGATATCATATGTCCTCCCCACTCAATTAAAGATAACATTTTGAACAATAGAAAAAAATGTGCATGTTTCTTTTTGATGTATAAGGGGTTCACATTCCTACTTTCATTCGATTTTTTTACATGCATTGATGTAATATTTCCCCCCCCCCCCCCCCCCTTTATTTATACTACACAACCTAGTGTTTAGGTTAGTTCTATAACAAACAAGAAAAAACAAGTTAAATTGAAATAAATTCTGTAGTTATCGCTGATGCCCGAACACACAAACATTATAAAAAAAATTGATTTGAGTTTTTATTAATGGGTATATATACGTTGAGATTTCATTTTTAATAATTAAATTAATTAAATAACTAACCATTTTACCGCGTAAGACTTTATTATTATAGATAATAACTCAGTATTTTGCATGAAAAATTTTCCTTATATATAAAAATTAAAAATAAATACTCGTATTATAAAACAAGTGACATTTCTACTTAAAATCACGTTTGTTTAAACTTACCTCTGCTAACAGCATGTGTCCTTCCTTTTAGATACGTTCACCCACTTATTGCAAAGATCTTCATTTTTCGGAAAAGAAAAATATTATATGCCAGAATCTCGAGTCTTTTTGAAATGATTAAGAAATCCGAACACTGCACAGCTACATAAAAGCACTCAGGATTGTATAAGCACCAATAATAACAAAAATTCGCTCGAGACACAGATAAAATGGATGGGAAGCGCCTGGAAGAAGAGCGCTGGCTACAACCAAGGTTACGTAGCGTGGGAGCGCGTGGAGGGGGAAAACCTGCGCACGGTTTCACCTCCTCTTCTTTACATCATGGGTGTGGCGACGGCTGGGCTGCCCCTGCAGAAGCTTGCGGGAACAGCGTCAACGTAATGTGGGCGGCGTCGCTCGCCGGCGACCTAGGTCAGGCCGCGAACATGTGAGGCGGACCGCCCCCACCCGCACCACGTGGGTACGTCGACGGCTGGGTGGCCCCCGCAGAAGCTTGCGGGGGCGGCGCCGACATAATGTGGGTGGCGTCGCTCGCCGGCGACCTGAAGCAGGCCGCGAACATGTGAGGCGGGCCACCCCCACCCACGCCAGGTGGGTGAGATGGCAGCTGAGTGGCCCCCGCAGCAGCGTGCGGGGGCGGCGCCGACGCCAGGCGGACGGATTCACTCGCTGGCGACCTGGGGCAGGCCACGAACGGGTGAGTCGGGCCATCCCCACCCGCGCCAGGTGGGTGAGACAGCAGCTGGGTGGCCCCCGCAGCAGCGTAGTGAGCGGCGCCGACGCCAGGTGGACTGCGTCGCTTGCCGGCGACCTGGGGCAGGCCGGGAACATGTGAGGCGGACCGCCTCCACCCGTGCCAGGTGGGTGAGACGGCAGCTGAGTGGCCCCCGCAGCAGCGTGCGGGGGCGGCGCGACGTCAGGTGGGCGGCGTCGTTTGCCGGCGACCTGGGGCGGGCCGCGAACATCGCGAACAGGTGAGGCGGGCCGCCCCCACCCGCACCAGGTGGGTTATATGGCAGCTGAGTGGCCCCCGCAGCAGCGTGTGGGGGCGGCACCGACGCCAGGCGGACGGATTCACTCTCCGGCGACCTGGGGCAGGCCACGAACGGGTGAGTCGGGCCACCCCCACCCGCGCCAGGTGGGTGAGACAGCAGCTGGGTGGCCCCCGCAGCAGCGTAGTGGGCGGCGCCGACGCCAGGTGGACTGCGTCGCTCGCCGGCGACCTGGGGCAGGCCGCGAACAGGTGAGGTGGGCCCCCTCCAGCGGTGATAGGTGGGCGGAGCGGCGGCTGGGTTGTCCGCGGCGCCGGGGTGCGTCTCTCGGCGGAGCTGGGCTGCTAATTGGGGGGTAGTGGTGGCCAGCTGTGTCACCGCCCCCTAGACGGATTTTTCCGGGAGCTTCATCTCGCCCCCTCGCGTTCGCCAGACTGCCTCTCGGGTCGGGCACACAGTGTGCCAGTGGTACTGCTCTGTCGCGCAGTAGCGGCAGCGGGGTGGCCGGCTGTCCTGGGCGCCCTGTGTTCCCCCGCAGTGGTCGTCGCGACGCATCTGTACTGCGCCACGGTGAGGAGGGCCCGGTAGGGGCATCCCCTCCCCCATCGTGGACGGGTCAGTGTGCCGGTAGTTGCCCCTCGGAGGCGGCGGTCCCGTGTACGGCACTACGGCGCGTTCGTCCTCTGCGCGCTCCGCCCCCTTGGTGGATGGGGCTGACCTGGGCGTGGCAATGCCCTTGGCGCTGCGAGCTGATTTGAGGTCATGCTCTATGGCTCGTGCTCGTGCGAGAAAAACGTCCAGCCTGCGAGTCACTGCTTCGCGCAAGAATGGGAGAAGTTCGGGGGACACTAGTTCCACTATGAAGGGAAGTATGTCGCTAGTTTGACCCCCGGGTGTTAGGCGGCGGTATAGTTTGAGCTTGTTATAAACAAACGTCTCCACCGCCTCCCCGTCTCCTTGGCAACGGCTGAACATCTCACTCCGACATGTGTTCAGGGCTCGGGTGTCATTGAAGCGCGCCTCCAGCTGGCGGGCGAAGTCCTCCCAGTCTGCATCGTAGCTTTCCGCCTGGGCCCACCACTCGCGCGCCTCCCCGCGCAGCTGCGCGCTCACGCGTTCCGTCCGCTCTTCCCGCGGTATCTGGTGCCGCACGAGCCTCGCCTCACATGCTTGCAAAAACACGCGCGGATCCTCGTGATTGAGGCCCGCGAACTCCGGGAAGGTAATAGGCCCGGTGGGGGGGGGGGGGGGGGCGGGACGTGGTAGCAAGCTGACCCCCTGGGTGCGTCGCTCACACCCCCCACACAGAAAAAGTCCATCCCGGAAATTTACGAATTCCAGCACGTCTGCGCATGCGCGGTGTTTAATTGTTCCACACTGCTGGCATTTCGCTACCTCGCCTCGGTAACCGGGACAGTGGATAGCGGCGCACTGGGTAAACGCTTGGACTCTGGGCTGCCCCTTCATCTTGGCACGTATTGTTTCGCAGGTGCAGTACAGGTGGGGGTACTCACCGGTGCTGTGTCTGGTGGTGTGCGGCTTGCCACACCCGGCGCAATAGCTCTCCATGGTGATGGCTATGTCCGGCCTCTTGTCCATGCGCGATCCGCGGCTGTCCGACCCGAGCGTCGGGTTGAAGCGTCGGTGGCGGGCGCGGGCAGATCCGGGGGTGCGCCCCCTTGCGCTTACGACCGAGCGGTCTTGCCCGCACGCACGCGCCTCGCGGTTGTTTACGCGGCCGCGGATGGTGACGTACTTTGGCGTCTCGGTGATCTTCGGGCGCGCTCGTTTGTCCTCGGCGCGCGATCGGTCAATCGCAGTCCACTCTCCCGCGAGGGGTTTGGCGGGAGGGGGTGAGCGAACGATCTGCTCGCTGGAGGGGGGTGGTGTGAAACTGTGGAATGCGGGAGGGAGTGAGCGAACGATCAGAGGGCGGGAGGGGGGTTGTGTGGCCTGATTACCCGGCTTGTCCCGTTCCGCGGCGCCTGCACGTCTGCGCGCGCTTTCTCTCCCCTTTGTGCTGTTCCTACGCGTAACTTTGCCGGATTTTCTGCGATTCGGATGGCGTTTGCAGCATTATGTTGCCACACTAGATGGGCGCCATTTGACGCCTTCTGCCTTCTGCCGAGGTGATGTTGAGGGTGTGGAGTTGCTTTTGGGCGCCAACTAGCAATAATAACTATGTGCTAGTGCGTAGCCGAGACTCTTGACTCAGGGCGTGACGTCGCCACGTGGCCGGCAGGCAGTAAGGGTCGTTCCGTCAGAGTTACCCCCGGCTGTTTTAGCCACCAGGGATGCTATGCTACGGGCGTTGTAACAAATACGCGGAGGCTCAATTTAAAGTGATTTATTGTCAGGCACACTATACATGCGCTGCGTCGTGCATGACCCGCTTACTGGGAGCCGCGCTCTACAGGACACGTTTCTGATGGGCTGAAAACTCACGCAATTTCGGTAGAGATGGCAAGGGCGGAGGTCGAGAGGCTCCGCGGGCGACTCGCGACTCGTCTCCTTGGAGGGCGGTGATTTACTGGCGATGGCTGTGATGTCCGCACGACTCCCCAGCCTCGCTCCCGCGAAAACGTGTCGTGTGCAAAAGTAATCCCGGGCCATGCACGCCGCCTGATCCCGCTAAAGTCCTGAATTACAAATAATATTTAAACGTAGCCATTACTCAATTAATATTGTTTTTAAGAGTGCTGAATGTTAATTTCAAAGTCCAGGTAATCAGAGATATAAGTTGAGATAGAGCGAGGTATAGAGAATGAAATGGGTTATATAAAGAGATATATAGATGTATAGAGCTATATAGAGAGTTATATATAGAAGAGAGAGAGGTAGTGGAAAGTATATATGTATATATGTATATATAAAGAGATAAATACAGATAGAGATACAAAGATATATATAGATTGACGTCGTCCCAAGTGCTCCTCCGGCTCGCTGAGGCCATTATTGCCCGTTGCTGCTTCAGGCTTGCGTGTGCACCGGTGCTCGTGCGCAAAAGTGTAACAAAGGTTTGGTTTATGTAATTATGTGAGGGTGTAAATATCTATTTGTCTTGTTGTGTACCTGTAGATGTGTTTCCCGGGCGACTGAGTCGCGTCTCCCTGCCTGTGACCATGTGGCTCCACGCACTCGCACACGAAGGGAAGAGGGGGGATTCATGTGCGCGCGGCAAGGGGGGAGGCCGCTGAGACTTCGCGGAGCATGGGTCAAGTTAGTTGCCTGAGTGGCATGAGAGAGTGCGGTCGCGAAGTTGTGAGTGAGAGTCGAACGGACACTTTCAGTCGTGTCACCGTTGTCACGTCACCGTCATTCGCGTTGTCAGTCACATCACCGTCAGTCATGTCACAGTCGTTCGCGTCGGCAGTTACGTCACAGTCTTTCTTGTCATCGTCATTCGCGTCACTGTCAGTCGTGTCACCGTCAATCATGTTACCGTCAGTCACGTCACCGTCATTCGCGTCGGCAGTTACGTCAGTCTTTCGTGTCATCGGTATTCGCGTCACTGCCAGTCACGTCACTGTCAGTCGCGTCACTGTCGTGTCACCGCCAGTCAGGTCACTGGTAGTGTCGTGTCGCGCTCAAAGTGCGTGGAGCCGAGCCTCGCCCTGATGGACTGTCACAGAGGGGAGCCGTGACAGCCCATGTACAGTGTGTGACGTGTGCATTAAACCCAGCTTAACGTCATAAACTCTTTTATTTCACCCGAGTTAGGGTAGTTGCCTTGCCACGTGGCACGTACCCCCTCTACCGGAGCAGCTGGGCAGCGACTCCGAACCACGGGAACGGCCTTAACGTCGACAAGATGTAGATAGAGTTAAATATATATTTAGAGAGATGGATAGATGATTTGTATATATGTAACTACTTAAAACATATAACAAAACAAAACTGAATGAGGCATTGCAATGCATGCCGAGCATTAGCTAGATAATGGCATCTTTTCAATATTATAGTAATCTCTTATTTTTTTAGCTTTTTTCTATGGTGCTTTATAGGTTCTAGATTATATACAGACCACCAATTTTTTAGATATATACAGGCAAATAACTCACTGGCAGAACATCGTCTGTCGGGATCTGAAAGTGATATAAATTATATTGCACACATGACATTTAAATTAAGAAGACAATTACTAACTACATCTGATTTCGAAAAAGGTCCCCATTTACCCTGTTTTCAGTCCGGGCAATGCCGGGTAGGTACTGCAGCTAGTGATGTTATAATTTCATGGGATAAACGATTTTGACAAAAAAATTCAATGTGCCTAATTCTGTGAAAGACTGATTAGTGAATAAAAGTGTTGTAGATTAAGTTACACTATTTTTCAGATTATGTTTTTTCTCCATTGATTTGTGGAGATAATTATTATCTTTTTTACTTCTTTCTCTTGTATGTTTTTATTGTGACTTCCATCAATCAAACCTTATTTTTTAAATTTAAAATAATAAAAAATATATTACAAATACATCTGTGTCCTATTAATTGTTGTATCCCTTGATAATGTTTTGAAGCTTACCAGTAAATTGATGTAAGCCACATTTCTGAACAAAATGAAATAACCAATAATTATTAAAAGATAATAACACAAAACTTAGGGTCGGTAAGTATATGTTAAATTATGGAAATATTTAATACACCAAAATTGTATTATTTTAAGTGAATTAATGAGTGTAATGCAATTTTTTTTAATACTGTAAAATTGTACTTTTGAGGGTTAGAACCATTTACCTTTCCACCGACGATATAGTAAGATTTCATCACTCATTCCTAACTTGTATTGCAAGCATTTATGCTTTTCTCTTGTGTACAAGTCAAAAATAAGTATGTCCTAATATTGATAAAATAAACAGTTTTTTTTTTTTAAATTTCTTGTTGAATCTGTATATTATGTTTTTCAATAATTTAATTTTGTTTATCTGTTAGGTCCATGATGAATTCACGAAGAAACCAATGTAAAGCTGAAGCATGTAAAAATAATGGTTTTGGAAACGTACAAATGTACGTAATTAAAATATGACGTACCTAGTAGTGTTTATAAAATAAAATGTTAAAAATAAAGTTTCAGTAAGCATCTGAACCTAAGTAATAGTATATCAGGTTAAAATAATTCAAAATTATGAAATATTGCAGACATAAGATTTTACTGTTTGCAGACATTTTGTATTCTTACTTTCAATTAAATATATTTATTTAGACCTCTATATTATTTAATATGGCTCTAAACTATAAATTTATTTATATTCTTTAAAATGAAAAACTGTCTTGTAATAACAACAAATATTAAACAAATTAAATGAAATAATCGAAATAAATTGAATTCATATTCACTAACTGTTTTGTTAAATAAGAGTATTTATTGGATGGTTTTCGAAAATATGATAACTTACCCGCGCCTCCACCATTTCTGTAACGCGAAAATATTTGTGGGAGAATATTTATTAATATTCTCTCAGATTACAAAATAGTATGTAGTTCTATCCAGCCCCGTGAAACTTATATGTGCAATTTGTGCACGATGTTGTGTTTCCTTGAGTGACAACTTGGAGCGCTTACTGTCAACGATTTATTATTATTATTATTATTATTTCTGTTGATATTTGAAAATGGCGGGTTTTCATGTTAGGTTAAGTAGTTTAAAAGGGTTAACCTTCTTTTCTATTCAAGCGAAATGAAAAATAATTATTTGGATGGTAGGAAGTGTGCTGCTTTGGGATGTCCATCCACTTCCAGGAATTAGAAATTATTTCGTTTTCCTAGGAATTCGAAAGAGAGGTAACAAAACTAAATGTCTCGTGAAACTCATGATTGTATGTTCACTTTAAGAGGGTATCGAGAATAAGTTAACGCATGTTAAAAGTGAATTAATGTTGATTTTAAACCAACTTCGGGTGAAATATTTCCAAATAATCTGAAAACTGTTTACGTACCTACGGAAACGTATGAGATTCGAATCTAACTTCACCTCAGTTATGTTTCTGTACTTACCGTCAATGCTTTTTGTCGGAGGGTAACACAATATTTCCAGTACTTCTTTACTTGACGTACATTTTATTTCCGGCATAACAATTCTTCGATAGTTATGTTTTTTTTTATTTACATTAGAGAGAAATGTTTGGTTATGTATGGTCAGTTACATTAAGAATGCTGTTGTTTAAGGTTCTATGAAAAGGAAAAATTGGTGGGTTACATGGAAATTAAAATTTGTCGGGTTGGGGTAGATCTTCTATTTTCTAGCATAAGCATTTTACTTCACCTAACTTAAGCATTTTTCCGGTATGTCTAGCATAAGACAATAGCATTCAAATGTTACTGACACTGACTGTACCTAATCAAACTCTTCACTTTAAATACATTAATAAACATGCTACTTAGCAATCAACATCACTTTTACATAAAAAAAGTTATTTAATTAATGAAGAACTCTAAATATTGCAATGTCCTTCCACCAGCACATTAAACATTTCTGAGAATTTTTTAAAACTTTTTTGCTGAAAGTTTCACTCATAAAATTTTACCCCTGTAAATTATGTTTTATGACAAAATTGTAATCATTTAACAATGTATAAATATATATTTTTAGGTACCAGAAATGGGCTGGCGTTGCAAAGAATCCTAAACTTGATGTACAAAGTATGACATCTTCGTACCTTTGTGGGAACCACTTTGCAAGGAATCAGTTTCGAGACGAGAACCAGACAACTCTGATTTTTGGAGCAGTACCTGTAGCAAAGGACAATTCTGGCTACTTGGATGATGATTTTCTCCCTGCAAATAGTGTTGTCTCGGACTCGTGGACACATTCAACGCCAAGAAACAAGCAAAGTTGTGCTACAAAATTGAAGTGAAAGGTTGGTTAGGTTAGGTCAGCTACATTTTAAATGCTTTGGCATTGTGATAGGAAAACAATATTGGCCAAAAATGGCATTCTTGTTTGGGTTACAGTCTTAATTTCAAAATTCCATTTTAAAATTTTATTTATTTTTAGAAAAGCCACATTTGTAATGTTTTAGCACATCCAAACATATATAATGTGTTGACCAAAATTAGTGTTGTCTAAAACAAGTACTAAATCCTTACAATCATTTCTGCTGCCACCAGCTGATTAAAAGACATGGTTTACGTTAATGATATTATTAGTTACGGTTCTCACAAAGTAATTTATAGTTGATGGAGGTTTTGCATTTGAAGTGTTATCTTATTTTACTTTATTATTATTTAATATTTTTCACATAGTACTATCCCATAAACTTAAGCACTGTTCACAAGGATTGATATTTAATTTTTTGTGTCTCTTATGTCATTATTTAAAGATGCTGAACAGCAATGATAGGTATTGTAAATTATAATTAAAATATTACAGCAGTGCATATATACGTGATAACTCAGAAGTCATAATCACAATGTAGTGTTAATTTAATTTTTCTAGGCGTATGAAAACTTAATACTTTGAAAAAATTTACAGTAGATGTGAATTGTACAAATTGAATACCTATGTAACATCTCACAATATTAGAGTGAAACACTTATTAATCCTATGCTGCAAGCAACTCTCATTTTTGTATCTGATTTTTTGGTATTTTAGAACATGAGAATCATAATTCTGTTTTGTGTGTGAAATAGATTAGGAAAGATTCACGTTTTAAATTGTTTGTAAATGTTTTAGCATTAAAAATCTATTTGTAAAGCAGGGGTTATATTAGTGATTAGAAGCCATCCACACCATACATTTGCCATTGCTTCAAATGATATATGTGTGTGTGAGAAAAAACATGTTTTTTTTATAATAATTTAGTAATAACAGGATGGTGGATACTTTAGACTTCAGAGCAATAAATGAAATAACCATATACTAGTGCTTTTGAAGCAGCTATTTTGATTTAGTAATACTTCTTCAAAATGTCATTTGAATGCAAAGAATTTGTATACCCTTGTATTTTGGCTGTTTTTGTTATGTTTATGCACGTTGTATTTTTATTTTTTTAGAATACCTACATTTATATTTCTACTATATCATGTAAACCAGGATGAGTAACAAGGTATTTCAGCACTGTCGCTGATAGGATTATTATATTATTAGCCGATGTCAGGGTCTGCACTAAATGATGCTTCCAAATGCAGCCAATAAGCACACATGATAAATAAACTTACAGTATCCAATACAACCACAAACACAGATGGCCATAAAGTATCTAGTCATTATTTTTGAAAACATTATTGTGGTGGGACAGAACAAACAAATGCCTGTCTTTACAAGTTGTTCTTACTTTAGTTACCATCCTTGATACCACTATTTTAATTTGAATGAAAACAATGTTTGAATAAAACTAGGTATACATTTTTTTTTCTATTACCATCAGAATTCAGGATGCAACTGCAGGCACTCAGTTTTTGATTTTGGTTTTGTTTGAGGAATTAACTCAGAACCAATTTATATATACATATATTTTTTAATGTATACTTGTAAGAACCATGTATTATATCACTTGCTATATATCATTATACCATTCTTGTTGAATAAGTCATGCCTAGGAAAACTAACTCTATATCTGTTATGAGAGTGTATAACATACCTGTCTAGGGAGTGTTTAGCAATAAACACTCAGCAATGCTACTTCCCTGAAAATTTAGTGGGTAATTTTTTAGAGTAGGTGCTCAACCAAGGAAATTTATTGAAAATTCTGAAAATGGTGTTTTTGTTAACAACTAATGTTCCTTAAGATATTCCGAATCAGGTGTTCTCAAATTTTAAATAGGATACTCAAGAAAGTAATAGTGGAGACTGGAGAGAATTATGAAGTCCTAGTAAATTGTGGTGTTAAACATGCACAAATGTTTATTTTGTATTTTCTTTCCTTTAGCAAATTATAAAGCTGTTAATAAATAAAGATTCAAAAAATGTGTTTTTTTATTCAATTTAAGTTGTAATAAAAATTGAACACATTGTTCTTATATTTTTAATTTGTCCAATTTTGAAGATGCAATACATTGACAACATATTCCTGTGATTCATCTGTTTGCCTAGCATAGAAACAATGGACTTGATACTGGTATATTTTTATCAGTGCTTTCATTTTGTAAAATAGTTTTCCATTTGCCTTTACCTAGTTATAACCCAGTAATACAAATTTGTTTTTCACAACAATTAATGTAAAGCTTTAATTCAAAATCTTAATTTTTTATATGAGGTAAGCTAATAGTAGGTGGCAATTTTTTTATTTGATATTTTTTACATTTGGTTTATTTACTGTAATTAAAACGAGTATATATTATAAATTTAGAAATTTAATTAAATGTATGTGTGTATACGTATTTTTATATTCCACACACACTATGTTACAAAGCAAAACTTTTAGAGGAAATAAAACTAACAATTTTACTTTTACAGTTGAATATTCATATAAATAACTATACAAATAGTTCTACTTGTAGAATTGCTTGTTTAGTTTCCTTTGTAAAAGATATTCATCAGTCAAAGTAAACATGTTAGTTGAAATATTTCCATAAAAAAAATTATTTTAAATAGACCACACATATATGTCCACATTCAAATTTCCCGCCGCCGGGTGTTTTTTTTTGTTAGTTCCGCGAGTGACAACTTGGAGCGCTAGTGTAGAACTAGTAGCATAATAAATAACATTGAGTTTCCCATCTTTCAGTAGGTGGATAATCTTTGGTTCTATCTAGCGATGCGAAATCGCTCTTAAAAACATCGATGTCACGAACATCGATGTTCAAACGAAAAAGCATCGTTCTGAAAACCGATACATCGATGTTTCATCCGATGTTATTAAATATCAGGAAAAACTAGAGGTGGGTTGGGACAGCAATTTTCGGTATCAGTCCCTACCTGATACTGATACAGTAATGTACCTAGGTACAAGTCTCTGATACTTCTGTATCAGACGGTCCCAGGAGGCAACAAAGCTCCGCGTACGCAGACCGTGCGACCGGAAGGAGAATCTGATACATTATTTATCACGCCCGGTAATTCTCTACCTCTGATACTCTCATGACCGCCTGATACAACCAGTATCAACCAGTTCAACATTCACTGCAGTTCGTCCTGGCCGTGTATCACCATGTTGCGGGCTGTCATGCTTTGTAGTTAGTATCATTATAGTGAAATAAGGAATTGATAAGTGCACGAAAAAGACTTCATTTGTGTGGAATTTTTTCACGGAAAATAATGAGTTTGCTAATTGTAATTTGTGTAAACAAAAACTGAGTTATAAATCATCGACTAATCTGAAGAAACATTTGAAACGTAAACATTGATATAGTATGCTCACTAATGTACCTATCTGTTTTTTATTTTTTATTTTTGATAAAATCGTGCATTTTTAATGTATAAAAACACTAGTTACTAATTGTTTTCGAAAAAAGAAAGTCCATATGTTGATTACATCTGTTATTAGTGTCAACTGAGAATTTATTTGCATTTTCATAGCTGTTAGGTGCACAAATATAAATATTATATCTTGTATTAATGTACTTTTTAATATTAAATTTTCATTAGTTTTATTATTGAACGAGACGGTGCACGCACTGCGCACTGAGCGTACTTTGAAGTAGGAGAATAAACAAAACGACTTGTAACCAGGGCTGCCACTCTGATATTCATGAAAAACCTAGATAACCTACAAAAAAACCCAGACACATGGGTAAAAAACCCAGATGCGTCTAAAATGCTATCGTTGAAAATGTTTGCGTACTAATTCAAAAATATAAACATAACTGGTTTTAATATAAAACAATTAATTACCTTACAAGACTGAAAACTGTTAAATACAACCAATACAAGAAAATTACACTGCAGCAAAATGGCTGTATAAGTAATTCTTGGACCAGTACATATCATAAAAAAACCTACAAATATATACATGACAAAACAAACACCATCACTGCATCCTTTAAACCGGTAATTGTTTTTATAAAACTGCATCATGTACGTTAGTCTTTATTCAGAGTCTGATTCTACAAGATTGGTTTGAAGGTTAATTGTTGCATTGGTTTTGTGTTCTGCAAGCCTCTTTGAAGAATGTGTCTAATTTAATATTCGACTTAGCTTCTTGAAAACTAGTTTTGTGTTTATATGTATTTTTGTGTGTGAAACACATAGACTTGTTTGCATTTATCAAACAGATATTGCAACAGATACAGTAGCTACTACCTTTATTATTGTTTTAGGTATAAAAATAATTAAAATTATAAAAAACCTAGAATTGTTGGAATTCATTATTTAAAAACCCAGAAACCCAAACACCATTGGAAAAACCCAGATCTGGGTGGAAAAACCCATGAGTGGCAGTCCTGCTTGTAACAATATCGCTTTGCGCCTCTCCTTCAAGGCTTCAACGCCTTCCCCTGCGCTTCCTCCCCTACATTCTTTCCCTTCTTTATCCCTTATTCGTCGTTCCTGCTCCCTCCCCTTTCACAAGCTCCGCCCAAGTGACCGTCATCTGCGATCGGGTACTGTATTCATTGGCCGTGGTGTTGTTCCAGCTGATTTCTGAACTGATACTAAAGTCTCTGATACTTTTCAAGTGTACTCGTTTGCCGTTCCTGATACAGGCGCGTATCAGTGCCAAAGTATCAGGTTGATACTTTTCGACCCACCTCTAGGAAAAACATGCCAAAATGATTTAAATTATAGTATGTAGCCACAATATCCACAACCCATTTACAGTCGTGTCTCATGCAGAACAAAAACATGCATTAAAAGCAATTTAAAAAAAAGAAGAAGGAAAAAGCATGAAGTGTATGTGCAGGTTTTAAATGTAACATTAATTTTCTCGATAGAGCTAGCGAGACCGTATCGGTACCAATCAAAAGCTTGTATGTACAACAAGCTATGAAATTGTCTATAAAGTCTCACTGCTTTTTCCCTATATTTATCAAAATTGAAAAGAAAATTTTTATGTAAACCAATTTTCTTAATGGTATTTATTTTTTCCAAATGATCAGGGCCGGCGCGTCCATATAGGCGCACTAGGCAACCGCCTAGGGCGCCAAGTAGCTGGGGGCGGCACAGCACGACACATAACAACTGATATAATATGTTTAACGATTATTGAAACTAGATGAAAATGGATTTTTGTAACAGTTTGGAATATTTATATTGATATAAGTAATTATTTAAAGTCCACGGTGACCTGCTTATTATTTGTAATAAGTAAAAAAGTAAAAAAAGTAAAAAAAAAACACAAGCCTGCTTACATTTGATTGTTGACAAAATCTTAGGCTTACGTGATGTATTTTGAGGCAAGGAAAAAATTTTTTTGGGGAGATTGGTGAGGGGGGGAGGGAATTAAGGTTTTTCGCCTAGGGCGCTAATTTACCTTGCACCAGCCCTGCAAATGATTTTACACATTTTAAAGTACTGTAAAAAAAAATTGATACTGAAATCAACCAAATAGTTCAGTATTTACAACATTTTTGATACCTACTTAAAAATGTAGGTTTTTATTAGAGGTGGGTCGAAAAGTATCAACCTGATACTTTGGCACTGATACACGCCTGTATCAGGAACGGCAAACAAGTACACTTGAAAAGTATTAGAGACTTTAGTATCAGTTCAGAATTCAGCTGGAACAACACCACGGCCAATGAATACAGTACCCGATCGCAGATGACGGTCACTTGGGCGGAGCTTGTGAAAGGGGAGGGAGCAGGAACGACGAATAAGGGATAAAGAAGGGAAAGAATGTAGGGGAGGAAGCGCAGGGGAAGGCGTTGAAGCCTTGAAGGAGAGGCGCAAAGCGATATTGTTACAAGCAGGACTGCCACTCATGGGTTTTTCCACCCAGATCTGGGTTTTTCCAATGGTGTTTGGGTTTCTGGGTTTTTAAATAATGAATTCCAACAATTCTAGGTTTTTTATAATTTTAATTATTTTTATACCTAAAACAATAATAAAGGTAGTAGCTACTGTATCTGTTGCAATATCTGTTTGATAAATGCAAACAAGTCTATGTGTTTCACACACAAAAATACATATAAACACAAAACTAGTTTTCAAGAAGCTAAGTCGAATATTAAATTAGACACATTCTTCAAAGAGGCTTGCAGAACACAAAACCAATGCAACAATTAACCTTCAAACCAATCTTGTAGAATCAGACTCTGAATAAAGACTAACGTACATGATGCAGTTTTATAAAAACAATTACCGGTTTAAAGGATGCAGTGATGGTGTTTGTTTTGTCATGTATATATTTGTAGGTTTTTTTATGATATGTACTGGTCCAAGAATTACTTATACAGCCATTTTGCTGCAGTGTAATTTTCTTGTATTGGTTGTATTTAACAGTTTTCAGTCTTGTAAGGTAATTAATTGTTTTATATTAAAACCAGTTATGTTTATATTTTTGAATTAGTACGCAAACATTTTCAACGATAGCATTTTAGACGCATCTGGGTTTTTTACCCATGTGTCTGGGTTTTTTTGTAGGTTATCTAGGTTTTTCATGAATATCAGAGTGGCAGCCCTGGTTACAAGTCGTTTTGTTTATTCTCCTACTTCAAAGTACGCTCAGTGCGCAGTGCGTGCACCGTCTCGTTCAATAATAAAACTAATGAAAATTTAATATTAAAAAGTACATTAATACAAGATATAATATTTATATTTGTGCACCTAACAGCTATGAAAATGCAAATAAATTCTCAGTTGACACTAATAACAGATGTAATCAACATATGGACTTTCTTTTTTCGAAAACAATTAGTAACTAGTGTTTTTATACATTAAAAATGCACGATTTTATCAAAAATAAAAAATAAAAAACAGATAGGTACATTAGTGAGCATACTATATCAATGTTTACGTTTCAAATGTTTCTTCAGATTAGTCGATGATTTATAACTCAGTTTTTGTTTACACAAATTACAATTAGCAAACTCATTATTTTCCGTGAAAAAATTCCACACAAATGAAGTCTTTTTCGTGCACTTATCAATTCCTTATTTCACTATAATGATACTAACTACAAAGCATGACAGCCCGCAACATGGTGATACACGGCCAGGACGAACTGCAGTGAATGTTGAACTGGTTGATACTGGTTGTATCAGGCGGTCATGAGAGTATCAGAGGTAGAGAATTACCGGGCGTGATAAATAATGTATCAGATTCTCCTTCCGGTCGCACGGTCTGCGTACGCGGAGCTTTGTTGCCTCCTGGGACCGTCTGATACAGAAGTATCAGAGACTTGTACCTAGGTACATTACTGTATCAGTATCTGGTAGGGACTGATACCGAAAATTGCTGTCCCAACCCACCTCTAGTTTTTATAGTAAGTATAGACAGTTAAAAAAATTGTATCTTAAAAACTAAATATCGTATCGTAATTTTTTTTTATATATTCAATAAATATTCATGAAATGATAGCCAAAATATTAATAAGAACTAGGGTAATTTTAATGATGAACGATGTCGATGTTTTTGGACTTTTTCATCGATGCATCGGCGATGTATCGCTCTTCAAAACATTGATGCTAACATCGATGTTTCATGAACGATACATCGATGTTTTGAAAACATCGATGTATCGTTTGCATCCCTAGTTCTATCTAGAAGATTTAATTAGTATAGAGTAAATAAAGTACCAGTACAGTAAGGATACTCAATGCTATTGCAGTTCTACGGCTTTGTATTGAGATATGCACTAGTTGCTATACAAAAACGCAAATTTGACAAACATAAAAACGAAGTTGCATTGGCTTAAAACCGAGATAAAGTATCTGCTGGAGTAAGACTTACGTTTCAAATTATAAGTACATTTTAATTTAAATACAACATTGATCCTAGAAAGTACAATTTGCAGTTAATATGCTTAAAACACTAATTTGAATAGTAGGGAAATTTGCAGCTTCAACTATTGATTTTATTTTTTTTTCTTATAAAAAAAAAGGCAAATCATTTAACTAAATATCGGTAAACGTAACATATGATTTAGGAGAGCAATATTTTTAAAACAATAAGTAAATTTCTTACCTTCGGGACAGTGTTTGCCTTAACCTCATTTCGGTTAAAAATGTTTTTGTTTACGAAGCATAACATTTGTCAAAATGCATAACATGTAACATATATTCGAATGATAATAAATTGCTGCCCTTTTTTTATGTCCATCTTACTTGTGTGGGAAAAAATTTTTGAAGACTCTCAGAAAACACCCCGTTGTAATGAACTAGTGAATGAACTTGAGGCTGGTCCAGATGGAAGAGCTGTTCCTGATCATGATTACAGCACGCCACATCCTGCTGCACAAATGGAAGCTCATGATTTAGAAGGCCAAAGTATTCCTACAACTGTTGATATTTCTTCAGGCATGGATCTTGACCTGTCATTTACAACAGTTTCTATGGAAAACCTCTTGTCCCCTTCAGTAAGTTTATCCGATTTGACAATTTCTCCTGGTCTCATGTCCCTCCCGATTGATTCACATATTCCTTCAACATCAGCTATGCCTATTTCACTTTCCAGTGATGTAGAAAGACAATCCACATCTGATACTCCTCGATCCAGTGATAGTAAATTAAAAAGCTCAAGTGAACCTACTGCTATTCAAATAACCCCTCCAAAAACACTAGCAACAG
This sequence comes from Bacillus rossius redtenbacheri, assembly GCF_032445375.1. NCBI lineage: Eukaryota > Metazoa > Arthropoda > Insecta > Phasmatodea > Bacillidae > Bacillus > Bacillus rossius. The sequence continues at coordinate 262,860,465 of NC_086330.1, read as the reverse complement.
TTTTTAAAGATGTGATTAGATGGCCAAATAGTAAAGACTAAAGGTAAGAAGAAAAAAGAAATAATACCCTCAGTAGTAACAAGTGATAAGTGGTTGGAATTTCACACACTAAAGGAAGAGGAGAGACAAAAAAATGAAAGAAAACTGAAGCGTGAATTAAATAGGAAACAGAAAGAAGCGAGCAAGATACTGAAAGTAGCTAATAGGAAAACTAAAATGAAATCACAGAAGCCTAGTACTTCCAAATCCAGTTCAAGCAGCTCAGATGAATAATGGGTTGAAAGTGGGGACAGTCTAGATGATGTTGAGTTAGGTGAATGTGATTTAGATGATCCTTTGGACATAGAGTTGAGTGGTGTGAAAAATCTTAAAGTAGGAGATTTTGTTTTGGCAAAATTTAGTTTTACAGGAAAAAAATCTCTCTGTGTGACAGAGTACAAGTACGTTGGAGTGATTTCAAAAATAATTTCTGATTGTGAATATGATATTCAGTGTTTAAGATGTATAAACTCAAAAAAAACTGAATTTGTGATCATAGAGAACGACATTTCACAAATCAATATTTTGAACATTATTGGTAAATTACCTGATCCAATCCTCAAAGAAGAGGGTCGGATGTTGGTAAATGTGTTTCCTGGTGCTGTAAAAACTGTTGAAAAACACTAGGATATTGTCATTTCAAACTAGGCTAGCCTTATTGTCATGTTTTAAATTAGCATATTTAACTTAATTAACTTTTTTATAAGTGTGTTTTTTGGTTATTTAAGCCTTTATTACTTAGAGCCTATTTCAGTTAAGTAGTAGAACCCCTAACATTTCCTTTGAGTCTAATTTTATATTTATTTTTTATTTTTTGTTTTTTTTTATTAATTAAAACTGAATATACACCTTAAGTTTAAGATTAATTATGCTGGCCATAAGTGGAGAAAGTGATGGCCATAACTGAATACAGAGTGGCCAAAAGTGGTGAAACATGTCTAGAAAATGTAATTTTTTTTTTATATTTTATGAATTATTTACAGCATAAATTTTACCATATGGGAAGATGAACGAAACTTCAAGTTGTAAATTAAAAATCTTCCATAGTTTATATCAATATTTTTTGTAATAAAAAATATGTTTGAAGTACAAAAATGTCTTAATGTGGCCATAACCGGTGCCTCCACCCTATAAATGGTGAAGAGCAAGATAGGCGATGGTTAGTTTATTCCAAGTCAAAAGATGCTGTTTACTGTTTTGCATGTGGTTTATTCTCTCTAAGACCTAATCCCAACAGTGCCCTTGGATCTAATGAAGGTATGAGTGACTGGAAGCATCTATCCGAGGTGCTCAAGTCTCACGAAAAGAGCAAGTGTCACAAAGAATGCATGGTAAAATGGCTTAGTTTAAAAAACGGCCTTTCTTGTGAAAAAAACTATTGATTCACAAACCCAGGCCCAGATTCGAGCTGAACAACCACGCCGGAGAGACATTTTAGAAAGGCTATTAGTAGGGGCAGGAAATTTTCGCGAAAAAATCTGAACGCCTACTAGACTGCAACAAGGTATACCCACACCAGCGGTTTCTTCCTTGCGATTGGCGGCCGTCTGCGAGAGAAGTCGTTGCCTTGTTTGCACGAGCCACTAAGGACGAGTTTGCTCCCGCACTGAATTAGGGTGATTGGTTGTTGTAACAATCGACATGCACCTCAAAATAACTCACCCAATCACGAAACACAGACGATGCTACAGTGTTTTAACTTCCATCTACTCTCGGGATCTTTTCACAAAATTTTCATGGCCCTAGCTATTAGCCATCGTACAGTTTTTGGCTAATCATAAGTTGGCTTTCAGAGGGCATGAAGAGAGGTTGTCCAATTCAAATAACAGTGGAAATTTTTTGGATTTGGTTAGTTTGATTGCACAATTTAAACCAACATTGCGAGAGCACTTGCACCAAACTATAAATAAGACAGTTGCCAGAAACCACTACCTGAGTAAAACTATTCAGAATGAATTTATCGACATAATGGCCAATCATGTTAGAGCTAAAATAATAGATAAAGTATTAAAAAATAAGTACTTTGCAATCATTTTAAACTGCACTCGAGATATAGCTCGGATTGAACAATTGTCAATAATTCTAAGAATAACAAACCAAGACAATGCAGAAATTGAGGAAAATTTAGTTGAATTTTAGCTGTAGAAAAACTACTGGTGAAAAGCTGGCCGATTACATAATAAACAAATTGGAGGTGTTAGGCTTGTCCATTGTAAACTGTAGGCGTCAAGGCTATGACAATGGTTCTTACATGCGTGGGGAAAAGAGCGGTGTACAAAGAAGGCTACTCAACATTAATCCTCTTGCATTCTTTGTACCGTGTGGAAGCCACAGATGGAACTTAGTATTGGGAGACGCTGCTTCATCTTGTGCTCAAGCGCAGACATTTTTTGGTCTTTTGCGAAGACTGTACTCCGTTTTCTCTTGCTCAAGTGAACGATGGGGTATTCTGAAGTCGTATGTCAACATTTCTCTCAAACCTCTTTCCGAAACCAGATGGGAGTCCAGAATTGAATCGGTAAGAGCTGTGAGGTATCAGCTAAGCAATGTTTGTGATGCTTTGTCAAGTCTTCGTAAGAGTAACACATACTGTGGTTTAATAAGTGAGTGTCAATCGTTAGAAAACGAAATTTTTACATACGAGTTTGTTGCATCTCTTGTGGTGTGGTACGATATTCTTGTCAAAATAAACACCATCAGTAAGGTATGGCAAAACGTAAATGTGCATTTAGGTGTGGCAGTTAAGCACTTAGGAACATTTGTTCAAGTGGTTAGATAAATATCGTCTGAGTGGCTTCAATACGGCATTGGTAACAGCAAGAGAAGTAGCAAAAGAAGTTGGCATCAATAGCGTGTTTAAGAACAGCAGAAGACGGCGTAAAAAGAAAATGTTCTTCTATGAAAGAGAAGATGAAGCTCCCGAGCTTCCACCTGAAGATAATTTCAAAATAAACTATTTTCTGGTTGTAGTAGATTCAATACGAATGAGCTGTGAGCCAAGATTTGCAGCTTTGAAGACCTATAAAAGCAAGTTTGGCTTTATGTATCAAATCAAAGGCCTACAGAACATGAGTGATGAAGATCTGATGAATAATTGTCAAGAGCTACAAATTTCATTGAGCGCCAGAGATAAAAGTGATATTGACTCTGTGGAACTCTATGAGGAATTAAAAATGTTGGCCCTTATCTACAATGGAGAACAAGACGATGCATTTTCAGTTTTTAAGTACATTGTACAAAATAGCTTGATAGAAGTATACCTACCCAAACATTTTTGTAGCATTGAGAATAATAGATATAATTCCTGTGAGATTAGCATCTGCAGAAAGGAGTTTCTCCAAGTTAAAGCTTATCAAGACTTATATAAGAAACTTCATGACACAAGATCGATTATCATCTTTAACCCTCCTCTCCATAGAAAACGAGTTGGCAAAGTCTATATTACAATGATCTCATAGAAGACTTCAGCCGGAAAAAAATGTCGCAGGGTTACATTTTAATGAAATGCAGTAAAAGCAAAAAGTAACAAGAGCTTGTATTGTGAGATGAGTTGGTGTTGTAATATTTTGCCTTGGAATGCTGTAGTTTTTTTTTTTTCATAAGTGAAGGAAAAAAATTCACCCATGTGATTTTTGTACCAAATACTAAACAGCTCAATATATAAATTGACCCTTATTTACAAGTGGCATATATTTGAGTATATGTACAAAAACAATTCAAATTTATTTTCGTATTTTTTTTATTTTTATTTTTCGTATAATTTTATTTTATGTGAAAAAATATTGTATGTATGTAAATGAAAAAAAAAGAAAATATTATTTTTTGTTTATGCTTTTTATTTTTTTTATTTTTTTATGATTTCACTTTTAAAAATATTGACAGCTTTTATAGACTTATAAAATGACCAGATTTCACCAGAATTAAATTGTATGCATTAATAAAACTAACCCAATTACAATTTCTACGAAAGAAAATTTCTTTACCATCGTCGAAATTTAGGTTCAATGTAGGCTCAAAAGTTTAATTTTCTAATTTTCCGGGAGAGTGACCACAAATCCCCCTTTCCCCAGTGGTATTCCATACTCCAGTCTGATAAGACCCCCCCCCCCCCCCTCCCGCCAGATACAAGGGCCCAGCTGAAATATTGTCCAGGGCCCCGCAGAGTCTAGGTCCGCCACTGAATCCAGGTTTCGTCAATGTACACAACTGTTTTCTTTTCTTTTCACCAGCCTGCTCATTTGCTTTCATTCGACGTAAATATTTGCCCCTACAAGCAACAAGGTCATTGCATTCCATTAATATTTTCCTTTTATTCTTGCATTTTTTGAACCGGAAACCCAATTTATGCAGGATTTTTCTTAAAGTTTCTTTTTTTTCAGGGAAATTTATTTCTTCTTGTAACACTGTAAGAAGCTTATTAAGTAATGGAACCTCTTCTTTCGCCGTATAAAACTGTTGTACGGTGCACCGTATTACCCCAAGGTCAAACTCATCAACCGATATCTTGTTACTACTTACTTTTTTTTCTTTCCTGGTGTGCGCAAAATTCCCCCACTGATAGTGGCTTCTTTACTTTCTTTTCTAATTATGCACATTGTTCCTTTCGATTTCCCTGTCGCTGCGGCCGCACGCTTTGTTGCATTACATAATGGATGGCTAAGTTTGCCTGATGCCTTCTCCTGATCACAAAATGCAATCACATTGCTAATCACTTCCCTGTACTGGCTATGTATTGTTTTGTGTTTTGTTGTACTTCCCGATGCCATTTGTCAATACACGTTATATTACAGTCACGCACGCTTCAAAACCTTGCTCCGCTTTCAAAGGATCCGTGAAATACTTGAACACCGATACGCCCGTGTCCGCGCACTGTGTCGGGACATGGTAACGGCTATACTTGCCATCCCACCCGCGACATGCGTTCCGACCCTTGAGGCGGACTAGGAGAAGGGAGGGGACAGTGTTGCGGAGGGAGGGGTCCGTCTGACCTTGGGTAGTTCACATTTTTCCCGGGACCACAGTTGGTTTGGGCGTGTAGTACCTACCCAGCTTGTTGCGTTAAAATAATTAATTCATATAATATTGATACTTAAAATGAGTTTTAGTCTATTTTGAATTATACCAATTTTTGGATTTTTATAATGCCATAAAATAAGACTTTTAATAGTGTTATTACAATTTTACAGGATAACTTATTACATTAGTAGAGTTGGTCACTATGAATAACAAGGCACTTAGTTGGTTATTTACTAAGTTAAACAGAGCCAAATTGTGTAATATTAAAAGACATAAAATTATTTGACTACAAAAATGGTTGAACCATGCTGGAATATAAGTTACTTTTCTTAAGTAGATAGATATGAATACAGTTATATGATGTTCTTGATAATAAAAAAAAACAAAGTAGTGTTTTTTTCCAAAATTCTCAATCAAAATTTCTCTCTTAAAATTAAATTTTATAAAGTGCATTTCTAGACTTATTCATTATAAATTAGAGTCCAAACCGTTTGTGTTATCTGCATGTATCTGGCACCAGAGCACACCGAAACAAGGACAGTGCTAACGGAAGATAATGTGCATTTTGAAGTGAGTGAAAATTTTCATTTAGTTTAAATGCACACTGTAATACAGGATGAGGTATTCTATAGGGGTTGCCAACTACTAGAAGGCACCATCTTTAATAACATTGTTGTTAAGCAGGGGTGCAGGTCATATATTCACATTGTTACAATCATCTGCATTAATGATCCCAACAGTGGCTGCCAGAGCATTACACAATCTAAAAATAATTCCAAGAAGCTATCAGGGAAACTAGTGTTGCCACTGTCGGTCATATTTAGTTCAAGCATCATCTGCTAGGAGCGGAGAACTTCTTGCCAAAGTAGTAATCCGGTGCAACAATCGCAAGGAGTGCTGGCTCATTGATATCAGCATCCGATACAATAGACACCATAGATAATTCCCAAAGTTGAAGTCAAATTGCACATAGTGCACATAATAAATCATCCCATTTCATTTACTAGATGTGTACACAGTACACATTGTGTACTACACAACATTAACTAATCCATTTTTTCACTTCCACAGTTACATGTATCACTATCTGCATTTCAGGGTTCATGTTTTAAGTGTATGACCATGTAGCAACAGCACTGGTATCAATGTATTACATGTATTGATATTGTGCACGGCTGGCTTTGTAGCAAGCCAGCACGCTGCACTGGAATAGTAGCAACGAGTGGTCAATAACAATCAGGGGCATACGCAAGAGAGCGAAATGGGGGTGAGAGGTGGTTTTATATATATTTTCATTCCCAAAATAAAAATTAAAAAAAAATTGTCTTTCCTACGAACAAATGGAAAAAGTTTTAAAGAGAACAGTGGAAAAAGGACTTATATTTAACCCCCCCCCCCCCCCCAAATATGTATACACTCCTGTTTATAATGCCCACAATTCCCGGAGGGAGAGTTAACAGGCCTACCACCATGGACGTAGATCCCGGGGGTCCTGGCCCCTTCTGGAATCAGAAAGCCCCACTCTGAGAGGGCCCGCTTGCGCTTGCAAAATCTAAAATGGGAATGATAAACATTATCCCGCCCTCATTGGGAATCCTACAGATTTTGCCCAAGTATACCACCCTGGCTCGTGTAACCACAGGCAAACAGGTACCGCTTTTAGCATTGAGTGTTTGTTTGGCCATACAATTGTGGTGCGATGCGCTCGCAGGCTGGTTTGAATCACCCATCACAAAGAGGAGAATGAAAACTGGGAGATCCGAGGCAGACTGGGCGAGACAATTCTGCAGTGGCCTGCCACTGTCTTCTGCAGCATGCAGGTGAAGGGACCAAGAAGGGGAAAAAAAGGGGAAGGGGTTGATGGAAGGATATATTCTCCCCTACATCCCAAAACCTATCAACATCTACCATTTACACCGACAAAAGAAAAGAATTCAAAAGCAAACAGCAAGCAGTGTGATTCTATTCCCCCTCCCTCCCCCAACCAAAATGAAATTCTGCATAAATCCTGGAAGAGACAACACATCCCCTGGTCTTAACTCTGGGGCATTTTGCTCTGAGACAACAGCCATAATGTAATTCAAAATACACATGTTCATGGTCACTATTTCAGTAAACATTATTGAATATTCTACATCCACACAGATACACTTGAACACATTGCACAAATAACATAACATTTCTGATAGCTAAAAGCTGACGTCGTTCCAAGTGCTCCCTTCGCTCGCACAGGTCGTTATGTTCCCTCGTCGCCTCACCAGGGTGGGGGGAGTAGTTCGCGGCTTGAAGAGTCCTGCTGCGCTTGGGACGTTTTTGCGGGAAGCGGGCTCCGGGTGACGCGCAGCGATGCGGAATGCAGGCAGTCGAGCTTCAGACCTGGACCAGGCAAGTTGTGTGTCGCGCCTCGCAAGTGAACAGTTCCGCCGGGAACTGAGCAGCTCCGCCCTCACCGGGCCACCACCTCTACCGATCCAGCTCCCTGCCAGCCACGTGGCGACGTCACGACCCCGAGGATCTCCGCTCTACCTGTGAACTGGCCCACAGGGTCTAAACTTAGGCTAGTTGGCGCCCTCAGCGACGGCAACATCGTAGCAGGGACCGGTAGGGCGACAAAGCTTTGAACAAAAATATATTTTTTTTTACAAAATTGAAACAAATTGTGAAAAAAGTAAGTACATTTCTTTATTTCAACAGCGTAACAATACTGAAGGGTACAAAAACTGAGAAAAATAATCATGAGTTAACACTGAACATGAGTTAACACTTTACATATTGTTTTCTGCTGGCTACGGTAATATGGACTACCATAAATAAACAGGTAATAACCACAAGTTGTATATAAAAAAAAAGTTGTGTGTACAAAATTGCAGTCCTCTACAATTCATTTTTAAAATGTAACATAAATGATAGAAATACATAGTTGTTTTATACCAGAAGTGATACCAACAATTTGCAGGGGTGCTCCTATACAGAACATATATTCTTGACAACAGGGCATGACAGAACAAAAGCTGTAACAAAACTTGATTTGACAACAATGCAAAGATACCAAGGTTATACAAAGTCATTTGTTCTAAATCAGTCATCTCATTGACGTTGCCCATACTTCTTATGATTTCTAAGCTTTGGAACCGAACAGCCACATTAGTCAAAATATTGTGACAACCTATATTCATTCATGAACAGATCTATCACATGTCATGGTAATTAATGTCATCCATACTTCTGTAAAGATAGAAAATAATGAGACTAAAATAAAAACTAACCATCTAAATCAAAGAGCAAATATTTTTTTTTTAAAAATTCAGTAATAATTTTTAGGTTGTTTTTATAAAGCACCGAAAATTCTAATTTTTTTCGTTGAATCAGTTTTTTTTTCACAATACCTATATTTCATGATTATGAGATAGTTCATCTGTTATTTTAACACATAATGGTTTCGGTTAATACAGTATCTTAAAAGACAATTAAAAAAGAAAGGTTGTTTTAATGGCATGTTTTGTTAATTGAATTCAACAGTATGTGCATGATCAAGTGCACTGTGCTAGGGGTGACAACCATCGTAGTGGCTATGTGTAGCAGTGGGAGTAAGTGTGCATAAGTAGCGAGGTACCCAAATCTGCTTTCTCACACCTTTAAAAGCTTTCACTTTAATGGTTTCTCATTAGTTGAGAGTTTGGGTTATCTTGAGATACAGTGGAAAACACAAATCAAGATGGCAAAGCTGGGACTCAAAACACTATCCTTTTGTTTGAAAGAGATGTAAATCACTCAAAATTAAAAACAAAACAAAAATGTATCTTTACTATAAACTCCAATAAAATCATTTTATAAAATATTAACTTTATAAATTAATTTATTTTAGTAATTAAAGCTTTTAGTTTCACACAACAAACATTTTAAGTTTATTTTTTGTGAGTTTGAGATACACTTAAACCCAAGCAATGTATATATATATATATATATATATATATATTTTTTTAAATGGTAGATGTTCATTTTTTGTGAATTCATTCTCTTAAATAGATTAGTAATCCCACCCTACTACGTGGGCAAACATAACTTTTGAAAATGCATTCTTACCTATTTGACAGCTTAATCTTGAATGAGGAGAGTTTGTACATGCCATGTTAAGTATCGCGTGCCGTTCTGAATATAACAGTACCTTTATTTACGCCATTATGCACTTCCAATTACCATGTTATCTCAGAGCAACTTAGCCCATTCAGTCAAAAATGATCAATTACTAAGATATACCCAATTTTAATTTTTTTATGTAACTAAACTATCTTTTGGAATTTTTTGAGTGATGATAATCTCATGGTAAAATTATATTATTAATATTTAATCATTTCATAGCCATAGAGCATGATGTCCACTAGATTGTAGGTTCACTTTAACCCGTACATTCGTGGTTTAATATAAATTGTTCATTCAGTGGACGAATAGACTTGAAGAAATAAAATTCCACACCCAATACGCATCTGTTTGCATTAAGAGGAACTTCACCCTATATTACCAACTACTTTTGAGGAACTGGAAAAGCATACTTTATATTATTTTGTCATTGCAAAATTTCTGTGAACTGCATTTTAAAAAATCAAGGTTCATCAATATTTTTAATGCTGCAAGGGTGAAAACAAGTTCTGTGAAAGTGAAATATGAATATTTATTTAAGCCTTCACTAAAAGAAAAAATGAATAACCAAAAAATATTAGAAAAGCCAATTAAATACTGCTAAAATGCTAAAATTCACAAAAAAACAAGAGTATGTAACTGGTTAATACTGCTATGAATAAAATTTTATAATAGCATCCAATTTTTAATAATACTGAAAATAGTCATTAAAGAGACAAGTCTCCTATTTCAGGTTTTGATTTTATATATGTTAATCATAGATAAAATTGTAGACTTTTTAAATGGTTTATCTTATACGAAATAAAAATATATACATTGCCTACTGTTTGCATAATTAGCTGCCAAAGATATATTTTTTGTTGTTTTCAGGGAGTACAAATAAGAATTATTAAATGGATTAAAAAAACTAACTGTTTAGTTTAACGGCAATGGTACTGGCTACTTCATAAGGTTTGCAAGTCTATCACAAAAACTTATTTTTATTTCTCTTAGCTGTCAAAATCCTTTCGAATTTGAGAAGTTTAATAGGCCAGGTAAATTTTCATTAAATTATATGAAAGAAATCCCAACTATTTCTTGATATTGTAAAGTGTTTGCACTCCCGGGCTAAGGGTTTTTTGATGTGTTATATTTTTACCTGGAAGGTATTTTTATTTGTGTTGAGAATTTAGATTGAGAAGGTTGGTATGGCCAGATGTGTTTTTTTTTTATTTGTTTTGTTTTGGAAAACAAAGGAGGGATATAACAATGGTGGAGGAGAGTGATGATGAAGCTTAATATGTTTGTGTTCCGTGGTGAATAAGAATAAAAAAAAGAACTCCACCAACCCAAGGCTCGACTTGAAGATCCCGAAGCATTACAATATAGCCAGTTTTAGCCCTGTTTTTCAGTTGATTCTTCTCATTTATAGGCCCCAAATACATTAAAAAACTTTTTGAAACTAATTATGCAAAAAAAAAAAAGCTGTAAATATTCTTTTCATGGAAGTTAACCCATTGAAAAAGTCTACATGATTACCAGCATTTCACTTAAAAACAAAATAATTCTTAAAAAGTGATGCACCTGCTTAAATTAAAAAAATAATTAAACTTGGATATGGTCTTTAAGCACAGTAACATTCTTAAACTTGGATATGGTCTTTAAGGACAGTAACATTTCAAGATAATTATAAGATGAAAGGCAACTGGAACTAGGTAACCAGTTAAATAAAAAATGTGAGTGCTGGGGAAAATTAAGTTTTAAATACCTTACTTAAATTCTGTAACATAGAGAGAGAGAGACCACCACAAAAAGTAAGTGTGACAGATACAGAACACCAGCTGGTGAAGGCTGTGTGAGGATATAGATGAAGAAACAGGATAAAGCTCTATGAATTCATTATTTAAAAAAAAAACTCTTCCCCACTCTCAATGCAACAGCAACATTTAAGATGAGTATCATTATTTAGCTTTTCAAACTTGCATTAAATTCTAGCCTTACTGTGCAATATTGCATAACTGTCACACATTTTGTACTAAAATCAAAATTGAAAAGTAGCAGTGTAATTTTTATTAGAGAAAATCAGTTTTGTTGAAGTAAAATAATTCATAAAAACAAAACCTATTCATGGAAAGTACATTAAATTACAAAGTAAAGTATACAAAAGAACGCCAAATAATTTAAATTAATAAGTTATGCAACAAAAACATATTTTTGTTCAACTTTAAATAGAAAAATAAAAACTGTGACCCGAATGTAAGCCGGAACTAATGCATAACTAGGTATCGTCATAGTACACACTATCCATGAAAGAGAGTTGTCATTGAAATTTTTACTCTGCAACTGACAGAGTGTGCACATTGCATACAATCTGCGAGCTATTTATATTGTTATTGCTATTTTTGAATGATATATACAGTGGTGAAGAAGACGAACAAATCGAGGAAATAATGTTTGAAAACATCTTTAAAGAAAATTTACACATCTGACAACTTCGTATTTCTGTTAATTAAATAAGTAAGCTTTAAATCCGAATAAATAATAGATTTAAACTTTAAAATACATCATTTTATACGGGAAAAGAAGTTTATGGGCATCTTGCATTGAAAAAAAAAAATAACAAAAATCTCATTGATAAAATTGTAGGACAAAAACATTTAAACATATTGTATGAGAAATCATATTGTACGGGTAAATATTTAACGAGTTTTATTGTTATTGTAATTACTGTATTTCCCCATTTTAACTAACAAACTGCATTTAAAAAAACTTGAAAACCCGATTGCTGTTGCACGGTGCTTTATCCTGTAATGTTTACTATCTACACAAAGCACTCTGAATCTAACAGTGAAACCAAAAACATCATACGATTTTTATGCGAGAATTTTTATTTTCTCAAAATTTTGACGCCATAAAGAAAATGGTGCGACGAACATAAGAGTGCAACAATTATGCTATAAAACACGGTATTTTCCAAAAAAAATGGTATTTCTTGTTTAATAAACCATAAATATTAAAATGAGGTTAAAATAATAAGCCACACATAATGTAACAAGCCACACAAAATATAACTTTCATCACATATTGGCATATTGTCAAGGGAACATAGTTAGCCATTTCACCAGTGATACTGGCTACTTATAAATGTATTCTAGAGAAAGAAAAGCTTCTAGCGTAAAACATGTCACATGATAACCAAGGAACAACTTACACCTATCCAATTACTGAAATACTTATAATACTCAACCGATTCACAATCAAGACATTGTTGACTGACGTCAAAACACACTTTGTACAGTGACGTACCATGAAACCACGAGTTTTACTTACAGATTAAAATGGTAACTATTAAAAAAAAAAAATTCACACATTTTAAGTAACGAGAACACAATGGCCATTTGCCACAATAAAGATCATGCATGACTGCAAATGTTTACCTGGCATGGATTATAACTTTCCTCAAGACAAATGCTGAAGTTTTCATGTGGTAAATAAAATGATAGTTTTTCCACTGCAATTCAACATGCACATAATAAAATTAAAAAAAAATCGGTTTTTTGCGTTACATAGTACTAATGCCCCCATGACTTAAGAGTTTTTAATAAATGTTGTATATTGCATATGTTTTTCTATAAAAAAAATGTTTTGCTTAATGCAGAAAAAATTTACAAACCTATGTTTCTACAAACTATAGTCTATTTTTTTATAACTCTACAACAATAATCTATCTTTTTACACATCCATATTCATATGTTTTATATATACTATATTTATAAAAACTTTAAATCTTTTATACAGTATACATACATAATACATAAACACATTAGATGTTTACTTTTAAAAATATTAAATATTTTTTGTTCTTGCATTTTTCTGGACTTGGAGATTGTCTGGACTGCAACTTTGCCGCGGCACGCATTTAGGAAACTCACTCACCCAGTCTCACATGTATAGCACCACTTTACACATCGAAAAATTGTACGAATGTATGCACTTAAAACTAGTTGTACGTTACTTGAAACTCACGAAGGAGAAAATATCAACCAAAATAAAGAACATTAAACTACATATTTTTAAAATTTTCAAAAAAAAAATTTGAAAATTGTTTATTTTGTAATGTTAATTTAAATGTAGCATACAGAAAAAAACAAAATGTGGTTGTAGATTAACAGGAGGTAATCTGTACAAAACCTGTGCAGAATCCAGATGTACATTCCTTATCTTGATGCCCATCGGTAGATTCTTTATTTCCGTCCCTGGTTAAAATAAACTGTGTGTGTTTGCTGGAGAACCAGAGGACAGACACAACACCACCGGTCACTACGTGGCTCCGTGCGAAGCCGGCGTGGTCGACGGACCGCCGCCCCCACCGAAGGGCAGGAAGAACTCCCCGTTGGGGCGCTGGATCTTGCGCATGAGCTTGCCCGACGTGATGAGGCGCCCGAAGCCCTCCTGGTGCGCGAAGGCGTAGCCCGAGCGGATGGAGCGTCTCGTGCGCCGCGCCGACGGCGTGCGCAGAACGTCCTGGGACTGCCGGGACCTGGAGAGGTAAGGCGCTACACGTCACCATCGGGAGTGCCAGGAAGATGATCATCACAGGTAAGGAAAACTTTTTTTCATATTTCACACATATTTTAAATTAAATTTAACAACCCTTGCAAATCTCAGAATACTACTACGGGAAAATTATTAGCATTTAGTTTTAGAGGTGTGCGAAGCTTTGGAAAGTCCAAATAGAATCTAAAAATAATTTTCTTCGACTCCTTCTTTGGAAAAATTAAAAAAACTTTAAAGACTTTTTCTTGGAGCCAAATATGTTAAAAGCTGGATTTCACATCACTGTTTGAGCCATAAATATCTGTGGTGTCTGCTAACTGCGGTTTTTAACAGGAGAGAACCACTCAAGCACGTTTCTCCATAGATAATAAACAGTGGCGACAGGCAACCACCGATGCTCGCCCATCCCCCCCCCCCCCCCCCCGGCCCAACTTCTTCCCTCTAGCTGACAAAAAAAGTATACCGACTGCAAAAAAAAAAAAAATTCTAAATGTTTACTACATACTGTTCAAAATGAGGTGCGACATGTTTGGTAGGTACTCTGTGAACATTTAGACTTTGGCAGCTGGATATTCTTATAAAATTAACAAAATAAATATTCATACACGATTACTGGTGACCATATTGTGGTGTCTAATGTTGCATTTTTTCTGAAGGAAGTCTCATGTTATCGTGAAAAGAGTGTATCTTCATTTTCCCTACACATAAGTTAAATTTTAAAAATAAATGTTAAATGCTGAATGCTGTATTGCATGATAAACAAGGTGTTGCTTAACTCAATGTCGAGCTAGTCCATGCCCGCAATAACTGATAATATTAACCATCTAAATAACCAGTTATCCAATTGGAACCATAACTGGTATTGGAAAATAACCATTTCCCTCATCTCTAGCTGCTATCTACGTTTAATGGTGGCAAGCAACGTTTACGATTCATGCAGTTGATTCTAGCGGCGGGCGCAGAAAGTATGTGTGTGATTTGCATCCAGAAATTTTGGTACTTGAAAAGCAAATATTTTATTTATATGTTTATTTATCATGCTCTGCATTATTTAAAAAAATTCTATGTTAAATTTTGTGTCAGAGTTTAGTATTATAAGTTTATTTGCAACTTGAACAACAAGAGAACACATGGATTTGCTTGTTACCGAGGTTAGACGTTTACACATTACTGCAGAGTACTGATAGACTCGCTAACTTTTTTTTAAGTTTGAACATTCCTAACCTGCACAAAGTTATTAGATACTGAGACTACAAATTTCCATTTTTCTACTCTATTTTTTGTTATGCAATCCTTAATAATCCCATAATCTATAACCATTCAAAATAAAGTAAACATGCCACACATATGGGGGGAAAATTTCTTTGCACAACTTACTCTAATGAGGCAAAACATTTTAATTTGGTAACTAGACTATTCATACTGTAAAAAAAAATGTACTATGCTAATTTGGTTAGTTATTTTCAGAGATAGCACATTCAAGTACGTTTTCAACATAGAAAATTTAGCCACAGTATCTAATAATTGGACGCAGGGTGAATATTTTAAAACTTTTTAAAAATATAAACTTAAACTGAAAAACTAAAGTGTTTTTCAAATTCAGACCACCATTAATTTCACAGATCATACAAAGAGTTCAGTGGCATCCTTTAACTTAAGTCGCATGCTCTGCTTTTTCATTTCATCAACTACAGAATAAGTTTTACTGTTTTGTGACCCAGCAATAGGAAAAGAAAATAATGAAGTAACAACAGTTCTTCCCAACCAGAGAGACTGCTGTTTTTCCCATCTCTCCCTCCCAAACATATTTATCTTCTCAGGGGAATAGAGCACTATTAACAAAGAAAATCCTTTCATTACAACCATTTGTTTAGTCATTTTATTAAGTGTTCGTTAAAATTAAACTGTGGGTGCATAATGTGTGTTTATAAGAGAAAAAAATCTAGTAAGTAAATGTAAATCTTAATTGTTTTATTCATTTAAGCTCTACAATCATTAAGTATGAAAGAGACAGCAAAATTCTTCATACCAAATTTTAAGACTAAATGTTGATTGGGTGTCGAAAACTTAAAAAAAAAAAGAAAAAAATATCCTGAAATATTGTTACAGAATTTGCACAACAGCTTGTTTACAAGATCTTTAAAAACATGCATAGTTATATGCAATACCTATTCATAATGTGTTTACATTTAAAAGTACTTCATAAGTTAATCCTGCTATTACATACCTAAGTAATGCTTGATTTTACAAATTGCTTATTTAATTTACAAGCAGTGGCAATTGGTTAACTTGATAAATGTTTCCTTCACTGTTCTTATATAGTATAGGGTACACATGTGCTGACTGAACTGACACTCAAGCACTCAAAGTTGTATCTATGAATTTTTTTTTAATGTAGCAAAATATTTAAGTGATCTTCCACTTTGACTTCGTCTTCAGCGAAGACTTAGATCTTCGTCTTTAACTTTGATTTGAATTGTCAAACATTGTATTCAATTATCAATAATTGAAAAAAATAAATAACTTCTTCACTAAGTTTAGTTTTGTTTTCTATTAGGTAATACCAAAGTGTCAAGAATAATTTTCGTTTGCTCTTAATGGCCTTGCCTGATGAAGGAAACAAATTTGGTGAGATGAATATGGGGAAAACAATCTTAGGAGAGTAAGAGATTAATTTTAGGCAGAACAGAAAACTCTATGCTTTAACCAAATGTCAAGAAAGGTAATATGGAATGGTTACATGAAACGCACCAGCACAACAGATTTAGTCACTTCAGCAAAGTGGAATATTTCTTGCTTGGATGGAGATAAGCAGGTAATTTTACCATTTGAAAATAATATAAAAAAGAAAGGTACATAAAACCATCAAGAATGTCATTCAAAAACACTGTTCAGAGCACTGTTATGATGCTAAACTAATGGTTTTAAATTAAATAAATATAAAAAGCTAAAAAAATTAACAACATAATTGCAGGGTATCCACCACACAAATCTCCCTAACTTTCCCATTACTTTCCCAGACCAAAATTACAATTTTACTTTATGAATTTTTGAAAATAAAATAATTTATCTATTGAAATTTTCTGAAAGAAATGAAGTTAATCTAGCTACCACCATCCCTATTGCTGTACTAGTTCAAACAGAACCTTGCTTACGCCCTTTTAGTGTATGAATTTGCACTGGAAAAAAAAAAGTGTTTTAAGTGTGGGTGATCGCATATCGGAGCATGACATTTCCCCATCAAATTACTACTACCACTGAGGAATTTCCATGGCTTCCAGGTTTAAAAGTAAATTCATTAACTTTTCCTGACCAATTTCAACTTCCCTGACTTTCCAGAATGTGGATACCCTGGCATGCTATGACGTAAGGATTCACTTGCATCAATTCACTCAATCAATCACTAGTCGAAATGCAGTTGGCGATATACCTGTTGTACGTGATGCTCAGTGATTTACCTATTCTGTTAATGAATATTCAGTAGCACCTAGATTAATCTTCACTTTTGGGACCAGAGGGTGGTTGGAAGGCTAAAATAGTGGGATAAGCAGAGGAGAATAAAACAAGTCATTTACAGAGCTCTAAACAATGTGATAAATTAAAGTTAAGTAAAAACAATTACATTATTTTTAGTAAAGATAAAGGAAAACAGGAAATTGTGCACACAACACGTTTCTTTTTCTCATTGTAGCCATTTACAGTCTTTAAGAATCCCATAAACTTCTTAATCGCAACTTAATAAACTGTATAAAACGACACTGCACTTAAAAATTAAAAGGAATACAGTAATAAGGTTAAAAACTGCACAGATAAAACAGTAAAGTAAAGCTAACAGTCCGGCAGCAAGGAAGTCTGTCAACTGAGCATGCTGCATGCGTGAGGAGCGTGACTCAAGACAGAAAATGAATGGTCGGAAACATGGCTGAATAATCCGAGGAGTTGGTTAAACCAAAGGTCGGGTAATGGAGGTTCTGCTGTATGTATATTATCCGGTATCATTAGTTTGGTTTCATTGCTGTCGGATTACATTAGAAGTTCAGGAGAGCAGCTTGTCTCTGAAAGGGGCAAGGGGCAGATACCCAGGAGGGAGGACGCACCTGAGCTGTGCGAGCCGCTGCTTCAGGCGCACGCGGTCGGAGAGCGTCGGCCGCACGTCCACGAAGTAGAACCTCCACGCGAGGACGGGAATCATCAGCACGATCACCGTGATGACCGTGGTGAACCAAAACGTCGCCTCCTGCATTGCCTGCAACACATGCACGCCGGGTCAGCAGGCTCCAAGCGACACCAACTAGGTAGTAATGCCACACAAGATGACTCGAACATACGATGAGCAGCTTGGAGGTGATCTCCAGGTGGGACTGCCAAACACCATGCCCAGCTCCGGGAGATAACTCGCCGTTTACAATTCACTGAAGGTTTATCAAAGTTGTCTGATTATTAGGGCCTGTAATTTTTCGTAATCGCGAATTTTGCGAAAATTCGCGCGAATTTCGCATGAAAACACGAAAAGTACATTAGCGAAACCCACAACATTTCTATATTACACTGAGAATCTATCCCCGAAAAGTACCATTATTTGCAGATCACTAATACTCACGCAAGGTTAAAGTATCCTTTAAACCAAGTCTTGTGTTTCAGCATAATTACCTTATTTTTACATAAGCCGTGTTCGTGTATGGTTTTGATGGTCAAAATTGATCTCGAGTATAGTTGGAACTGAGTTTCTTCTCATTTGTGCACCGGGGTTTGTTCAAGTGGCAACCCCGTGTTCCTCCACTCCATTATGCCAATACCGTATTTATTGAATGCAAACAAACTCAAACTTTTGCACTCTACGAAAAATAAAAATAATATGATGCCGAATTCTAAACTACCGTGCACACTTGGCCGGACATGAGAACGCGTTTATTGTATTTTGCGAAAAGTGTATAAAATATTATATCAAAGCTGCGTCATATACGGTAAAATGTAAACAAAACAAACCTGGTTTGTCCAGGTTAGCCAACATAGCTTCTATACTAACTTCTCACGTAAGCGAATGCTTCCTTAATGAAGATCATACATTACCCAGACTGTGAGAAGTTTTGTTTTGTGTAAAGATAAACACATATGTTAGCGTCTAACGAATTTATCTTACCGTAGTTGTTTATTTTGTGTAACTTCGTAAATAGCAAGAGAATAAGCAAATAATGATTTTGCAAGTACGAAATTAGTCTGCGCAGCGAGACTGGGAGTGTGCGGGCATGCGTGACTATCATGAAGCCAGCATCTGTTGTTGACGTCACGAGCCGTGACAGTGTTCCCAACGTAGTGGCATTCCACTGCTGATGTTTATTCGCGCGCCAAGTTTAGTTGATTGTTTTCGTAACAGCCTGTATGTAGTATGTTGCAACATATTTCTGTCTAGAGTTTAAAAATGCCGAATAATACTTTGAGTACTCGAGACAGAGCATATCAGTATCAGAAACATGGGT
Organism: Bacillus rossius redtenbacheri; assembly: GCF_032445375.1. Classification (NCBI taxonomy): domain Eukaryota; kingdom Metazoa; phylum Arthropoda; class Insecta; order Phasmatodea; family Bacillidae; genus Bacillus; species Bacillus rossius. The sequence goes on along the minus strand of NC_086330.1, from coordinate 262,841,260 downwards.
TTTATTGTACTGACAATAGCACAGTGATGTGCAAATTTTGCAACTGTAAAGTTTCAGGGGAAAGAAAATAATCCATACACTGAACTGAAGTTTACTGTCAAAAAACATGTGCGAGAGGAAGATAGTGCTGTAAATATTGTGTCAGTTTTAATGGGACTGTCTTTAAACCATTCAGAATTTGCAAAGGGTACACTTAAGTCCATCTGGCTTCCGTGTGCAAATGTAGACAGCGAAAGGTATTTTTCAAAGTATAACACTGTTCTTTCTGATCATCGCCACAGCCTCTCTCAGGAAAACTTACAATTACTAAGTGAAATGTGTTTTGAAGTATAAAAGATTATAAATTACTCTGCTTTAACACTGTGTTTTCTATAGTTTGTGTAATGACGGACACAACTGGTATGTTGTTGAGACTATAAAATCGATTTTAATGCAGTTGATGTTTCATATCTAGTTACAGTAAATTCCCTTTATAAAGTACTTTAGGGGACCAAAAATATGATACTACTTTATAGAGGAGTACTTTATAGAGGAGTTACCCTAAACCAAAAAAATGTCACTTCCCGCACATGTTTACAATTTTTTTTTTTCATTTTCTAATTAAAACGTATGTATGTGGTCTTACACGCCTTGTTTTTATCAATGTGATTTACTTACTTAAAAAAGTAAAGTAATGCAAAATATTAGTAAAACATAGTTAATATAATTTAAATACATAGGTAACCTTAAATATACATACATAGTAGACTTACCTCTTTTTGCAGTGGAAGTAATAGCCATTCATACAGTGCATCAGAGATGTTTTTAAATGTTCATTTCATAGGCCCTACAATACAGTATTATTTCCATATTTCCATATCTTCCATATTTCCATATTTTCTCCCCTTTGAAAACATTAATTACAAAAATTTGGGCATTGGCATAATTTACCGGTAAATAAAACTAACAAAATAATTTTAGAATCTAGAGTTTTGTTGCAATACTAATACCGACACGTTTTTTAGTACCGGTACTCATAGTGTGACCTACAAATCTTTAGTTGCGGCGGAAAGTTTCACTTGCCATTTTATCTAGTATAAATTTAACAAAACTAACAATCTATGTAATAGAAAGCGCGAGTTCTTTCAATGTGTAAGTGGAATTGAATTACAATTTCAGGGTATATTCCGTTTATACGTTATTACCATATAGGTTACGTTACGTCGCGAACAAAATACTGTTTAGATTAGCTACAAGATGCAGCGTAGCCAACCTCGAGACGCTCGGTCACAGGCTGCAGTGTAGCCAGTAGGTACGAGTAATAAAACACGTCATCGCTGCCGTAACCATTTGCTTATTCAACAACGATAATATGCATAATATAGTACATTCAACAATATTTAAAATTTGGCCCCGTGTCTTCGTTTGATGTTGATAAATTTGATTTGGCAGTCAGTTAACACGTAAATACGTAAGTTGAGTAATGTTCACGCTAAAATGAAATTTAGCCGCGCGCTGTTTCCTGCACTGACGCTATTGTTTTTTTTTAGCCATGTTCATCAATAAACACGCTTGTAAAGCAACGTAAGCAACGTAATATGGCGTATAGCGAAGTAAAACGAGTGAATGCAATTATTCTACGTAGAAATACTACATAGAGAAATATTAGATAAATTTTTTTGTTCACACGAATAAAAATTGTACGTATTACCGAGTAATAATGATTCGCGCCAAGGAAAATTGTACGTTATATGATAATAATCCCTATGAATTATCATTGCCTTTCAAGGGACCGACGTGTTAATACTTTATACAGAATAGTACGTAAAGGAGGGGTACGTACTAAAGAGAATTTACTGTACTTGGTAACTTTAATAGCGTCAGCGTTACAGTACGTAACATTCAATAATCATAGCAAAATTTTTTAAGTAGTGAAATATCATTACAATGTACCTCAAAAATATATAGTATTGGTATTTTATGAAAAACTTAAATGTGCTAAACTATTTCCAAATGTATAACATCTTGTAAAGATCTGAAAATACATAATTTAAAGAAAGGTAATTTGTAATGAAGCTTCACTATCATTTATAAACAAATACACGTGCCAGTGTCAACATCATCTATACTTGACAGTCCTCATGGCAAATGGTAAGACATGTGCAGGCGACCAGAGTCAGTCTAAATCACATCTCAAGTCCAGGGCCTCACCATGCTGAGGGAACCGACGTAGCGGCCGCCGATGATGTAGTTGTAGAAGTACTGCAGCACGAAGTACCAGAGAAGTGAGCCCCAGACCGTGATGTGGTTGAACACGGTCCAGTAGGACGTGTCGAGCGCGATCTGCGCGGTCACGACGATCACGAGGATGGTGGCCACCACGCTTCCCAGCAGCATGTGGTCCGACAGCACATAGCCCTTGGGCGACACCCCGTCCTTGTACGTGCCTGCAACACACCGCATCGCCAACATTTCAATATTCATTTTAGAATCTCATAGAGAGACCAAAAACATTATGCGACGTTTACGCGAGAGGTGTTTTAATCAAAATTTTGACGCCCTAAAATATTGGTGCGATGATTATGCGTTTGCGACCATTATGCGATGAAACAGTGTATTTAAGGGTCTTCCATCAATTAGTTCCTCCAGATTTTTACATTTCAAAAAACAAATTACTATATACCACATTTTTAGAATCAATTTACGTCTGCAGTCGTTACCATGAGTTAAAACTAAGGAAATTAAAAACACATTGATAAGAAGGTAAAAGATAATTGCAGTATTATCTGTCATATCTGATGACAAATGGCATTAAGTGAAACAGTTTATATGCACTGTGTGTAGTTTTTCAACTAAGCTGTAAACAGTGCTCAAAACTTGCATAAGAAGAGATGCAGTTTGTATGCATGGCCTGCAGTTTTCTAACTAAGCTGTTTTCAACTTGCTAGACTAACAGATAATTCCCAGATGGCTTTCATAGATTCAGGGGTTTCTCACAAATTTCCCGGCACCAAAAAAATTCATTCCTAATTCAAGGTTTCCCCATTTTCACGGTCAGGTGGCCACTCAGTCTAGGCTTCATTCACCTCAACCCACTCACCATAGGGGATGAGGAAGAGCACGCAGGATGTGAAGAAGCCATGCAGGGCGCTCCTGAAGAACTCCTTCTTATTGAAGAGCAGGTTGGAGTGGCCTGGGGTGTACAGTTTCGGGTACATGAGGCTGTTCTTGTCGCTGACGTCCTGGTCGAAGATGCCCAGAGCCAGCACTGGCAGCGATGTGTAGAACAGGTTGTACACCGAGATGAACATAGGGTCGAACACCGTCTGCAACCAGGTTGAGCAACGCTAAATTAAAACAGTTCACCAGTGGTGGGTTTGAGCACTCGTCTCAAGAAGCTATGCAAAAACCAATACCATGGAGCAACAATATGTAAGCCTAATTCATGAATCACTATAAGAAATTGTATGCAGTTTGCGATGTGCTTCTTATGAACGATTATGTAAATGTGTCCTTAATAGCTAAATTTTCACTGTTCACTTTTAAGAGTCATTACATTAGTCACAAAGATGACAATGCACCTAGTGAAAGTGCATGGGAAACAATGCAACAGAATAAACAAAAATCTCTGGAGTTATTATCCGTAGGTTTCAAGAAGGGTAAAAAAAAAAAACTGCATCTAAGACAAAACACTTTTTTTTAGGAAATTTTTATGCAATAATTGGTATTTTTACACCAAATAGTTGTTGTCAAACATGTTTACTGCAACTGGTGGAGGAAATTCCCACTATATTTATGTGTATATTTGAAATTTAAAAAAAATCTAGTTAACTGAAAAAATTTGAGTTTGCAACTATGATAAAATTTGGGCTCATATCATGTGCCGCCACTTAGTATTTTTGGCACAATTCTATATTTGAATTTTTGAAAAATAATGTTGCCAGTCATTTTTTGCTGCAAGAACTTAAACTTTTTCCACCTTCTGTACACCCCCATTTAATCCTTGTCAGACATGTCTCCTCACTCTTTCCCAGCATAAATATAATTTTGCCTACCATCTAAGGACCCAGCAAGCCTTTGGCGAACGTCCGTTGCCTGTAATTCTTCTCCAAGCCGTGACTAGAAGTGCTATGTCCTGCAAGCTATTAGAGCAGCTTGGTTCTGAGAGCCAGCCTTACTCGAGCGATTTCAGGCACGAGCACGGGTCATTTTGCTTGAGCCCTTGACATGTCTGAAGAGAGTATTTACCACTGGCAGCAGCACATTTCCCATCCCCCCCCCTCCCCTTTCGGCATCTCCTGGGAATCAGGCTCACTTGAACGGCCAGTCAACAACCCCAGCCTGTCTTGAGGCCACGACTCCAGTCTCAGAATGTATCGCCTCTGCCCTCTAGTGGCAGTGTTGCGAATTATTTCCCCTGGGTGTTTGAACGCCCGCTAAATGCCTGCCCCCTGGCGCCTCACCCAACAAACAGTGCCCCGTAGTTCATTTCCAAGCCACCAGAGCTCTGCACTAATCCCCTCCAAAAGCCCAATGCTTTAGCAGTCGCCTCGTGTGAGTCGATCTCACCTTGTGTCGGACACTGGTCGCGCCGACATCGGCCAGTACCACCAACTTCGAGATATCAAAGTAAGTATTTCTGGACCATCCCCTCGGAAATCTTCGAAACCTTACGATCTGGAAGCCGAAGCCTCCCCCCTTTCTTATGATTGACTTCGTCTTTTAATTACGAGTCACTGCCGCCCCAAACTTACTTCGTGCCGCGACAGCAGACTGACCACACCGCATCGTCGGCGAGCCGCACATCCTGACTTCACTCCAGTCCTTGTTTAAAAATGTAATCAGCTAGGCAAAGGATGTGATCCCTACAACTTTAGTAATTAGTATTTAGTCAGTCTGCATACCTCGCAGAAGTAGTCAAGCTTTGTTAATAATACTTCATAATATTTTCTATCTTTTTGAATCATGGAAACGTCCACGACAACCTCATGTTTGCGAGCTCCGCACCCTGGCTGACGCTAGAAGCTGTATGGTGAGATTTTGACAAACCTTATTCCCCGACCACAATCATCTTTGTTAGTAGGCATTTTCTGCCTATTTTGCTAACTGTTTGTGATCATGTTCTGATCATGTTTGATTCGGACCTGTTCACAGACAGGGTTTAAGGGCCGGATGCGGACCTAACAACACCACCCTCAAGTCCTTCCTCCAGCAATCAGGACGACTAAGGCGCCCTGACGCCTCATTAGCAGCTCAACTTCGGCCAGCGAACGTCAAACCTCCAGTTCTAGAGTTTTTTTTATGTCTTCTGTATAAACATTAAATCATGACGTTGAAAAGATCGGGACACCAGAAATTTTTCTTTCAGGACTTTAATCACTCTAGGTTCACTGGGATTACAAAAAACTTCACCTGTTTATTGTTTCTGGTTCTATTTTAATTATGTCCAATGATTGATGGTAATTTTCTAATTAGGGCCGGCCCATTCTTTAGATATTTTTAAATCCATGTTAATATAATTTAATAATTTTAATATATTTGTCAATAAATTTATCAAGTATTATAATTCTATGTGAAAGTAATTAATAGTTAAATAAACATGGAGGTACTTATACCTAGACAAAATCATTATTTTAGCCTTTTGAAACTAAAAGATGCACCGGTTACACAAGTCATCAAGAAAGAGTGAAGTGTGACAAAATGGTAACAGAGCTTGGGTTTGCTGTTTACTCTGTTGTTATTATTATGTGTAACAACCATCACAAATTTAAGGTTTGGGTTCAACCACCAAACATTTTCTCGACTGCTGCCAAGAATAAAAAGTACTGAACAATTTATTAAATGAATGGATAAATGACTGGATTAGAGTTTAACATGTTGTCAATGTCAAGGTAATATGAGTATGATGAGGGGTCCAGTAATGTGAATAAAGCAGCAATGGCATGCACTGTTAAGGGGGAAAAAGGGGCCCTATTCTTGACGCTGTCAGAATAATTCCACTGGTGGAATTGCTTGATTCAGACAGAGATTTGCTAAACCCTATTCTTGAACACTCACTAGCAGAATCACAATTCCAATATAGATTTGAACGTTTGTTGTTCTTTGGAAATTCAATTTGTTCAAAATGGAGGTTCTGTTGTTATTTTTAAAATCTTTAAAATTGTATGGATGGTTGGTTAAGTTATGTTGGCTACGTTAAAATTTTGTTAATTAGTCCAGACGGCTAGTTATATTAGGTTAGCTACATTTAAAACCAGTAATAACTTATTCACCTCATTTTGTGTGATGTATATTTAAATAAAAATATGCGATGTAATATTTTCGGTAGGGCTATCACCAAGTCATAGGTTATTTGATTGAAATTTAATTTATTCCTAAATGAAACAAAAATATTTAAGTACTGCACTTAAAAAATTGCAACCTGAGTGCCATTACAACCTTTAAAATTTGTGTGTTTGTGAGAAATAGCTTGTAACTGAACTACAATTTAAAGTCAAAGAATATTACATTTTAATCTGTGATTTGACAATGTTCGTTTCATAAATATTTACGACAGTTACATTTACAATTTTTCGTCGCTTAACATTTTACCTAATGTACATAAACAATATGAAAATTTTCTCTGTGTAAATTTTTTATATGTATTTGTTGTTTTTTGCGATGAGCACTATCAAATAGTTTCCCTAATTCTTTTTCACACTAAATATTGCAAAAATGTGTCATATTTTGATTGGATCAGAACTGAATGGTAGGCTAAGTTCATTTATTTCATAAAAATGTACATCTATTCCAGAATTAAAATGCACTCAAAATGAGTCCATTTATACATGAATTTCACTCAGTTACAATTGATTGTGAAAATAAAGATTATCTTTTTGCCCCTCCCTATCTTGCAAACTAGCCAACATTCCTACTATACAGAAAATACCGTTGAAAACATCATCAACCTATAAAAACCCACTCAAGTATTATTACCTAAATAAATAATGATGGAAAAGATAGTTGCTGAAATATTTTTTGATAAATACACAGATTGTTACTCTAAACAATTACAGAATTTCTCCCTGAAATAGTTGCCAAGGAATTGTCCATAAAATTTAACATTTTGTAATGACTTGCAGTGATAACAAAAATCTTAATGTACACATTCATAAATGATTAACTGAACCAAGAAACACTGCATAAAATTTATTTTCACCTCAAAGTATATGCAAAAGTATGATATAAGTTGAAGCCAATTTAGGAGAAACTATAGACTAAAAATGTGTCTTTTTAAGTGATAAGAATTTTTTAGAAACTAAAAAAAACATGAAACTAAACATTTTTGTAAATATTTGTGTTGTAGTACTTTTTCCCACAAAAAATAAAGTTGACATTTGCATTACACAATAATATTTTTCCCTGCTTAAAACATTTTTTTTCCATATAAGTCATAGCATTTTCCATTTCTCGGACATAACCTTACAACTCAATTTAATTATTAGGTACTTATATATTTATACAGATTCTTCGACATCCATCAAAAAGAGACAGAAATGAATAACCGAGTAAATTGTAATGTAAACAGTAAAAGAAATTACAGAGATGAATAGAATGGAAAAATAACACACTTTCATGAAAAATGCTGCTTTCCTCATTGTGACTGGACTTCTACCAGCGACATCAACTCTAAAAGCAACATTGCCACACTTCCATAGAGATTTTTCGTCAACCCGACAATATTAATTCCGATAGTCACTATAGCAATTTCAAGAATGGACATTTAGCTGTCTGTCAGAATGAAACTTGTGGATAATTCGACAGCATCAAGAATAGGGCCCCAGGATTATCTGCCATATTTCCCACTTGTGCAAAATCTTGTGGGAACAGAACTCAATTTGATCACTCGACCACAGTTGTGCTTCAGAATGTGGAAGAAACTATATGAGAATGGATGAAGGTGCAGGAAGCAACAAATAAGTTTCATTTATTCCATATTTATTTTAGCTTCTCATCTCATCAATGAGATCATTGGAGATGGACATACGCCATACAAACAACGGAATTTCCGGGGAAGGGATCGTTCATGTTCAATAGCCGAGATGACCAAAAGGTGACTTGTGGCATTGTGTCTCAAAGCCCGCCAAACAATATTTCAACAAATAAATATTATTAGGTATACTGTCGTGTATTAGCAGTCTTTATTTGCATGTATGTAGAATAAAGTTGTCACCAGACAAATTTTCAGAGTAGTCTGACAAAATTATTTTAAAAAATATTACATACATACACACACACACACACACACACACACACACATATATATAGTTTATAAATTTGTTAGAGGTTTTTAGTTTTAGCAAATAAATTAGCATTTGCTCTGAGTTATTTTAGAAAACTAAGAGAAAACTGAAATTGGTATTTCTAGACTGTGATTCTAACCCACGTTGCTCCTAGTGAGAATTCAATATCCAACCATGGCATCACCACTTCGCTTGGTTCTATAACGGTTATTTGTACTACTATTAACAAAAATACTAAAAAAAATTAATATTACAGCAAAACATATCAAAATTTACAACTTATACTGTAACATTTTGTTACTTATATCAAAGTTGATTTATACAAAAATAATACTAGTTTATGGTGGCTAAAAATTAAAAATTCAAACTATATCTTTGTGCGTTGTAATGGGATAAGTTTCTGATGCAGCAGGGGCGACAGGTGGAACACAGTTCCTTGCACAGATGCTGCCCCGCGCTGCGCCGGAACTAGCCGAGCCGAGGCCCACTCACCTGGGCACTGAAGCCGCACCAGAAGGCGAACCAGAAGTGGCAGAGCGTGAAGGCAAAGTTCTTGTAAAAGAAGTAGCGCAGGAACTTGCACATGCGGTAGTAGGACCAGCGGCCGTGCACCAGCAGCAGCCGCTCCAGGAAGCGGAACTGCGCGATGGAGTAGTCCGAGGCCAGCACGGCCTGCATGCCCTCCTGGCCGCTGATGCCCACGCCGATGTGCGCCGCTGCAACCACGCGCGTTTCCCTGAGCTCTCCCTGCCCCGGTGCCTGTTTCACCATACTGTCTCATTGCAGCACTGCGAAACTGCTTGCAGTAGTCGTCCCGACTTGCGTGCTGCTGTTTGTGCCTGTAACTTTGCAAGGTTTCATTTTGAAGGACTTACTTTCTACAGCAAAAGTTGTTTTGTTTTTGGCATTTCCTGCCACCCATTAAATTTATTCCCCACAATTTGTGAACACACTGTCCATACCATACCAATCACAGCTGGAAGCAGTTACCATCCAGCATGAATTTAGTGTGTTGTCGTTGACTTTGATGGCCTCATGCTAGTATTTACGTATATTAGTTTTTAAAACAGAGGATTTCAGTGTTATTGTTTTTATTAAAGCTATTTTGTAATACTTTGTCGTACTAGGGATGTAAGGGAACAAACAAATTAAATGTCGGAGTGGGCGCCACCACGTAATGTGGGCACATGGACCCGGCGGAGACTCCCTTCAGGGCGTGACATGACCTGTGTAGGGCTAGGCCCGGTTCTCTTAGCACGCAATATCGCTCCAGTGGGCTCCTAAGGCGTCCCACACGCCTCGAGGTTCAGGAGCAGGGACACGTGGTCACTCGACTAAAAATCATAAGTTCGACGTACTCCTTTTATTTCAGCAACGTTACAACACGTCTCCAATTGCACTACATCTACATACACTCAATGAAACTGTTAATAACGACAACGGCGGGAAAGAATCAGTTTACAGGCTGACCAGGTCACCTCGTGGCCTGGCCTCGTGAGTTTAGAACGCGGTTCGTGGTTAAATGTTCGAATTGAACTTAAATATTTATTAAAACGAGTCGGCCACCCGGAGTAGGCCTCGCAGATACAAAAAGGTTTTAAGAATTATATAAAGTCCGGCGGATGTTAAACGATCAGTTGATTAAGAAAAGTATGAAGTTGCGCGGTGCTCACCAAGCATCCTACCCCGGGTGACGAACGGAAGCGACTGAAGAGGCCAGGGCAGCATGGCGGCCGGAAAGCGCTGGATTTACCGTTAGCCTCTCCTGTTATTTATTACCACTTATTTAACTAAAACAAATACACTAAAATTTTATAATAAAATTATAACAAGGTTTCCTTTATTATTTATGTTGAGTATTAATTATTTTAATTGGGATTATGGTTCAAACTGGTTGCGGGTAGTTCCATTGCCGGCCGCATGGGGCGCTGCGCCGTCCTTACCAACTAGCACTGCAAACATAATCCTTAGGGAATATTATTTAAAGAAAAGACAGGTAGTAATTACGTAACCATTAAAATTGAATGATAAAACAAAAGGGGTCGTGGCACAGACTCTACTCTCGCCTCTTGTCGGCAGCCTCACACGCACACACACACACACACACACCTGCACACGGGGCGGGAGGTTTGAAATAGAGGGTGGTGTTGGGAGGAGAGGGGTGTCGACGGCGTGAGGCACATCGGGCTTAGGGAGGACGTAGCCCCGGTCGACGTCAACTTAATTCACTAAAATAGTTTAAAATTTATATGCTGCGTTTTGTGATAAAATAATTTGCAATAAATTGATCTGAAACAGATACATTCCGAACAATAAAAATAAATTAGCAAACATAAGTGGTTTAAAAGCAATTCAATAAGAGATGCACAATAAAACACTTGAAATTAATTTTTCTGATCATTGCACTTTGAAACAAATTTTCTGTCCGGAAATAACGACATGGCTTTAATTTCAAACATTAAAAGATTACTTTCATTATGATTTGAATTAAGTTTTGGTTACATGCTACTTAATCCCATGATATAACTTGCATTTCTGTCTATATAGTGTATTACCTCGCATTTCGTTGTTATGAAGTGTACTGACATGATTTTCAGTGTTATTTGTTTTATTGAAATTCCCGTATGATCTTGTTGTAACGCTGCCCTAATTTATTATGCACTCTCAGGTTTCATTAAATCATGAAAACACTTTGAGGGTTCTTGTTGCTGCTCGCGGCATTGAGTCGACTTTCTTATCTCAGTGTTCTCGTGGGGTTCGCGCCGCGGAAAATAAATAAAAGGAACTAGATATTTAAATAAAATAATGTTGTTACTGGCATTATTTTATTTTATTCAGGAAGCTTTCACTTTCAAGTAGGCACCACGCTCGATCAGTCAGCTTTGATTGTTTCTGTTTTACATCACGCGAAACTGAAATAAATATCTCTACCGCCAACTTCAGATGATACTCCGTTAGAGGGCGTCCCGATATTACGAGCCACGGTTAAAAAAAAACAAAGAGGAGACCTCGTCGAATCCGTGCCAGTCTCTTTCGCCATCCTCCATTTTCTACCCAACTTCCACCCTCGCGCACCAAGCCAAACGCACTACTTTTGAACCCTTCGCAAAATTCTCCTTTAAAACACGATTATGCTAGGCGCACTGAGTAGTAACTTACACCTAAATCACTCTGCCATATCGGACGGTGATTGCCACCAATCACCTGGTCCTCTTATTCAAAAATCCCTATTTTCAAAAAGCCTCCCCTCGAGGCTCAGTCGCGGAGCAACTCACCAACAAAATTCTCCCTTCCCCTTCTCGCAAACCTCCACAGCCAACCAGCGACGAGCATGCCGAAACAGTTATACGAGCCGCGTCGCCACACAGTTCTAAGAAACGCTGACCGGACGCACCGGTGCCAGCCTGTCGCGACTAATAGAACCTTTGTCCCAGATTGCTTAAATTCAAAAAGAAATTCCACATTAAATATGTCTAAAACCGCGGAAGTTACAGAAATTTACTAAGAGAACAAAAATGTACCAAAATAGATAAGCTTTAAATAGATACCCGACAACATATATTTTACTTTTAATCTAACTTACGTTAAATTTATAAATTACCTAAACTCTGCTCCTCCATTACCAGTGACGATCGCAAATTATTTAAAGGCACGTTAAATAATGACTACAAAGGGTTCAAAAGTTATCATGTTGAAAACAGATTAATTATGGCAAAAAAAAAAAATGTTATACTTTCAAAGCTAACCGATCTTTTTCATTACTTGTCACTTTAAACAAATTACAATTATTTTACAAGGTACACCAACTTCAAATATTTATGCTTTTCATCTGCGGGATCAAAATTCCGATATCTAGGCATTTATTTGCTTGCTTGATGCGTCATATGTTCTTCAGGCAACCATACTTCACAAACGCATCAATTTATTGATTTAACGCATTATGATTAACAATTCAAAAAAAATAAAAAAATATACATGTAAATATATAGATATTTATATACTTTACTTAGGTAGTGTGGGCCACGAGATGGTACACCTTACATTGTTCCTCCTCATGATGAACAAGTCAAAAAAAAAATATTATTTTTTTTTTTTTAAATTTTTATGTGATATTTGTGAATCCAAACTAATAAGTGTAATTTTCCACTAAGGTAATCACCAACTATCTGGTTAAGTGTTTGTTTGGTTACTGATAGTGATAGACCGACTCAAGTAACTTAGCAAACGAACAGGACCTTCTTAATCAGCAAGCAAGCTACATATATAAAACAAGAAGCTGCATCCACATTCACAAGAAATGTGCTTCTCAAAGAGACATCTCAATACAGAACAATGAAAATAGACTTTATAATGGACATTATTTCTATTCTCTCAATTGTAAACAATAAATAAAAGTACATATGTATTAGTAATTTTAATGTTCAGTGCATCATTTGATCCTTTTTTTTTCCTTACACATGGAAATTTCTCAGTACCGTACAGGGACATTGGCAATTTCAGAAAATGTAAGAAATATTGTTATTTTAATTCAATTTCAACGTATCGTTATGTTTTTGCTTAGCACGGCCTTCCAAAATCATTGTGCAAACTGTAACAAACATAAAAGTTCTTTTGAATGCAATAAACTATATAATTCAAAATAAACATTGTCCTTCTGTCACTGAATGTGTATGTAAATACAGCAAAATTCCTCATTTACAATTGTCAGGGTGAACTAAGTAATAAGTGTAAATTGTAGGTAAAAGTAAATCAAGGGAAAACTTTAAAATTCATCTAATACATGTGTACATCATTTCCTGAATGTATTCTTTCTTCAACAAATACTTTACATTAAAGAAAAATTGAATGTGTACTAGCCTATGAATATACCACCACTACTCATGCCATGCCCAAAATACATCACATAGAAAGCAACAAAAAGATTAAATAATGTGTTGAAAAATTTAATTCATGCATGTATTTTATGGCTGAATAAAAAAAACAAACAAAGTTTGTTTAAAATGTTTCCAAAAAGAACAACACATCTAACATTTATTATTATTATTTTGCATTTAATCTCATGTTTAGTTTACACCCTATTACTGGTAAATAAATATTACTAAACAAAAATATTAACTTAAAATAAACTGACAACAAAAACATGACAAAACACGTAGAGTGCCATTAACTATCAGTGTCATAATAAATGCTAACCATGAACAAGTGCAGGGTATCAATTATAGTTTACTCATCAGTCGCGGCCGTGTGTTCAGTCGCGGCCGTGTGTCCCAAGCGGACGGACGTTTTAAGTGCGAGCTCCACGGTATTGTTGCTTCTAGCTCGTGTTACGCAATTAGGTTACTGGCAATTCATGCTCAACGTTAGTTTGTGCGATGATTCGCTAGATTTCCGGGGTTTTTCATGTGAAAATGAACTGATATGTTGTGTTTGCAACACCAATAGAAAAGGTAAATATAATCCTTTCATCAATTGTGCGGGCTGCACTTCAGTTAAATGTCATGAAAACTGTGCTGAACGAGCAGGGACTCTTAATATAAATAACGGTTTAAAGACGTTTGTATGTTCTCAATGCCAAACTACTAATACTGTTCAAACCATGAATCCAAGTTCCACTGCTGGTTCGCTTTCTGCTTTATTTTCTAATAAAGATAAAGGATCGAAACAGAAGTCAGCCGCCGCAAAGGGCACTGACCTAAATTTATCTTTTAAGGTGTGTGTAACTGCTTGTGAGATAGGCGTTCAGACTGATGAATCCTTGAATAATGTCATTCCTGGAACGGAATCTTTACTAGAAAAAATATGCGCCAAGCTGGATGTACTCACAGTACAAATGGAAGAAGTGAGAAATGACAATTGTATTTTAAAAACATTATTGAATGACACAAGAAGTGAATTATCGCAGCTCACTAATGCTGCGGTAACGCAGCAGAAACATGACATTAATCCTGTTAATGCATCTCCAGGCAAGGCGACCTACAGCTGTGTTACACAACAGGGAGCGGTAAGTAGGTCAGTGAACAATAGCCGGTTACCGTCACCACAGCGGAAACAGAATGCCAGGAGTGTACAAAACCACCCAGTCCATAGTCCATCAGCTCAGATCAATTCAGTATTAACTAAAGCAAATGAATTAACAAAAACAGAGCAAGATGAAGATGGATTTACTGAAGTAAGGTATCGCCAAAAATCAAAAAATAATTTAACAAAAACGGCGCAGCAATCCGAGAAAAAACGTGAAATGCAAATTGGTGTTAGAACCACATCCACTTTGAAAACCGTAACGAACCCTAGGCAGTTTAAATCTAAAGCCCTGTTTGTCTCTAGATTTGACCCCTCAGTTACTGAAAGTGAAGTCACAGCATATATTAAAGGTGAACTTGATATCTCCTACCTTCGCGTAGCCAAGCTCAAGACCAAATACAATACATACGCATCATTCTTTGTGGCTGTTCACGAGAAGGACTATGATAGACTTAATAATACTGTGTTTTGGCCTTCGGGATGCTTAATTACGGAATTTCGGGGTAGACTCCACAATGAACAAATATTCGTGTATTATCAAGCCAAAAGTCAAGCATCTATCGTTACCGATAGCACAAACCCCACAAAACCGCAGTCATCTGCTACGTCGTCAGAAGTAAACGAGGCGCCCTTATCATCATGTTCCACGTCAGCGTCTGGAGGAGCGCCTGGCCCTTTCTCTTCTGGCTAGTCCGTGTGCGTGCGTGTGTGACATTTATTATCAAAATGTGAGAGGTCTTAGATCAAAATCAATTGAGTTTTACGATAACTTAGCAGCTAATGATTTCGATATAATTTGTCTTACTGAAACTTGGTTTAACAATAATAGCATTAACTCACATTACTTTGATGATAAATACCTCATCTTTAGAACATATAGAGATCCAGCCTTAACAATGAAGGAAAGGGGAGGTGGGGTATTAATTGCTATCAACAAAAATAAATTTAAATATGCTTACCCAACCCATGTTTTCGATCATACAGGAATTGAAGCTGTATGGATTAAAGTTAAAACCTCTCAAACAAATACCCTAGAGCTTGGTAATATTTATATTCCACCGGATACATCACCTGCTGTGTATGGTGCCTACTTTGAAGAGCTCGAAGAAAAGTTTGCAACATGCCAAGATAATATCCTTATTCTTGGTGACTTTAATGTGCCTGGTGTTGACTGGTCTTACTTACATTCTAAAAAAGTAAATCCTATTGGTATGACATCCAAAGCTAAAGCTGTGTTCCACTTTATCTCAGGTTTGGGTTTGTCCCAATGTAACGTCACTCAGCCTCCTATCCACCTTTTGGACCTATGTTTTTCTAATTTACAGCATTGTGTGGTTAGTAAAGCCTTAGAGTCATTAATTAAAGAAGACACATTCCATCCGGCTCTTATTGTTAATATTGAAATAAGTCTAATAATCAGAAAAGAAAATACATCTACAACCTTTATAAATTATAAAAAAGGAGACTATTTAAGTTTATATAATGCTATTAAAAATCATGATTGGTCTATATTATATAACACTACTGACGTTAATATTATGGTAGACATTCTAACTACTACAGTTAATCAATATATTATGAGTTACATTCCTGTCACTGTGAAAACTACTTATAGTTACCCGCATTGGTACTCAAAGCAACTTATACGAACACTAAAACATAAAAAACATTTCCATAAATTATACAAAAGAAACATGAATCCTTATTACTATGCTCTATTTTCACAGAAACGTAAAGAGGCTAAATATCTCATTTCAAGAGACAAAAATTTTTGGTTACAAACCCTAAACAACAAAATCAAACAAAATCCAAAAAAATTTTGGCGTTACATAAAAATCATGAGAGAAGGATACAATCAGCCATTCTCTCTCAAGGTCAATGATACTGTCACTAATGACACATTTTGTATTGCAAACAGTTTTGCGAACTATTTTTCTAGTGTATATGTAACTCCAGACAATAACAGCACTCCTTTGATATCTGATAATACTGCTTGCTCCATTCCTATGTCCACTATTACTGAGAGTCTTGTACTTTGGGGGATCAAATCCTTGAAATCTACTATGTCAACAGGTCCAGATGGTATTCCTAATTTCATAATAAAAGGATGCTCTCTGGTTCTTGTTCCTATCCTTCAGTTTATATTCAATAGCAGTATTAAAAACAGCATCTACCCCAATATATGGAAAACTGCCAAGGTCATTCCTATACATAAAAAAGGTAGTAAATTTAATGTCACAAATTATAGGCCTATTTCTCTTTTAAATGGATTTGCTAAAGTTTTTGATAAAATAATATTTAAGGACCTTGATTTTAATCTCAAAAATAAACTTTCTGATTGTCAGCATGGTTTCAGAATTGGCAAATCTACTACTACCAATCTGATAACTTTCATAAATCCAATTTATTCTGAAGTGATAACCCGAGGCCAAGTGGATGCTTGCTATTTTGATTTAGCAAAGGCTTTTGATACAGTAAACCATCAGATATTACTCAGCAAATTAGGTATCCATTATGGGATTGAGCGACAAATATATCAAATGGTTTGGCAGCTATTTAAAAGATAGGAAATACTTTGTTTCTATTAATAAAACTAAATCTGATTTACATATGGCAAACTCTGGAGTACCTCAAGGTGGTACCCTTTCTCCCCTTCTTTTCAACATTTTTATTGATGATATAACCAAAGCACTAAATTATTCTGTTGGTCTGTTATTTGCAGATGACCTAAAAATATATAGAAAAATTACTTCACTAAATGACTGTCACTTACTTCAACATGACATTTCTTCTGTTGTTGCATGGTGTAAGACTAATCTCGTTAAACTTAACTACAGTAAAACCACCACAATAACCTTCTCAAGAAAATATCATCCTATTGTATTTGAATATAAACTAGACAATCGTACTATTGCAAAATCAAACTGTGTCAGAGACTTAGGTATTTTGCTAGATTCAAAATTATTCTTTCACAATCATATTGAAACACTTAGATCAAATGCTAATAAAATGTTAGCATTGATTAAATATATCACATTTAATGCATCTAATTTAGATTCAACATTTAGTCTTTATATATCCTTGGTGAGATCTAAATTTGAATATGGTTCTTTGATTTGGAAGAACATTAATAAATCAGATAGTGACAAATTGGATTATATACAATTCAAACTGATCAAAATTATAAACCTAAAAAGCAACATTAATCTAAATGTAGATTTACACTCCCTTCTTGGTTCCTTACCATTAAGAAGAGAAGTATTAGATGCATTATTTGTACACAATTGTTACAAAAATACAATTAATTGTAACTATTTTCTTCACAACACTGGAATTAGAATACCTACTTTCAATAGTCATAATCAATCTTTAATTTGTACGTTAAGTAAAACTAATGATCTATTAAACAGAATAACTAAAAATTACAATAAATATGCAAGGTTATTTCCTGAATTAGATAGCAAAATAAAATTTAAAAAAATACAACTATTCCTAACTTAATTTTTTTTTTCTTTCTTGTGGTTAGTATTCATTTTTTTTTTGTGTGTTATTCTTATTTTCTACATTATAAAATTTACAAATAAATTATTTACTAATTGTTAAATGTTGCATGTTGTGTGTATCGTTTTGTTTTGTTTTGTTGTCTTGTATTTTGTATTGTTTTGTTCCGTCTGTATGTATATGTGTTGTTTGTATCGTGCCTACCACCCAAGGCCATAAGCTGTAGGTAGGCATGTAACAAATATTAAATAAATAAATAAATAAATAAATAAATAAAAATCATGAAACAGTGCGAGTGATGCTTGCGATTGGCGAGCTATCAGTATTGATATTCGACAATGTGCGT
This sequence comes from Bacillus rossius redtenbacheri, assembly GCF_032445375.1. NCBI lineage: Eukaryota > Metazoa > Arthropoda > Insecta > Phasmatodea > Bacillidae > Bacillus > Bacillus rossius. The sequence continues at coordinate 262,823,131 of NC_086330.1, read as the reverse complement.
CAGAGGCGAAGCGTCCATGGAAGCTGTGGAAGCGACACTTCCCTTCCATTAACTGGTTAAAAATCAATACAAAATATTTAAGTTTTATATTAGCTGGAAAATGTAATCAGCAACAAAAATAACTTCGGCAGTGTAGATGCATGTCACATGCTAACTCTACGAGCCACTGGAAGCTGCTGCCTGTCAAACCTCCTCCAGTAATTGCGTCCGTGACTGGACTGGTGTTTCTATCTAGGAAGAATAAAAGGAATTACGAACTAGATTTGCAGGAGTGCGGTTGCCCTGTGGCCTGAAATTGGCTTTGCCTGCAGTTTCCATTTGTGCAAAAACAGTTTAAGAGCAGTGTGTGAAATACAATAGAGATAACACTTATGTTCTAATGTAAACTAATTAATACTGAGTGCCTTAAAATATGCTTAAACGTTAAGCATAAAGTGAACCATGATGTTCTATCAATAAATCGTAAACTTTTCCTTTAATATAGGAGAAATGCCTGTGTAGCGTAGTGGGCTATACTGCAAGCAGGAAGCTGCTGTGAAGAATGCTTCCATGCAAGAATAATGGAAAGTAACGAGGTTTCTCAACCTGGATTTTCAGGTAATGCTGTTTCGTTGGACTCAAAGGAATCGTGTGTCAGTAATTGTAACTGTATTATAGAAAAACAGTCCATTTAGTACTTTTAAGTTTAAAAAAAAAAAAAAAAAATCCTCAGTGGCAGGCCTACATCTCCTTTATATCTGGAGACAAAAATAAAAGCATTCACACTGCATTTTTGTTCACGCACTTACAAACATATTCCCTAGTTATGTGGCTGCAAGAAACCGATGAAATTTTTTTTTGTCGGCCTCGCTTATTTTTTTTTCAGAAGAAAAATCAGCGTGGACTACTTCCGGTTTTTGTGATTTAAATAATCTTCAGAAAACAAAAAAACTGCACAAATTGTCCCACATCCACATTATGTTATTGAAAGAGCTCCAACAGTTCGGTAAAACACATACAGTAGAACCCCGATTTTGCGAACACGGATTTAACGAAAACAGCGATTTAACGTAAAGGTTTTCAGGAACCATCAAAAAACACCAATTTATTAAAATAAAAATATATATTTCCAAAAAATTAAAGTAAATTGTAACGGAAACTTATTAAAAAATACACTCTGTGGTGTCAGTAATAGAATGGAGGTACTATATATTAATATGTGCCTTTGCATCATCTGTCCAAACACGAAAAAATAAAAAAAAATTGTTCAAATTGCTTAAAAACTCCGGGCGCTGTAACTGAATTGCGTAGGTGCGTGCCTTTGCGCGCGCCTGGATAGATAGACTGTCCGCGACACATGACGTCATGAAGGGTTTCTTTGTCCGCATCCCCCTCCTCCTGTCATACATTGGCTTGACTCACCACGTTATCTTCCAATCACGCCCGCATAGTAACAGTGCTAGCCAATAATCACACGTTTCCAAATATTCCCTTTCTCATCCTCCAGGTCACACCAATACGCCATTATCATTATTTTCAGTAAGAGCTTTGTGCGCGGTGTTTAGTTTTTGGAATACATTTTTTATAAGTGCTGTTCGGACTTAGATTTTTTGCTTTTCTTCTTGGATTTTGACTACAGATTGCGATTGGAATTGACTACACTGCCTGTTGACGACCTGCTTAGCTTTTTTATTGATACAGTAGAATCCCACTGATGCGACCACTCACGGTTTCCGGAAAAACGGACTTATAAACGGAATGGTTGCAATAGAGATTTCGGGCCAATTTTTACCATCCCCCCCCCCCCAAATATATCCAAATACATAAAATACTCGCGCTAAATGAATTTGCGTCACGCGAGTTCCGCTATGCTAGCCGGCTGGTTATTTTCGTTCAAAACGTGTCGAAGGAACTTGTGTGGATCAGGTAGAAAACATTCGGCTATAAACGAAAGATATAAGAACAATACTATCCTGAAATGCTGTGACACGTTTTTGGAGTAGATAATCACAGCGACAGACCGACAGGATGCGCTCCAGCCTTGCCGTCAGAGAGATGTTTATTTTGACAGCTCAAGCAATTATCTTTTCCACGTCCCTTCGCAGCGTAAAAAAAAAAAAAAAAAAAAAAAAACACTTTGAAATGCAGATGGAAAAGTAACTATGCATTAAATTTAATATATTTACGGCCCTGCTAAATTTTTCTATTCAATAAAATTCGAGATATTAGTGATTTTTCAACAGAAACTGCTGTGTGACTAATAAACAAATTGTATCATAATAACTTAAACTTATAAAGTATTTATTAACAGCGAAGGACAGTCGTATAAGCCCATAAAAATATTTATTTTACCGAGAATGGACTATACAACCTGGCTTTTGTCGCACGCCTTGTGGGAGGGGAGGAGGATGCTGACAGTTTCTCACGCAGAAGGTTGAAATAAGGGAGGGAATGTGTTGAAATGTTAGTTGGAAAAAAGGGAGGGGGTGTTTTTACATGGTTTGTGGCTCTGGGAGGGATGAGCCTTGAAGAATTAGCAGGGGATGGGAGGTAAGCGTCACGTCACGTATGACGTCAAGTCACCGCTACCGCCAGCCTGGCCGGACGAGTTTCTTACGCTCTCGCAGAAGCTACCACAGCAGCTTTTCGTGCGTGCGGGCGGGTAAGATAACACGACAGCTGAGACGGCTTTTCGTGCATCGGCGGGATTCTACTGTACATGAATTTATTTACTGTTTTTGGATATCGGCTTTGTTACGTTTTTTTGACGATTCGTTTATGTTACTGGTATTAGAATTGGACAAAACTGGGATACGGGCGGTGGAGCTTTTATTTTTTTTTTCCGCTAAGCTCGCGTCTATTGGCTGGCTGCTGATGGAAGGTCATGAGTCTGGGCGGAGCATTGAGTGAGTTATAATGCGCATGCGCAGCTCAGCGAACAGAGAGAGCCCGCCGGCTGGCCGCGCCGTAACAATAGCTGACCGAGTACAATTAATTACCTTTCTCCGCGTACGGCGCGCTATTGACGGTAAATTTCCATCAATTTGCGGCCATTTTTTTAAATTTTTTTTTACTGTGACGCAATGTGTATGTAGCTCGTATTTGTTATAAACGGTGCAGGTTGCGAATGTATTTTAATATACTTTAACGTATTTCTTACACATTTCATAATTTTTTTTGCCTAATTTTTCACGGTTTCTGAAAATCTGTACGTACGAACCGGGGGCCGTACGAGCGAGATCAAAAACGTTTAAAATGGAAAGTTGACAAAGTCTGAGATAGCACGGCAGCACAAGATATCGGCGTCGACCCTGTCTACGATATGTAAACGTAGGGACGCGATTATGAGTGCGGGGGTCATTGAAAATCGGTAAATCGGATTTAACGAAACATCGATTTAAAGTAAACATTTTCGGTAACCATAGCACTTCGTTAAATCGGGGTTCTACTGTATTGAATTTGAGGTTAGCAGTCAGTAACAGCCAAGTATTGAAATGCACAATGAGAAAGTATGTAAAAACAGATGAATCATGAGCCATCTTATAAGAGCAACTTTTTTTTTGCTGCTAAACAAGAACTGGCTTATTGTGGTCATGATGTCTACTTTGTCCATTAACAAGGGTAATTATTTAGAATTTCTTAACGAATTAGCTGAATATGACAATGAACTCAAAGTTCACCTAGAGAACTCAACAGTTTTCACAGGTTTAGCGAGTGACATCTAGAATGACATTCTGTTTTCTCTCAAACTTACTGATATGTGAAATAAAAAAAGAAATATTGGAGTCACCTTTCAGGGCACTGATTTTGGATGAGAGAACCGACATAACAGTCAAATCACAATTATTGTCAGTAGTATGCTATGTTACAAGAAATGATGATGTTGAGAAAAGGTTTTTAAAGTTCATAGATTTCAGTGATAGAACAGCGAATGTTCTTTACAACATCCCATAAAAATTTTAGAAGACTAAATGTATCGATAAGTTTACTTAGGATGGAGCTGCAGTGATGGCTGGAAGGCATGGTGGACTGCAGGCAAAAATTAGAGTAGTCTGTAATCAAGCTATTTTTGTTCACTGTTATGCCCACAAGTTAATATTGTTATTTCACAGCCTGTAAGTTACATCAAACAGTGCAAGGTATTTTTCATCTCCATAACAGCATTTGGCAGTTTTTTTTTTGGCAAAGAGGATGCAGGCTCTAGATGCAAATGTGAAAAAAAGGTTTCCCAAGGTAGCTACAACTCGCTGGAATTACAGTAGCAAACTTGTAGAAACTGTGAATAAACCCAAGGAAAATATAGGAGAGCTTCGCGATATGATGGAAAATGCTAACAAGTGGGATTCCGAAACATTATGTTCTGCCGGAGGTCTTTTATCACATTTGAAAGATTTAGATTTTAATTTCTTTCCTGTCATATTCTCAAACATTTTTTCACATTCAGATTCTATTTTCCAAATCCTTCAAGCTAAAGTCAGCGACATCAACTTTTGTATGAAGAAGATTGAAAACTTCAAAAATTTTGAAATTATTTCAACCGAGTATGGAAAAATGTTTGCTCAGGGTGAAAAAATGCTCTTTCAATAGCAAAATGTGCTCCTGTAGATTCTTTCTCAGGCGAAGAGAGGAAGGTTATTTACAAAAGACTATTTTTTCAAATTGTGGATGCCATTATTGTGCATGTAACCCAGAGGTTTTCCAAAGCACCCAATCTAAAATTTGCACGCTTGTTAGATAGCAAAATTTTCCCTAAACATGTGCAAAAATTCCAAGAAGGTTTTGTATCACTGTAGGAAAACCACGGAAAATTAATTGATTTACCGAGCTTAAGAAGTGAGTTTAATGTTTTATTCACGACAGTGACATGCACAAATGTAGTGTCAGATCTTCAATGGATTTGATAGCATCAGGAATAGGTGATATATTTCCAGAAATACTAAAACTTTCAAAGCTCATTTCGACAATACCAGCTTCTAAGGCTTCAACTGAGAGATCATTCTCAGCTCTAAAGTGAATTAAAGATTATTGGTGGAACAACCAGCATCAGGAATGATTGTTTGCCCTTTCACTGCTCAGCATCAAAAAAAATTGCTGCAGAAACTACATTGCGGCCATCTTTCAATTGAGCTCAAATATAACATTTAAGGTAAAGAGTACAAAAAATGTTATTAGGGTCTTGCTTTATTTCTAAATACTTTGCCATGTGTTGTTATTTAATAAATTTTGTATCAAATACCGGATGATATTGTGAGGTGGACTGCAGCTTACCCCCATGCCCTGATAAAATGGCAGTTAAGCCACTTTTTTCCAACTTTGATAGCAGTATTGTCTACAGCCAGGGGGCTGTTATTGGCTAGGAACTACTTTCTTGCGCCCTGATCCACTTAGTTTTTAGCTTGAAACTTTTGCGTGTGAACTAACTTGTAGGACGTCAATAATAGTGGTTAAACATTTTCTGAAATTAGACTTTGTTAGAATAAGTGAGCTTGCTAAACAGTGGTGAAGTCAATTTCCCTCATTTGGCGTGTGGCGGAGGGATACGGACTGCCAGCGGAAGTGAGGAGGGAGGAGGAAGAAGGTCAAGATGAGGGAGGGGAGGCTGTGAGAAAACGGGGGTGTAAGGTGCACAGGGGAGGAGGAAGGAAGCGAGACTGAAAAAGGACTGGATCAACGTGTTGCGAGTTGGTTGAGTGGAAGTGATGCGACAAACTCTTGTGTAGCCATTTTTCGGTAACCACTGAACCGCTGGAAAATCCCTTTGGTTGGGGAGTTGTGCAACAACCAATGGCGCCCGAACAAACGTGAGTCGGGGGTGGAAAACGTTACAACTGAGCTGGCGCCCGAACAGGGACCTGAAGAAAGAAGTATTCAGGGAGAAATATGGCTGCGAGAGAAGAGAAACAAAGGAGAAGCTGCGTGTAAGGTATTCATGAAACAGGATGCTTAAGGTCAGTGTAATTTGCCATAACAGACATGAGTGAAGTGCCGATACGAGACTGGATGGATGAGCTGTGTTCCGCGGGTTTTTGAGGGAGTGGTGTTTTGCTGAGGAAAGAAGTAACTGTCACATGGTGTGGTTTTCCGTCGAGCCGAGCTCCTGTGAAACAATAGTTGGTGTCCTTTGTGTTCTATAACTATGGCCGTCTGCCTGTTATTCTTGTCCTGCTTTCAAGTGTTTTGTGGATCAGGGTAAACATAGTTACGTAATTAGGAGTTATATAACCTTTGTGCAAGTGGTTTAATATTGTAAACACAGGAGACAGTCATGGCCCCAGTAGATACTCGTAGCGGGGGCGCGAGGGGTGACGCAGAACGGAGTAACGGGAATGAAAAGGATTTGGGGATAACCGCTGAAGGAGGGGAAAGTAGGGGAAGGGAGAGAGATGGTGAAGGGGCTGGCGCGAGCGTTGTTAGCCCACCCAGTGCGGCCGACAGCACACCGCTATCTCCGCAAGGTAGCGAAAGTAGTGAAATTATGGACATGTTGAGGGAAATTATCAAAGGTCAGCAATCATTCCAACTAACGGTGGAGAACAAATTTCGTGAACAGAATAATCAGTTTATTGGATTGCGGGAGGAAATGAGTGCTTTCAGAAAAGAAATGAGGGAGGAAGGAGATAAAGTGATGGCTAGGCAGATTAGCTTTGAGAACTCCTGTGAACTGCGTTTAGGTGAGGTTGAAAATCGCCTGAGAGTAGTAGAGAGTGGGCAGGAACAGGGAGAGGGAAGGTGGATGGAGGTCAGCGGACAAGTTGCTGAGCATAGCCAGGAAATAGCAAGGCTTGGGAATAAAATGTTAGCGCTGGAACAGGAGGTCAGGGTGCAGCCAGGGGAAAGTGAGCTTGTTAACCGGAGTCGAACAAGCAGGCTGGGAAGTGCAGCAGTAGAAACAGCTACCTGTGAAAGTCAGGGGGAAGTAAACAAGCGGGGAGAGACCAGGGAGGACAACACAAGTAGGGGCGGACGTTGTGCACCACAATACCACGATCGTGACATACCGAAGTTCACCGGGAACGGAAATGTACACCCGCGTAAACATACCAGCAACCTAAAGGAGTTTTTTTCTATGTATGGTTGTGGGAGTGAGGAGAAATTGGTAGTGGCCAAGAGGTCAATAACAGGGGGTAGTAGCAACTGGCTTAGGCTCTGTGACCACCGAATGGCGAATTTTGCTGACTTCGAGCGTGAGTTTACCGCGGAATACTGGGACAAGAGAATTCAGGGAACTGATAGAGCTGAACTGTACCGGGGACGGTGTGTTGAAGGGAGCCTGGAGAGCCATCTGAGTAGTGTGGTAGAAAGAGCCAGGTACTATGACACGCCATTAGGTGAGGAGGAAATAATAACCATGATTTACACACAGTCACCACTGCGGGTGCAGGAGGCATTAGTGGGCAAGGAAATCACGACAATTGAGCAACTTAGAAAAGTGCTGAAGGAGTTGGATAGGCTCAGTGCGCTGCGTGAGAAGGGGGGAGGATTTTACAGGACAGGAAATCGTGACACAGACCATCGCTTAGAGCGAGGGATGGGGGGAAGCGGCGGAGGCCAAAGTGGCGACCGATGGAGTGGTGAAGCGCAGGAGGGGAGGGACGCCCAAGGTCACCCCGGGAATGTGAGGGGGGAAGGCAGGGAAGAAGGCAGGCCAGCCGATGGCAACAGCAACTGGCGAGGGGGGGTGGCAAGGAGGGGGGAGGGACAGATGGAGGGGTGGAAGGAAGGGAGACTGGGCGACAGCCGGTGAAGGGCGCGGAGCAGGAGAGAGGACAGATAGAAATCAAAACAATGAACACAAGGACGGTGCTGTTCCGGGAAACGGAGAGGGTCGCCTAGCCTAAGCTGCCACGTTAGGCAGATCCACACTGATAGGAGGCAGTCTGTTGACCGGGCAGAAACCCGTGATAGTATTGATGTAATTTTCACTGACGATAGAAATTTTTTATTAAACGAGGCAGAAACTGTAGTGAAAGGCAGAGTCGTTCCGGAACTGGCATGCAAAGTAGGAGACCAGGGTGTGGCAATCTTGTTTGATTCTGGGTCAGAAGTGTCTGGTGTGTGCGAACAGTTTCTGGAGAACTTATACAGGTTAGGATATGAGTTTCCGGTACTTCCAGTGCCGCAGTTAACCATAATAGGAGCAACAAGGGGAAAAAGCAAGAAAGTAAATAAACAGGTATATCTGAATTTCAAGATAGGGCCAGATGAGTATTTTGCAAACTGTTTGGTCATCCCACAGTTAGCTAAGGAAATAATAATTGGCATTGATTTCATGGCAACGCACGAGGTAGTAGTAAGCTTTGTGACAGGGAGTATTTTCGTCAGCACTAAAGAATACAGAATGCTGCAGGGCACAACGGTGTTCGAGCGGGGTGGGGGGTCGCTGCGAGTGCAGTACGTAGAGGAGTGGGAGAAGGGGAGAGAGGAGAGAGAACTAGCGCTTGCTGTAGGAGGGGAAGAGATAAGCAGGAGCCATGTGTCCTTGAGTGGCTGGGAGGAGAGGTTGGACAGTGTGTTGGCGGCCTGTGAGGAGGGGAGCGAAGGGGAGAGAGAGGAGCTGCGGGAAGTACTGCGCCGCTATAGCGATGTGTTCAGCGACGAGCCAGGGCTGACAACCGAGTATACTGCAACCATACCGGTGACCAGAACCACCCCATTCAAAGGGAAAAGTTACCCAATACCTAGAGCATGCAGCGAGGAAGTGGAAAGACAGATCAAAGAAATGGTGGAGAAGGGTATTATAGAGCGGGGGAACAGCCCATTTGTCAATCCGCTTGTGTGTGTAAGGAAAAGCGACGGGAGTGTACGAATTTGTGTTGATTCCCGGGGGGTGAAAGATCATATTGTGCCTGACAGGCAAAGCCCGGTCGAACCTGATTCCCTGTTTGAATCATTTTACGGCAGTAAATATATCAGCACGACCGACTTCACAAAAGGGTATTGGCAGGTACCACTAAAGAAGGAAGATAGGCCGTATACAGCTTTTTTGTACAGAGGGCGGTCGTATCAATTTAAAGTGCTCCCTTTTGGCCTACCAAATAGCGTTGGGGAGTTCTGCAGAGCGGTGGATGCTTCGTTGGGACCCGAGCTAGAGTCAGTGGTGCATACTTATGTAGATGATGTTCTGATTGCCACAGAGACGTTTGAACAGCATGTACAGATTTGGGATAAACTGTTGTGTAGGCTTAGAGAGGTGAACCTGACACTGAGGTTATCCAAGTCAAAGTTTCTGAGAAGAGAAGTAAAGTTTTTGGGGTTTCAGCTCAGTGCAGAGGGGATCAGACCGGACCCTGATAAAGTAAAGTTAATAAAAGATTTTCCTAGGCCACAGTCAGTCAAGGAGCTGAAGGGATTTTTAGGGTTGTGCAATTTTTACCGGCGGTTTGCCGAAAGATTTGCTGATACTGTGGAACCATTACTCAGGTTATTAAAGAAAGGTTGTAAGTGGCAGTGGGAGCAGGAGTGTGAAGACAGTTTTGAACGAGCAAAGGCCTTGTTTATTGACAACTGTATAGTAAGGCATCCTAACATGAGCAAACCTTTTTTTTTGTGCACTGATGCATCCAGTTACGGAATAGGGGTGAAGTGCTTTCAACGAGGCGAGAAGGGGGAAGAGGAGCTTATAGGGTTGCTGAGTAGGACGCTGAGCCCTGCGGAGCGTGCGTATACAGTCACTGAGAGAGAGTGTCTGGCCGTAGTGTGGGGTTTGGGAAAGCTGCGTAATCTGTTGTTAGGCAGCTCGGTTGTGGTATTATCAGACCACCATTCGCTTTCGTTCCTTATGTCTTGCAAGTTAATGGGAAGCCGGCTAACACGCTGGTGTTTAGCAATGCAGGAATATCGTCTAGAGATAGTGTATGTGAAGGGGGGTGAAAACCAAGAGGCTGATCTGTTGAGCCGCACCGTGATAGAGGGGGGGGAGATAATGCTGGAGGAAAAACCACGAACGGGACCAGTGATGGCAGGGATGACCGTGGAGCGAGACGAGATCTTGGTGGCTGAGTTCGGTCAGCTAGGGGAACGGCAGAGAGAGGATCATGTGTGGGGTGATGTAATCAAATCATTGGAAACCACCAGTCAGGGGGGAAGTAATGCAAGGGCAGAAAATTTAAAGCAGTGGTATTGTTTATCTGGGGGGTTACTTTTTAGAAAGGAAAAGGCAGGTACAGTGGACTGGAAGTTATGTGTTCCTGAGTGCTGGGTGAAAAGGCTTGTTTGGCATTTGCATCGCAGCAATGGTCATTTTGGGGCCAAGAAAGTTCTGTGGTTAGCAACAAATAGCTACTACTGGGTGAGCATGGAGAAAAGTATTAGGAAGATATTACGGAGTTGTGACATATGCCAGAAGGCCAAGTATCCGAATAGGAGCTGGGAGGGCAGTTGGGTGCCGATTATTCCTGAGGGGCCTGGGGAGCTAATCGCAGTTGATTTGTATGGACCATTACCAAAGGGTCGGGGCGGTGTTCAGTATCTGTTCGTAGTGTTGGATGTGTTCTCAAAGCTGGTCTGTTTTTATCCATTAAAGAAAGCTACCGCAGCTGCTTGTGTTAGCAAGCTGATCAATCAGTATTTCAGTGAGTATGGGGTACCTAAGAGGGTGCTTAGCGATCATGGGACGCAATTTACATCAGACATGTGGAGATGGGAGTGCGCCTGGGCAGGAACAGAAGTAGTGCACAGTTCTGTCCGACATCCCCAAAGCAACCCTAGTGAGAGAGTCATGCGGGAAATAGGGAGATTGCTGCGGACCTACTGCCATGATAGCCATAGTAAGTGGGCTGATGCAGTTCCGCTCATCAACAGAGTGCTTAATGAGCAGGTACACAGTGGGACCGGGTTCTCTCCTCGAGAGATTGTGACAGATGAAAGACAACGGGATGAGCTAGCAGGACAATGTGTGTTTCCTGCCGGCGATGAATTGAGTAGGGAAGATAGGGTGAAAGAAGTACGCCTTCGCTTGAAGTATGCAGCGTTAAAGAGGGGTCAGCAACAAAGTAAACCGTTTCAGAGATTCCAGGTAGGGGACCTAGTATTACTCAGAGTTAGTGAGAAAAGTAACTATTTGCAGAAGGAAACCAAGAAACTTCACCTACTCTATGAGGGACCTTTCAGGTTAAGCAAGGCAGTGGGCCCGAATGTTTGGGAACTGGTGGGGGTCAAAAATAATGAAGTGCGGGGTATCTTTAATCAAGGGTTACTGAAGCCTTACTTTTGTGACATGTGATTTGAGGGTGTTAAAGAAAGGGGCCATGACTGGATCTCATGTGGTAGGGGCAACATGGTTGGGTTACCCTAGTGGGAGACTAGAAGCCATGACAACTAAGAACCTGTGTAGATAAGTGGTGTTATTATATAGAGGAGAATGAGGAATGTTATTTGTGTTGATCATGCTACTAGTGCAGTGACTGATGTGAGCCTGCTGAGAGAGAAAGCCATCTGAATGTTGTGAGAGTCACCCATTAGGATGACTTTATCTGGGGGGTTGTGAGGTGGACTGCAGCTTACCCCCATGCCCTGATAAAATGGCAGTTAAGCCACTTTTTTCCAACTTTGATAGCAGTATTGTCTACAGCCAGGGGGCTGTTATTGGCTAGGAACTACTTTCTTGCGCCCTGATCCACTTAGTTTTTAGCTTGAAACTTTTGCGTGTGAACTAACTTGTAGGACGTCAATAATAGTGGTTAAACATTTTCTGAAATTAGACTTTGTTAGAATAAGTGAGCTTGCTAAACAGTGGTGAAGTCAATTTCCCTCATTTGGCGTGTGGCGGAGGGATACGGACTGCCAGCGGAAGTGAGAAGGGAGGAGGAAGAAGGTCAAGATGAGGGAGGGGAGGCTGTGAGAAAACGGGGGTGTAAGGTGCACAGGGGAGGAGGAAGGAAGCGAGACTGAAAAAGGACTGGATCAACGTGTTGCGAGTTGGTTGAGTGGAAGTGATGCGACAAACTCTTGTGTAGCCATTTTTCGGTAACCACTGAACCGCTGGAAAATCCCTTTGGTTGGGGAGTTGTGCAACAACCAATGGCGCCCGAACAAACGTGAGTCGGGGGTGGAAAACGTTACAATATGTTGCTCTCACTTAAATTTAAATTATGGTAGAGTCTTTTATCATCAGAATAATGTAAGTGAATCATAATTATTTCACAAAAATTATTTATTATTTAAAAAAAGTAATTTTTTCTACCAGCGGTATTGTTAATATTCAGTTACGATAACTATTTTAATAGTACCATTTTGTACCTTTAAAACCAAATTTTTCTGCCCTCGGATTTCTGCCCTCGGATCCCCCCCCCCCCCCCCTTTTCCACCCTTATTTTTGAAGTGAACGGTGTAGTTAGTTCCCCTCTTGTAAACCTTATGCCTCTTCGCCACTGACGTGCATGCACTCTAAACAGGCATTAAATCAACAAAACATGATGCCAACCAACGCTTGCTACATTTTAATAGCGCTACACAGCGGCGACGGAAATAACTAAAACTTAACTGAAAGAGAATTTACAAATTGGAAAAATTCATATTTCTGTTAATTAAATAAGTAAACAGTGAATTCCTAACTAATAATAAATTTGAACTTTAGAAATCATAGTTTAAATTTGGGAAACAAAGTTTTTGGGAAACTTCATACTTGGAAAATAATGATGCAAACCTTACATTTCAAGGAAAAAATGGTGATACTGAAACATTTCACCGTATTTGATGAGAAATCTTATAGTGCGAGAACGTCTTAAATGAGTATTAGGTATATAAAAAAAACAAGTTTAAGTCGTATGAGACATGAATAATGGGAAGAAAGTAATGTCCACTTTGTAATTCAAGGGAAACAATTGCATTACATTTAATGACATGTAAATGGGTCATAAAGTAAGTGTTATTAATTGCACGAAAACTTACATACAGAGAATAAAAAAACAGGGTTTTACTGCAAGGAATTAAATCTCAATCCAGCTACTTTGAAAAATTTTTTCCATTTACTTATGATGGCCATTCATGTTGAAAACAGCAGGATATTCAACTTACACAAAGCTTGCGTTACATCTGTTCCAACTGACAACACATAGTGATGAGCAGTTTCGACTGAAAGTAAACAATTCAGCAATAATTCCAAAGTGTTCCGACTGGTTGAATGCACTACATTGCCACGGTCGAGTCACCTTTGATCATAGACACGTCATTCGCTCCATCGCCGATCGCGAGCGTCACCGCCTGCTTGCTCTTCTTGATCAGCTCGACCACCATCGCCTTCTGCAGCGGCGTCACGCGGCAGCAGATCACGGCTCGGCCTGCGCAAACAGCCCACCAGCTTAGTCCGCTCTCACCCGGCGGTTATTTCTTTATTCCCACTATCGTCTATACAGTCAAATCTCAATAGCACAAACCTGAAGGAAACAATTTTTTTTCACTCTGCAATAATGGAGTTTGTATTGACTAAACTAATACAAAATTTTATTACAATTTTTATATATTTTCTAAATCAAGCTAACATAAAGTTAATAACTGCACATAATTTTATACAGCAGTAAAAGTATTTTATTTAGGGATTATAAAATACTTTTTTAGGATGGCTACACCTACGGTTCTAAAAATTATTTTCTACTGTATCACACTTAAAAGGATTTAAGATAGAAGAACAAAGCAAAGGTTTAGTAACTGTCTGGAAGAATACATACTACCATCATTTGGGAAGAATAAAATTTCCAAGCTCTTTCTCTAAAACTGCACTGAACCAAAGCAATAGTGTTCAGTTTTATTTTAAATGGAATTTTACATTGTTTCTTTACATTATTCTGGGATATTTGAATTAAACCATCCTTTACTACATGTAATTATTTATCCTTGGAACAAAAACCATTTTGTTGTTGTATTACATACTAATCATAATTACTTTTGTATTAAACTAATTACTTAGCACTATAATGCCTATGTAATAAATAAGGACTGTACAAATACTTTTTATTAATGAGATTTTTGTATTAATAGAGTTTTTATTAATGAGTTTTCACTGTAATTACATATAAATAACAAGCTCTTGCTTACATGACTACACCAACAGTCCATTACTACTACCGACCCCTGGAGAACCACTGTATATCACCACATTCTTTGCTTTCTTATCAGCCACCTCCTCCCCTTACCACCTGACACTTTTTAACTAGTCATTAAACATATATTTTTTTTGTAACTGCAGCTTGGAGTTTCAAGAGAGACCAAGTGATGTAAATCACTCTGCTGATGAAAGTGGCACAAGAAAGTGTCTAGTAAATATGGAATATATCTAACATTTCAAAAATTTTTCATCTGCTTGCAATTTACAATCCAACCAGTTTTTTTTTATAAACTCATGATCAAAAATTTTGGGGACGTGTTAATATTCAGTCACGTTATTTTCGGGTACATACCGTACCATACTTGATAGGGGTGTGCAAATACTCGAAATTGCAAATATTCGTGCAAATCAAATATTTGATTCGATTCACATTCGAAACCAAATTAGGTATTTGAAAATTTCAAATATTCTAAAGTTTTCGAATGTATTAAAATATTACTTTTGTTTGACAAAACGTGTGATACAATAAGCCGAACCTCGAGAAATCATTTTCCCGAGAGACTTAATGGAAGAAAAAAAACTGTAAGCGGACCTTTACTTACATCAAATTTTAGGTTAGGTAAATGGGCATGCTGAGAACAGTTAAAGCCAATGTAGCGTGAAAATTATCATAAATGCTTACGATTTAAATACAAACTTTACGTGATGTGTAGCATAATTAATTTATTATATCCAGTTGTCCTTAGCACAATTTTTGGGCGAGCCATGTGCCATATAAAAGTGTAAAACTATTTTAAAAAATGCCAGCGCATCAACTTTCAATAATAACCTTTAAAAACTAATGCACATATACTCTTTGGTCACCATTCTATTAATTTTACTAATACAAATCTAGAGAATTTTTTTAAGGATAGAAAAGTAAACACAGTTGCCATCATGGCTGCAGCAAAAAAGAAAACGTGTCCGTTTGTGGTTATGGCCAGCAGAGCGGCCCATGGCCAGAGAATTGTGTTGCTAGAATTGCTCCAGCGCACGGTCTAAAAAGGGGAGGTCTGGACACTCCCCAACCAGGCCAGCATGCAAAAGTGGCACACCTAATGTCTCCGCAAATCCGCTCCGCTCCACCAGCTGACCTGTAGCGCTGCTTGTTCTGCGGTGGTATTTTAAGCTTTGTTGTTATGAACAACTCAACATAATAATCATTTAAATTATCATTTAAATGTTAAAAATGCATTAATCTGCAGATATTGATACAGTATTAAATTGGATGTGTTTTTGTTTTATAAGTTTGGGAATTATTTCATAAATAAGGTACTTAAATTAGGTTACGTAGTATTGTTTCCACATTAGCATTGGCGGGAAGACGGGAACTTCATTGTGAGCAAGGAGCATTGATTGTTAGTAAAGAGAATAAGCGTGTATTATTGTAATTGTGAAAATGCCTAACCATTGTGTTGCACCTGGATGCAAAACAAATTATCAGGCAAAGTCGGACGATAAAGTTGCGATATTCCGAGTTCCCAATGATGACAATGTTAGGTAATTGTGGCAGAAACCAATTCCATGAGACAAGTTTGTCCTTTAAAGATCTCATTATGTATGCGAAAAACATTTTGTGGAAGACGACATTCTCACAAAAAACGATCACAAAGATAAGTTCGGAAACGTCATTGGAATAGTAAGTTAAATTTTATTATTTGTATGAATGTATAAAGATTACTTATTTTTGTATAGTATTAATGACCAGCAAAACCCTGACAATACACCATTATTTATAAAATACAAAATTTGCAAAACGAGTGCGGTCTCTTTCTTAAAAAAAAATAATAAAAATCCAAAAATACTTCTATTCAGTGCTCTAAACTTTTCTTTGTTATTTCAAAAGGTGGAGACACGAAATTCCAACTAGTTTAGGAGTAATCGCCGTTTATAATTTACATTAGAATACCTGACGATGGCACTTATTTGTGTAGTAAATAATGTATTGTAAATGCAGGTTTGGTATTGCTATTCAAATACGTAAATCAGCCAAGTTATGTACTTTGTTTCACCCTTTAAATTTAAATGTTAAAATAAAGTGTATTTATTATTATTCGATGAATTTTAAAACGTACGTTACAAAGAACGATGTTTGTTTATTAAGTAAAGTATAGGTAATTTGGAAATTCGTCGTCCAAGTTTTTTACTGTTTATTAAAGGTATTGTGTGTGTAGACAAAGTTTGAGATTGGAACAGAAACAACGTAAGAAAGAATTTTTTACAAATTAAAAATAGGTATATATGTTTTTGTTTTTTATTATCGCGTATTTTCACGTTTTTTGTTCTTATCTTAAAAGAGATAATATAATAAAGCCACTCTAATGAGATTTAATTGTTTCTTGGTTAGCAAAAACTGTTAATTATCTAATATTGTTAACTGTTAATATTCGATTTATTATTATTTACGCGACGTCATACTGTACGCGTACGCAATACGACTCGATTCGTTGCTGTAACATAACATAGCATGTTATGCGATATCAGAAGTAACGAGTACCGTAACGATACGAAAGTAATGAGTACTAATTGTTATAGTAAAGAATACATACGGGTACGTTTTTTTCGTTACTTTTACACCTCTAGATTTTGAACTATCGTTGTATCATATATGTATTATTTACCTCTTGTTTGTTTTTCAAGAGAATTGATAAATTGATAATAACGTCTAGTGAAATATTTCCACCGCAAGACACCTAGCGCTAGAGTTGAATAGCGGACGTCGAACGAACTATGGAGACAGTAAGTAGTCACTTTTATCTGGCGAGTGTCCAGACCTCCCCTTCTTAGACCGTGCTCCAGCGCAATCGCTTTTTAAACTAGCGAAAATGTTACGTAAATAATTAGATAAAATTAAAAAGACACGATACAAAATTCATTAAAAATTATTTTGCCTTGACACGTTTGATTCCATAAGACTCTGAGAACGGAATATTGACCATGCTTACGAGCATTTGTAATAAACAACTCTTTGATATATTGATTGGTAATCGCTTGACTATTTATTGCGGAAAATAAAACTGATACATCGAAGATCTGTTTACTTTCATAAACCTTTTTTGCAGTTTTTAATTTTCAGAATAAGAAGTGAAGTTCAGAACTTTTTTTTCTGCTTCTGGGAACATTGTCACTTCCAAGAGGCAAGGCCTGGATCCAGAACATGTAAAGGAATTGGTCTTTTTGCACTGCAATTTACGTAATGTTGATGGCAAGGTGTAGGCTTGGCTTTTGATGAAGACATTTCTATACCACTGATTGTGTTTTATTACTAAACCTTTAGAAGAGACATAAAAATTTACATGTTACTTGAGTAATAAAAATGTATATAAAGCTAAAGAACATTACTCTTTTAAACAACAATTTGTAATATGCCAAATTTTGACTGTAATTATTCAGATTTATACTTAGAACTTAATTAGAAAATATTCGCAAATTATTCGCTATTCACAAATATTTGCAATTATTTTATTCACATTTGATTTGCATTGAAAAAGTCACATTTGCACTTGAAATATTTTAGAAAAATAATTCTATTATAATATACAAATCTTTCCTTTCAAAAGATGAGTTTTTTATATTTCATTTAATGCTCAGAGGTGAATCATAGTTTGGGGAACCATAGTTATTGCACAGATTTCATAACGTGTTTACAAAAAATAATATATTTTGTGTCAGTTTAAGATTTTAACTCTTCAATCACAATTGCTCATCCATCAAATTGCGTTTCAAGTCCTGTTGAATTACTACAATTAAACAAAAGAGCTCATAACTGTAAAGTGCCTAGATGACTAACACATTCATTGATCATGTATACGCACAACCACGAGGGTCTAGTTTATATAGGTCCAATGCACATGTGTGTGCTTATGATGTTAGTATTGATAACCAGCACAGGTACCTTATACAGGATGATACATGAGAAGTTACCACCACTCACATGGCTCATTCCTTACATAATCTGGAGCAATTCTGTCGTGTAAATGTGAGTCATATTCCAAATGTTGACAGAGTTCTTTGAAAAGTTGTAAATAACGTACAATGAACTTTTAGGCATATGGGGAAGAGCGACACATACCAAACTGCATAAACACGTATCATGCATGCTGCTACAGCTGTATGCAGCCACACAGAGCAATACATGCGGTACATTAAGTGTGTGACCAAGTGTATGGAAGTAGACGGAAACAGTTATTTGTAAGCTTGTAACACGAAGTTGCAATGCTAAAATATGAGCAATACACGACTCTGCCAATACATAGTTGATTTTTTATTATTTTATTAATCATTTTTCTTATGTTTTAATTTACTCTGTAAATATTGAGAAAAGCACCCACAGTTATATGACATATTCTGCTCCAATTGATGAAAGTCCTGTTAGTGATGTTAAATCATTGTGAATCACCAGCATTTACATATGTAAGGTCTTTTCATGCTTAAAAGTACATTTCTAAAAGCCCTTATTCTAGGAACTATCTTCATCACCTTTTGTATCCTTCCACCAAGTGTTTACACACACTACCAAATGCTTCTTTTAATAATCCCCAAACCCAACAACTTGTATCCACGTGTTATGAATGATGTAATACACCTATATTTTTATAAGTATAAATACAGTTATACTTACTCTTTATTACTTTAAAATTTAAAAAGTATACAAAACTATGTTATAAAAGCATACCAATCCATTCATTAATGTACAAATGGGTTTAATGATATGAACTTCATATTTCTTCATCGCAGCCAGCTGATCAGCCTGGACTTAACTTCAGGGAGTTTAGGGCAGTGAATTTTTTAAAATGTTGATTACAAACGAGTTCATTGAGAGGTTCACCAAGACTCAAACTCCATGGCATTTTCCATGGATGGTGGCCCGATTAGCATCCCCAACCCAGTGTATTTTTTCTTTTCATAACCAAGGCCTGGTATGTCAATACATGAATAGAAAAACACTAGTGCCTCTTTCTGCAGTCAGGAGGACCTATACCCTAGCAGAACCCACCTGTCCCAAGAATCACTTGCGCTCACTGCTGTGCGCTTCCTCCCATCTTCGTGACCACGACGACCGCCCACGTGGCCCGAGTGGCTCATATGTTGGGCAAGAGAAAAATGCCCTACAACCAAGTTAACTTATGATCGCAGAGTTGAGAGCCTACAGCTGGAGACTCTGGATCAGCCAGCCAGGGGTAGAACAGGCTCCAGTGGACCAGAAGGCAACATGGACTGTCGGGGGA
Source organism: Bacillus rossius redtenbacheri (assembly GCF_032445375.1). Lineage (NCBI taxonomy): Eukaryota > Metazoa > Arthropoda > Insecta > Phasmatodea > Bacillidae > Bacillus > Bacillus rossius. The sequence continues at coordinate 262,803,844 of NC_086330.1, read as the reverse complement.
GACTATGAGCCACTCCACTCCCCTAAGCCCCTTCCCCCTTCTGCTGCAGGAAGTGAGGGACAAGACCTCGACAGCTGACGAAGAGGTCTGTCTGAAGGAGCAAGTGTGCTTGCTTCGTAGCAGGTTTCACATCATTCATGTATTGATGGAAGTTAAACAGTTTGAATTCAGCAACATCAGTAATGGCGCTAAAAACTGCATTCTCATATATGTCATATTAACATGTCAGTCTAGGTATTTCCATACAGAATATTGCAAAAAAATATTGCTATTTAAGATTCAGTAGCTGAGATACGTCATGTACGAGGGACATTCAATAATTAAACAGACAAATTGATGTAAAAATGAAACAGTTTGTAGGAGGAGTTTTGTACTTTCATGACTTTAGGTTGGCATCACTTGGATGAGCTAAGAACAGCTGACAGATAAAAATTGTTGTGTTTATAACCTCAATAATGCTTTTAATGATGGCGTGTCTGCTTGAAGTTTCCACATTAGTTGAACAATGTTCAGTGATACTTTTTTGCTTTCTGAAGGCGAAAAACAGGCTAAACTTTTTCTCACATGATTTCACATTTACAGTATGGTGAAAGTTGTATGAACCTCGGAAATTTTTATGAGTGGGTAGAACGGTTCGAAAACAGTCGAACCTTAGTGACTGATGAGCAACGTCCTGGCCGGCCAGTTGAAGTGTCAACTCCTTCGTTGGAAACCCGCATTGATGACATTTTTCGTGAAGACAGACGTGTTACAGTTGAACATATAGTAAAAAAAGTTGCAGTAAGTTTTGGCATAGTTCATTATGTTATCAGTAACGCTCAAGTACAGCAATACAAGTGCAAAAATGGTCCCGAAAGAGTTAACACAACAACACAAGGAAACAAAACTTAAAGTGTATACAGATTTTAAAGAACGCTATAAAAGGAAATGCGACCCTTTTCTAAGCAAGATTTTAACGTGTGATGAAACACGGGTTCACCATTTGTGAACTAGAGTCTAAAAGACAAAGTATGGAATGGAAGCACACTGGCTCACCTGTCCAAAATAAATTCAGAACACAAGGTTCAATGGGAAAATTCATGTTGACCGTCTTTTGGGATGCCCAAGGTGTCGTCCTTTGTGATTATTTGGAAGATCTCAGCGTACAATAAACAGTGCCTACTACTCAGACATGCTGACAAACAAAGTAAAGCTAGCAATGAGAGAAAAACCTCGCGGATCTCAAAGAAAAGGCGCGATATTGCTACACGACAATGCTCACCCTCAAACCACCAAGCTGACACAAGAAACCAGGGTATGAAAAAATCCTGATTTTTTTAAAAAAATCAAACGTTTTTGATTAAAATTGGGTTTTTTTGATTAAAATACGATTTTTTTTATCAAAATTTAAAAAAATTGTAATCTATGTAATATACAGTACATTTTCATGACTGTTTTCGTGACTTGACTTTGCTCTACAGTACAATTAATAACAGATTAATTCATTTTGTAAAGACAACTAGTCTAATTTTCTTTCTTTGAAATAACCACATTTTAGATTGCATAATGTTTTAAGGAAACATTAATGATGTCACTTTATGAAAAATTTTAGTACAGTAACATAGTTAACATTAGTAAAAAAAAACATGCCTTATAGGAAATAACTACATCATTGAAAATATATCATATTTAAATGTAACTTTGTCACTTCTGTCATCCCTTATAGTCTTATAGTCCAATTGTTCTAAATAAAGTAATTTAAACCAAAACCACAATTTCTTTTTTTTCTTCTTTTCAGAATTGCACACATTCGAGAGTATTCAAAGTAAAACTTCTACATAAAATATTACTTATTTAAAATTTTAAACAAAAATACAAGTTTTGCAGCTTTTTCTGTACCCAGTCGATTTCTTAATGTTGACTGAACCAAACCAGACATACCAAAGAACTGAAAATTTCCTTCCTACAGTTCTAAAATTAGCATTTGACATTGTTGGAAGACAAACCTGTTGCCAAGGAGATATGACACACACACACACAACACAAACACATGAGGTAGAGTAGAGAAGAGAGATAATGAGATGGCATTTAAAGTTACATTCCACCCACCTATATTTAATGTGTTTCAAAATAACTATAAATACATTGTAGAAGAAATTAAGTACTATTCAATTTTCATTCTATCTTTGCAGCAGTCAATTTTTATGTAAGTAGGCATGATTACTTGGTTTAAACAATACAGTATAGGAAATATTAACGTTCATATTATCATATTATAAATTGATTTTATTCACTGATTTAAAAAAAAAAAAAAAAAAATCACATGATTTAAATCATGATTAAAATCACAATTTAAATCATGCTGATTAAAATCAACATACCCTGCAAGAAACCATTAAAAAAATTGGTTTGGAGATACTACCTCATCCTCTCTACAGTCCAGATTTGGCTCCCTCGGATTTTCATTTGTCTGTTCCACCCAAGAAGGCATTACGTGGAAAAAAGTTCAGTAGCAATCAGGAGGTTAGTAGCAAAGTGGAGGTCAAGGAAACTGTTGAAAAGTAGCTCAAACAACAAGACAAAGACTTCTTTGCATCAGGTATAAAAAAACTAGTTCATCGTTGGGATAAGTGTATTAATACTGGTAGGAACTATGTTGAGAAGTAGTAAAGTTTCATTTTGTAAAAATACACAGTTTTCTTTCTACATTAATTTGTCTCTTTAATTATTGAATGGCCCTCATAATATAACAATATTTTTAAATACATAAATAAGTTGTACTTCATGATCATGATTTATCACATAAAAAATTAAAAAGTATTCAATACTGTTTTTTAAATGGATACCAATTCATTTATTACCACACATAAAGGTTTTATAACACAGAATTTCTAATTCCTTTATTGCAGCCAGCTGGTCAACTTGGACTTACAAACGTTACGTAGTTAAGGGTAGCGTTTAGATAAGTGAAAGTTGACTGCATTTGTGTTTTGTTTTTCTGTCTGAAAATGATGAGGTGGTAGTATCTCATACTGGAATCACCACAGTGCAAGACAGCGAGGGGAGAGACACGATGCGACAGCAAAATATTGCTTTATATTTTGTTCTATTTAATTGTAATGTATGAGAAACATATATAATATTAATTTTAAATTAATTTTGTAAAACTCAATTTGCTTGAACACATTTCAAAGATTTCACAGATAAATTTGGTGATCAAAATGTTACACAATTCGCTAATAACATGCACCAGTCAAACCCGCTTTCAAACATCAAATTCTGTTGCTTATTTCAGCATGATGCTCGTGACCCAATGAAAATACAAAAACATTCTAAAAGGGGAAGTCTGTCACATCCTCCATTTTTGTTGAGCGGATGATACAAATGTATAGAATGTATTTGGCTATAAGAATTGTATCAGAGCATCAGGCCTCTCCTGGAGCCCGGCCGGCTCCGAGGCAGATACTCACACTGGCAGGAGACCTCGAGGAACAGCTTCTCCATCTGAGGGTGGAGCGCGTGCACCAGCGAGTGGCCGTTGATGACGACGGCGAAGCCCCCGCCCCCTTCCGCCTCCTCCGCGTGGCAGCCGCGCTGGTACTCCGACTCACTGGACAGTCACCCCCACGAGTCAGCCAACCTCCGGGGCACCTCCGCACCTGCTTTGCTAGCGACACACTCCACACAATATGAGCGATGCTACTGTCAACGTGGACCATGGAGAGATCTCTTCTACCTTGATATTTTTTTTGTAAATAACTACGTATATTTTGAAAACTCGACAAACTAAACCTGTAGTTGTGACTACAAAAAAACATTGATTACCTGTGATTTTAAAGATGACAGCAAATATCCTTACATTCCTTCTCTCTTCCCCACTCATTTCAGAGTGAAACCACAATAAAAAGCAGTAGCAAGTCTCACTTTGTCACCCAAATGAGAGACCTACCTGATAAACAGCACTGTAAAAAAGGTTAACATAGTTACTGTATTAGTCAAATCATTTTTAATTTTAAAATTTTTTTAATATAAATTTTTTTTTCTTGGAAAGTTTAAGCACAATGTTTAGGAACCTATTTCATAAATAGAGTCAAGATTTTGTGGTGTTATTTTAAGACAAATTTCGGTGTAAAGAAATAAAGATTTCGGTGTTATATGGTTTTATTTTTTTGCTCAAAATACCCACAGCAAAATTTTCTTGCTTTTCTGTACGACATGCAAATTTATTAAAACAAATATTAATAAACACTAAAACCTCATGATCTAATCACAATTAAGTTCATTTGCAAATTCATAAATTCAAACTTTTAAATAACTACTAAAAATTTCACGACTTAATTACAATCACATACACTACAAAATTACACAATTAAGCACTTCCAAAGTTACTATTAAGACGGTTTTATTGAAATGCTATCATAGTTAAATTTTCCGCATTTTCTGGAGTGAGACGTTGTCTTCTGTCACTAACTACCAGTGAGTACCTGAAAAATTAACGTTCTGCATCAACATTTGATGTTGGGAACCAGATTGCCCTTAAACTGGCTTGAGAAAATTCACTGTAGTCCCCTTTAAGGGAGCACAGTACCTTTGCAACATCAATTTGACTTGTTTCTGGCAATGAAAGTTCATCCTCAATTATTTTTTTGAAAGCAACGTAGCCATGTATGAATGTATCAATGGGAAGATGGGAAACAGAAGGCAAGTTATGCAGAGACTTCTGTAAGTTTGCATCTTCTATGCTAACCCTACTCACATTTCTTGGGTTGAACAGCAAATTAATGGCATTAAAGACTTTTAGACCAGGATGTCGTTTAACAGATGAGTTTTGCCTCAAACGCTTATGTTTCTCACTCGCGACATGTTCCACAATCGTATCGCGTCTCTCGTAGTCTAGCCTGCAGTTACAGAATTTGCACATTAAAATTTTATCACTGAAATAAAATCCTTCGCTGGAAAATTCTTTCGATCGGTCACTGGCAAAAACCTTCGTTTTAGGCATTATCAAAATTTTTTAATCACATAGGAAGAATTTAACCTCTTAATACGCAAAAACTTGCCATGCTGGAAAGATCAAAACAGTGGAGAATAGATGCGAATACAAACGCATACCGAATACCAACATACGTACGTGAAAATTAATACCGACATAAACATGTACTATTTATTATTTACAATCGTTACATTAAGCAGGGTTAATTTTATTTTCATACCCTACGTACTTTATTTTAAATAAACAGTAAAAGCAATGCGCTTTAGTGTTGATATTTAAATTATTAAAAACGTAATCTTAGAAAAACATATTTTGGAAGTTTGTTATTTTTGTATTTACAGAAAGTGAACGGCGGCCATTGTATCATAGTTATCAACATCTTAAATTATTATGGTACACAAGATTACAGTTTAAAGAAAATATTAAGTTAATTCCGAGACTTCATTTTAAAATCTATAATGAATCACTGTCGCATATAATATATGGTTGCTAGTTACTGTCAGAAATATTTGATTGTGCTGAAGATAGTGAATTGTCCTTACAGAATGGGAATAAAACGTAAATAATCAGGATAGACGAAATTTCGTGACATATCACGGATTTCGCACAATTTCGTTTTATTTCGTGTTTTCAAGCGGTTTTCGGCGTTATTTTGTTTTATCGCGCATTACCATATAATCGTGTCTCTATTCATTAAACTTGACATTTACAGGATATTCACACAATCTGTAATAAAATTTCCCTTATTATTTGCAGACTCTCCCTAAACAAAATTTAAAATTTCCCTTACTATTTTCTTTGCTTTGGTTTAATAATTTACCTATAAAACAATTTTCTAAAATAAATAAATAAATAATATCTAGGTTCCACCATCCCCACAGCTTGCCTAGTTTTTTCTCCACTTTCTTTATTTAAAAAAGAACGCCAATTTATAGTGTAGGACAGCAAAATACCATTTGAAAAAAAAAAATAATGCTTTCACAGTCTGGGTGACAGCAGATTGGAACATTATATTTTCCTTTCAAATTATTATTACCAGTAGATTTCAGTGAATTTTACAGGATGTCAAGTAAAATTCCTGAAAGTCACTGACCTCTTCCATCTGCCCTGACTTTTCCTGATTTTCATTAATTTTCCAGAATGTGAACACCCAGAGTTAATACACATGACACTCATGTTAGAATAGAAAAATTAGGTAAACATATAATGAGATGTTTATGTTCCACTAAATAAACAAGCTCTCCTAGAATGACATGAAAAATATTGTAAAATGTTCTCCATTTGAAAAAAAAGTTCAGGAATGTGACAATTACAAGTCGAAATCAAAGAGGGACTAAACCCTTCCTGAGCCTGATATGCAGGGCCGGTGCAAGGTAAATTGGCGCCCTAGGTGAAAAACCTGAGACAAACTAGAAGTATTACGGTGCATAGAATGTCATGAAGGCCATATGTTGGTCGCACTTTAGTTTTTAGCACAATTGCACGAAATAAGGAATAAATAAAACGTTTATATAAGTCTGATGCTGTTGGTTGTACTAGCTGGAATATATTTGACATTAGATACCAGAACAGAAATAAACAGATGATTCACAAGGAAAAAGTTGTTAAATATATACGCAATGAAAAAAATTGGCTGTCTGTAAATTCGGTTAACGGACGATAGTTAAACGTGACGTCATAACAAAACATTGATGAAATGATTGCATACTTTTATGAATAAAATTGAATCATTTTTATTTTAATATTAAAATAATAAATACGTACTTGAAATTATACTAGTAATCAGATTTTTAAAATGCAAGATTAATTAACCTTTATTGCCAAAATTGTTGTAATAAGCAATGAAAACCACAGATTAAAATTCATAGAGAATATTTTACGTTTTAATAGTCTTCTAGTGCTCAAAATGATATGCAATTGTGGCACCGGGCACAAAATTTTATTTATAATTCATTAATAATAACGCCCCTCGCGATAAACAAAGGAAAATATGTATTAACCAGTGCCTGATTCCCGCAACAGCTAATAGATAGCACGATTCGTTCGGTTCGCGTCCGTCACCATAGATGGCAGCACCGTACGAGAATAATATTATTTCATTTTTATAATACAATTTTATAACAAATACACATCCCAAATACACAAAACTTATTTATAATGTGTTACAATATTTTTTAAAACATTGTGCAAAATATCCCGGGTGTAATTTGAATTATTGTGTGTAACTGTAAAACACCATTGTTTGTTAAAAACTTATTTGAATATTCAACATTACTTTTAAATAACCGTACCGATTGTGCTGAAAATTGGTGGACGATCGTTAAATTACATAATATTAATAATTCAAACGACGAAACATGATTGAAAAGTCAAATCGATGGTTGTTCCATTCGAGTGGAAGAGCGATGCCGCGCATGCATACAATGAGAGTAACAGGACACATTTGTAGTGGGACAATGTGTGTTACGGGACACTTTTTCATGCGTGCAGCCGGCGTTCATCGATTTTTTAGACGTTGTCATGTCAAAAAATCACGAGCTTGACAGGATTGGTGTGAACCAAGCAGTGATACGCGAATAAACACTTTAATTTTGTAAAAATGAAACTGTACATATCCAGACCCTAACATCGGTTTCACTGTCAGGAAAGGATGGTTTGGAAAGTTCGTGGAAAGGTACGCGACGTCAATCGAAGGTCAAGCCCGGGCAGGTAAGTCAACCAGCCATTAGCCGACTGATGATAGGTACATAACCATTTATCTCCCATTACACGTTGTCGTTTTTTTCATACAAAGTATTTGATGGTAGGCTTATAAAGATAAATAGTGTGATATATTTATTGTTAAGTGTTATTCAACGCATTTATATTATGTAAAGAATATTTCTCTACATATTATTTATGGTGACTAATTAATGCTTCCGAATATGCAATTTTGAGTAACATTAATATTTTTAGGAACGCATTAGTTGTGGTAAGTGAGGGATTGGTGTACTTGAGCTGAACTTTGATGCTAGGTTTCGATTTGTTGCCTGAAAATTCTTTTATTTAATTTCCATTTCTTTCATAATTGGGAATATAGTGGAATTTTTTTTTTTACTTTTTGCATTTATTTATTAAATTAATATGAATATCAGGATAATATGTGGTAATTTTTACCCTTTATAACTTCCTATTTTACTTGGATGGATCAACAATGTTGTCAAAAACATGATGAATGCAGAATTCTAACTCTCACTACAGTTTTTTATGCAAAAAATAGACTACAATCAAAAATAATCTTTAAAATAACAACCTTACATAAAAAAATTAAAATGAAGGGTTACATGTCATTTATTTTAATGAAGGTTCTACAAATTTAAAACTATATCAACAAATAGTGACATACCGTACGTGTGTTTCATTAAACAATATGTAGTTCAAGTTAAGACAAATTCGTAAGATTTTTCTTTGTCAGCTGAATGTTTTATGAAACAAATAGTACATGTGTAAAATTGAAGCACTAATCTACATAAGTGTCATGACAATTTTGTAAACTTGTAAGCTTAAAGAAATACAGATTAGTCAATATGTAAAACCTGTTGGACAGTGCTGTAACCTATCTCCTGTAAAACTGTAATTTGTATTATTAATGAAGTACACCTCAGGTATGTTTATCTAGTTACATGTGTACGTAGAAACTGTGTTTTATAATTATATACAGTAGACTCCCGATTAACCTGGTGCGGGTTATCCATTTCGCGGATTAAACATGCCATCTTTCACTTTCATACATCACAAAAAAAAAAATTTTTTTAAACTTTTATTATTTTAGTGCACACACAATGGCAACGACACATGTGTAGCATTAAATACAATGCAATGAATTGGTAATGCAGTGAATTAATAGGGTGATGAATCAACAAACAGTATTTTCCATTTCCTCAATAACTATTCCCTTCCTTCATTGTATAATAATTTATAACGACACCCAAATGTTCAGTGAACGTTTAAATTCCGCAATCCTGCATGTCAACAGCATCCCTGCAGAGCAAAGCCAGATGCTTTCAGGACTAGTTTACCATGCGCCACTAGGATGCTCAAATGTCAGATGCGCTAGTGGCAAATCATGGAGACTCTCATTTAGTACACAACAGAGTCCGGAATTACGTGAACAGGTTAAATAATCTTTAATAATAGAAAATGTTAGGGTTATGTTGTTTAAATTTTTATTAAAACTGATATCTCCTATATCAAAAATATTATAATTATTTTGTAACTCAGAAATGTTGGTAGTCCATACATAGGAAAAATAAATTGTTATGGCCAAGCCATGTAATATAAATAATGCAGTACGTAAATTTTTAAATTTAATTTTAGGTTGTTTAATTGCTAAATGTTATTCAACATTTATTTAAATAGTAGTGTTTTGATTAAAACTCTGCTTTGATAAGTGTTCTGTTTTACTGGAATGAATTGGGGCGTTACTTTGAGGGACGGGTGTTATAGTGTTTGTCTAGATTGTTGGGATGAAAAAATTTAAGTTTTTTTTTACATTGCTTTAACCGTGTTTTTAAGTTATTCGTGGACCCCTTGCCAGTCATTACCTTGAATGATCGGGAGTCTATAGTAGTAGTATAAAAAGTTAAAAATTTAACAAATTTTTCATAAGAAAATGAACATCAGAAATGTTTACTCCATACAATTTTACTCTTATATCATGTGATATTACAATTAACTATGGGTAAATCAGACCCAGCTATTTTTGAAAGTATTTACCATATCATTAAAGCCTTGCTTTCCCATCACAATAACCAAGAGGCTAAAAACAAAACAATAACTTGTCTCTTGTAACTTATTTGTACTTTTTTTTTATGAAGGACTGAACAAAAACACCAAATAGATTCAATCAGATTTGTTACAGATAAGTTTTACTGTACAAGGCATTCACACAAAGTTTCCCTCATGTTTTACATTATAAATTTATAAGTAAATTGTTAGTTTAAATAGCTACTGGCTAACTATATATAAAACCGAAAACAGTAGTGAATGTTAAACTTCACTGAACTCATAGTCAATAATTTATGTAGCCTAATTGCCACTCCTCAAACTATGTTATGTACATGAGACACTACCAAAAAACATTATGTTACAAGTCGTGAAGGCAGTTTGTCACAAACTACAGCCAAGAAATACGAGAACCATGCGGAAGAGCCCATTACGCAAATCACATCAACACAGATTATGAAAAAGAGGAACTTAAGCATTCCATTTTGTTATGTGGGGTCATTACCACAGTACATTACCACAGTACGTTGGTTTTTAGACATTTTAGTATCACCACAGAAGTGAGTCTCATGCTTGACTAGCAAGTAGCAGCCATTAAGAGTGACAGAAAGTTACCACCATTTACAGATTTAGTTTACAAGTAATTTTCAGTAAAATAACTTTAACTTCAACACTATTCTTAGAAGATTCAAACATTAACTTGAGGTGGTTCTATGAAAATTTTTTCAGTTTTAAGTAAAAAAAAAACTACCTACACAGGTATTAAATAATCACCATTTCAAGATATTTTCTTCGATTTGATTCATTCTTGAGCTGGAAAAGAGTTGTGAATCTCTTAACTGCTTCATAAATACATAATATTATAAATTTTGGCCAAGTCACCAAATAAACACCATTAAAAACAGTGAATACCTATGGTAAATAAAAATTCACACTTGTCACTGGTACCGTAGATTCTCGTTAATTCAGATTTGTTATTTAAGATTCTCTACCTTCATTCACAAAAGATTTATCTTAAAAAAATAAAGAAACAGTTCAAAAGCACATTAAAATACATATGAGAATAGGACACACATCTACATTACAAATCTTGCACACAGCTTCTTGAGAAATGAGCTCAGTAAATGGTGGTAACTACTGGAAAATTATTTAGTTAAGAGATCCAAAATACCTGCATTCGCAAATAAAAAGCTCAATCTGCAGATAAATATATGGGTTTGTAAATTTTAAAACAATGTGTATAAAACAAGGCCCATAATAGAATGACTGTAAATAGCACACCTTAACCTATACTTAAAAGAGATCCCATTTGTAAGAAGTAGATAAAAACAACAGGACACATCCATAGATTTCAGTCCTCATGTTTTACACAGAAATCAGAAGAAAAGGTCCCACAGGGTCTTACATACATGCTTTGTTTTTCAGAGAAAAATTGAAACCAGCCATTACTTCAAGACAAGCATGCCATTTCATATGGTTGCACGAGTTTGTAAGAAAACTGTGGTAAAGTTGTAGGAAACGGTGCGCGGAGGTGAAAGAAGCCCTCTCCTCACGCGAAAAACTGTACAAAAACAAACTTGCGCCGCGCTAAACCCCTAATTATCCGTGCTGGTGGTGGTGTTACACAGCTGTCCTCCCTCGCCACTGGCATGCTGGTTAGTTCGGCAGGACACAAGAGTTAGTGCAGCACAGCGGTTAGTGACAAGTGCTAGCGACAAACCCATCAGACAGACATCACCGTAACATCATCTCTCTGAAGAATACTTTAAGTCATATTGGTTATTTCAATTTATTGTCACTGCTTTTATTTAAGGTATGTACCTGTAAATTAATCAAGACAAATAACTTGCATTCCATTCCTTCACAAATTTTGTCCCTAGATATTTACTTATCTAATAGCAGTAACAAGTCACCCTTCCGTGACATTTTAGAGCTTGTAAATAATGCTTGCAAAGTAAGTATCTGGTGATAAAATTTGTGACCAAACTAAAAATGCAAAAGAGCTGCCATGATAAATTTACATGAATAGCCCTTAAACCTACGAAATGTGAAAATAAAAAAAAAATAATGTGTTGGATCAGGTTTTAAATATAACGCTTAGTAATAAATATAACATAAATATATTGATATATTATTCAATTTCTTTGAAAAACATAAGTATTTTTTTTTTGGAACTCATAAAATCCTGTGTGTTTCGTAATGTGCAATTTATTAAAGAGCAAATTATAAAACTGTTTCAGTGGAATCTGAGACCTACTAAAATTATTGCTACACTTCAGTCTCCTTACAACTGGCAATTTGTTGAGGTAAAAAAATACCCTAAGTTGTTTTGGACCAAAAAAATGTATTAAATACAAGATAAGTCATGAACTCTGCCAAGTTTACAGTAAGCATACCAAATTATGCTTTGAGTAAAAAAATTAAAGAGTGCTAGGTTTACTGATTAATTTCAATATAAATATGAATAAATGAATCAAAAGTTATATTGACTATCTAGTGCTATTTAGTATAACATGTGATTTCCCAAAATTAATGGTGGAAACAACATTCAAAATAATAATGAATTAGCTTTTAAAACGTAATTTTTTTTTCTAATGTTCAGAAATAAAACTGAATGAGCAGCCTAACTACAACTCAATGGTGGTATATTTTAAAGTACATGGGACCCTAACCACTTCCATGATGACTTTTAAAATTAACATATTACAAGCACGTGAGAGGTATTGCTAATATGGTGCAAACATATGCAACATGAAATTGCGCTGACCAAATAAAAAAAAGTGCTGCAGGTATTTAAAAATGCATTTACAGGTAGTTAGTGGCAAAATGATTAATTTTACTACAATCCTCAAATTGTTTCTTTAATTTACCTTTTTTCCTCTGTGCACGTCAGGGAAATGTAAACAAATCTTGATCACAGAGCAACTACAATAATATAAATTATAATGACTCAACACTGATGTTCAGAGCAGATGACAAATTCAGAAGATCAAACAGCAACTGTTAAATACAGTCTCACTGGTTGTGATGTAACCATACCATAATTTGGTCCAGTTTTTCACTAATTTCTATCTACTGTTTATTTAGATATCTTTTCATTAAGAAGGAATAAACATGAAACTTGTCTACAACCAAAAATTTAAGCAATTTGAATGCTGTTTCCAAAGGTACTTGTTTGAAATTTCTTAATTTTGATTCATAAGGACTAATTCAGGGAACTGTGAAAGTCTGTTAGATAAGGGTTCAAACCTCAAGTCAAAATAAACTTGACAGAATAAACTTATAACTAATCTTTGATTCTACGTGATGAAACATCTTGTTAAACTAACAAATAAAGTATAATAATTGTAAAGGATTAGGCCAATTTATTAAGTACTTTTAAATTTTCATGTGTCTTTCTAAAAGTTTCATTAACAGATAAAATAACATACGTAATACATATAACACCAAGACACATAAATGTAAAAACACTTGCACACACCAAAACACAAACACACATTAAACCAAACTTACACAAATAAACATAAATACATACATACAACCACAAGCACACACAACGTGAACAGCCATAGAAATGTTATAGCCAGTACATGCCAATTGCAGTTAAAATAGAGGAGTTGATAATGTCGCAAAGAATCGTGACAGTAATCTCATCAGTGTGTTGGCACTGGCCAGTGCCACCAATGATCAAAACTCAACTGGTTTAAAGCTGATAACCACTTAACGTAACTTAAATACTAAAAAAAAGAAGTAAATATGCTTTCACATGCAAAAAACAAAAATAAGAGTTTGACTAAAGGTTTAAAAAAACATCAAAACATTAAGAAAAGTTTGCAACTACCAACATATTTAAGCTTACTAACCAGTAAACTTATTAACAGGGTGTAATTGTATGAAATTTACTGATTATATGCAAAATCATTCATGCTCTCTACTCATGAAATTTATCTTAACAGTAGACTTTTTTTTTTTAGATTTTATGGTAAAAGAGAAACCATTAAAAAAATTACGTTAATGAAATTTTGTGTTTTAGAAAATAATGTTTTCTAAACATACAACCTAACACTTGAAAACCACCAAGTTTAAATTAAAAATAACAGTGTTTAAAGAGATTGGTACGTAAACCCAAACTGCGACAATTATGTCATGAACAGACACAGTAAACTAGCATCCAACCAACAAGCACAATATGAACTGCCAAACAGACAAGCATTGAAGCCTGTAGTTCACACATGCAGGCAGTACCACAACCAAAGGTAACAAAAAGCAGGAAAAGGACAGAAAGTTTAAAACTGGCTTCAGTTACACATCAGAGCACAAATACAGAACCAGAATGCACAAGTACGCAACGGATTTTATGTAACTAAGGTGCCTTCATCTTGGATTTTCAGAAATTTTTTTTCTGCCTATTTATTTTCAAAATAAAGTGTTTTGAAAAACTAGGCCTCTTAGGACACAAATAAAGTATAAATTTTTTTTTTTTAATTCCATGTTATTAAGCTGCTGTACATTTGTCACATTTGTAACACAGTTTGTAACCAATTATTACATAATTGTTTACCATTCAACATTAAAAAATCTGGACAACCGATACATTTCAATTTTTGAATATTTATTGGCACTATTATATCCAATATAAAACGTTTATAAAAAAGGATGCAAACTATATGCAGAATTTTTTTTTTTTACTTTTTCTTTACCGATTCCTAATGCAAACCTAGGAAACATCTGCCATTAACTTTATGTCTACCCCTTAAAAAAAATTAATTTCTTTTCTAGTAGGGCAATTTTAAAATGTCACTTTAGCATAACTGCACTCTTATTAATTATCATACAAAAGTTAAAACCTTAAGTGTTCATTATACGATAAATGAAAAGTTGTTATCAAAGAATAATATTACAGTGACTTAAAAATGTTTTGCACAAAGCAATTTGTGATTTAATACTTACAAGAAATATTGGTCTATTATGTCCATCATATATATATATTCCTGTTCACTTTTTGCAAGATGTCAAAATCACATACAAATTTAATGTTTTGGCTTCATACACAATAGGAGAAATTAAATTAAATAAATAAATTTTTTCAGAAAAATAGTCACGGCTACTGACAACGGTATGACATATATATTGATTATCTCACAAGAAATGATCAAATGTATTTGATAAATAATTTTTTTATTGATAATAAAAAAATTTTGACACAAAAAATTTAAGATAATTTCTTTTCACAAAAAATTAAAAATATGTCATGGACTAGCAAGCAGCATTGACTTTTAACCTGGAAAGTATCAGTTGAGTAATCTATTAGTTCTCCTTTTGTGTAGGCAGCCATAAAATTATAAATTGACTACCTGATAGTTATGTCAAACATATGTAACATATATAATTTTTTTTATTTCATGAAGATGACATACTTAAAGTAGAAAGATGTTATGTGTAAATATAAAATAATTAGCAGTTATGTGCCGAACACACCTATTCAAAAAAATAATATTGTTCCAAATCTTTAACTTTGTGACTTTTGTATCGCAGATAATGAAAATACGCTCACTAATCCAAGATGGAGGTGCAGAAGCAAGCTACGGCCGGCGGCGAGGTGCGGACAGGAGAAAGGAACACCGACACCAAAGCACGGAGAATTTCAAGTGGAGGTCGTGGTCCATACCAGCCACTCGCGGGCCAGCAAGGAGGAGAGGGACCTTGGCTCTGCCGCGCGGTTCCCCTTGGTCTACGCTACCTGTGCTGATCCCACCTGAAAGTGACAATGCTGACTGCGGCAGGGGGGGGAGGGTGGCTCGCGACAGTCGCGCAGCTGCGTATTGCCTCGCGCAGCTTTATCAGCTGCAGCTCAACCTCGTCGAAGGTGTTTGCGTCGACGATGAACACGTCTGCCATCTCGTCCGTGATCAACTGGCATGAGTAGCCTATGTTTATAGCAGTCTCTGCAATGTGCACAGGAACAGTTCCCCATTATTATAGAAGAGACTAAACAACACATTACGATAAAACATTGTTATAGCCCGGCAACTTAGTAATTGACCTTGGACATTTCCGTACCACGCAGCTCCTCCCTCATTAACTCCCACCCTTCCTTCCCCTCCGAATCATCTGCAAGTATGGAGGGTCACTCCTTCCTCAAGGACAACGTACATGAACACACAATCACTCTCTTCGCGCTGTGGCTGAAAGGTATTCCCACTAACGCAACACCGTATCGTGTAAACCGACCTGCAAAGCACTATCTCGGGAGCGGCGTATCCAGGAAGCGCACAACTGGCAACTGATCCCCTCCACTCCACTCTGCTAGAATCACGCGACCGCTGCCTGACACTGGGGTCTGCGCATGTTGAAAACAAAGTTGCCGGACTATATACAAGTTAATACACCGCTTAACTCATAAACACAAAATAAAGCTAAATTTCAAAAACAACATATTATCAGTCTTCAACTTTCTTTATTTGATAAATCATTTGATTTAATTACTTGATACTAATAGGTTATAGATTCAAGTCAAAAAAAAAATGTAATTACAGTACTCCAAAAGACAATGTATTCTAAGAATTTTTTTATTTGTTTATATTATTAATAAACCACTGTGCTGTAATATATATGGTGGAACAAATCACTCATGATTTGAATCTTACAGGAATTCTAGCAACTCATATAATTTGAATAAAAGCAGCATTACTCTTAAAAAAAAATTAATTAGGCGAGAATAAACTATTGTATTAAGTGTGAACCTGAATCTATGCATTAAAAAATAAATAAAAAGAGGTACATAATCAACTGAGGAATACAACTTACTTTTGCAATATAATCAGTCCACAAATTTAGTTTTACACTACCTAAAAAATTATAACATTCATTAAATATTTGTTGGTTAAAGAATAAAATTTTGGCAGATTGAAAAAAAAAATTTATTGTTTTTTATTAGTCCATTTTGTTTCATGAATTAACTAATTTTTCAGTGTTACAAGACTATTTATTAATATTTCGGGTTGTGATGTAGTGGTTCACATTTCAGGGTTATTTCGGTTATATCACATCCCATCACAAAATACTTTCTCTACTTTCAACATACACTTGGTCAGGAATTTTCAGATATTCTTTAACCAGGTGGAAACCTACCTTGTTTGTCACCTGTCAGTACCCACATCTTAATGCCAGCAAATGAGAGGTTGGCAATTGTCTGTGGGACTCCGTCCTGAAGTTTGTCTTCTATGGCAGTTACACCTACGACCAAGCATAAAGAACAGAGTGGATCATCAGGCACTGTGGCAGTAACCAGTTCAATTCAACAGTTACAAAATCTGTTGCTTCAAATTATTGAATTGTTTTACAGTCAGCACTCTATATTCTGCATTCCTCAGCTATGGGCATTTTGTAACCTGGAGCCGATACAGCCCTCGCTGTCGGGTCGCATCATTGTGCAGCTCAAAATTTGTGGTTCATCATTGGTTTATCATGACTTGTCAGTTTTCAAAAATGCTCATGAGTACTTTTTCTTGACATAATGCCACTCAATACAACACTAGGAGGTTGTAAGGGGCCTAAGGCACCTGTTGAACATAATAAATATAAGAAACACTTCAATTGAATATACAAAATTTTTTTTATTAAAAATTAAATTTATTTTAATATTGCGCAAGTGAAAATTATTGATGATTGTATATAATTATTATAAGTGTATCTTAGTTATTCACCGATAATTTTAGCAGCAATAAATTAACTGACCACAAAAAAAGTATATAATATGAAAATTCAAAAGAGCGTAGCTACAAAAAAGCAAACGTCAAAAAATCTATCGGGCATACAAACATATATTATTTACATAAAAGACAAAAATACCAACGGTTTTTAAAATATAATTATAAACTTTAAAGATATAGTATATTTAAAAAATAAAAAACAAAGATTTTCAAAAGAACATAAGTACAAAATTCAAAATATCTTCAAATGATTGACAGTGACGCAAACTTGGATTTCCAGAAGGGAAAAAAATTCCACAGTTTTTCGTTTATAACTAATCTTTCCGAGATATAACCCTTTTTAGTAATCAGAAGCATAGTTAGTTGTAAGGCGCCTAAGGCACTGTTGAAAAATAATGAATATTACAAATACAGTACTAATTTAAAAAGTAAGGCTTGTTCCACTTATATAGCTGTATTGCAAATGTTACTCTATCATTACACTTCCTTTTTCTATGCGGTAGGCTACTATTTGTACTTCATGAAACGCTTGTCTCTAAGGTAAACACATCTCTTTGGTGTTAAGAGTCAGTGAGTTAGTGATGAATGTAACAGGGTGTTGTCTTACGAGCCCGATGTGACCTGCCTACAGTCAACCATCTACAACACCCCTGCAGTGCTTAAACCCCTCCCAGCATGCATGTTCACGTTTCTTTAATCATGTAGTGTTTGCCATATTCCTGCAAAATTACTTTAATTACAGTTAATAGTGTCAACTTTTCATTTAATGTCTAAAGTTTCAACTTTCAGAACAACTAAGGACAAAGCCGTGCTAAGAACGTGGGTTTTGGAACACACCCCTTTTCAAAATATATTTTAAGAACTGTTAAATTTAAATAATAACATAACTAAATAATATCATTGTAAAAGGGTCACTGTTCTGTTGTAAGGAGTTTATTAAAGGTTTATTTTGTTTTGCCCTTGACAGTTTTGAAACGGACGAAAAATACACTGAAATTTGCAAGGAAGCACAGTGGCAGTGGCATCAGGACAGCTGGCTACCTATGAGAGTCAAGTCCTTCTCTATCTCTTCGTAGATGGCGTCCAGCTTGGCCTCGCGGTTCTCCATGGACATGGCGGCTGCGTGGTGGCGCTGCTTCCAGTTGTTGAAGAAGTCCTTGTCCAGGTCGCGCACCGCAAGGCACAGTGTCCGCAGGCCCTCGCCCGCAAACTTCTGCAAAACACACCACAGCACCCTCGGTACCGAGACACAGATTAGCGCACTCAGCTACCAATCGCAAACAATTTATCAAGCGGGGTTATTCGAAAATATATATTCCAAATTAAAAAAATTAAAAAAATTGGTTGTCTGTAAAGTCGGTTTACGGACGATAGTTTAACGTAACATCATAACAAAACATTGATGAAATGATTGCATACTTTTATGAATAAAATTGAATCATTTTTATTGAATTAACACTATTTTGTATGGATACAAAGAAGGAGTGAAATTAAATCTACAATTTAATTGATAAATTTACTTTTATTTGCACTCATTAATTCAAATATGTTTATTACTTTAACAAACATATTATTTTAACTATAACTTTTATACATGTTTGCTATTTAACTTCTTCCAATCTGTGTTATTCTGTTAAGGATAGGACGATGATAGGAAAAGTAGGAAACGAATGGGAGTGTTTCAAGTTTAATCTGTCTCGAAAAAGTCAAATCGATGGTTGTTCCAATCGAGTGGAAGAGAGATAGATGCGGCGCAAGCGTACAATGAGCCAAATGGGACAATGTGCGTACCGGGACAATGAGTCATCCTTTTTCGTGCGTGCAGCCGGCGTTCATCAATTTATTAGACGTTGTCACGCCAAAATTTTTTTACATCAAACAAATTATACTGTTACAAGAAAAACTACAAGAATTCAGCAATTGGAGTGTAACTCTAATTACTATAGTGTTTCAATTAATAATCTATTTTCTATATGTAGGGCTGGGCCGATACCACTTTTCACCGATTCCACCGATAGCGATTCTTATGGGCCGATACTGCCGATACTCGATGCCGATACTAACCAAAGAAATGTTTGTGTTATGAAAGGATATTTTACTTATAAAGTATTTTTTAATTTCATATTAAGTATTTGGAATTTCCTATCTCCGCAGGCTGTAATGAGAAGAGGACGTAAAAGAGCATATAATGACAGTTATTTCAGATTTTTAAAAAAATTTTTGACGATAATCCGTACACTACATATTTACCAAAAATTGAAATCCTGCACGACCTTTTGTTACAGTTGAATTAGACATGCCAAATGCACTGACATGCATTGGAACAGTACCAGTCCATGAGAAATAATTGGCAGGATTTGCATTTTGTGTGTACTTTTTCTCCTAATAGCTGGACATATTCAAACCCAATTATAAAATAATGTTCAACTGTTCAACATACAGTACCTACAGTTTTTTTTCATATAGTCAAGAATGTTTGTTTGAACTTTCCTTTGAGAAATGTCTTTCATAACTTTGCAATGCTGATACCCACACGCTTTTGGGTACTCATAACTTCTACGGTTAGGCCTACCTACATATGCTGCTGTAATACACTAAATATAAAAATATAAACTAGTTATCCACGTCGTCACGTCGCCATTAAACAAGCTTCACGAAATGTCACAAAATGTTCACTAGCGTCGGAAACTGTGTGCCACTAGATTTGTTAAATAAATGTTGTATACGTATTACATTTGTGTACAATTGCGAAATATGTTAATTTGAAATGATGTTTACAAGCAAATTATGGGTTAGGTCATCGAAACAGAAAACAAACTGTAACATAATCGCATTAGTAGTCGTTGGCCATCGTATAATCCACGTTTTATGTACCTAGCCAGATATGGCCGCCATCGGCCAATATCCATTGCTACAAATTCAAACGTGAAAATATGCATTTTGTAGGATAAATATGTATTATCGAATTGTTTTTTTCTTAGTTGAAAAAGTTAGGAGTTTTTTATTTATAACTTGATTATTCTGCATAAATGTTATGTTGCTACGCCATTCACACAAAAAACGGACATTTTTTTATACGAATGAAATTTCTATCCGCACGGTTACCAGCACTGCACCTGCCATTTTACTCAACGAAATAAAGAAAACGCCTGTAAACAATTTCCACAAGACCTGTTGTTAAACAAAGCTATAGAATTGGGAATGAAATGAGAAAATGTTTAATATTTTGTATAATAATATCGGCAAAAAGATACGTATTAACGAGAAATTACAGTCCAGGGCTTTGAAAAACGTACGTTATATATTTATTATGCCTATTAATTTGCATGGCGTTTCAAGACCGGTGGCTTTATACGTTATAATGGATTGTACGTTAACAAGAGGGACGTACTAGAGAGAATTTGCTGTAACACAGTTTAAGAACTTGGACTGAGGTATCGGCGCGAAGTATCGGCAATTATTTTACAGATGCTGCCGATGCCGATACTCTGAATATCGGCCGATACTCAAGAATCGGAATCGGCATCGGCCCAGCCCTATCTATATGTAACTTACATAATTGTATCATTGGTACTTGTATTTGATGATACTTATTTATATATTTATTTACTGGTAAAGATATAGCAGCTGGTTCATTGAAACACATTCAAATCAGTAAGTGTATACTTTGATTCACAGACCCTTTGTTTCTTATGTAAATACGTTCACTAACAAGACATTACTTAAAATAGGTAGTGTTTAACCTAACAATCACATTATGAGCGAGATAGTGCAGTGGCAAAAAACCATAGTTGTATTACAGAGGACCTTGGTTCCAATCCCAGTTCACTTATTCTTTTTTTTTTTTTGGCCACGGTTACCAAAACCACTCCAATGCATGGATATTTTAATAAAATTAGCAATTGCCAATTCCTTAACAAATATCAGTGTCTTGTGCAATCATGTGTTACTGTCTCTAATAACCTCACTGTTGGAAACATGTTAAAACCCAATTAAAAAAACCAAGCTAATCCGGTTCATAGGTTATTGCTGTCTTTGTCTAATTTTTTTTTTAAATAAAAAAAGCCATGACCCAAGTTTGCACAAATAATCTCCAAAGTTTCAGCCAACATTTCTGTAACCATTTTCAGGGTCCCATTTACCTACTACAATTGCAGTTTCCTTGCTTTTACCCCACAGATTGGCGAAAAGCTGTAGTCAACCACACAAGCACGTTTCCTGATTGGCCACACCACCTACCCAATCTGAAGGATAGTAGCACTTGATTGGTCGACAGCTCCAGCCAACCAGGAAGCATACCCTGCCCAGGCAAGGTAACTCCACTACCTCAGTAAGCAACTGCTACCCTGATAACAGTAACTGCTATATAGTCATGCAGCTTCGCTAAATTTTTGACAGTTCTGCAGGAACTTAGTGCAGCTATCATGAACCTTCGCATGAAAATTTCTAAAACACACACAGCAATGCTGTAACTCCTCTCACAAATGTTGGAGCTGTGTATATTCAAAAAGTTTTGCTGATGTGTCGAATCACCAATTCTTTAATACCAATTCATCGTGCTGCCAATGCTGAAAAAGTAATAATGGATTTTTTAGAAGTTTTACCACATAAATATAAGGTAAACAAGCAAACTTGCAAATGACACACTAAAATAAAAATAGGTAGGTCGGTTTTGATACCAAATTAATTGGCAATTTCTAATATCCTGATACCACTTTATCCTGATACCTGACACTACAATCAACATTTCCAATTACTGGTCACACTAGATGAATAAGCAATTAAAACATAATTTTTATATACATGTTAGAGATTGTTATCAATTTATTCCTAAATATAAATTCAGAACAAGCTTATTTAAAAATTGTGTATCAGCTATTATTTGAATATCTTGATTTCTGTAAACTCATTTTTTTTTTTAAAAAACATATATAACTTTAATTACAAAGAAAAGTAATATTTTTGATTAACTGGATTTCTGATCTCCTTGTTCATTTACTTGCACAATATCCACATAAATTCCAGCATATTATCAACCAGAAACACAGGATATGGGATTATGCACTAAAATTGGAGAATTTTTTGTTTGCTTGTTTGCTTGTTTGTTTGTTTGGATCGTGAGTGTGCCTAGAAATTTGGGGAAAGCTGTATCTGCAGCATATCACTACACATACCCCTTCTTATTTTTACTGGGGAGGGTTGACTGGGTGTATACAGGAGGAGGAACTACATAACAATGGTTTAGGATGAAAAGGAATGGCACAGTCTATCCTCCACTGCATGATCGTGCATTTACATAGTTGCCCTTGCCAAGTACTCTGTTCCACATATAATGTTAGCTGACAGTTCAATGAATGTTTCACATCAAGGCAAAAAAAAAAAACTTGTTGACAGCAACAGAAACCTCCTCCCATTCCCTGTAAATGGACCACAGGACACGATTGCCTAATAAATTAGTATTACTTAAGTCAGGTAAGTTCTGGATTTCTTGATCACGTATTTCAATATGAATAACAATCTCCCGAATGCAGCACCTTAATATGCTGGAAATGTGCAAAATAAATAAATATATATATATATATATAAATTTTTTTGTACATGACATTACTGCCAAGAGAAAGACAGAACATAAAGGGAGCATAAGGGTGAGCTTCATTACTGGAGGGAGAGGTGGCCGCAGAACTTTGATATGAAAAGAAGAGGGAAGACAAAAGGCATGCAGGTGCCGCTACTTCTGGGTAGCTGTCATGGCGTGAGAAAGGAATTTATTTCAGAACCACAGTGATGTTAGTTGGCAGGATGTTATTTATTTATTGCAAGGAACTGACATGTACTATTTTGACATAAAAATTACTGTAAATTAAAATGTCCAGGTCTGAATATAGAGCACAGTAAAGTCACTTTTCCAAAATCGTTCACCGATTATGATCAGTTTCTTTTTCCTCTCAGAGACTTGAAGTAATGTAAACACACATGCTGAGAGAGACAGAGAGAGAGACAGAGAGAGACAGAGAGAGACACAGAGAGAGACAGAGAGAGACAGAGAGAGAGACAGAGAGAGAGACAGAGAGAGACAGAGAGAGACAGAGAGAGAGACAGAGAGAGAGACAGAGAGAGACAGAGAGAGAGACAGAGAGAGAGACAGAGAGAGAGACAGAGAGAGAGACAGAGAGAGAGACAGAGAGAGAGACAGAGAGAGAGAAAGAGAGAGAGACAGAGAGAGAGACAGAGAGAGAAACAGAGAGAGAGAAAGAGAGAGAGACAGAGAGAGAGACAGAGAGAGAAACAGAGAGAGAGACAGAGAGAGAGAGAGAGAGAGAGAGAGAGAGAGAGTGTGTGTGGAGGAACCTGAAGTAATGTAAACACACATGCTGAAAGAGTGAGTGGAGGAACTTGAAGTAATGTAAACACAAGGCTGAGAGAGATATTGGAGGAACTTGAAGTAATATCAACACACAGGCTGAGAGAAAGTGGAAGGACATGAAGTCATGTAAATACACAGGCTGAGAGAGAGATTGGAGGAACTTGAAGTAATATCAACACACAGGCTGAGAGAGAGAATGGAGGAACTTGTAATGTAAATAAACATGGTGAGAGAGAATGGAGGGACTTGAAGTCATGAAAATACACAGGCTGAAAGAGAGTGTGTGGAGGAACTTGAAGTAATGTAAACAAACATGGTGAGAGAGAATGGAGGGACTTGAAGCCATGAAAACACACAGGCTGAAGGAGAGAGTGTGGAGGTCCTTGCAGCATCAGAAGTGATTATCACTGAGGCATCTGTGTCACCGGCCGGCCAGTTGAACCCCCAAAGAATGTTTAGAAAAATGTTTGCTTAAATAAAGCTTTAGCCCAAGGCAAGTAAGTTAAAAAAAACTCTCAATTGTACATTTATTTTCTCCAATGCCTTCAATACTTGTGTCGATAACTTAGTATAAGCTGATATTTGATACCAGGTATCAGTATCAGAACAGCCCTATATAAAAAATTCAATAGTAACTGGCAGAATTAAGTACCTTTCATACCACAGTATTAATTTTATGACAGTTTTTGAATAATGGATTAGACTGTTTTTATACTGTATGATAAGTTATAGTTGAAATTTTTATTATGAAATTAACATGTATGTATGTATGTATGTATGTATGTGTATATATATATATATATATATATATATATATATATATATATATATATATATATATATATATATATTCTTCACTTAAACCAGAACCGTGTTAAGCCTCAACATCAATTAATTGTAAGTTAAGTGATGTTAAATGAAGTAAGAATTATGTACATATTTAAGATATTAAAGTATGTAATACAGTGAAAGTCCGTTGTAGCGAATACGGTCTATAACGTAAAGTCCGCTATAACGATAATTGCCATCAGCATCGTCAGTTTTGCATATGCTGCGTAGGATTAAAATTTTGGAAATAACGAATGCAGCATGGGCTCATTTTCGCTATAGCGATAGATTACACACCTGTAATTTTGCTCTAAAACAATGAGAAAACATCTACAATTTCCTTAATAAAAGAGAAACAGCTTCGCACAATTCCACGTGTCAGGCAAATGAAACAACGCGCATGATGTGGCCATCTTGGCAATACCGCACAAGGTGGGGCCCCTCAGCGAGCATAGCTTGCCTCGCGGCGACGAAAGCAAGTGTCGTTAACCCACTGCGACAGGACCCCGCTGCGAGCATTACTTATTTAGAATCACGCCAACTGAAGCCCGTAAATGAGCATAACTCGTCTCACACTTGCATCGTAAGCGTTGCGTACGGTGCAGTTTCAGTGTACGGCATTACGCATATTGTTGTTTACACGGAACTTGTTGAGTTCGTCTCTTCTAATCAAAACAAAGTGGCGTCTGAAGATGATTACAATAATGATGACGAACCAAGTGACGTATCTGTTCCATCGAAAACGTCAATGATGGAGGAACTTGACACAATCAGTCGTTTTTATCAGCATACAAATGCTTCCACGAAACATTCGATGAACTTCCAAGAGGTCCAGTCGTTTATTTTGTCGGAAAGTCTAGTGAAATCAAGGCAAACGAAAATTGATTCGTTTTTTAAATAGTGATTTTTAATTTTGTGTTATTTTCCAAGGGTCTGTACGAGTGATTATTTTTGTGTTACTGACCAATTGTCGGAAAAATTATTATATATAATTTGTATTGTCCAACAAAATTAGAGATTTTTAAATATTTTTTTTGTGTTTGACATTTTTCATAGGTGTCAACGTGAGTAATAATGTGACAAATTTTAAAATAAATTTCACTACATCTTTGAGTTTACATATTGTTAGTAAGTGTTCAAAACTCCGCAAATATGCACCCGATATCATCAGCTTAGCGCACGTCTCCAGCAAACCACTTGCGGTCAAAGCGACAGGAAGCGGCCGGCATGACCTTGCGTGACCCCGCCCGCCCGTCTCCATGTAAACAAACAGCTGTGCGCTTAGCCACGATGTGCGTGACGGCCTTATCATGGCCACGCGGTCTCATATTTCGCAGTCGGCAAGTGCTGACATAGCTTTAAAATGTTATTTTAGTAAGTTTTATGTATATTTCCATTACTTTTGTTGTGAATTTCCATAGTAAAAACAAGAGAGAAAATAATATATTTTAAAAATGCTACAAAAATAAGATTTTTTTTAAAATTTTGGCTATAACGAAAATTTGCTATAACATAAACTTTTGGCCCCGTTATTAATTTACGTTATAACGGACTTTTACTGTATATGATAAATAACTGGAAATAAAATCTAAAATAGGACTAATTCTGCGTCCCTTTCAAGTAAATAGCTTCCAAAGGTAAGGGGCCTATGATGCAGAAGTTTAAACAAGGTTCTGAACCAAGTTTTTATTTTTTTTGTGATTTGCAATTTATTTTCACATGACTGCGAACACTTGCAGAACAGGATCTGCGCAGTGAGCGCCAACAAGGGCCCTGGGACGCGGTGCCGGCCACGCACTCACGTTGAGGTGCTCCTGGGTCCTCATCTTGAGGTCGCGGTCGCCGTCCTTGAGGCGCTCGTACACCACGTTGTCCGCGCCCTTGCAGTACAGCCGCAGCTGCCCGTTCCTGCGCAGGATCACGGACATCCGCTTCCTCACGTTGTTGAAGTCCAGGATGCACAGCAGCTCGTACACCTCTGTCTGGCCCATCACCTGAACACCAACAGTTCCAGACGTCAAACATCGTGAACAGCATCTAGTGATGGTTTCCAGTGGCTGGCCATAATCAAATACTGCTGCATTGCCAAGATGTTTTTACAGTTACGGGAAACAAGTTTCTGTCTAAACATGCCTAAGAAATAAAGTGTATTTATTTTAATTTAAATCAAAGTATGTGAATCTTAATAAAATGTTAATGAAGATAAAAACCATAACTGGTACTGCTAAATTACAGAAAATTCAGGCTTATCCAAACGTTTCCTAAATGAACAGTTAAGAATACATAAATTGCTGCCAATAAACTGGGAATGAAAGAATGAGTTCACAATCTGATACATATGATGTCTTATAAATAAGTGTGTGTGAATACTGCTATTTCTTGACAGAATGAATGTAAAACAATTGTTAAGAAACTTTCGTGGAAATTAAACCAAAATTAAAAATCATTGGGGACATTGGAAAACCTTTATTCTTGTAGAACATGAAATAAAAAAAAATTGACATCCATCGCAGTACATATATATTAAATAGTAAAATTACCAAAAATTCGTAAAACACAATACTGTAGGGCCGCGACGTCTTGGCGTGTCGTTTTGCGGGGAAGCGGGGAAGAGTAAATGAGAGGGGAAGCAGCTGCGCGCGCACATCAGCCGCTATGCGGTTCATAGCAAAAACATCAGGTGCCACGCTCTCAGTCTGAAGTGAACAATGGAGCCCGACGCAGGATGTTCAAGATACAATAAAGTAATACATAGTGGGGAGAGGGAAATTATAAGTAGTGTAATCCAGTGTTGTGATGAAGAAGCTGCCAACAAATGTCTGCTAGTACCTCTAACAAATGTAACCGAAAGAGCTGCGCGATACACAGGTATAAGCCAAAGATCAGTTTCGCGCATCCGAAAACACAACAGAGAGACGCCAAATAAAAAACAAACAACAACATTATAAGTTTTTCAACGCATTCCCCGTAATTTCACCCGCGGTTTGTTTGTTTTGCATTTGGCAATTTTCCAAACTTTCTGCACCGCTTGTTAGAATATTTTTTATCTACAAGTGTAGCCGATATTGCTACACATTATATTGCATTATATTACATGATATTATATTACATTATATACATTATATATTGCATTATATATTTTATGATATATATGATTTTATTATATATATTAATGTATATTATATTAATACATTATTTATTTACAATTTATATGTTTATATTTACATATATATATATATATATATATATATATATTAGGCGTCTGCGAGCAGAAGATTTTCACTTCGAGTCGAGCTCGAGCGAGTTTGCTAAAATACTCGCGAGTATCGAGTCGAGTTCGAGTTTTTTTTTTTTTTAAGTTTATTGCACATAAATTTACTGTGATGGAGTAATAAAATGTGAGAACTTTTGAGAAAAATATGGAAATAAAAAAAGAAACCATTATCATTGTTTGCCTACTAAATAGATAGACCTACATTAGAGGTCTGCGAGCCTAAGAATTTTACTTTGAGCCAAGCTCGAGCGAGCCTACTTGAAAGTTCTCGAAGCTTGAGCTTTTGTGATACAGTTACACTTTTCGGAAATTATTTTTACCTTAAACTTAGTAGGTATAATGTTTGAATAAAGTATTAAAATGAAGTGGGCTTATTAATTTTGGGTAACTATTTACAGAGTGCTTTTATAATTTGCACTGCTAGGAAAAAAAACATGTTTTCCATTGAATCTAACCTGTTTCCATTGGTTCATTAGTAACTGATATCATCCAACTAACATAACCACAGTTTACAAGTACGTATATGTTTGTGTAAATGTAACATATCTTTGGAATAATTTCATCCTTGTCAATTTTTCTGGAGTCCTTACTGAGCTTGAACTAACTGAGCACCAAAAATCATGTTGTTTGAAAAGTACATTCACATTGTTTCAACATTTCCACTTTTCGGCACAAAAATTCTGAGAGAGATTGTCATAGAGTATTAAATTCTGTTCTTCAATCTATCATGCAGAAAAATAATTTGTTCTGCACGTTCAGGAGTTAAATTAGCTCTACGATTGGAGATGGTGTTTACAGCAGAAGAGAAGCGTCTCTCGCTGGCAACCTGTGTGGCTGGAATTCTTTAGTAAAATTCTTGGTAAATATGTAGAGTCGCGGTATAAGCGGAAAAAAAATGCTAAAATTCCGAAAATACTTTTATTCTATGCTCTTTCACTTCCTCTTTTCAAATCAACCGGCGGAGATAAGAAATTCCAAATACTTTAGGAATATCGAATTTTTAAATTTTCATCACAATACCTGGGTATTCATGCGGCGATCAACATTGTTTCTGGTTTACGAGTATCTATTATGTTTCTTATTGGACAATTTTGTCACGTGACAGTTCCGTGATTGGCCAGTATTCAAATGAACCAATACGTGATTATTTATTTATTTATTAATGTTCCGTCGGAGGTATCGCGACGTAGGTGAACGACTACATCATTTCCTTCTAATGGCAAAGGAAATGTACCCGCCTCCAACTTAGGTAGGTTTTTAACGTTTCTAATTTTAAAGTCTTATTTATTTGGATATTGTTGCGCAAGTAATAAGTAACAAAAATATTTTACGTGAGTTGTTAATGTTAATCATTTGTCCGGGTTTGTTAGGTCAGGTCAGTTACATTATAAATACTTTAAAACTAAAGAACCATTGAAATTAATTCACATTATTTTTTATGTCCGCTTAGTTTGAAAGTATTAATAATGTAACTGACCTGACCTAATCGACCATTTTATTTATTAAACATTCACGAACACACGGCAAAATAACAAAAATGGCGTCGGTCTAATGGTTGTACAGGTGTTGTATTGCAAAATTAAAAAATTCTATAGCTCCTAAAGTATTTCGAATTTCTTATCTCCGCCGGTTTTAATGAAAAGAGGAAGTGAAAGAGCATATAATAAAAGTAATTTCGGATTTATAGAATTTTTTTTTCGCAAATACCGCTACTCTACATGTTCAAAATTAAAAAATTGTATATCTCCTAAAGTATTTGGAATTTCTTATCTCCGCCGGTTGATTTGAAAATAGGAAGTGAAAGAGCATAGAATAAAAGTATTTTCGGATTTTTAGCATTTTTTTCCGCATATACCGTTACTCTACATATTTACCAAATTGTTTAACCTCAAAATTAGTGTCAAATATCTGTAACTTGTCATTAAGTTTAATCAATTTAAAGTAATAAAAATAGAAGCATTTTACTTAATTCAATTTACACATGCAAAAAAAACTTACGCACAATAAACCTACATGGAAATTAAAGTCTTTTTCAATGTCCTGTAGTCTGAAATATGTTTACTCATGTCATCAAATGTAGAGCTGTACTGAAGAAGCCGATTTTGCCAATATTTAGTTGAATCGGCATTTCTGCCAACTTCCAATACTCTTGTTAATTTTCGGCCGATATTACTGAAAAACGAAAGAGACTGCCATAACCTAAAAATCCACGAGTACCCTTTTAACTTTTCGTAGTAGTACTGCATTCTTTCAGATCACATTATTTCTTAGCAACATGTGCCAACCGTACATATCAATATTTAACATCCTTTTTTTTTTTCAATAATGTTCTTTAATTTTAATATGTCCTAAATAAATACATTACCATCACGGTAAATACACATCTCGGTTATTACGGCAACTATAGTGCAAATGTGGTAACTATCATGCTTCTGCAGTAGTTATGGTATCTACAAAGAATCTTTAGTTCTTTTTATGGTAATTATCTTAAGATAACTATTGGAATTGTACTGTAGTTATGGTACATCATCCATATTTCTTCGTAAGTTGTTGTTCATTTGTCTTTTCTTCATATTTATATTTACGTGCGCCATTACTGGCAGGAACTTTCATAAAAATTTTAAACGGGACTTTATATCACACATTTAATGGCGTAAATGATGAGACCCCGGACAATTTAAACGCTTTTTACAGTAAAATGCGGGAAATGTTTCCGCATAAAGCGGGAAATACTTCCGCATAAAGCAGTAAAGTGATACATTAATGCTATGCGGAAAATTAAAGAAGTAAAAAAAATTAATCACGGAAATTCGTAAATCCCGGGTACGTAAAAATGATGTGTTCATGTAAATGGTCGATCATGTTACATTATAAAGTAAAGGATAATAGTGTTGTAAGACTTTTATTCCGATATAATGAGAGTCTTTTTTTTTATAGGCACAGTGCAAGTAGAGCTCGCTCGAATTTCGAGTTGTTGAAAAGACACGAGCTCGAGTTCGAGTATTACTAAAAAACTCGACTCGAAACTCGAATTTCGAGTACTCGCAGGTGTCTAATTATATATATATATATCACTCCTTTATTTGACCGTTAAACAGCCTCTCATGTTTAATTATTCATTTCAAGCCAAAAAAAAAAAAAAAACTGGGAAACGTTTGTTGTCAGTTGATGACTTTGATAGAAGAGTGATCAGAGACACTAGCCACGAATTTTATGCAGTAAAAAAACGACAAAAAAGGAAACTACTGCCAGTTTTGAAAGAAAAAATCGGATGGAGTTAGGGAAAGACATCGCTGCGTAAAATACTCAAAGAAATGGGTTTTGTGTGGAAAAGAAGCCAAAATAAGCGAATTCTTCTTCTCGAAAGATCTGACGTTGCTTGGCGATCACAGTACCTGACTCAGATGAAACAGTGCAGGGAGGCTGGGAAGAAGATATTTGACATGGATGAATCCTGGGTTGACACTAATTTAACCTTTCAGAAATGTTGGCAAAAGAAAGGTGACGTTGAAGGTGTAGGTAATGGCAACAGCAAATGCAGCGCACAGACTGATAGTTAGTTGTAAGCGCTGGTTCTAGGCAAGGCTTCCTTCCCGGAGCCTCTCTTGTTTATAAAGCAAGCACAACAGGGAACTATAAAATACGCGAGGATGGTTTGTTATAAATATGGTTTTCGGCCCCCTCTAAATGACTAAAATGGTTCTTTCAGAGTGCTGTTATGGAAAAAATACCAACCCGTGTGCATAAAAGTGGTAAGGTTCTTGAAGTGCGTGAAAGTGTCATGTCGATCGTCTTCACATTTCAGCCAAACCAAATGGAAAAGTAAGCATCAGCGAGGGAGTTACATGCAAGTCTTAATTAATTGTGTTTCCTACAGCAACCCACAGTTACAAATTTAGTTCTTAACTTTAAAGAATTGTATAGCTATGTTTAACTATGTTTAACTAAGCTGCCCAGTAGAGCAAATGGTGCACTACCTTTAAATAATAAATTACCGTAAAGCATTATCGCATCTTTGTATCATTAAGATCTGCGCTGTGTTGCACCGTACGTGAGATTGTTCTCGACCAATGTTTTCGGAACGGCATGAAGACTTCCAGGCCGTTGTTATCTGCAGAGCAGACAAGGCGGGACGTGTCGATTACAAGGTCGCTGAGCTCTAGGGAGTCGACCCGCCAAGACGTCGCGGCCCTACTATAATACAATCTGAGTAGTAAAATATTACTTTTATGCACATGTAAAAAATAGTGATCTTTAAATTTTCATTTAGGTAATTTTTTTACAGCAGCAATGATAAATATTTATTTTAAATTGAGTGAACAACCAATTTTGCGTATCAATTGAAGTAAATGTAAAATAAATAGTTAAAAAATATAAAGCAAAAAGCCAAAGTTTTTAAGCAAAACCAAAATGGTTATGGAAACAACATTGAAATTTATTAAGTTTCCATAAAATTATTGAACAATTGGTATTTTTCATATGACACAAAGTTTCACGCTCAAACCACCTTGACACACTGAGAGCAATACTTAATACTTAAGCATCGAGCTAAGACTCACTTCGATGGTAATACTGTTGGGACTCCTCTCCTTGAACACGAAGCCAAAGTTCCTGGCCGCGGAGACGAGAGCCGCCTCGTCCGGTGACTGTGCCTGATACTCCAGCTTGCCTGCGCGACAACACCAACACACTCACAACTACCAGTTGCACGGGCACTCCACAAGCTTCAATCATGCTGCAACACCAACACTCAACTGTTTACAACTACTTATGAGACCTAAGTCATGGCCTGATTTGCTTTTCATTCAATTTCAAACATTATTGATGTGTAACATCTTAGCTCTCAGTATACGGCATTTGGTAGTATTAGTTTTGTGAAAATGGAACGGAACTCTAATGAACGGAAATGTCGGTGCCGAAGTTGTCAAAATGGCAGATCCACATATAGTACATAACATAAATATTATACAGTCGCTTTCGTGAACGCATTGGTGTCACAAATTAAACTTTATAATAGTGAAACTACCCTGGAATATATTTGGTACACTAAAATAGTCATAGTTAAAACTAATTAAAAGTTTAAAAATACATAATGAATCTTGCATTACAATTTTTGTGATACATATTTTTCTTGCAAAATCCCAATAGGCTTGGTAGCATAGCAATGGAGCACGTGCTTGCAAATCTCACGGGTGATTTTTTGACATAGTTTAAACCTCATCACTGGAATATATTTTACTTTTTTTTTTAATAACATAATAATAAAATTTATTACATAAATATACTGTTGAATCAGCTCAATAAGGTTACAGCTTGTTTGTAGTAATTATTTACAGAATGATATCAGTCATTTAAGGAAAAACAAATATACAAACATATACTATGTGTTATAAAGTGTTTTAAAATGTTTCTGGTTTATATTTTAGTAATTCCATATTACAAGTAAAACTTCTAATGTGTGCAGAAACTTTACAGTATTAACTGTTCAGTGAATTTTAACAATATGGGCAGTATTTTAATAAAATTCCTTGTCGAAAATCAGGTACAAAGCAGGGGTTTAGAATTTTTAAAAAATTTTTTCAATTTTTTTTGGAGCAGTTTCTAACAGTTTAAAATATCTGTCTGTTTCATGTTGACATCTGCATGCAATGGTGGCAGCGAATTCTAGAGGCGGGTGCAGAAAGTATGTGTGATTTGCATCTACAAATTTTGATGTGCACTTGAAAAACTATTTTTTTATTGATCAGTATATTTATCATGCTTGACATTATTTTACAGAATTTTTCTTTAAATTTTGTGTCCGAATTTCTTATTATGAGTATATTTGCAAAATGAACAACATGAGAACACAATTTGCTCGTTACAGAGTTCAGATGTTTACACATCACTTGTGAGTACTGAAAAACTCACTTATTTTGTTACCACGAGCTAAATCTCATGTTAAGAAACTTTACTCTAGGGCAAAGGGGATAAGATGGGGAATATGTGTTACAGTTTCTTAGGGAAGTGGACTTACAGCGTTTCAGACAATACACAACTATACTTCACCAGCAACCCATCACGGCTCCGCACGGATGCGATCTACTGATGTGGCCTCCTTTAGATTTAATAAGTAAGCACTTATAAGCAGGGTTGGCTGATTTAAACCACAATGGTTTAACCAATGGCTCACACCATGGTTTAAATCAAGTGTTTTTTTTATAAAAAAAACAAAAACAAATGTTTTTTAAAATGTATTTTTAAATACAATATCTTAATAAATATTAATGAAAGGTCCAATTACACTCTAATAACTACAATAGTTTGCTCGTTAATGTTTCTTGTGATACAGGAACAAATAATTATATACTAATCAAGATCTCATCATTTAAATTCTCTGAATAAGTTGTAAATTATACCCAGCTAAATACTCCTCCAAAATTAAATTAATTAGTAAATTGTAGTCCAAAGAGTAAAAAAAGAGGAAACAATAAATTTATTATTTAAAAAAAATCAAATTTTGTGGAAAATTCTCTATTGCACTGTAAATCCCCTTTCTGTGGGTAACACCCTTACTATGAAGAATCCTCTCCTCCTGGGGGGAAATACTGGTAAATCCCTAACATTGTGGCTTTTCCACAAAGTAAAAATAAAATACCATTTTTCAACACTAGTGATGTTCCTGTATTTACTCTGAAAACAGCGTTAATAAATTGCTACTAGTTTCTGATAAATCCCAGTTTTTATCTCACAATGCTGCCCCCGCCATTTATTATTTATCTGTGTTGGTTTGTGTGTTTGTTCTGAAGAACATTAAACATTGTGGTTGATTAAGGTAGGGCTAGCCACATTAAAAATACTCCCAAACATTATGTAAGGTTTGGTTGGATTAGTACAGCTACATTAATAATATTATAAAATATTTCTTATGGTTGCTTAGGAATTATGCATTTAAGATATAGCTATACTAACCCAACCAAATAGTTTTTACCTCGCTAACGTAACCCATGAATCATTCGTTTCTACATGATTCAAAACGCTAGGAACTTTAAATTAAATGTAAAAAAAAAAAAATTCTTAATTCAATGATATTTGGACAAACAATAATCAAACAGAAAATATAAACATTATTTCTCTACAACTGCAATACGCCATCATATTAACTACTTTCATTATAAAACAATTCTCTTGACTAAAGGTCTCTAAACTAAACACACAAACCGACATGGGTAAACAATAAATTGCGGCGGCAGCGACAAAGCACAGGTATTGAGATGTGAGCTAACAACTGGGATTACTCAGAAACTGGTAGGAATTTATTAACGATGTTTTCAGGGTAAATACAAGAACGTCTAGTGTTGGAAAATGGTATTTTCGTAATTTTATATTTTACTTTGCAGAAAAGCAGCAACATAAAATATTTACCGAAATACCCTTTCTGTGGTTAAGTCCCAGTCAAATGTGCAGATATGCTGGACTTCAGTTCTTTGATGTTACAACTTTTCTGGTTCTGGTTGCATAAGGTGGGATGTTGTATGGCTTTAATTTAACATGCTGAGAACCAAAATTATTATTAATGTAATAAAAAAAAACCTGGATTAAACAAAAAATGTTTTTTATAAAAAAAAACTGGTGTTTTTCCAACCCTACTTATAAGTATCAAGTTTTCTTAAGAGTCCAGTGTTATCAAAAAGCCATGTAAGTGCTCTAAAAACTTCTTTTTATGACTCATTACAAAACATTGAGATTTCTCTACTATTTTGAAATGTAATATGAATGATTTATATACCTAAACATTATGTAAGAAATTTCCTAAATTATGAAGAAAACCACATCAAAATAGTATATTGTGTAGTTTAGAATAAATAAGCAAACGACAGATGCGGATAACAACTTTGATATATAAAATTAAAAGATACATAATAGTTCAGGCTAACCTAGGAACAAGGAACAGTGTGAGATGTTAGTTGCTTTATATGAAACCCAAATGTAAATTCACATTAAATAATTTTTTTTTAACTGCTTAATAGTTTCACGTTAATACAGTTAGTCTAGCAGTTATCACTTAAATACATTTTTCAAAAAAGACTTTTCAATTTTCATAGTTTAAAATATGTCTATATTAGTAATGCATTGCAAGCACTGAATTGTATACAGATAATTTTTTACTAAAATATTTTGCTTTCACTGATGCTAATGTACCCTGCCAACGCCACTAACTGGCACATAATAATTGTGATTGTACACAGCATTTTAAAACACTTTATAACCATGCATTCAGCAATTATACACACCTGCAGTAAGCAAGAAACTTATGCAGTGTGCTCGTAATCAAATGGTTACTAACATTCATTGCGGTGGCAGCAAAAGTCAAAAAGACAAAGTTTAACATTCCTAACCAAAATATGTTTCCACCAAAATTAACTGATAAATAAAATTACCTTTTAATGTAGTATAAAAGCCAATATTAATAATTATTTTACAATGTGTGTGATTACTATTTAGGAGCATCATCTAAAACTGTATCTCTTTTCTACCAGATTAGAAATTGTTTATGAGTAATAGTCCCTATGTGATCATTTAGCTTCAAGACATCCCAGATGGCACTGCGTCTCAAAGTTGGTCAATACCCACCATTTTTCGGAATAGATGTTAAGTACCTGTTGTTAAAAGCAAATTTAGCTGTGTTTGTAGGAAAATATTTCAACCAAACAATTGACATTTAATGAATATTTAGGGAGAGGTCCTGCTGTTAACAAGAGGTAGGCATAATGAAATAGCTTCCGCAACCTTTCTACATTTCATAACTGTTCGGGGACTATGGTGTCTTCCGTAACCTTGTTCATTTGGGGAAGGGGGGGGGGGGGGAACTTAAGTATTTTAATGATGTCTTTAAGTATTTGTTGCCTTTTTTTTTATACTGGAATGACTTTTGTGTCTTTTTTTACGTTTCGACTTTTTGGGGCCTTAAAAATGACATTTATGAAATCAGTCTACGATTTGCTACCTACTTTTTTTGGAACTTGAGATACTTTTCTGACCATTAATGACTCTTTGTGGGACTTCCATGAACTTTTCTGCAAACTGAAACTTTTTTGTGTGACACTTCTGTTATTTTCTACAATTTCTCCTTGAGGACTCGAGCAGTGACTACAACTGGGGTGCGCTCACCGCTCCTCTCCTCGGGCATGACGGTGTGGCACAGCGCCAGCAGCCGGAAGAAGCTGTGCGCGGACGGGTCGCCCCGCCTCACCGCATCCAGCAGCGTCGTGTCGTAGAACCTGAACTCCGGCTCGTAGTCGGGGTTCGCCGAGAAGTCGAGGTGCGGCGTGAGCTGCGGCACAACACGCGTACATGCATCGCCCCGTCAGCCTGCGCAGATACTGCACGCCTCAGACCGACCCCTGCCACTGCTGCGCGGCACGTCACGCAAGTTTATGGTCCGACACATTAGTGCTATGCAAAGGTCTGTTTGTCGCAAATTCCGACATAAAACATGTTAGCACCAACATGACTAAATGTAACTGAAATTTCAATACTTTGGCATTTAGATTTTTAAAAAAAACATTTTAAACCATATCAAAAATTTCAATGAATATTACTAAAATAAGTTGCATTAATAAAACACTAATTTTGTGTGTCACGTGGAAACATCGAAGAAGACTTTTTTGAACCTGCGACATTATCACAGAAAACAATACAATTTTTTTCAACACAAAAGGGATGTCAGCATTTGAAATAACTTCCCAGACATCACATCATAGAGCTCTACATGCCGTCCAGAGACCGTGCTCGTACACACACACATGCTTCATCAGCTCGACACACTGTATTGGATGGCATCCTGGTCAGACAACTTCAAACACATCTCTCAAAAGAGCCAGAATATTCCAGCACTTAACTGATATAAAGTATGTGGGATTAATATTTGTCAAAAAAAAAAAAATACATCCTACATTACAAACATTGACTGTTAGCAAAAACAGAAACTATCTTTACTGCCATGAAAAAAACTATAAAGCTGTGAAAGTATGTTAGCAAACACAAGTGCAACCAAATCTGTAGTGTAACGACTATGCGAGCTCATGCATGACCATGCAAATAGGTTGAGATTAAAATTAAAAAAAAAAAATTACATCACAAAACTCTAAATTTAACTAACTAGACCAAATCATATACACAAACATACTACCAACTTAATCACTTCTGTACATTTTCATAGCAGAAACTCTCTTTACATATATAATTAACGCATTACATATATAATTAATGCAGAGGATCTATAAGACCAACTTCAGGAAAAATTTAGGAACTTTGGTTCAAGTTCTTTTATTAATAACAAAGAAAGTATATGATCTAACACCTACATCTATATAGTTTTTTTTTGCTACAAAATAAACATAATATAATAAAAACAAATCTTAGTAATATATCTTTGCATTTACAAATGTTAATTTTCATCACAGAATTACTTATAAATAACATCTTTAAAGAAAAGTTATATTATAACTATTTCATTATAAAAACTGAAAACTTAATATTGTTTGCCCAAACTTCTCAAGACTTCAAAATAACTTCCCGATTATCTTAAGTATAGCTCTGCCCAATATTATATTGTAAATTAATATAGTAAATAAAAAAGTATGTAACATTTTGCTAGCAATTAGAAAGGATATTTGGAGTGGATCTGCAGAATGGCAATTACTTAAACATAAGAAAGAAAGCTGATGAAAGCAATGGGGACGACCATTGCAGGTAACAGCGCTTGGCAGCCGCAGATGTTTGAAAGCTGTTCAGGCAGTGGGTCACACTCCAACACAGCGACGACATAACATCCCTGTAACTGATTCAGGACAGTAAATTTTTCAGACACAAAAGCTTTCTCGATTCCACTCTTGACCACTATCGCGGATTTGCCTTGCAAGAATCTAGTAGATATTTCATAAAAGGTATAAACTAACACACTTTAAACACTTAACGCATCATTCCTGAAAAATTAAATTTCCATTGAGTGTTAGGAGTATTTGAATACAATTTTGATATGGCAGTTACCATTGGCATTTTGACAATATGTTGACGATGTTATGCTAAAACTTATCAGCAGCACTTTCCAAAACACCCCGAGCTCTGTAAATATTGACGAGTTACTTTTGTGAGGACTAGACCGTTTATGACAGTCTCACAGCGCATTGTTGAGTGTGGTGCCAGAGGTGAACAGTGTCACAAGATCAGGGAGAGGCTGCGATCCCAGGGAGTCAGTTGGCGACAGAACAGCAAAGGAATAGAATAGCCTTGAACGTGTGCACATGTGGGAGTGTAGAAGATAGTCTGTACTAGGATGAGAGAATTTACAGACGAATCTTCTCACCCCGAGAGGTTCACAGAGTCCGTTTTCATAACCAATCCCCGATATACGTCAACATGTTCTCAGCATGATTAGAAAAACACTAGTGCCTCTTTCTGCAGTCAGGAGGACCTATACCCTAGCAGAACCCACTTGTCCCAAGAATCACTTGCGCTCACTGCTGTGCGCTTCCTCACATCTTCGTGACCACGACGACCGCCCACGTGGCCCGAGTGGCTCATATGTTGGGCAAGAGAAAAATGCCCTACAACCAAGTTAACTTATGATCGCAGAGTTGAGAGCCTACGGCTGGAGACTCTGGATCAGCCAGCCAGGGGTAGAACAGGCTCCAGTGGACCAGAAGGCGACATGGACTGTCGGGGGAGACTATGAGCCACTCCACTCCCCTAAGCCCCTTCCCCCTTCTGCTGCAGGAAGTGAGGGACAAGACCTCGACAGCTGACGCAGAGGTCTGCCTGAAGGAGCAAGTGTGCTTGCTTCGTAGCAGGTTTCACATCATTCATGTATTGATGGAAGTTAAACAGTTTGAATTCAACATCAGCAATGGCTCTAAAAAATGCATTCTCTTATATATCATATTAACATGTCAGTCTAGGTATTTCCATACAAAATTTTAAAAAAAAATTAAGTTTATATTTTTATTTAAGTTTTACAATAATGTGATATATTTCTTATGAAAACCACTTTTATTATTGTTTTAATGCTAAATTATATTTTAAATATTTAAATGACATCAGAACTACAATTTAAACTTTTACATGTTAGTCAGTGACCCATTTTGTGTCGGCATTGTAATAGGTGTATGTATATATGTAGATGACATCAGAACATTGTTTTTTGATATGTCTCCCTTGAGATATTGACGTTGAAAAACTGAAACGTCAAACCAAATCTAATCCACCAACCATCACGACCAATAGGTTGCAATCACCCGACCTCTCATCCCCACCTGAACTAGACGATACTGCGACAGGAACAAGCAGAGGTGTTCTGAAAAGGGCAGATTATCAACAGAGTCAAAGGAGAAACTTGAAATGAACCCTAGACAAGCATGCTGAAGAGAACAGGATTGAGCAAGATCGTTACTCTATAGATCAGACAGTCAACACATTACATCAGCTCCAGTAAGAGAAACATACAGCTTTCTTTCCAACAAACTATGGGCAAGGTCAGACTTAACTTTTAGCATGTACATACATGTTGATAGAAGAGACAACTAAGTACAAGGTAGCAATGGGTTAGCTACGAATACTGCTGACACAGGCATGACAAGAAATTACACAATGTTACACTTGAACAGTGAGAATCAAAAATTCTGAAGCAGAATACTGCATTGAAAACTAATATACTTGGAAAACTATAAGTAGTAGACATTTGATGTCACTGGATGTAAAGAATTTTGTTTCAAAACCAGTATAGGTTTCATTCCTTGCAAGATGAAATTTTTGCATATTATTCAGAAAGAAAACATCTCAAACGATAATAATTCGAGTATCTAAAAATTTTGGTAAAACTCCAAAACTTAACAATAATTGTAAGATCAAATATTTTTCCTATTTTTTTTCTTCCTTCAAATTCATAGCTCATCTGTTTTGGAGAGTTTATGATAACATATAGAACAGCAGTTTACTGGTATCCTAAAACTGAATACTGGTTCTATCACCAATTGTGCAACTGAAATCAGGGCAACTGAAAAAAAAAATTAAAAAAATTAAACACCAAGAATTTTAAATTAAAAATATGTGCATGGTGTAAAAAAAAAATCCTGTTTTAATAATTACATTTTAGCATTACCTAGTTTTTGCACATAAAGAAATATCAATATTGTAATTTATTTTAAAATTTGTCGCCAACGTCCACGGTTTGTTATGAAAATAATTTTGTGTAATTTTGAGTAAGCAATGACTCAAATTGAGTTCGCATCACACATTAATCCATGAAGTGCGCGGACCGCTAATGTGGAGGGCAGTGACGGAGGTGACGGAGGTGTTGGAGGCGGGGCAGAGCGCGCAGGTTGGTCGAGAGAGGAACGCTTGGCGGCACACAAAGCGAGGCGCGTGTCTCAAGAGTGCGTACAGGCGTCGCTGCTGCGCACGGGGCTGGTGGGCCTTCACCGGCGCCCGACAGTTGCACGTGCGGCCAGCGCAGGGGCAAGACGCAACACGGTGGGCACCTCGCGGGCGTGCCGTGCAACGTGGTGCACACCTGTGCCCACAAACCAATCAGGGGGAGGGGGGGGGGGGGGCGGAAGAGGCGACGAAGGTAGGGAGAAACAAAAATGACACCCAAACCGTCAGACAGTTACATGCAGACAAGCAGTGCAGTAGTGCTACCTGTCTGTACAGTTCCAAGGCAAATCCAAACACACTATCTCTACTTAGGATTTCATCAAGTGTAGAGAGTTCCGCTGATCCGAACTAATTAGAGCCGAGACCTGTTCGGATTACCAAATATTCGGATTAGCAAATAATTGCCGTAATGCAACCGGGTGCTGGAAAATACCAGTATGTAAATATTAAGCTATCACATAACACTTTAAAAAGCACGAAAACACTAATCATGTCGATAACCGAGGCAGGACAGTAAAATTATTTTTAAATACAGACCAATTTTAAACTTATATCCACCCTAAACTCGTTCGGATTAGCTGGATTTTTGGATTAGCAGGACTCCGCTGTATCATGTATGCAGGTGTGTATGATATGTAATTGATAAGATTGTCTGCCATACTGGTGTCTTTAGAGAGAAAAAAATATCATTCTTTTTTCTCACCAAAACTTTAAGCATCAACAATGCTTTAACACCCTAATAGTATTCACATATGTTACAGACTTCAATGCCACTCAAGTAACTTTGGCTAATGAGAAAAACATCTCTAATGGAAGCTTTTAAAGCTTTGTGGTAGTATCAATTTACTTGGTGGAAGCATTAGTAGGATTAGTGTAAGCCTATTTTGTTTTTTAATTTGTATCATTATTTTAATCACAGAAGTTAAAAAATATAAATATGTCAAATGTTACCATTAACAAAATAAAAATAATGTGTTTGTAAACTGTATTTACCGTGTTTTCTCGCATAATCGTCGCAGATTTTATTCTAAAATCAAGTTTGAAAAGTAGGGGTGCGACCATTGTGCGGAAAAAATTTTTTTGTTAGGTAAAGTTATTCATAAAAACAAAACCCGTTCATGGAAAGTACGTTTATTTAAAAAAAGGCGGAGTATACAAGAGCACGCCAAACAATCTATATTAATAATTCCTTAAACAAAAACCTTTCTTCAACATTAAAAACTCTAACGCAAACGCAAGCCACTAGAATCTGACGTGAACTAACGTGTCGTAGTACACACTTGCCACGAAAGAATGTGGGCTATCAAATGTAGTTAACTCGGCACCTGACAGAGAGCGCGTGTTGCATCCAATCGGCGAGATATTGATATTCGACTACGTGCGCGCGCTCTATATGGGAAGCAACATAACCAAACATGAATGATGCTCTGGCTACATTTTTATAAGCGGTTCGCCGATGTAACGCAGACAATCAGATACAGGAAATACAGTTTAAAAACGTCTTTAAAAGAAAATTTACACGTCAGACAACTTTGTATTTCCGTTTAATAAATAAGTGGTAATGACCGAAATTAAATTTTAGATTACACCTACACTGCGGCGACGCAGACGATCAGATAAAGGAAATAACTTTTAAAAACGTCTTTATAAGAAAATTTACACGCCAAACAACGTCGTATTTTTCCGATTATTTATTAAGTAAGTGGTAATGACCGAATAAATATTAGATTTCTACTTTAAAATACATTGTTTTATATGGAAAAGATACCTACACAAAGCATTCGGCATCTACTAGCGGGACCAAAAACATCATGCGACGTTTACGCAATAAGTTTTATCCCAATTTTGACAGCCTAAAATATGGTTGCGACGATTACGCGCATGCGACGATTCTGCGATAAAACACGGTATTGACACTCAAATTAATTTTTTATAATCAATTATATATTTAGTTTGTGCCTACGATAAGAAATATGGTGGTATACTGACAGTAAAAAATAGCACAACTACAAAAATTTCCATCATAAGTACTAGGTACTCTGTGTTTCAACATTCCGTAACTAATTATAAAGCTCTACTTTTATTTTTGCCAATAGTTTTATAATTTAGAGCACCAATTAACTTGGTGCCGGCACAAACAAGATAAATCCAGCCAGATAATTGTAACGGAGGTGTTTCTTGTATGAGCATGTTCTGTAATAGCAGCATGAGTGCTTATAAATTTATAAGTGATTTGAGATACATGTACATAAGCAGGTAGTTTTGAGTACCATTACCTACAAAGTAATTGAGAATATTGTTTGTTTTGTAAAGTTATTACCAAATACAATTTTTTCAGAGGCTTTTTTTTAATACCTAAAATTACTATAGTTTGTACTTTGTAATACAAGATGTGTTTAACTTGGAAAGTTACAACTTCTAAA
Source organism: Bacillus rossius redtenbacheri (assembly GCF_032445375.1). Taxonomy (NCBI): domain Eukaryota; kingdom Metazoa; phylum Arthropoda; class Insecta; order Phasmatodea; family Bacillidae; genus Bacillus; species Bacillus rossius. The sequence continues at coordinate 262,760,094 of NC_086330.1, read as the reverse complement.
AAAGTCCTTTAAAAGGGTTGAAAATATTTGAAGTTAATGTGCACACTGCTAGGAAAGGGGCTTAATTATCTAGCATGCAACTACTGTAATTTCATGCCAAATAAACCCAACCATAGAATGTTAGGGCACTGAAAAATTATAAATACTTAAATGTATAAAATAAATACTACATAAGAAAGAAGATAGCTATTTTATGAATGAAACATTTGAGCACTTATACCATACAATTAAATTTTGTACAACTTAAATTATAACCTGACAAACTAATTAATTTTGGGTTAATCATGATTGAAAAATCTAATACGCATGGCCTGATAACCATAATTTACAGTCTTACATTCACTATTCCGTGGACTGATGCTGTAGAAATTAAATTATATCTATCCTGCCACAATGTAAACTGAGCAAAGTTTGCCTTTTTTCCAGCTGTCAAAAAACTTCTTGGCTCTGTTCTGCATAGTGGACTGAGCAGACAGAAATATAAAAACCACATTTGAATGAAATAAACAAAACCCTTAGTTAAATGACCTCCAAGTCATAATCTCCAAAGAACGGATGCCACGCCATACCTCCGTAATCTCCAAGACTTCGTTAGTTGCTTCGTCGACTACGTCTCCATAGGATTTGCCCGCAATCGAGCATTTATTGAACGTCATGATGTTCTGGAACAACAAAATATGCCAAGGCTCAAAACTATCATGCAACACAACTGATAACAAAAAAGGAAGAAAAAAATTGCTAAATAAATACTGACTTTAAAGAGAAAAAAACACACACACATCCAAAATGAAACTAACAAATCAAATGCAAACACTTTGACTCCATAACTTTTTTTCCCCCCCAGTTTTAGACTAAAGAATTACCAGAGTCACTGCCTTATAGCATTAGCTATCTTGGCTTGAGAGGTTTAGCTTCAAAAAAGTAATACAAGGTTGCAGATGTCTTAAGTGATAAAAATAAGTTTTTCCCAACACCCTGAAAAACACATGTTTCTGTGGTTTTTTAAAAACCTAATTTTTATTGATTTATGAATGCTGTATTAAAAATTAATTAAGGTGAATACAAACAAACGGTTAATACAAAACTGTATATCACATGATTTCATGCTTTCAGTACATGCAACAATTTGACATAATTTGTCTTTAATATCAATAAACACCATTAAATAAGGGCTAGTTTATTAGAAAAAACTTTTATATACAATAAAATATGGTTATTATATTAATTTATTTAAAATTATTTTTAATAAAATATTAGAAGCAAAATAATTAAGGATTTTACCTCCTTAAGGGTCAAAAGAAATTTTCCAGATACAAGTATTTACTAATTTCCAGATATGTCTACACTCAAGTTAAACATGACTGGACTGAGCTGAATGTGTAAAGGTCTCGTCAATGCTGAGGTCTTTAGAAAATGAGGGGTGAGATTATGATAGAAGAGTGACAGGATGCTATGGTTGGGAAAACTGGAGTATCCTGAGAAAATCTACCTGTTCAAGGAACATCTGCCACTTTTCCCACTTGTAAAAATTCTGGGTGAAACTCCGCCGGGAATCGAACCCGGACCACTCTGGTGGGAGGCGAGTGAACAGACCAGTCGACCATCGGGACCCTTGGGCATGCGTTGCGCTCACGACTCCAAACCTCTGGCACTGGCCTAGAGCCAACAGGAATGTTTAATGGAACGGAACCTCCGAAACACGAGCGAGCTCTGAACCATTCCAGTACTCAGATTCCAGGCATGGAATAAAACCATGGTTTTGAGGAGAGTGACTCACCTGCGTAAGCGTCCCTGTCTTGTCCGAGAAGATGTACTGAATCTGGCCCAGCTCCTCGTTGAGGGTTGTGGTTCGAGCTTTCGCAGCAGTGCCAGACTTCTCGTAGTACATATTCTCATCCCAGTTGATGAGAAAGCTCTGGGCGAAGCGAATGACTTCCACACTGCAAGACATACGCACTTTAAACTTTTGAAGCTTTCAAGCCCACATTCTGCTTTAGCATGTGAAACAGACCACAACCAAATACATTAGAGTCAAGTTTATTTCATTGTAACAAAGGTTAATAATTTTAAATAGAAATACTGTAGAAGTATAAAACCATAGTTGTGAAGGTTTGGGTACTCACCTGACATACAGAGATATAGGCACAACGGTATTGAGAACGATGGCGTATGAGAAGAAGACGAGCAGCGCAATGACGGTGGCTCCGTTGAGCGGGTCACTGGGAACCAGGGAGTCCCAGGGGAGAAACACCTGGAAGTGGCGGCCCGTCACCGTCTCCCAGATGCCACAAGCGATCATACAAAACAGGCACATCGACAGTAGAAAAAATACAATCTGCGAACAAAAAACAAGCAAACCATTAACAACCTTCTAGTCTTTGAAACAAATTTACTCGCATACTATCAAGAAATGCAGGCCATAGGTCATTAAAAGGTTGCACTCGCACTCGGGGGTTCGAAGCCCAGTCCATACATGCTAGTTTGGATTCTTCTTGTTCCCTGAATCACTCCAGGCAAATGTTGGGCTGGTTTCTTATAAAAGGCAACAGCCGATCCCTTCATTAATTTCCCTGCAGTTTGTTGTACATTTCCATCTTATCACCTCGCCATCAATGAGACAAAAGAACCTAAATACAAAAACACCACAGCAACAGGAACACAACTACAAATTTTACACAATAAGCACAGACTATCATCAGTCGATTATTCAGAAAAGGCATAACCAGATAATATTCCTGCGTGGGATAGGGTGGGGTGGAGTGAAAATGAGAATTTATGAGCATTATAACTTTGCTAGAGGTTGTCTCAGGGCGTGATGTCGCCCACGTAGCTTGATGGGATTGTTCCATATGTAGGGACAGGAACTTTTCGGTGAATAAAATTAGTGAAAAGCGGTGAGCAAAAATGCCAAAAGCGGTGAGAAAAATTGCCAAAAGCGGTGACGAAAAAAAGTGGCGAAATGTATCCACGCATACCTTTTTTAAGAAAAAGTTAAATGACCTCAATTAAGATTGATAAAAATGTTTAAAACTAACATTTAGAAGTGAAAAACCCTTAAAACTCAAAAGTTTTAAAGACAAGGAGATTAGCTACTCTTCCAGAATGTCAAAACTTTTGGGTTTAGAGGGAAGGTTTGTAAATAAAATATATTTTTAACTCAGGTGGTATGCTAGGACAGAAAAGTTATGTTTGTTTAGTTTTAGGTTTGGTTGGTTTAGGTAAGTCTTATTTTATATTTGGTAAGTTTAACTTAGGTTAGTTTTAAAATGCCATTTCCAACTAGCTTAAGTTGGGTTTGGTTTTGAGAGCTTCTAAATTTAAGCCACTCCATGATTACAGATATTGATGTAGGCATAAATACAAACCTTCAACGTATTTCTTCATTCAGCTTAAAATAGTGGGGTCCTGAAAATTTATGAAGTAGTATGCTGCAGTGCTAAAGTAGCAGTGGTATAAATGAGTGACTTTTTGTGCTTTTCACTGCTTATGTGCTTAACAATTGAGTCTCTAAGGTCCCAACTGACCCTGCAATTACAGAATTTACAAAATAAAACTGCCTTATCTGTCGAATAGAGACCATCAGAAGAAAATTCTTTGGCCCTATCTAGTGCATTTACGTCATACTTCAGCATCGCGAAGCAGCGAGAAAACTGTCAACACGATATTCGTTCAGTTACCGCAACGAATAGCCACCGAACAATAATAAATGCAGGCATGTGCAGTAACCTAACACAACCGAAGGAAAAAAAATACATCCATCCATCAGTTTGTTTGTTGCAGTTTAAAATTGCCTGAAGTATTTTATGGTTAAGTAAATTATGAAGAAAAAACACACTTGTAATTTTTGTTGATATCAAAATTTACGCGTTTCGAACGCGGTATCGTTTTTATCTACCGAACACGATTGATCGTATGATTGAACAACAATCGATTGTTCGTAAACGTTCGTGTTCTTTCTCGCATTCTCGTACTGCTACGATGGTAACACGTTTATTGAGTAATGCGTATTGTTTTGATAACTTCATGGCACGAGAAACAAATGTTGAAGCGTGTAATGTTAAAATGCAAAATATAAACCGTCCTGGATTACCGTCATCTGTGGTCGTTAACTTCGCCGTGATATTATTGCCACAGAATGTGGTTTTTGTGGTTATGGCTGGAGAAAATAAGTTGTTTACCTAGTTTTGCCTAGTAATGTTGTCGGCACGGTGAAATGTATTTTTATGTAGTTTTATTGTTTTCTTTTTTATTGGTGCGCTGATGTTATGAACGGAAGATGAATTATATCTAAATTATGTGTGTTTGTGGCAATTTAAGCTTCAAATAACGAAATTTTGACCAAATTCGCGACGAAACAGTCGAAAATCGCAAAATTTGCATTTTCGTAAAAAAAGGGCCAAATTCGTGAAATAACGACGGTGATTCGCGATCGCCAAAAGTACCTGTCCCTAACCATATGTATTTTACTGATGCCAAAAACATGCATGAACAAGATTTTGTACCGTCATAATTTTGGACTAGTATGTATTTTCTACACTGTTTTTCAAAACTGTTTCTCAAAACCTACACTGAATCAAGCAGATGGTATCAGTATTAGTTTGGGTGAAACATCACACTATTTTTTTATCACACTATGATTTTTGTACTTACCATTCTTAATTCACTAAATTGTTTTGCCTTTAGACCAAAACAACTTTGCATTACCCAATAACCATATTTGTACTTAGGTAGACGCTTAGCAATTTATCTGCTATGTAAATTCCAATTTTTTTTGTAACATATTGTAATCAGAACAGTGGTGTAGTAACAGGAATTTTACTACAATATAAACATTATAAAAATTTTATATTTACGCCACTGGGCCTTACCCCTATGATAATGAAGTTGAGTAACCTATCAATGCTTGTGCGCTTGAACTTCGTCTTGCCCGAGTTCTGCATGAGCTTGGTGTCCTTGCCCGCGAAGATGACGACGCCGTAGCACCACTGGGTGTTGCGCAGCACGCACCCCCTCAGCACCACCTTGTCGTTGTCCAGCGGGTACCTGCGAACAATGTCTCGTGCTTGTGCACAAAGCTCCCTTTCAGCCACAACTGCTTCAAGAGCATTTTTTTTGACAAAACAAGGAAACCTTGTCTTATTAGAACAGTCAGTTCCGTTGATCGCAATATTTACTACTCAACTTCTGACAATCACTTTTGTTGGGAATTACAAAAAATTTCAAACTAGACCCAAGCATGCCTTAACTCCTGTTTCAACTGACAAAACGTTAAGGACAAAATCATGAATAATTTAATGAGGCAGTATGGCTGAACACTTTAGGTACACAAGTGCAGGAGTGCTAAGCATGACACCAGCTCCCGCATCACAAGTCTCTTCACTTCCACGTGCTAATCACCAAACTAATGTTAAGTCTTCATGCTTCTATGTGACTCGGCCATGACTTCCAATTTTACATTATCTGCAAGTTCCTACGCTACTCACCATACTGTGTAATCAATTTCAAAATGCCTGAAAGATTAGCTGTCAAAAATTACATGCTAGAAACTAACCAATATATCAAAACTTATATAGGCAAGTGGAATGGCTCATGAATGCTTTAAGAGAGCTCTGCGCCAGGTTTGATGGCCCAGATAGCTTTAATGCCTCCACAACATGATGAAACCCCTTAGCCTTGACCGGAAACAGTTGAAATCAGCTGAAGTGCGCTCGTAGCTGGCATCATCACCTCTTGCCCTTCCACGCCAGCACACCCTCGAACTTGTTCAACAGGTTGTTGGGCGTCTCGCACACGATCTCCCCGTCAAATGCCCACAGCCGGGTGTCGTCCTGGCTCATGTCCGCCGTCTCCGGGAGACACTGCCGGCACTTCAGGTTTGTCTCCCTGCGGACCAAGCACATGCTCTGTTACGCAGAGGCACACATCACCAGCATATACTTAACATGAGTTAACAAATTATTGAAATTTGGTTCCACCCAAGTAAAAGTTCAAGTACATTCATAGAAGTTAAAAGGTCTTCTTTACTACTCTACAAATGTTCCACTAAAATAACTACAGGTCGTTCATTAATGTTTCAAAAATTATAAAACTTTTACAATTCAAAGCTTCAAGTTTTTTATGTGGTAAAGTTACGTATATTTTTAGGTCTATGTGAGATGTTTTTTGATGTCCTGGAAAACCATGTGATGGACCTATCCCTTAATTTTAATTTATGAGCTATCAAAATCTGTTAACACACATTTATAACAAAATGAGGAGTATAAATATATTTTTAGATATCACATATTGTCAAGTCTGTTCACAGAATACTTTCAAAGAAAATGTTAGATGCTGCCCAAATGTCTAGAATGTCAATGACAGACACCCGGGAGTGACACTTGAGGTGGTTCCCAAAGTCATCCTCACAGACTATAGCACTCAATTCACTAATGGGTTCTGGCATGGCTACAATGACTACTGGTGAGGCCACCATCACACCATGCCCACCTACCACCTAAGAGTCAATCTGATGGAGCAACAAAAGGATAACACAGTCCAGTTGTCACCCCGTCTGGGTGAGGATAAATGGGATATCAAGCTGCCCAAGTTGGTCTATTCTCTATTGTCTGCAGCTCTGTACCAGGCCAGTTCCAGGCAGCTACAGCAGCTATTGACAAGGTTGAATCAGTCTCACCTCAACAACTAGCCACAGTGCGTGAGACTTGACGACTCCACAAGGACCACAAACCAACCCGCAACACACCCCGGGGGTCATGTCTGACATATGTCTGGTCACATTCTTTGGAGGCGTACCTAAACACTGTCATAATCACCAATCTGGATACACAAGCACCTCCAGAATAATAAAGTTACACTACGAACAACATTGGAGGGCCCCAGCCAGACAACAGCTACATCAATGTGTAATGATGCACTACTCACCATTCATCTGAAGCCTGAACTCACACCTGCACTGTGGTAGACACTATGAATCTACATCCCCCTCTCCTCTATGTGTTACTGAGACCTGGAGTGGCAGAGACCATGATCCCTGACTGACTCACCTGAAAGTAACTAACTAAAGGGTCAAGACTCCCGTCCCATATACTCGCTACGCCGGGCCTCAAAAACAAGGGAGCCTAGATGTTTCATAAATTCAACACTTACCAGTCTTAACCTGTATGCCACTCCAAAACTTTATACTGCAAAACTCACACCAGTGCATTGACCACTCCAGGGACAACCTCACCACTAAAACTCAAATCAAAAATAATGAAAATAATAATAAAAGTTATCAAAAAATAATGATTGCAGAATTAATCCATTAAATGTAAATGAATAATTTTATATTTAATCTAGTCTTTGACATACTAGATACATTTTCCATACATTTCATTTGTTATGACATCTCAAATAAAATGACACCAACCCTAAACCCATTATGGCTTTCAGTTGCCCAAATAAGTGTGCATTCTTGAAACTGATGCATGTGAAATATCCAGTGTCAGAGGGGCATCTAGACATTAAAATGAATTGAGCAAAGTTAGAGGCTGCCAGGTCGATAGTCGACATTTAGCTCTGTTTAAAAAAAAAATAGTTTATTGAAAAATGTTAACATCTGTAAATTTCAACTGCAGTAGTGTAAATATAGTGAAGTCACGTTATATTTGCATATCTGTAGTGCACATAACTTTATGGTTAAAGTGACACCCACACCCACCCACACACACTCACAACTTGCACTTATATGATTTACATCTCTCTTTGATGTAATAATATATGTTATATATCATGGTATCTAATATATAAAATGCATGCATGCATTTTATATATTAGATACATACATACATGCATGCGTATGCAGCTCTTAGGTGGTGTAATCATTTTATTGACTGGTAATTTTCGACAAACTCTACCCGTTATACCGCGCTGGACAAATGCTGATGAACTTAATGCATGTCTCAAATTGTCAGTTTTATGGCGACAAGTACCGAAATTGTCTTTGAAAACCAATATGTGTGTACAATTATAAGATGATACATCCGCTGAATGTTTCGCAAAAAAAATTGTTGGATATTGGAAGTGGGAATATGATGACTCATGAATTCACACAATGTATCACTTTGCCAACAAACTTCTGTAAAATCACAGCAACCACAGACAAATTTATTGACAAAGATTTCCAAAATATCACATAGAACTACAAAAGTCATCAGTGGTTCAGTGAACGTAATATATTAGCAGCTAAAAACAAATATGTCAATGCAATCAATTTTAGCATTCAAAACAAAATGCCCGGCGAGACGAGAACTTACAAGTCAATCGTTACAGAAATGAACCAAGACGAAGTAGTGAATCATCCAACTGAATTTTTGAATTCACTTGATTTGCCAGGCACGCCGCCACATGTGTTGACATTAAAAATTGGCGTGCCTATCATGCTTCTCCGAAACATCAATCCACCGCGACTTTGCAATGACTTTCAGTGAGGAAAATGATGAACAATGTCACCGAAGCTACAATTTTAAAGGAAAATTTAAAGGAGAAGATGCACTGTTGCCACTCATTCCAATGATTCCGGCAGATGTGCCATTCGAGTTTAAACGCTTGCAGTTTCCGGTGAGACTCGCTTTTGCAATGACCATAAACAAGGCGCAAGGACAATCACTACAAGTGTGTGGACTAAATTAGGGAAATCCGTGCTTCTCACATGGACAACTATATGTGGCTTGCTCACACGTGAAACCACCATATGGGAAAACTAAACATATTATGTATCCAAAAGCACTTAAATAAACATAGTAAACAAAAAAATTATTATTATTTTAACGTGGCATTGTGAAGCATGCCGGGTACTTAATATTTCTTTAGTATTACATTTATTTAGTATTTTAATTAACAAAGTACACAAATAAAACTATACCAAAACTTGCTACATGAAAATAGTGTACCATCTAAACGATCATATATGTGGCATTCCACACAATGGGGATCCAGTTAGTTCAGAGTACAGTTACTACTCTAGCGGAGTTTAAACTTCAGTTGGTTATGTTCCTGTTATGTATGATGGTGATTTATCCTATTTGAATCAAAATAAGTGTTTTAATTATATTCTGTATAACTGGAGAACGAGCTGTTATGTCTAGTAGATGAGCGGAGTACAGCAAATGTTTTATAGTAAAAACAATTATATAGTGATAAAATAATGAATATCGAGATATTTTCAATACACTGAATATCACAATATTTCAGAAATATTGCACATCTCGCTCCCTGAAATAAATATTATGTGAATTTACAATGTTGATATTTTTTCGTTGAATTTTTTTGAAGTATATGTTAAAGTCATGTTAGTTATCCTGAATACTTACATAAGTGATACCTGCAATTAGTTTTCGATATCTGTTTTAGCAAAAACTTGGTGTAATAAGCAAGCTTTTTTGAGTCAGTATCAATGAAGTCAAAATTTGCCAAGTCCATTTTTGAAATGTAGATTTTATCACTACAATTTTCGATGTATCGCAGCAAAACAGATACAGCTGTCACGCATCGCAACTACACTGGCAAGGGGAATCTCCGGGTCGGGGCTTAAACTGTGCGAGTAGAAGCAGGCAGGTGCCCCTTTCAACGTCCTGAAATACCTCGCCTGAGTGGGCCCTAGGAAGCAAGGAAAACTCTTTAAAGATTTTAAAGTAGAGTTTGAAGGAATATTTTTTCCATCAATTGTCAAGTCAGTGGTGTGGTGCAGTGGTCAAGTGAGTTTTCTGGCAATCCGCAGGCTCTGGCTGGATACCCACTGGTGCTGTTTTTTATATTTTAATTTTTTTTTATTTCTCGCAATATTAATATATTGATTACAGAATTTAAACAGAAAAAAATTACATAATTGTGTGGGGTCTTGAATAAAAGAAACAAATTCGAAAATTCTACAATGTAATTATCTACGATGCTTTTTAATTATTATCAGAAGAAACATTACCTATATTTCCATTTTCCAAACACAAATAGTAAGTTTTTATGACAAATCAATGCAGAGACGTGGCGAGATGCTGTTCACAACTGTATAGACTGTTACAAACTGTAAGAAAAAAGTTATAGTAATGGCAGACTATAGGGGATTTGGAAAAACTGTCATGTGCTCTGGATGCACAAAAGAGAATAAAGAAAAAGGATCAAATTGGGATAAACCTACAACAAAATGTTGCTAAACGTTTGCTATTGCATGACAAAAGGTTTACCGTAAATACAATTTTAAACTGTATAATTTAAAACAATTCATGTTTAAATATATAAACTAAATATATTAAATAACTAAATTTACTAAAATGAATATATTTATTTTCAAAACACGTTTAACTGTTTACATATTTGAATATTCTGTAATTAATAGTTTAATATTAAAAAAAAACGATACCACTGGGTCTCGAACCCGTGCCTGAGGATTGGCAATTTTCCATTTTCCATTTTCCAATTCAATTCAATTCAATTCAATTGAATTGAATTGAATTCAATTCAATAGGTTTATTATTGGTCATTTTTTTCATTTGGTACATTCAAAGTTTTAGTAGGGCGTGCCAGCACTCAGTGCTCTTTTGCCTAGTTTTTCAATTATACATTTTTTGGGTACATTAATTACAATCAATATTATTTGCAGTTTTACATTAAAGGAAAAATTAACAAAAACTTTGGTTGCTGTTGCGGACAATGCGCCACTCAGGCGAGATGCTCTAGGCACCTGCCTGCACCTCGTGCAGGGGCGCTCACCCGTCCAGCTCGGCGGTCTCGATGAAGCACAGGCCGTTGGGCTCGCTGGTGGTGAGCAGCAGCACGTCCGCCGCCACGAACTGGTCGTTCTCCATGCGGATTACGTCTCCCACCTGCACCTGGGACCAGCGCTCCTCCACCAGGCGGCCGTCGCGCACCACCTTGGCGCGCCGGTTGTTCACGTGCGAGTCGCTCACATGGCGTTGCTGCGGGAACACACGCACGCACACACGTGTTTGCAACTTGTCTGCTTGCTCTGTATGGGTATCCACACAGCTAGCCACATTTCAGAAACAAAACATTGTTTTAAATTCCTGGCACTTTGCAATGTTACCGCAAAACACACCTTTCACTTTTGTGTTGTATTGGTACCTACTGGGCATGCCATGTTTCAGATACGTTTTGAGAAACATAGCTTTAGTTTCCTTCAAGATGGCAGAAACGCACATTTAAATTTTGTGCAGTATGGATACCATTCGGTGACAGAATTGTTAAAAAAGGATTTGAAGTAGAAAGCACGTGCTACAATCAATAAAGTCGCTTATATGAAATTGCTGCATAACATCCAAACTTTATAATACACCTGTAGGCATGGTGGAAAATCTGTAGGAATCCCGAGGGGGGGGGGGGGGGGTCCCCGCATGATAAATTGTATCATTTTCCTTTTACAGTTATGATTATTCAAGCATAAGCGAGCCCCCTCAAAGAGGTTTCTTATCCGGGGGAGCTTGCCTCTAGTGGGTGGGTGCTTTTGGAATACAGCTCGACTCCCCCTGCTCCAACAGCTTTTTCTATCGTCTATTATAATTGTCCCCTGGATGCAATAGTTTACTATTTACATCTCTGTCTCTCTCTCTGTAAGCTTTAGCTAGCATTATTTTGTTGTAGGGCATTGTGGGTATCTATTCTATGCTTATAGCATATTACCCCCTTTTGGGTACCTTACTTACAGCATAGTATCCCCCTTGCAAACACCATGCTAAATTGGTTTTCCCTTTAATATACAATAAAATATGGGTATTACATACTGTACTCTTGTATCTGATGAATATACAATATTAATTATGTCTCCCCTGCAGCCTAACAAACTTTGAATATCCGATATCATCTATTTATATTACAAAAACCTTATTTCAACGTCAATTTCCCAATTGTACTGCTGTATTCCTGGTTAGCAAGTCTGGCTCCTGACCTCAAGATCACTTCAGTGCTCATGGTTTGAAATCAAGTCACCACAATGCAGTTTTATTAAAGTTGAAATAAAATATGTAACACAGCTATACTGTCACTTCCCAACAGCATTACCTAGAATTATCTGTGACATCAGTCGAGACGCTGACGTGTTCAGTCGACATTAGCGCTGCCTAGAAGCAAACAATGAAATAAATATGGCATCTGTGACATCATACGACATGTTCGTCAACATCTGACAATCGCCGCAGACGAAACTAGCCTCCGGATGGAAGGGGAGGTATGGGTGGCTAGGAGAGAGTACCATAGTTTCAGTATGGCGTTCATTTTGCATACGATAATTTATCCCAAATTCGCATTTGGAAAATTATAATTTCTTACATTCCCTCAGTCGGGATACCATTATTCATGTATAGGTACCATAATAATCGGACATACAAGATAAACTATTTGGTATCCTTGCCCTTCCCCTACTCACAAGAGTTTTATATATATATAAAAGAGTTTGTTTGTTTGTTTGTTTGTTTGTTTGAACGCGCTAATCTCAGGAACCACTGGTCCGATTTGAAAAATTCTTTCAGTGTTGGATAGTACATTTATCGAGGAAGGCTATAGGCTATATTATATTATCAATGACGTTAGGGATCCAATTTAGAATCAAATGCGTTGGAGGGGGTTAGATACAACATGCAGTACACGTACGAAGTGTGTGTTGACAATGCCGCAGGCGCTAGAAGTTTATTTCCTATTGCCTATTAACATTGTTGCCACGCACTAGATGCCTTATAATTCTTAATTTTCCCATACAAGTAAAAAACACCCGTGTGATATTAACAACGAAGCAATCAGTACCCTCATAAGAGTTCAATTAGTATTTAAATACTTTTTATCACTTTAAATCGCAAACACCTAAACTATTGTTTTTTTCCCCTCTCTCTCTCTCTGTGTTTATTTTTTTTATTTACTAGAATATTTTTATTATTTTTATTATTTTTAATTAATTTTCATTTTTCGGACCATCAATAATTTTCCTCTCCAGTTACAATTCTGACAAGGATTTATATATATATCAAATAATAATAGAAATTACTACAAAGAATGGAACATTTTCAACAAATTACTGTAATATAAATTGAAAAGAAAAAACTGATCAGTTCCACATCTTAAATCAATAGTAGCATCGCCCCCTAACAGTTTGATTAGCTTAAAATATTCCACGCATTGGAGCCATATTTCCCTAGTTACTGGAAACTCCAAGGTTACCGAGAAAAGCCAGTATTTGTTTTACAAACCATGTGAAGTTGTTTATAAACATTAATTACAAAACAATTACAAAAATATACAACCACCATCGGTACTGTTTTTAAGTACTGCCACAGTTATTACAAGATACATGAATGTAGGTTAGGATAACCTTCCATTTGCTCGCTACATCAAGCCATCGTGTGCTTCTGCTTAGTCTACCTGACCGCTCGTACTCCATTGACATCTGAAGGAAAAATAGATTCCAACACAGATGCCAACAGCATCATTCCTCAGCAGCCCTTAGCAGACTTTGGGTAGAAACAATTGCTTCTTAGTGGCCTCAGCTTCTGGCAATAGTGAAGGGAATGCGACCAAGAAGCATTACAAGTTTTAGGTGTCTCGACCACTGATGCAACATGCATCCAGATCTTTCTTACTGGTTCATGAGCCCAGGGGGAATTGCCCTTGTAATGCTGTACTGCAGCAGGTTTTATGCTTAGGAGATTTCGCTCCTTTCAATCGCAGCATTAGTCGTTGATATTCATACAGCACCCCTTAACACAATACAGTTAAATATATATCTGTCCCTCGGAGGCATACGACACTTTTTTCACGAGAGCAGTTTAAAGAATTTAAAATAGTACCTCACTTACTAACTCAATTATTTTGTACCTAAAATACGTGAATTTTTTGACATATTGTATATCTAAAGTGCTGTAAAAAGAAAGCCAAACTGTGGTCAAGTTTATGGTTATACTAGCAACCCTAATATCGCTTTTAATTGTGGATGTCCAAAAATATTTATGTATACATAATTTTGTATTAATTTGTGTATAACACAAAATTGCAAAAAAAATAAATAATAATCTGTTCATCCGATCGCTACCGAACTTTACAGGATCACCTGTAATCTGAAGATTGCCTGAAAATTGCACCAAAATGGGTCCAGTCGTTTTAGAGTCCATAGGGAACATACATACACACATATGTGTGTGTGTAGGTCTGTGTGCACGCGCGCGTGTGCGTGTGTGTGCATTTTGCCCAATAGTGGGCACAGTGTCATGTGCCTCCGAGGTACAAATATAAATATTACCAGGGTGGGGCCAAGATATTTCCCGCCTCTAGGAACACACTTCATAACGGGCCATATTCTTGTCAACCACACCATGGCCTTTACGCAGAGCCGAGAAGCTCCCAAGCCCGCCTCGAGCAAGAGGCTTGGCTGCAGCCGAGCAAGAGGGTCGGCGCGCAGGGCCAGCGCTCCTCGCCGGTGACCCGAGCTCCTCGCGACTACACTGTGTCCACTGAGTTCCACCCCGGCTTCACCCCACTGCTCCATGCTTCATGGCTTACAGACACTGTCTATCATGGTCCGTACCTCTTAGTCAATCAATAATTAAGAAGTTTTTAAGTACCCTTTTATTTCATGTTCTTAACCACTTCATATCGCATATCTCCAAACATTAAAATTATAAATAGTTAATACACAAAAAAAAAATGAGTGCGTGACGTCCACGCGCGACAGAAGTAAAACGTCTTGCATATTAGGTTTAAATAGAGATAAATTATTTACATTTGCAATCACACTATTCTCATAAAAAAGAATGATCCTTATAAAGTTAAATGCACAAATCAATAACTCTTTTCCCCCACACGAATAAAGAAATTGTAGATACTTTCAAAAACATTAAGTATGGTAGTGTCAATCAGCGTTTCGAAAACTGAGGAAATAGACAAAAACATTTGCAGAGTTACGAGAATTACGTAGCATCACTGCTGCGTCATTTCAATCTCTCCTCTGCTTGTCTCCCCTTACGGCCATTACAACCAGCATGTAGCAAGCTACGCTACGTACCTAATCTATCCCTCCCCCGCCCCCTTTTTTTTTCCATCTTCCCATTCGACCGCTAGTGCATGCGTTGTAGTGGCGTCGCCGCTGACGCACTCTTTCCTCTACCGGTTCCCCTACCATGTACCTAACTACTACCCTCAGCAAACAAGTTTCATTGTATTGGTTCGTTGAACTCCTCCGGCTAACTTGCAGCAGGCCGCTGGGCTACTCACGAAGTTGTCCTCAACCGGTTACCCTACCACGTACCTAACTACTTCCCTCAGCAAAGAAGTTCGTTGAACTCCTCCGGCTAACTTGCAGCAGGCCGCTGGGCTACTCACGAAGTCGTCCTCAACCGGTTACCCTACCACGTACCTAACTACTTCCCTCAGCAAAGAAGTTCGTTGAACTCCTCCGGCTAACTTGCAGCAGGCCGCTGGGCTACTCACGAAGTCGTCCTCAACCGGTTACCCTACCACGTACCTAACTACTTCCCTCAGCAAAGAAGTTCGTTGAACTCCTCCGGCTAACTTGCAGCAGGCCGCTGGGCTACTCACGAAGTCGTCCTCAACCGGTTACCCTACCACGTACCTAACTACTCCCCTCAGCAAAGGAGTTCGTTGAACTCCCCCGGCTAACTTGCAGCAGGCCGCTGGGCTACTCACGAAGTCGTCCTCAACCGGTTACCCTACCACGTACCTAACTACTCCCCTCAGCAAAGAAGTTCGTTGAACTCCCCCGGCTAACTTGCAGCAGGCCGCTGGGCTACTCACGAAGTCGTCCTCAACCGGTTACCCTACCACGTACCTAACTACTCCCCTCAGCAAAGAAGTTCGTTGAACTCCCCCGGCTAACTTGCAGCAGGCCGCTGGGCTACTCACGAAGTCGTCGTAGGCGTCCTTGACGGCGGTGAGCGCGAGCACGCCGATGAGCGGCACGGCGGTGGTGATGGGCGTGAGCGACGAGATGGCGGGGATCACCTGCAGCACCAGCAGGCACAGGAAGTAGAAGTTGGCGAGGCGCTGGAACTGCTCGAACAGGTTCAGCGGCAGGAACGTCAGCACCGAGTACTTGGATGTCTTGATGTAGTTGCTCTGCAACAGCCCCGCCGACCACCCTCTCGCAAACACACTCCCAACACAATGGCTGGCAAAGCTGCCACCATTCCGCTCTTTCATACATGATACAATGATCTCAGTCCAAGAATAATCTGTTGATCATTTCCTTAGAACATAATTTGTACCCTCTTGTATGAATAATCATCAAAGAGTTTTTAAGGACTCCTTAATTCATCGCCTTCACCACAATTGAAAGGTAGAAAACGTGTAACATCATAAAATCAATTCAGGAAAAAACAATGTTAAACTGTTAATGTACAAAAAATAATTTTGCTGACTAGTTCAATTCTTACAGATTAATTTTTTTTTATCTGTCCAGGAACACGTATCTAGGGTGTATATATTAAGACAGTAAAAACAAACAAAAAAAACCCTTTATAGTTTAAAGGTGGCATACAAAAATGAGGGAAAATAACTCAATATTTCCATATACAATGTAAACACACGGCCCCAAATTCGCCAATTACACTGGGCATGCGCAAAGCATTGGTTGCTGCCAAGCTAGAAACAAAAAAAAAAAATTAAAACTGCATTCATCCATTACTTTCGGTCTTTATTAGGAAGTTTTTAAAGATTCTTAGTGAAATTGAAGGACCTTTAAGGGCCCTTATTCAATTAAGGACAAATTAAGGACGTTTTAAGGATATTACGGACGCCGTCTGCCCGGATTCACATACGATGCGCAGTGATTCAGGAAAAACAACGCGATTTGAAAACTACTCAAGATATCTGAGTGGGGCCTGTTTACGAAAAACATTTAAGAATTCGCTAAGTGCTGAAAAGTACTTTTCATTTCGGATTAAGTTTTTAAACTGTGATTTTATAAGAATTAAAATGGAAAAAATACGTGTTTTTAGAGTAATTTCTAGGCGTAAAACAACCAGTAAAGATTTTTGAAAACACGTAAGGGATTTTATTTTAATTTCTCCGCCATATAATGTTACGGTCACCGCTATATTTTCACAACTGTCCTATGCGCGCCAGTTCAGAGCCTGCGCTTAGAGGCGACACCGCGCTAGAAATACCAGCGCGTCGCGCTTATCATCCCGCCTTACTAGCACATACACCCCCTGACTAGACGGGCCCCTTAAGGATGCATACGAACCCTGTAAACGTTACACTAACGCATGCTGAGGCACATTATATTCGTTCGCGTGAAAAGAAGTTCTTACATTTTAACTCTATGATAACCAGCAGCAGCAGTGTCGAAGAAATGTTAGATGCATTTCCATTGATGGGCTGGAAAGATATGAAATCACTACAAATAAATTCTAAATATGGGTACTTTTCGTGAGAAGTGGTAGTAACATATAAATAGCAGCATTTTTCATACTTGTTTTTATCAATGATACGAAAGGTTGTAAATAAAATTACAATAATAACCTGCACACCGTAAATATATCCCGGACATCTCTGGTCTCGCTATATCAATCCAATAACAACGTTATGAACCACCAGGACTGTCGGTTCACCTCAAAAGTTGGCAATGATCTTCGTTTGGCGCTCAAAACACAACGCCGCAACAGGAAAGTTATTAGAACCTTGTTCAAACTAGTTTATAAAACAAGATCACGTCTGAACTCTATTGTTGCAACTGGCCATAAGTGTAACAAGTACATTAAATTAAAAATTTACTGAAAAAATTTACCTAGACACGTGTCTGTTGCAGAATCATTCTCAAACAAACTAAAGGTACATGATTTGCGGTGTCCGTATTTTTAAATTGTATATTGGCAAATCTTAGGCCTGTACTGGCAAATTATAAGACACGTCAATGGTTTAGCGCACAGTGTAAGTCCACTTTTTTTTTGTTGATTTAGATTTTTACTTTTCTACAGACAAACAAAACGCAAAAGATAAAGCAATAAAAGGTTAAACTATGGAAAAAAAGTTTTAATAATTCCACATTAATTGAGATTTCTCCAATTATAACCATTTTTACAAGTCCATAAATGTACCAAAAATAATTTTTTTTCGAAATTAAAAAAATATATATAACCACAAAAAAATTAAACCAAACGGTATCACCAATTTACCTTAGTGGGGTATAGTATAATTTGGAGGTATAGCTCCTAACCTTATTTTGACTCATATTAAAAAGGTGGTTTATATTGATGCACAAATAACTTAAAACGTTTCATAAAACACACTTTCGCCGAAAAAATATTTCCACAAAATAAAAATTATTAAATTGGAATCATAAAAAAAATAGTTGCGTCTATCCAATCTGTATTTTATCAGAAACTTTTTTTATTGCTTTGAATTGTATAAGCAACATTATCTTTTTTTTTTAATTTACCTAAGAAATTAATTATAAGATTTTTCTTGCAGGCCACACGCATATGGAAGTTGATGTAAAACGCAGTATCATTGATAAGAGCAGTTTTTTTTACTCTCCTTTTAAGTTGCCCACTTGTGACTAAGGCCATTTTGTTTGAGATATAGGATTATTGTTTATCTTAGAAAGATTACGTTAACTTTATTTAAGTGTCAGAATTCTTACAAAATGTGTAAAAAATATTAAGTTTCATAAAATTATCTTTAAAAACTGTAAATAACGCCATGAAAATGCCAAACGAAAATATTAGGGCGTAATCAATTTAATTCTCCTTTTAGTAAGAAAGCCCAAATGTAATATTTACAGGTAAATATGCAAAAATAGACATATATACGTACATTTTTATTTTAGCAACCATAACATAACTAAAAAGTCTAAAAGTATATCAATTTTTCATGTGTTTTGAATAAGCAGCTTAATGCAGGAGGCAATGTGCTGTCAACTTACAGCGCCAAAGAACGCCTGCCTGCCTTGATACCTAAATGGATTTTATTTATCGTCCTGAAGAACAACAAAGATAATGAAAAACTAAGGTTGGGATGTGTAGCCCTTCAAGTACAAGAACTGTAAATTGAGCATTAAAACTATTGTACATAAAGCTTTAAAAAGTGGGGGGAAATGTTTTTATATCATTTTCAAATGAGGATCATTCAAATATAAACTGGAAATTTTTTTTTTACAGATTTGTGAGCGATTTATGAAAATACAAATAAACAGAAATACATTCTCTCCATCCGATTGGAATTTTTTTGAGCCCTTGATGAAGAAATTGAGATGGATGCCCCAGTAGCCGATTGCGCGCGCACTGCTCCACACTGATGCAATCTCGGTGACAGGGATGCGGCACCTTCCACAAGTCACGCGCGGCTTGGATGTTGTCTCCACTGACACTGGTCGCTGGACGCCGTTCATGGCTTTGAATTCACACTTGTATCACGACCACTTCGAAATTCCTGGGCGCAATCGAACACTTGGGTTTAACTCAGAGTATCATCTCCGAACTGTGCTTGGAGTCTCTTCACAAATCCACTCGAGTTCACACCTTCGCTGGCGAGGGAACGAATAATGAAGCGTCGCGCAACTGACATGGACGTGAGTGAGGACAGTGTGCTGCCTGTCCCCTCTCCCCTCTTCGTACTTCGCACTCCATCCTCCCCCTCTGCGACTCTCGCGTCACTACTACAGTCGAATGAACAAAATCCTGGTTTATATTTAAATTATCCTCGTATGAGCAGTTTCTAAAGATTAATAAGATAATAAGTATAAGATTATAACACTAGAAATATTCCTCATGTAAGGTCAGAAAGATTAAAAAAAAATACCTAAAAAGATTTTATACCGCAAATAAAATATTGATAGTATCATTTTATTTGTAGTCATTCTGAAGAAGAAAAACATCAACCAATCCCAAGCACTAATGACTTCAGAGGGAAAATATTTGCTGCAGCCAATCACTACTAAACTTATTTGTGTGCAGAAGAAGGCATGAAGCAAACACTCCTTAGCTTATATATTGTTATAGGTTGGTGTTTATTAAGGATATCGCCTACCCGGTCACACACACGGTGCGCAGGCCTTCAGGAAAAACAACGCGTTTATAAAACTACTTAAGATATCCGAGTGAGGTCTGTTCTCGAAAAGCATTTAAGAATTAGCCGTGGGCCTGTAAGTAGTTTTGTTTCCGGATTAAGTTTTTAAACTGTATTTTTATAACAGTTGAAATTGCTAAAATGATTGTTTTCAGATTTAGACATAAAACAACCGGTGCAGATTCCTTAGCACTTAAGGGACTTGTATTACACCTTTATCATTATTTCTCCACCATAAAACTTAATGGTCACCGCTGAAATTTCATAGTTGTCCTATGCACGACGAGAAGACTGCGTGCCAGTTCTGAGTATTGTGCTTCGAGTCGATACCGCGCTAGAAGCACCAGCGAGCGTCGCTCTTATCATCCCGCCTCACTAACACACCCCTGACAAGGCGGACTCTTAATATACTACAGTTTGAAACTAACGACAGTAAACAGATGATTATTATCATGGCGTCTACAGCAACTACATAGACTTACACCATTCCAAGAAAAATGACATTCAAATTTGCAAAAATATCGGTCCTAAGCAAAGTCAAGCGAAAATAACATGCATCAGGGAAGCTGTATTTAAAACTGTGGCAAATTGTTTAAAAATCCCAGGATGAAGAGGGTGACTAATCTAGTTTAACTAAGTTTAAGTTACAATAATAAATTATAAAAATGTTACGGTATAAACCATTTGCATGCAAGATGGTGTCTTACGAATTATATTCCTCGCCCTTAATTTAACGGACAACGCTTTAATCTCGCCGGACCTATTATTTTTAATGTAAAATATATCTAGTGTCTAAGCTAACAAAAATGATTGAGGGTTGGGGAATGTAAATCACATTTCTCCACGAAATAAACTGCGCAAGCCATTAAGTAATAGCATTTCATATGTTATGTTCGGCGATAGCAATTTCATTTCTTTCACAGAACCAAAAAAAAATTTCAGGAGAAACAAAATATAAGTAAAATCTGTAAGTGTATAGCACGCGTGAAAAATTGATATGAGATGTTAATTTTTTGTACAATTTATTTTTTACATTTGCTTGATATCCAATTCAGAAACTTAACAAACGCATTAATGTATTTATTCGTTCTAAAAGTTACTGACAAAAATATACTTACCTATTATTTAAAGTATTTTAGTATTTTATGTGAACAAAATTGTTTTAATTAAAACCAGTGTAATTTTTTAAAGGTGCTTTCAACACCCATACACCCAATAATTTTAACATGTGTTCTTTATGAGTTGCAAAGACCCCACTAATTTGTCCCACAGAGGAAATAAGGTCATAACCCTTTAATTCGTTTTTACACTCACAATAAAGAGCTATAACTTAATATATAATTAAAAAAAGAAGATGAGAGTATAACCTTTGAGCGAGTCTAAGTAGGCCTACTCCCTAGATATGTGTAACATGTAACCTCGGTAACGAGAAACTCATGTGTTCACATGTTGCAAATACACTTATAAAACGAAACTCGGACACAAAATGTAATGTAGAATTCTTTTAAATAATGACGACCGTGCTTTATATATATATATATATATATATATATATATATATATATATATATATATATATATATATATATATACACACACACACATACATACACGAAATAAGTGTTTTTAACTACATTTCTTGATGCTAATCAACCCCCCGATGTACACTTAACGCATTCAGTTTCATACTTGTAAAAAAAAAACAGTGCAATCTGTACACTCACCGCGTAGTTGAACTCCAAGTTGTACTCCCTGTCATTGGCTCTGATTCGCCTCTCTGTCTCTGCAACACACACAAGCAGCCTGTCAGAGACAAGTACGGCACTCGCCATCAACACTTTACAACACTCTGTGTGGGAACACCAGGAAGACAGGCATTCACAGCTCGTCTCGTCTACTGCGCGGTCCTCTGTGGCCGTGAACGCTAAGGCGTCATGCAAGTGTGACTCATACAAGTGAGACTCATACAAGTCAATGATCTTGAGCCCTGAGTTAGTATCCAAGTTATTCCGGGCCCTGTTAATATATTTTTATTTCTAAAGACAAACACCTTTGGGCGCGATGAGAGTAGAATTTCAAGGCCGAATTCTAATGCAGCGTTTTCGTTAAACATTGTTGTAAAACGCTTTTTACCTGAAAAGGACAGAGAATAGTTACTTTGCCAAAGAGATATTAAGAAAGCACCATGCTATAAACGTTGCTGGGCTCGTTTACGTTCTCCTCTTTTTGCAATGATTCGTCCCCCATCCAAAAAATAGAGCCGAGAGATAGATAATAGAAAGAATCAGTGTGCACATGCGCTTGTTTCAGAAAATAGATATAGGTATCCTATACAGCCAACTGTGAATGCCTTTAATTTTGTATTTGCTACCAGCGCACTCGCGTTCCTCCTTGTTCATGCAGTAGCGTAGAGAGCGCTGTTGATACATTCCCTGCATTTCCCGCATAGATAGCGCTACCTGTTATGAATTTCATATTTCGTTTAGATATTTGGCGAGTTCCAAATGGCAGAACTGTTTGAAGAAACAGTTACACGAACAGTTTTTCTTTATGGTGTATTTCAATGTAATATTTATTTGATAATTAATCATTATTGATTGATCAATAATTATTGATATCCTGAGCAGTTATTTTGTTAATTCATGTTTATTTAGAAAATTCTCTCTCTCTCTCTCTCTCTCTCTGCCGTTATATCTCTTACGATATACTTACGAGTCCAGGTTTGAATTGCTAAAGAAGTTTCACTTCTATCATGTGTGCCGAGTTACACGCACTTATTATTGTTTACTTTTTCCCTGTACGTCTCACACTGAGTTTAACACGCATAACCACACATCCATTCATTACTATTTACATTAATTAACATTAAAAAAACTTTTACCTTCTTAAGATATATCCGTACAGTGTGTACACAATATAGGTATGTTTTCAGTCTGTCATACTTTCATGAAGTAAATTTGATTAAATTGCATAATAATTGTAAATAGCATTGGTTAGCGTTAAAAATAAATAAATAATTTAACCAAAAACCGTCGTCTTACGCCTCTGTGCATATCTATCCGCACGACCTTGAGGCCTGTCAATTTTAAATTGAAATAAAAAATCTAAACTTTCCTAGGCAAATATAGGAGAGACTATGAGAAATAGCTTTACCATTTGCAGCTACTTAACCGTGAATTGAGCAGTGAACTTTCGAACTCTTTGGACATTAGTACAAACTTATGTACCATGTTTCTGCGAATAATTTAGTACAGAGCGACCATGGCGTTGTACTTTGTAAGCGGACGAAAACAACATGACCTATCATTGAATATGAATAATACTTATAGAAGTCGGCAAGCCACTGGGATTTTTCACTGCACTTTAGAACGCTAGTAGAGATGCCCGACACGAGATGGCATTGTAATCGCCTCGTCAAGCTGGTGGCGCCGTTGTGCGATGGGCAGGGGAATTACCATAAATGCCTCTCTCTTTATGAGTCTAAACAACGCGCAAGTAAAAAATTAAATGAAATAAAAGTACCTGTTTACCACACACGGATGAGGGCGGAGATAAGGTGAAAGCAAGCCTTTAAGATATTGCCACACCAACTCCAATATAACTGAAAGCATTTTACAGCCAAGGAGAATAGCTACAATTTCCACCATACTTTCTCTGTGGTGTGCTGAAATATTGTATAACGTAGAGACCCGTAAAATTCGCGGGTTCATTTCGTGTTATGCTAAAATTCAAATAATTATACCTTAGTGCTGCTTCTGTCATTGGTTCACTGTTAATCTGGAGGACTGAGGGCCAATTAGAGACCCTCACTCATAGAAGTGTCGAATCACAGGCCACCCAGTCGAGACGACTCACAAGTCAGCAGCCAATGAACAGTTGACATTTGCCCTAGTGTGTAGAGGATATTGGAGTCTATCCTGGAGGTCATTGAACCCGCGAATTTTCCGGGTCTCTATAGTATGAGTAACAGCATTGAATATAAATAATACCTTTTAATGTTAATAGAAAGTGATATTTTTTAACATCAGCACAGAAGAAAGTTTAAAAAGGGTACATATTGAACGAGCCCATAAAAGCTGCTTGACAGAAGGATATGGTAAGGTGAAAGTTGTCGACACAGATGCCGCACGTGTACACGTGTGTACAACGGCCTGCGCCTGTGTTCCTGGGCGTGCTCTAGACAAGTTCTGCAGGGCCGTGCGTACCTAGGGTTACCAGACGTCCGGCAAAAGGAGGACATGTCCTCCTTTTTATGTATTTTTTTGCGTCCGGCCGGATTTTCCTTAATGCTCCAGAATGTCCGGCTTTTTTATAAAGTGAGATAATTCCTGCAGTTACACTCAGAGTAAAGCGCGCGGTGCGCGCTAATGCGCTGTCCGCAGAGTCACCCCACTAGTAAGTAGTTCTATGACAGCTTGACAGCAGCACATGCGGAGGCACGTGTGGTGTTTTGCAAGTTTATTGTAAATAATTATAGATGGCAGGAGGATGAACGGCCAGCTCAACGCGTACACGCAGGACACAGCGCCTGCTTAGTTTGTGTTGAATCGATGAATTCTGTGGTGTAACAACCACAAGTCCACAAGTCGTTTCTGCGTTTGTAAAAGCCACATCATTTTCTAATTGTTTATGCATTAATGTGGCGCTAACTTGTAGTAGTGTGAAACAATGTCTAAAAGAAAGTGTAAATTTAGTGACACTTTAAAAACTAAATTCCCAAATTTTGTTTGTGGAAGAACTGAACATGAAGCTACGTGTGTGTTGCGCGACTGTTACGTTTCGGTAGCGACTAAAGGTTCTACAGACTTGGAACGCCACGTGAGTAGTGAGAAACACAGGAAAATTGTTGTTCGCAGCTCTTCATCAACTACAACAGTAAGTTCTTATTCTGTAAATGAAGTAAACAGTAATGTAAGCGCCGCAGAAGGAGCATTGGTGTTTCACACCATTAAGCACCCCCATTCTTTTAAGTCAATGGATTGTACGTCTAGCCTGAACAGAAAAATTTTTGGAGACTCGAAAACTGCAAAAAATATTTATTGTGCTAGAACTATAGCCGAAGCAATTTTTTGAAAAGTCATTGCTCCTCATGCAATCGACATTGTTGTTCAGACATTGGGAATTATTTCATGTTTTGGTGTCGCTACAGACGCCAGCAACCATGGATCAATGAAGATATTTCCCATTCGTATTCGATGTTTTGACTGGTAGTTGAATATACGAGCCCTAGAAAACGAACAGTCATATACTATAACAAATTTTATTTTGTTGACCTTAGAAAAATATGGCCTTGCCTCGAAATGTGTTGCATATTCTGGAGACAATGCAAACGTTAACTTAGGTGGGCTGAACAGAAAAGAGGGACGAAATGTGTATTCATTTATAAAAATCAGGCTCGGTAGAGACATCGTAGGAGTTGGTTGCCCAGCACATATTTTGCATAATACGTTACAGCATGGTACTGACTTGCTTAAATATGATATTGAATCAATAGTCATGAAAATTTTCAATTATTTTTCCGTGTATACAGTTCGCACAGAATCTCCCAAGGAATTCTGCGACTCAGTTGATCTAGATTATCAACAACTGTTATCGCACAGTAAAACTCGTTGGTTTAGTCTTTTCCCATCTATTGAGCGAATACTTATATTATTTCCTGCTTTTAAATCCTACTTTCTTGGTCAACCACAGCCACCATACATAATCAAGAAATTTTTTGAAGATGAATTTTCAGAAATTTACTTGTGGTTTCTGCACTCTCTTATGTCTGTATTCGATTCAAAAATACAGGCTATTGAAAAGGAAAGGAATTGTATTTTGAAGTTGTGAACCATCTGAAGGCAACACTTCATTGCTTCAAAGAAAGGCACCGTCACACCTTTGTTCCTTTGAAAGTGAGAGAACTGATTAATAATTCCAATCAAGCCGGATTGTGTATGGAAGAACTGTTCTGATATTTTAGGTGAAGTTCAGATTCTGTATGAAGCATGCATAAACTATTTAGAAAAATGGACAACAAATTTAGAAGAATTTCAGTGTTTCAAGTGGATGTACTTGAAATACAGACGAAATATTGAATTCGAGGATTTGTTACCAATCATTACATATTTGAAGAACAAGGGTATTGCTGTCGATGATGATGATGTCAGACTTTTTGATCAGTACTGTCATTTGACAGCATTCCTCAAGGAACAAGATGAAAGTTTCTTTGATGGGAGTTTGTATGTGATATGAAAAACAATTTTCAGTGAATGCGCTAATTCAGACCAATTCTCAGAACTTTTGAAAATATGTGAATTTTTTCTCTCTATATAAGGACATAATGCTTCGGTTGAAATAATTTGTTTCCATGATAAGCAGTCAGTGGAAAAGGGAGAGAAACCGACTTCTACCAGAAACTGTCAAATCCATCACCACAGTAGTTTACAACGTCAAAGAAATAACCTGCGAAAACTTTTACTCATATCTGCTTAAGAACCCTAAAATCTTAAACAAAATTAGTTCATCTGAAAAATATTAAATGCATATGTCTGCTAATTATGTAAATTTTAAGCTTATTAGTGTTCCTGCAACAAACTATAACATTCATTTGTTATACACAAGAAGATATGTTATTTTGTGTGGTATAAGTAATATTATGTTGCATTTTGGATAGTGTGTTTATACTGGGTTATTCACTTTTTGAACACTTTTTTTTGTATAGGATTGATGTACTTGGTTATTCACATAATCCATTGTATTCAAAATAGTTATCACATAAAAAACGTGTTTTTAATATGCTGTATATGCGTAGTTTGTTTGATTCTTTATACTGAAACTGTATTACATGCCAAAACACTGTAAAATATATTACTCCATTGTAATTAATGCATGGCTTTTTAAAAAATTATATTGTCCTCCTTTTGCGAGATGAATGTCCTCCTTTTTTATTATCAGTGTCTGGTAACCCTATGCGTACCCGAAAAAGCCTACACTGAAGTGCAGGGCCGTAGAGCGATCAGCAGCTTCGGACGGGAGGCCCCAGGCCCGAGACGGGGGCTGGGTCCGATTTATGGAATGCATATATATTATTAATGTTTATAACTTCTCACCGACATGGAGTCTTCAGATACGTTAGAAGGGTACCACAGCGAGGTGAAGCGCCGACTTACTGCATTGGCGGAGAAAACAGGAATACCAAATACACCAAGAAAACCCATCGGCCGACGGCAACCTACGTACATTTTACAACTGCGAAATTAAAAAAAAATGATTTAGTTACGCCGGGAGTATCCTAGTTGAGCCAGACCCTTTTCAAAAGCCATCTTGTGGAACTCACACTCAGAATGGCTAAGCATACAGAAGCGAAACCATCCTGTTTACCCACGCCAACAAGCCAGCCGAGCTGACAGCAGTGCGGTGGATCGCAGTTCACCAGTCAATACTTAACAATAACTACCGGCCACGTCACGCTGTTACATTTTTATTACTGTTGCTCTAATTTATCTTTCGAAATATTTTTATTTATTTATTCTTAAATTTGTAATTCTCTAGAATAAAAATTACATATAACATAATTATCTATACGTAACAATAAAATATTAAAAAAAGCAGCAATTTTTTTCACAAATACTTCTAGCTCATTTTGTGTTAACACACTGTCAGTTAACACATCAAAGGGCTAATGTTTTAAATTTTACTACACCAGCCAAATATAGGAAAAGGAAGAACTTGATATACTTATAGCTCCCAAGAGGCTGAAAAAAATTTTTTCTCATAAAACAAGGAAAGGGAAAAGAAAAAAAAATGTTATCCCTCAAACATTACATCCTCGTGAAACAAAAGATCAGATAAAAACACGGCATTCCAATATTAATGACTCACGAAGTATTGAAAAATAAATTAATATTAAAACAAAAAGTTTTCGTTAGAGGACTTGATTTTTTTTTTAAACCATGGACTTGAATGTAAGTTAAATATATATATTAACGTCACACGCTGTTTGTGCTCCAAAACTCTTGGGTACTCTATAATTTTGAGATATGCCGAGATGTTGGGCTCGAGCCCATTACGTACAAGTGAGCGCAACGTGTTAACAACCACTGCCTCTGAGGACAGTATCATATTTTAATAAAAACTTCATAAATTAATATTTACCATACTGCGTTATTATGCATTATTATTACAAAAAAAATTTACCAATTATAGTTAAATGATATTTGACAGGTTTTTAAACATGTCCGAGATTATCTGTCCAAATTTAATAGAAACATTCGCAAGCCATATTTAACTACATAAAATAGTTAAATACCTCTGTGGCGGGGTATATAAAGACACAAGTTTGAAAAACATCTTGTTTGACATGTATGTCAGACACTTTGTTACTCCTTGTTCTGCGGTGAGCAGCGGTTTTACCACAATACTCTCCCTCTCTCCCCCCCTCTCTCTCCAACCAGTAAGCAAGACAAAATAAAACATGTAGAATAAACATATATGCCAACTTTCTTTGATATACAGAATGAGAGTAGACGATTCGGTTCTGATATACAATTTATATTGTTTCTTAAGTCAACAGCTGATTCGCAAACGACTCATCAAAACTCCTCCATGACAAACATAAACCATTACACTAGTACACAGTCATAAATTTAGTACAAGAAATTGATATGACAACAGTAAACATCTCATAAAAAATTGACGAGTGCAAGTCACACTCATGGATATAAGTATCAAGCAAAATGCACATACACGTTGTTACTACACATAATTTTCTGTCGAACTGAAAGTTATTTTGTCTAACATCATTAAAAGTTCAACTAAGACATTTGTCAAATTTGATATACGAGCACCAGACTGTCAATTTTAAGCAGGCCTGACTGTAATGAACCGTTTTTTAGATTGAAAACGTTTATCACGAAAATCATGTTTTCTAAAATAAAATAAAATATTTTTAACAAATTCATACAAAAATAGTTACTTTTAAATAGTATTGGTTTAAACGCTGTGATAAGGGACTTCCTAGTCAAATATATTGAGATCAGTATTTTCACATTTTATTAGTATATGATATAAATAGGGAAGCGAATTTTTTGTTAAATAATAAAATAATGAATTTTTTTTATTTTTTGTATTTATTTATTTTGTATTTTTATTTCTTCAAATTAACTACGTTAAAAATTGTTCTAAACTGTTCTGTTCATAGCGTCTCTGTGCATTTCACACAGAAGAAATGAGACAAATATGCACTAGTCGTGTCTTATATTCTTTGAGAGAAATAATACCAAGCACGAGTTCACGTGCAGGCTTCGGAGCGACCAGTCCCGAGCTGAAACTCAGCGATGTGCGAGGCTTATTTGGTAGGCAATCCCGTTTTCAAGAACACATTCATTAATTTACACTTGTGTTGTAAACAGCAGGAGTAAAAACGAGACAAAATCTGGGCATCTTATTGTATACGGTAAGTCTTTACGTAATTAGGAAAAACTATTTTATTGTTATGGCGTGCGGTGATAAAATGTGTAATAATTCCAAGACTTTTATTTTGGAAGTAAAACTCCTTTACAGCCGGTAAAGCGTAACGAAATTTGCAACGTTCAGGAGAAGGGTGCTCGATTGTGTATTCGGGAGTGGTTCAAAATTGGGTCGCTGGATGGCGGCGAGGGAAAGGGAGGAATATCGAGCGCCCTACCCCTCACTCTTAAGCAAGCGTTGATGAAGTGACGCTACAGTACTGCTGCATTCAATGTTATACTATAAACATCAACATATGTTTAATTTAATTAAATACTTAGAACTATGAATATTTTTTTCTGATATTTGTAATAGGATTACGTATCATATGTTAGCTATCATAAATCAATTAATTCATTCTTAGACTCCACTGAAGTCCCATACTATTGTAAATAAAATATATTTTCAATACAGAATAAACTTTTTGAAATATTTGTACTAATTTCTTAAACCACTATTTATGAATTTTCGCTTCTAACGAACATGATGTCGAAGCACTCAATCGAAAGATCAGTTTCATAAATAAAATAAATAACGGAACTCAGAGAGAGGCAAATGTCTAAATACTATTATTATTGACTTCACAAACTCGCAGCTTCAACAAGAATAAAATAACTCACTTTTATTAATATTTGAAATACGAATTTCATGACCAAGAAATATAGGCACTATTATTTTATTACCATGAAGTTCCAGGTTAGAAGATGTGTTAACAAAATATTAATTGCAATTTTTAACAAATATTAATAAAATGGCAACGGTGAAGAAAACTAGTATTGTTAGTTTTTTAAAAAATTTTCAGCACAACATATGAAAACTTACGCTTAGATTATACCTATTTAAATTCAAACCAAGGTCAAAATGTTTGAAAACCCATTTCAAAATAGTAAATGATGACAAACTCCCAAAATGTAACTCAGTGCAGCATGAAGTGAACTTCACGTGCTGTGTTCTGAAACGTGTTTTCATTTTCCAGATGACTAATTTTTCCACAACAAGATTTGGACCAATAAAAAAAAGGTGCGAGCAAAATGTAATTTCTGCCCCGCGCGCAGATCAATGAAGGCCAGCAACCCCCGCTGACCCGCCGTTATGACGTCACTGCGCGACACGCTCGCTCGACCAATCAGCATCGATGGATTCTTGGAGGGAAAAAAACTTACTTTTTTTTGTTTTGAACTTAACGTGTACATTAAAACATGCTTCGAAACTAATTTTATATTCTATGTTATTTGATTATTGAGTAATTTGAAGGCCAGCAGCACAGACTAAGGTCAAAAACAGGCTGGCATACTTTACACACAGAAAAAACAAAAATAGAACTATAAATTCAACACAGTAAAATAATACTAAAAACACTTAAAAAGGGTTCAATACTAACCCTTTACGGAAAATAAAAACTAATTTGATACAGCCAAAAATTTTTAAACTTCTGGTATAAGTTTTCAAGCAATTCTTTAAAGTCATAGTATTTTTCATTTTAAAAGAATAAAAATATGCCCACAATATTGTTGGCGTTATCACTATAGCAACTTATTAATTTTCCAGTTGCAAGAGTTGAACTAAACATATTGCGCTTATACATTTGTGGTTTGGAACCTACAGTCTAAAGGAAAAACTTTTTTGGAAAGAACCTGTGTATATAACGATTTGTTTGTTTTACAAATGTTTTGCTCGCAATGTGAGCGAGCCTTTTACTTCTCACCAATCTCACCTCGGTAAAGAGCAAATTCGTTTGTTCTCGTGTAGTAAATACACTTATAATAAAGAAACCGGACACGAAATTTAATGTAGAATTCTTTAAAATAATGCTGAGCAAGATAAATATACGAAAACTGTGTCTTAGAATACATTTCAGGACGCGAATCATTCGTAGTTTCCGCAACCACCCACTAAAATGTGCTCGGCGAGCATATCCGCTAGTGTATGGGGCGCTTTAAGATAACAATATTTAAATATATATAATGGTTGTTACAAGCATGAAATTCCAAGTTTCCCTGACTTTCCAGATGCAAATTATTCCGCGGTTCAACTGGTGTTGTTTGGGGGGGGGGGGGGGGGGAGAGAGAGAGAGAGAGAGAGAGAGAGAGACATATACGCTATGTGTCACCTTAGCAAAATTAACGCCATTTTAGATAGATGCACGTGTTTGTGCACAATTGTTACACATTCACCAAAATCTAGCAAATGTAGGCTACCGAACTTGTATGTAAGCATCCGGAAATTAGTGTACCCCCTTTGTGTTTACAGTAAAAGGACCAGTGTTTCCGGAAAAGGAAAATGAACAAAATTTCGTGATTAGTAAAAATTTGAGCAGTTTTAGAGGCGCCTGAACGTTGTAAATGGTATTTTCGGTTTAATTTTGCTGTCACAAGAAAATAATTACAGAAATATTTGGTGAATTCCCTGACTTTTCCAGGTATTACCAGATCATTTTAATTTCCCTGACTTTTCCTTATTTTCCCTGGTTTCTATGCCTACAGCAACTCTGATGTGTGTGTGTGTATATATAGGTGTGTGTGTTTTGTGTGTGTGCCAATTACAAAAACAAAACTTCCTTTAAGATGCGATAAAAAAATTTGCTGACCAACCCCCCCCCCCCCCCCCCCCCCCTCCTTTTCCTCATCATTATCACCCGCACACTGTATGCGTCCCTGGACTAGACTGTTCCAGCACAAGCTCAATGCCCAGTACCTTGGCCAGGACTGGGTCGCACGTGATTGGTCAACACCGCTTCTGCTGGCTCAAGGTCGCTCTGTGCGTGTCGAGAGGACCGTGTCGGCCAATCAATAAGGTAAAGCCTAGGTGCTTCAAGGTTACATCGTTGCCGAATGGGAAGAAACCTAATATTCATTGACCCCGAGTCAGACACCCCAAAAAATCCGTGTTCGCGCACCCGCGGATATTTTATTTGCTTATTTATTGTTGGTGTAAGAGTAAAAGAAGGTGGTGAGTTAGGTTAGGTTAGATCTGTTACATAAAAAATGGGTCATGTGTAATATGTACGCGCGTTAGAAGTTATACCATTGAATATATATAATGTATAGAAGTCGCGAGCCCAGGTTAAATTTTCTGCCAGGTTTCTCAGAAGATTTGTTGTAGTTCCAAGCTCCGCCGCTGCGATCGCTTCAATCGCTGGGTATCGACAGCGCACGCCCCTAGCGGTCTTAGGGCGTACTAGGTTAACCAGCCAGTCACCCTCCCATATACGGGAAGCTATTATCAGCACCGTTCGGCGACCTTGACAATAAGTATTCCTTACCACTGTCTTTGAGAGCCACGGAACCACGGGAGAAGACAAGTCACTGGGATCACTGTATGGAGGGATTGTGTACCCTAGTAACGTGAAAATTAGCTTCTAAGAACTTTGTATCAGGCCTACAGTCAGTGTTGAGTTTAAAATATTATTTAATTTAAAAGTTATATACATACTTATTTTAACTTTATTTCGCATTGATGATTTTATAGTGTCAAACATTTTGGCGGGTAAGAAATGTGCGTACACGGGCTGTCAGAATACGAGGTTCAGTTCACGAGGCACATCAATGTTCCGTTTTCCAGTTAAAAATAAGGACAGGGAAGTTGTGAATTATAACTTGCCAATTTTGTTTTACATTATGTATCAGTTAGATACTGTGTAAAGAAAAAGTTGACGCGAGTATGCGAGGAAGGTCCTAATTATTTAATATGAATTACTATAGAATTCTTTTCTTTTATATTTAAAATATCCACGTTTTTATTACTTTAAAAAAACTAATTGGATTACAACAAACACATATTTTTAATTTCATCATTTTGATTAAAACCGAGTGAACGCTAGTTAATTTTCGATGTAAATTTTAATAAACGCAAAGTTTTAGCCAAGTATTACCCACGCCGTCTGTTTCACATAAAATGCATTGTTTGGCAAGCGTTTCAACAAAAATTTTAAGATTGATTGCAAAATGTGCTTAAGAAATAACTAAACAATAATTATTTGTGAGTAGATAGACTGCAGCTGCATTAGTATTTTTTTTGGTTTATTACTTTACAATATTAGGATGTTAGTAGCTTAATGATCGCTGTTAAAAAAGGTAATGTGAAAAATTTTGCGTTTATTTACAAGAGAACGTACTTTGTAAGTGGATTAGTGTAAGAAAAACATAAGTTCGAACTTTAGTTTTATACAAAAATAAAAACAAAAACGTGGTAAAAATTGGTCCACACAACCACCATAGTACTTTTTTTAAGTAGCTAAAACTGTTTAAAATGATTTGAATTCTACTGTTACTACCTAAGTTATGAACAATTTAAATTCCAGAATATTTTATTATATATCCAGAAAAAAAATTAGCATGGAAGACACTAGCCCAGTCAAAGTAAATCATGTGCTCAAATTCAATCCGATGTTTATGATTTTGTGTTACAATTGTTCAGTGGTCTGCACGTAATGTCACATCAACAGTCATGATAAATAGGAAATGATAATGTAATTGACATATTTTGGGAAAATAGATGAATCAGTACCACTTGTCGGCTATATGACTGTGTAGTAAGAATTCACCATTAAGAACAAAGTCAGCGTTCTCCAACACTCCAAGTCCAAATTCTCCCTTGTCACATAAAACAAACGGGGTTGCTTTCTTGGTTTTGCGTATCCCAGCTTCGTTAAAGAGAGCTAAATGAAATGGAGCCAACTCATACTGCGTATACATGATCAAGTCATCCTATTTTTCTTCACTTATCGTTATCCTCTGGAAAACTAACAAATTATAAATAAATGAGCTATTACAATTGAAAGTAATTGTGTAGCTAATATTCGCCAGAGTGAGAGCTTGATCTTTTCGTGACAATGCTTGATTAGAATTTTTCCAACATTACACTGTATTGATTGCTTGCCAATTACTATAGCATTGAAAAAGGTAACTGTGGCATCCCCTACTAGTCCAGTTGCTATAGACATGATTTGTTGTGATCCAGGAAATGGTGGGTGATTATTTAGCTAAGCAGAGATATTATATTGATCTGTGGCATCCCTACTTCTTCGAGATTGTCAGAAATCAAGTTGTTCAAAGATATAAAATGAATACCGCATAACTCTTCAATGATGAACAGATGCAGTTTCAGTCATCCCCAAAGTCCACTCGCTCCAAAAATTATCAGTGAATCCTCGTCCTCGTGTGAGGCTCCCAACAATTTTCATGTTACGCATTTAAGTCTGTTCTTTGGTCTGTCTGACCAAACACTATCAGTTTCTTTTCTTTGAGAAGTGAGTGACCCTGATATGCAAAATTTTTGAATTCTGGGGTCATCATGGACTCTAGCTTAAACATGTCTTGTAAAGTCAAGTGACAGCATTTGGCATCTGGACACTACTAAATACGTGTAAAGTGTAACAAAAATATCGGATTTAATTCGACAACGAGCGAAATTTTAGCATATTTTGACTGGGCTATTCCTTCATTAGAACTATTGCTAGTTTGAAAGCTTTCATCAAACGTTTCTGACAACTAATCTCAGTCCTGAGATATGACAGTTGATTATTCCTCTGTGGTTTACACGATCATATTTTTACATATTTCACAGATATTAAACAAACACGTACATTTTCTAACGAGTAATTGATTTATAAACCTCCCTCTATACGTGTCAGTGATTGCACGTGTGTAAGTCGTTTGCTAAAGCTCGACAATGAAATATTTTACATTAGTTAATGTTTTAAAAAAGAGTACTTAATAATGAGATTATTTCACTTAACGTATAAAACGTATACGTAACGTATAACTAGGGACAATAACATAATAGTTTTGTTAAATGTCATTAGATGGCATTGTGCATGTTTCGTATCGTTAAGAATGTACGGAAGTAAACGTTACAAAAATTTTATACGCAATGGAAGAGTTTTATATACTGATATTTAGAATGAAATAATTCTTTAACATTTATTTTGTACTCTGTTTTCTTTTTGTTTTGTTTATGTTGTTAAATGATATTTAAATTTATTGTGCATATACATATAATATAAGGTAAATACAGCTGTGGTACATGGGAACTTGCACGATTACAATTTTGCTCAAAATTACTGGGCCTCATTTAGCCACAGTCTGTTTCACTTAAGGTGGCTTTAAATTACATTTATTGGGACGGCTTAAGTCTTTGGCCGCTGAATATTTTACTGTAAAATAAACAAAAAAATATTAATACATGATTAGCTAGTCTTGCACTACATGAATATGTGTTAGTTTTGTTTATTGTTTCACAAATTCTTAATGCT
Source organism: Bacillus rossius redtenbacheri (assembly GCF_032445375.1). NCBI lineage: Eukaryota > Metazoa > Arthropoda > Insecta > Phasmatodea > Bacillidae > Bacillus > Bacillus rossius. The sequence goes on along the minus strand of NC_086330.1, from coordinate 262,724,297 downwards.
TCACATAATTCATATGTCAAAGTCTCAAATTTCGTTGTACGACCTGTCAAAAATGTCATCTACTATGATAGGATTATGATGTGGCTTCTTACATTGAAAGTTTTTGTGCATGTAAATAAACTCTTCAAACAACTCTAGAATAGGTACAGAGAAATGTTTTTCGCAAGAGTTTTATACACCAACTTATCTCAAAGTTACTGAGCCCTCATTATTTGAAAATTATGATGATGATAAAATAGTACGTATATTCATTTGTTTGTGGTATTTTTGTTTTACTTCCACCCATTTGAATTCATATTAAAGTGGATTCTTTGAGGTACTTTAATTGATTTGGTGAATAAAATAATTATTTTATATCCAATGGACCAATTTTTATTCAAATATAATAATTATTACACCATCTGGAATCAAACACCAATGAATTGCTGATTTATGTGTCTGTTTTTAAATAATTGTGTAATATTTCAAGAAATTATTTTTTTGCTTTCGGTTCTTTAAACAAAATACATTTGTGTTAAATATATTTACGCATCTTTTTGACGAGCATAACCTCCCGCCTTGTCAATGCGCTGGCCCTCCACACAGCAACGGAAACAAAATACAAAAAAAGAGAGAGAGAGCGAGAAAGAGAGAGAGATAATACGCGCGCGACCTTGAGACAAGCGATACTATAGCGCTCTAGCGGGGGAGACACTAACCACGAGTGCCTTCTTTTCGAAAGCAGAGCTGTCTGGCGGGGGAGCTTCCAACTACCTCAGTTTGGATTCCAAAACCGGCAGAATAAATCGTATCCCCTCGCGACTTCTATATGTTATATATATTCAATGGTTATACTTACTTGGAATAATAAAAAACATTTTTTTTTGCATGCAAATATTAAAAAAATAATAAAAAATTACTGATTTTATGTTATAAATACGGTTGGTAAAGTATAGATACAATTAATTAATAAATAAATACTCGATACTCAATATTAATATAAACACTTGTATAAAAATATTTAATTTAGTAAAATAATCGAGATACATTTTAATTAAAAAGAAAATCGATAAATAAATGTACTGAATGTTTATTCAAATTTATTCATTTTAATTATTTATTAAATAATGTAATAATTCATAATTCAAATAAATTATACACACGGGAACATAACCTCACAAACACTCCCATGAAAACGGCCTTATGAACCTTTCACAGACACTACCTGGCAGTGTAAATTGAAGCTTACAAGCCACCTGACATCATTATACACACGAGAACATAACCTCACTTATATAAGAACATTTTAAAATACACTTGAAAGATTTATACACACATTTCTATCACTAATATTCACAATAAAAATATTTTAATGATATGGACAAGTAGTCAATATCAGTCACTCACTATAAGATTTAAAAGCACATATATATTTTTTATTTGTAAACAGTTTTTTTATCTTGTGACTATTTCGTTGCATGGTGCGCGCGCATCATAAAATATTCTCCCTCCTCTTTCATTCGTAAGGCACCTAAAATAAACAGGGTGGCCACTAAACTTTTATTTTGAAATTCATGCACATTTCCAGGTTTTCACGGAACAAAATTAAGTTTTTCAAGTAATTTGCTTGATGGTGAAACTACGCAAATTTAAGATGCCTATAAAAAGGTATGTACTAACTATATTCCAACAAAAGACAGCATAAAAAATCCAATCTAATTATTGTTTCCGAGCTACCGGAACTTAATTTTTTTTACAGTTTAATAGAATATTGCCCAAACTATGTACCTACCTAACCAAAAATTAATTATATACATAGTGATGTGGCAGGTTAATATTGTTACGATTTAATAAATCGTCATGTGGGGGGAAAATACCGGGTTCGTAAAAGGATAGCCCAATTGAAGATTTTATCACTACACAGTTTTATTAATTGCCAATATTTACATCACTAAAAAATAATCTTCTAAAAATGTCTAATAATTAATTACACTTAAAAAATGTTGCTTCCCCAGTCACTCGTTTTTACACACCGCACACCTCGCTGGGCCGCACCTCTGGCGCAACTCTCGCCGCAGCACCCCTCGTGGATCTCCGTCGCGGGACTCCGTCGCCGCACTCCGCCGCCGCCTCACTTCCCTTCGCCGAGGATCCCCTCGACGCTTCGCTCGGAACTTCGCTGCGTTCGCGGCACTCTCGCGCAGACTCTCTCGCCCCAGAACTCCGCCGCACCCGCGACACTATCGCCCGGAACTGAACTCTCCGCCCTGGAAACTTCGTCCAGGGAATTCACCGCTATGCCGCATCCGCGGCACTATCGCCCCGGAAACTCCGCTGCGGAAAAACTCCCAGCTCCCAGCTGAACTGACTCGGAGGCCGGCGTCCCGGGCTTATATATCACAGGTGCCACTTCTAGAATTCACGAGCGCGGCTGGGGCCTGTCGCGTCATTCCGCGCCGACCCGAGGCGAGATATCTCTAGACACACGTCGGCAGCTGCCAGGTGGCGCGCGGAACACCCCAGCTGCGAAGTGTCAAATAACGCAGCAAATGCAGAGCGTTGCTAGGGGAGCGGAGCGAAGGAGGGGGGAAGCGACAATCCTTGTAATCTACCAGACGTGCGCGGCACGTCTCACATTGCGGCGGCCATGTGTCAGCCAGCTCTGCACCTGCGCGCCGCGGCCCTGCTTACGTTTCGTAACAATATTCTTAAGTGCATTATTGGCTCATTACTGAAACACAAGCTACTAATTAAAATATCAAAAAAATATTAAATGGTATTCACGGGCACTTTTATATCTTAAGATTCATAGTTTTATTTTGAAATTATTAAGCTACTATGTTTTACATTTCGTTCCTCGCCATAACACTATTGATTGCTAAGAAAAAAGATAATAATGGTAGGCAAGAACCACTCAAGAAAATTATGCAAAATCTTTTACGCTCCTGCTCTAGTCAATACAGATCCTGAGTTTCCGAATACAGTAAACATTGGCTATGTACATTTTCATGTGCTCATATAAATACTTGCTTATTTTTATTTGTGAATAGAAACTTTCATAAAATTTCCATTTCGTTAACTAATTGTGGCACATTTTATAAATAAACCTTTTTAATAGGTATACCTATACATTCTAACAAAATTAAATACAACATAATTGAAGAATAAAAAAGTGACAAATGTGTGAATGCAACCATCTTGTTTATGCTCTCAAACACATTTTCGGCCAGCCAAAGTTATTGAGTGAGCATGTTTTAACAACATACTTTGCTTGTTAATATTATTTATTTCATGTAATGTATATTTTCAATGAACCCAATTACATTGGATAAAACAATGGCGAAAGAAACACACACACCCTGCCAGCCTGCTGATGACCCCAAATATTGACGTTTGCCATCTCGACACGTAGAGTGACGTCACGTACATAACAATTTCAGAATCAGTTAGGGTCACATCTTAGGACCACCTAATTGTACCAGGGCTTTAAATATTTTTACACCGACAGAAAACAAAGCTTTAACTCTTATATGTAAATGGTAAGAAAATATTTGTTTAGCTGTATTGATAGAGCCAGTTTAGTATGCAATTAACGATTTATGACAGGAAATAAATTTACTTACATTTTTACCCATGCAAAAACTTAACATAACGCTATTGACACACAAGAGAAGATAAACGTCTCAACTTGATCATCGCGCACACAAATAAGAATAACTCTGCTGAACAGAATTTTGGCGAAATTACATTTTTCACAAACAACTATTTTCCAATGTAGTAGCTCGTCTGTACGAACTAAAACAGGAAAAAAAAAAAAATATATTCTGGGAATTTATGGCGTTATTTATACCATAAAATTCGTCGAAAGCTGAATACGAATTTCAATTAATAGAAAAAAATTAGTAGGTACAATTAACGTCTCGTAAGCAACGTCTCAATAAGTTGAATTAGCTTTATATGTATTTAAAATCGTATTCACACTACGACTACACCTAACCCCCTTCTATACAATAACACCACCTCCACAGAGACGATGCGAATGCCCAAGGGCCACAAAGGTTTGGTGATCAGCCGCTAATTTTCAATATGGCCGTGGTCATTAAAATTAATCAAAGTTGACGAAATCACTTAAAAACAGAACTGCCACCAATTAGCAAACGGCAAAAACTATTACATACTGGTCTTGTGTTAATTTCAAATAAAATTCTAGTATCATCAAAAGTCTAAGTTTGACATAACCGGTGAAACTAGGAGATATCTGCGAGAGTGATGATAAAATTCCCGGCGACAAGTAATTCAAGCACAATTCCGTGAGGGGGGGGGGGGGGGGTTCCCGACGAGGAATATTCATGTAGGCCTATATTTCCCGCTTTTCTTGAAATTCAAGGCTGGTGGCCACAAATATCTCGCAAATATTCGTCCCCCTAACACCTACTGGGAGGGTAGGTTGTAAGCACATCAGGATGACCGCAATTAAAATTAAAAGTTGGTTAGGTTATGACACCCCCATTTATGATACTTTTTGGATATTGCCCCGCCAGGGCCATGCACAGTTTACATTTCGAACTCCTAAAGAACTATTACATCAGGACTGCTCAAACCCTTTTACGATAAAAGTTCGTTAAGTGTAAATCCGAATATTTCTTCTCTCGGAGGTCATGATCCGCAGTTGTATCGTAAATATAAGATGCCAATTTCAACACTGGCACGTAGACATCCGTAGGTGCGCTGTGATAGGCCGTGTGATCGGCCAATCGCGGTGCACCGCGGATTTCCCGCGATGCCATCCCCGTTGCGGACCTGTGAGTAAACGTTCTCCGCGATAGCCTGAAGCACGCGGGTGTTGGTTTGGCTGCTGTGTTAAGTTTATTAATTATATCCGAAGGAAATTGCCCGCCTGGAAGACTTCTATCTGCGGTTCCGGTTGTGTTTCTGAAGGGATGGTATATTTTGAATTGCAAACTTAAATAAAAATAATAAATAATACGAACGCCTTTAAGTCTCCATTCGCCTGTATTTTTTATAAACTTAAGTTCTGTCCTATAATTAAGAGTGTAATTTAGACATATGTCCTACCAATAAAGAGCTCCTTGTAAAAAATATAGGCAGATCAGACTCCATAAAAACGTCTGTATCTGAGAACGGGAACAGACGTCAGTTGCCGAAAGGTCACAACAGTTGTCCTAGGAGCCTACTGGGTCCGTATGTGCTATAATAATTTTTGACAACTTCCTTCCGCAGAATGTTCTGTGTTTTTTTATTTATTATTTATTTTTTTACTTGTTTTCTATGTGATAGCATATTTATCTTTTTTGTCTGTTATAGAAGTTTATTATGACATATAGTGTAACCAGCAATGTTGTATGTCAAAGACATCTTGATATCGTGTGAATTGTGAGAGAATTAATAAAACGTATATATGTATATATATATATATATATATATATATATATGTTAAATTAATAAATATGTCGCGTACCAATGGCTGAGGCTGAAACACACAGATTTCGGTATAAGTAGTTGATCTACTAGAAGAAAAATAGTAAAACATTCGTAGGTACTTTTCGTACTTGTTCGTCATGTGGCATGTGTACCTGATTTTCGTTCTGAGTCACTGAAATCGAGACATCAGATGTACTATGAAATAACTATCCTTGATACTAAATTGCATTTCAAGTTGAAAAATATTTATTTTGCCATACAACTAGTTTCATGCGGCAAGATCGGTTCAGACTTAAAATAAAAACTAAGAGCACGCCAAATTAAAACTCGTGAAATAATAACTCTAAAAATGAAATCCCACGTTGGCTAGACTGAAAATAAACCGTTAATTTTGTACAATAATTACACGTGTAATTATTGAAACGTATAGGCTACACCTATAAACACCTATAAACACTTCACATTACAAAAGGGCATATGCTCTACATGTGTTTTGATCCTAGCGAAAGTTGTTTCGTACCTAACTAGCTTTGAAGATGATATGTAACAGCCGTGAAACTGAATATCAAGAAAAAATTTATGAATTCATTTAAATGTATGTGTATATATATATTTTTTTTGTGATTCTTTGTTGTCCAGTGAATATAGTTATAAGCGTATAGTGAAGAATGTGTTATTTTTGGACCTGTTTAAACTAGTTTGACTTCGCAGTCACTAAATTAAATACTATTTAATGTGCACCAGAACTGCTCGAGTAATTAAGTGAAGCTAGAGAGGTATACGCAAGCCTGGTAAGGCGAGGTATGTGGCTTATCTCAAAAATTAACAGTTCTAAAAGGTTTACCAATATAGCGAACACACACTTAAGAGCGAATCGTGACACTGGAACGTGTACGTGGAATTCCGAAAAGTCAGCATATTTCATACTGCTGCAAGAAAATATAAATATATATACCTACGCAAAACCAATTTTTCACTGAATTTACAATTGTATAATAATTTGAACATAATTCAATTCATTAATCCAACGTAAAATTTATCAATTTTATGTCTTTAAGGATTAACTGATGTATGCATACCTTGCTTGGGAGACACGTGAACGAAACCATATTTATACATTTATTACTGACCATAGACAAGATCTATAAAGCTCAATATCCAACACACTAGAAATCATGAAAACATCGGCGTTAAGCGCTCCTAGCGAGAGTTGTTTGGAGACCAGCTTTGGAAGAGATTTCCAGGAGTTTTAGAACGTGTTGAAAATTCAGTACATAAAAATGTATTTATGTGGATATTGGCTTAACTATTTTTGTGACTCCTTTATGTGCAGTTAATGTAGAGCAAAATGAAAAATAGGTATTATTTTTGGACAGTTTAGAACTTTTTTTTCTTGCGGTGTATTTCTTAAGGATAAAAAACCTTCATTAAAATAAAACTTAAGGAATAAATTATGAGGGGTATTTATTATAAAAGCATTATAATATGATATTCATTAGGATTCACACCATATATAAAAGGATGAATATTGATTTGTTTATTGGGTTTCACACTTCGCTTATGAGAAACTAGGACCCTACCCATTCTTCACACGAATTAAATATATTTATGACATGAATTGTTAAAGAAAAAATTGTTTTCCCCTTAGTTATAATACAGGAAAAGAACTGTTTTTATACATTTGTGAAAAAAATTTCGAGAAAATGCATGAAAATTGTAAAGCTGAATAACACACGAAATAAATAATGAAAAGCCACTCTTACCTCGAAAAAAAATTAAGTAACGTAATTAGGGAATAACATGTAAAGTTGGCATGCTACAAAGAAATAAAATGTAAAAGTGAAATATGCTGAAATAAAAATTAATCAAAAAATAGCAAAGAAAACAGTACTAAATTGCATGACTGCACTAGAGAATACAATAGCACAAACATGACCTTACAATGTAAGTATTATTAAATGAATAATGTAATTTTTTATCAATATGCAAAAGTAACACAGAGAATGAATCTAAACTTATTTGGCAGTTTCAAAATATTAACACAAGAAAGACACTAAAAGTAAATACTATAAAACTCTATAGAGTTATCTAGTATTTGCCAATGGCCACACACGATTGCAGCGAAGAAAGCATTAGTATTTTTTGGCCCAGGGTCCAGGGTCAGGATTTGACCTTGAACCCGGAGGCCATCTTGAATTCAACATGTTATCTTGCCGCCATCTTGGATCCAGCATTTTGTTTTGCCGCCATCTTGGATCCAATATTTTGTTTTGCCGCCATCTTGGATTCTAAAATGTTGCAATTTTCGTTACAGTCGTCATATTGGATGTGTATGATGTCCTCGTTGCACTTTTAGTTAAGTTGCCGTATTGTATTTTAGAATGTTGCAAAATTCGAGCGCAATCTTGTATCTGATCGAAAAACCAATTTTTTTTTTCGATTCTAACATCATGTCCATCATGTTTTTGTCGTCTGCTGGAGGCTGCCATTTTAAAGGATGTCACGACCTCCATTATTTTTTTCTGTTCCAAGGGAGGCCGCCATCTTGGATACCAACATCTTCGTTTCTGCTGTTTGTACCCAGAGAGTTCCAGCATGTAAGGTCGATTTTCCATTTCCTATCAAAATAATTGCGGTCCTTACGCAGATATTAAATTTATGTTTTTTATTCAAAATACATTGGAAGCTTCTTGATTCGAACCATGATAGCTCTGACCTCTGGGTTGGAAAACACGCGCCTTTGACCGCACGGCCATCGATACATTTACTAGACCGAGAATTAAATATGGCATATAAATAAATAACACTCATATTCGGACTTGTAATTTGGAGAAATAATAGCATCACCTGCTAGAGGACACTGTCACCATATTTATTTTCAATACTACCACGAATGCTAGTTAACACACATCACCTTCTAGAGAGTGCTGCTCCAATCTTGTTTTCAGTAATCGCTACAAGGAGTACTAGTATCATTTAGTACACATGCCATCTGCTAGAGTAAGTTGCCGCAATATTAGTGTAATTTATACCCGCTAGAGTGCAGTATTACTATTTATTAACAGACAGTTAACTGTCGCAGTATCCATATATATATATATATATATATATATATATATATATATATATATATATATATTAAACTAGAAATTCGGAGAAAATTCCAAAGTTCGTCAAAAAAATCACTTATTAAAATAATGATTGATTATATTGATATTCGTCCTCGGTTCAATCCCTGGACGGTGCAAAAAATAATAATTTTAGGTACAAAAAATTGTTATTCAATTAAATATGACAAAAAGCCTTTAAATCAGCTTAGGTTCATAGTTCACCAGCCTCCAGTAAGCTGATCATGACATTTGGGAGCCATCTTAGAAATTCTTAATAATTAACTATGAAATTCGGAAAAATTCTAAAAATCATCAAAAATATTGTTTATTTATGTAAGTTTGACTGATTATTTTGCCAACATACTGTTGGTTTTCTCAGTGAGCTCCTAATTATTTGTGCCAATATTTTGTTGATTTTCTCCGTGTGCTCCTGATTATTCATATCAATATTTTATTTGCGTCTCCAAATGCTTTTGGTCATTCCTAGCGAGAGTTCTAGTAGTTTTCTCAATGTTTCTGGTTATTCCTGAGAAAAAAATCCCTACATGTAATTGTTTTCGTAATGAGACAAGCAATTTTATTCAGAGTTTCGCTTACTTTCCTGTTACTGAATCAGCACTTAAAATATATTAATCAGGTGGAATTCAAACAATAAATATTCATTAATCAATCGAATACTACGCCTGTAAAAACCTGAGAAACGCTATCGTGCAAGACGAACTTCCTTCTCATTGATGCCTAGCGAAGCTCTCCTTTTCTTGCTATCGTGAGAGCATCTCGCATCCCAATTACAAACAGTGGCTTTCTGTATAAAACATAGAATAAAATATTCATTACTGAGTCGATAACAATTTGTCTTAAGACAGCTGAAAAACTCTATCATGCAAGACGACCTTCCTTCTCCTTGATGTCTAGCGAAACACTCATCTTGCGATCGTAAGTGGGCATCCCGCATCCCACATGAAAAATAAATAAAATATACCTTAACACAACATGTAGTGACATCTTTTGGTAGGAATAGGAACTATTCGCGACAAGTTTCTTGTATATGGGATAAATTAACTCTCGCTGACAAAATATTAAAAATTCTATTTAAGTAAATGTTTCAATTTAATACTCTCAGTTTTCATTTGGTATTAGTCGCAGAAGCTAACACCGATCCTGGTTCGTTGCCTGTAGCGGTATCAAAAAGACACTCTGTAGTTAATGCAGCATAGTTTGTTTTGAGAAATAATTCTGACAACACAAGAATAATAACTGTGTTAAAAATTCACTACGCAAAATGATAGGTTGTGTTCGGTGTAGAAAGTCGTTTACGTGAAGAAAGAGCTTAAAAATACACAGCAGAACTTGTAAAGTCAAAGCAATTACAAGATACACTAAGCCATGGAGCTACTATTCTAAAGAATGTTCTGCATGACTACAATATTTTTTCTGTCTTGAACGTGATTGTGTTCATAGCTCTCCTGATCACGACAAATAAAATTGAAGTACATTGGTGATTTAAGGAAGACTTAAGAAAGTACCCTTACCATGGAAAGTGAGAATACATTCAAAGCCCATCTCCATACTTTGGACAAATGATGGACACTTAAAAAGGAAGTTTGTAAACAATGAAGAAGCTTCGACATCAACGATTTCGAATTCTTACATTAATCCAGGTGAAGATGTTGACTTTTACTATGATAGCGACAGTAAATCTGAAGCTGGTGACAAGACCAAACACTATAATGAAGCGCCTAAAGCTGTCAAGATCGAAGACTGTGATGAAGCCCCGAGATCAAAACGATGGAAAATGACGTGATAAAATAAATTATTCTGATCAAGCTTACTGTGATCACTGGGACAATAGTGATCTTAAAAATATTAATAACAAATATTCCAAGAATATGACGATAGATTGATTACATGTCATGGGAAGATCCTAATATATTGGTTTATCGCCTGAGTTTACTGATGGCATCGGTTAGTGGAGACACCTACTCGCACTTCAACGAAGATATGAAGTAATTTGGCTACATACAGTAATGACTTGTTTTATCTGCATTTGTATAAAATTAAAAAAAAAATACATTTTGGATTTAAAAATTTATTGTTTTATTTTTCGAAATCTGAATTTTAACAAAGACTGAGTTTTCGTAATACAATTCATTTTTTTTTAATGTGCTTCTAAATGTGCTTAATTTCATAAATGTGCTTCTTTTTTGTCGAATGAGCTTCCAAACGCGCTCCCTTTTTGTTGAATGAGCTTCCAACGTGCTTCCTTTTTGTAAATGTGCTTCCAAATATACTTCCTTTTTGTAGAATGTGTTTCTTCCTTTTTTACGAACGTGCTTCCAAATGTGTTTCCCTTTTGTCGAATGTGCTTCCAAACGTGCTTCCTAATTGTCGGATGTACTTCCGAATGTGCTTCCAAATGTGCTTCCTTTAGTCGAATGTGCCTCTTTTGTGTCGAATGTGCTTTCAAAAGTGCTTCCTTATGACCTGATTGGAAGTTATTCAAATATCTAAAAATTGGACTTCTATGGTAGGCACAGCGACAACGCATTTATTTCGTCGGACAGGTATCTTGTACAGTCATTTTTCGTAGGGAGATTGATTAATAAACTCCACGAAAGGTAATGGGAAAGATAATTAAAAATTTATATTAAGCTTTAGTTACTTTTATCGCTGTACGAGAATCAAACCAAAGACGTAAATCTATCGAGTCAATCTTACACTAATATACGATAGTTTAGATGATTTTTTTGATTTTTTTTTAGAATTGCAAGGTTAATTATTACGAATTTTCAATATGGCAGGTAATATTTCATCATCCGCTTATTGGAAGCTGGTCAACTAGGAACCTAAGCTGCTTTAATTGATAACTATTTATTACTTAAAGTTACCATTTTTTCTTCGTCCAGGGATCGAACCAAGGAAGGATACCAATCGAATCAATCATTATTTTAATAAGTGATCTTTAGATGAACTTTGGAATTTTCTCCGAATTTCTAGCTAAATTAACATAGATTTTCAATATGGCAACCAAAACGGTCGACAGGATGGCGGATACCGCGACAGTTGACTGTAAATAAATAATAATACTGCACTCCAGTGAATAAAAATTACACTAATATGGCAGAAACTAACTCTAGCTGAGGGCATGTGTACTACATGATACTAGTGCTCTTTGCAGCGATCACTAAAAACAAGATGGGGGCAACGCACTTTAGCAGGTGATGTGTGTTAACTAGCATTCGTGGTGATGCTATTATTTCTCCAAATTACAAGTCCGAATATGAGTGTTATTTATTTATATGCCATATTTAATTCTCGGTCTAGTAAATGTATCGATGGCCGTGCGGTCAAAGGCGCATGTTTTCCAACCCAGAGGTCAGAGATGTCATGGTTCAATCATGAAGCTTCCAATATATTTTGAATAAAAAAATTACATTTAATATGTCTATAGGAGCACAATAACATGAATAGGTAATGGAACATCGACCTTACATGCATGAGAGAAAGCGATGCTGGTGCTCTCTAGGAACAAACAGCAGATAAAAGATGGTGGTGTCCAGGATGGCAGCCTCCAGCAGATGACAAAACTATGACCGATATGACATTAGAATCGAAAAAGGGGTTGTGACATAATATCCAAGATAGAGGCCATGACATATTTCAAGGTGGTGGTCATAATGAAAATTGCAACGTTATAGAATCCAAGATGGCGACCATAACGAAAAGTGCAATGTTGTAGAATGTAATTCGGAGGCAAAACACAATGCTATATCCAAGATGGCTGTCAAGGTCATACAAGATGGCCGACGTAACGTAACAATCCAAGATGGCGGCGAAAATCATCAATCCTTATCTGACCCTGGGCCAGAAAATACTTTACTATACTATTAACTTTATTAATACAATACTAGCTGTTGGACAGTAGAAAAAAATTACAAAAGATAAATTATTTAAAGAAAATAAAATAAAAATAAATAAATATTCTACTGATTAAAAATTACAAGTATATTGATAAAGAATGTTCGACAATCAATAGGCAGTTACCATAAGTAAAAAAAATAAAATAAATCAAAAGCAAACCGTATGTACTTACACTGTTGTCTTAATATAAAATGTTTCGGGCTATCTAATCATTTCCCTTTTTTCGTGGGCTGTACATATTATCGAGAATGACTAAAATAGTAGCTAATAACGAAAAAAAATATCCCACTACCATGGAACAAAGGTGAAAATAGCTTACCCTGGTACAGAACCAGTAAAACAACGGGCAGAACCCGAAGGCATCGATAGACGGACACTCCCGAACATGGCCAAATCCTCACGAACGGCAAGTCATTAAACTAAGCTATCAAGCTATAAGCCCATAAGAAATACATTGCCCCACGCTTACCTATTTTACGCTGCTCTGCAACATCTGCAGGCGGAGATTGGACAAAATTTCTATTAAAAAAATTCTGGTTGGCTACTAGAATTTGAATGTTTAATTTAGACCAATAATAATGCACCAATAATGTTAAATATGCTATAATTTTCGTATAATGTGACCCCTGCTTTCGAAATTTCAACGGCGGGTACTTATAGTAGTACTTTATAATAGCATCTCTTGCTACAAGGTCCAGGGCAAGGTGCACTGTATCGACAGCCAGCTTGGATTGTAACATCGCGATGGCCATCTTGAATGATGACATCCCGCTGCACTTGTAGTTACGGTGGCCATATTGAATTAATCTTGAAATCGAGCGTCCAATTTTCCCAATGTTGCAATTTTAGTTACTGTCACCATTTTGGTTTGTAAGACATCACCACTGTAATTTTCGTTACGGCCGCATTCTTGAAATTTCGTAAATATTAAGCTAGATTTTCAGGAAAAATTTAAAATTTATAAAAATAATAAAATTTTAATAAAAAGTACATATGACATTTAAACACTCGAGGTGACACGGGCATAAATTCTCTTGAAAAAAAGTGCAAACATCACGACACAGCCTATTCCCTAAGCAATCAAAGCACCTAGCTGACGAGATATTGGCACAGGAAGCCAAAGCCACAAGTAAATCGTCCAACACAGGACTAGGAGAAAAAATTCGCAGCATGGGGAATTTCCAAAATCATGAAGGCCAAGACTTAATTAGGAAGGGGTACTGGTCAAACCAGTACCCGCAAGACTGGTGCAGGCGTGAAAAAAGCCAAGCAAAAAGACAAGACTCTCGACAAAAACATTAATGGTGGATTTCTACTGCAACTTTTACCTGCATATGGCGTCTTCGGTGGCCTCATCGATGCTACGAGTGGTATAGTTCGGGCAGTCAATACTTCAAATAACAGACGCAAGTAGTTAGAGGAAGCACATAACACCGAACTCAATGTACCATCCTCGTCGGGGATACAGATGGCTGCAACGATGGCAATGCCGATCCCGATGACAACAGCTACGAATATTCCGGGGGCAACGACGCTGACAACTGCAGATATTCCAATTAAAGGTGTTATCATCGTCACTGACAGCACTAAAGGAGACTTTAATGAGTATAGATGGTGTAGTGCCTTCAGCAGCAGTGAAATCAATAACCAAGGAGGCAACAACTGATGGTGTTCCATCATCCGACTGTACGTACTGTAACATCAAAAACTTGAAAATTCGTGATTATGTAATAAACAATTGTAATAATAACTCTTAACGCATTAAATATCAGTGGAACAGTTGTTGTAGTCAGTTTATACAATACTGAAGATTAAAAGGCACATCAGGAATTGTGACAGACAGTATATTCTGCAGCAAGACATTTGTATGCATAAAATATGTAAGACATCATGAAATATATCACTGTCCTTTTAATGAAACATAAAATTATTGTGTAAACAATGTGTTAATCAACTGTCACATGTAACTGCCCTGAAAATACATGTCAAAACACGCTTACAACTCACTTCGAACACTAAGAAGACTGTATGAATCTAGAAACGCTAGTAATTTGTTTGTTCTTGTAGTAGAGTAGAAATTAAATTATCAATTATTTATTTGCCATTTTTTGGTGTTTTTATTTCTCGAAACTGTCACTATTTTAAGTAATTTTAATTAAATCGTCGTTTATTACATCAGTCAAGGATCGAACCAACCACTGTATTCGATAGTCTATAGTTATTTAAACATAAGATTTTTTGTTGGATTTTGGAATTTTTTGAATGTCTAGGTCAATAATTACTGAATTTTAAGATGGCCGACAAGATGGCGAATGCCACAGTAGTAAATATTACTGCACTCTAGCGGGCAAAAATTAAACTAATATGGCGGCAGCAGCCTTTAGCAGACGAAAACAATGTGTCTGATCGCAGATGGTGGCCTTCAGGATACGAAAACAAGATGACCGCCATGACATCATACTATAATATCTGCCTTGGAATTAGCAGTGGGAGGTCAGTCTGCCGATGGCTTCCGTGGAGGAAGGATCCGACGCCATTTTTAATCGAATGACCTCTCTGGGTTCTAACCCAAAATCTTTTTAAATATTTTATTATTAAAATTTAATTAAATGAATTTTTTTTATGAATTTTAAATTTTTTTCTTACAATTTTCTAGCTCAAAAAATACGTGTTTTTTTTTTCAATACAGAGGACACATTTCAAAATGGCGGAAGTTCATTTGATTAAAATTTAATAATACATTTTTTTTTATCAAATTTAAACATTTTTCCCGAATATCTTATGAATATTTACGCCGTAAATTTTACGGAATTTCAAGAAGGCAGTCGTAACGAAAAATGCAACGGTGACGTCATACACATTCAATATGTCAACCGTAACTAAGTGCAACGGTGTCATCAAGATGACCTTCGTTATGTTGACAAATCAAGATGGCGGTCGGCACCTCGCCCTGGACCCTGCAGCTGGAGACACTATTATATACTACTAATGATATTTCATTAATGTGCTTCGAGGATTTTGGTATTCTCAATATATAAAATAAAAATACAAAACATCAGCCTTTGCGTGATTTTTACTTGACGCCAGTGGCGTAGCCAGGATTTGTGTATGTGGGGTGTTAAGAAGCCTGGCGCGCGCACCCCCCCCCCCCCCCCCGTGTTAAAGCGGTGGGTCCGGGGGTCCTCCGCCGGGAAAATTTGGATTTTAAGGTGTAAAATAGTGCTATTTTAGCAGTTTTCGGTACTTAAATTTAAATATTGTAATGGTAAAAATTTTATTAATTTTAATATGAAATTTGTTTGAATGATGAATAAGAAATTAATTAAAGATTTGGTGCAAAGGGGGGGGGGGGGGGTTGAACCCCCCCCCCCCCTGGCTACGCCCCTGCTTGACGCTAGTTGTCCTGCAATGGTAAGTACATGGACTTGCTTTAGCCGGTTTTTTTAAAATAGTTTCTGAACCACAACCATCTGGCCATAATCAAACCTATTTCAGTTAGTTTTGATAGGAGCAATTCTAACAGCCATGTTTGAGTTGCCCAGTGTTAGATAATACTTCGTCGGTTACCTCCAGAAGCGACATTATGTACTGTGGCCAGTACGAAATCCTGATTGTCTTTGGTACGCTATCTTTCTTTTTTTTTCTCTCAATATTCTCGGATAGTTTTCGGTAAATTTGTTTTAGGAATTTTTCGAATAAATACTACCTATTACAGCGTAACCATGGTGTGACTTCCGGAAATTTTTTATATAGTTTTTCGTTTTATGGTTCAAAACCCTAAAACAATCTTCAACTCAAAAATTTATTTATATATATATCATTTTTGTGAACACGATAACTGCAATAATTTTTCACAAATCAGTTCCAAACTGATATATACAATATAAACATGGAAAATCTCGGCCAAGTTCGTTAATGGGCAATATCCGACCAAATGTGTAGATATGGGAAAAGTTTTTTGGAAAACAGAAAGAATAGCATAACTCTCACAATATGATGAATATAACGTCTTTTTGAACGTATTATAACTCGTAGGAGTAATAAAAAAACCTTTGTCTAAATACATTTTTGATACGACCAACCATAACTGCAAGGGGTGGAAAAACACAGAGGAATTCGTTCGAAGTGTTGGTAAATCTTATAATTTTTATCTGAAACATTTGTCTGAAATTCGAAATCCAGTTACTATTCCAGGTTTTTCCCTGTTTCCCCTAATTCCGAACACGCTGGGGTGGAGCAGAGCCCGACGACAGGAGGAACAGCTCGTCGGTTTAAGACGAACCCGACGCTTCAGCTGTCTGGGGTCCTGTGACGTCACAGCGCCTCGGTGCGTCGCGATGGCGGCGGGCTATCGACCGCGGCGCGACACTCTTTATCTCTCTCTCTCACTCTCTCTCAAACACACACACACACACACACACACACACTTCCTTCCTCACCCTGGCTACCAATAACCCCGGCTGCAGCTACGGACCACACATCTCACGCACCAGGGTTGTTACGTGTGCCAATATTACGTTACACGTGCCACTATCATGGTACTTATTCCATTACTGAAGTAATTTTACCATTATCGAGTCTCGTGTACCATGTACCATGACAATGCAGTCGTGGGACGCACATGTACCATCAATTACCTGCAAAGTAAATAAACAGTGAGAAAACGTATTGTTTATTACCCTATTTTTTTAAAAGCAATTATGTTTCATTTTAAGTCAGTAGAACATACATGCATAAAATAGTGTAATACGTAACACATGCGTGTCATGGTGGACGTCAGTTGTGTTGAGTTTGTCAGATCTCGTGTCACCTCGTGTGTCCGGGTTCCCATGCTCAGTATCAGTAATGTGTGTGAATGTGTATGAATTTTTATTTGAAAAAGGATTTTTTATGTCTGGTTTAGTTTTTATAAAATTTCACAAAATAGTTTTACTATTGTTAGAATTATAGCACTAAATAAATGTTCAACATCCCTTTTAAATTCTATTTTGAAACTTTATTATACAATAATAA
This sequence comes from Bacillus rossius redtenbacheri, assembly GCF_032445375.1. Classification (NCBI taxonomy): domain Eukaryota; kingdom Metazoa; phylum Arthropoda; class Insecta; order Phasmatodea; family Bacillidae; genus Bacillus; species Bacillus rossius. The sequence continues at coordinate 262,706,832 of NC_086330.1, read as the reverse complement.
AATTCTTATATTATGTTTTGAATTGGTATTATTTGAATACTTTATTAATTTTTATTAATTATACTTATTTATTTGTTATTTTTTAGTTTGCATTGTATTGTATTTCTAAGTTGCTTCCATTTCCTTGGCTATAGTTTTTATTAAGGTGTGGAGTCAGCTAGTGTAAATATTTAAATTATTTAATGTATTTAATAATTTCGGTTTCTCTAGCCTACATCTCTCAGTTTTAAGAATTGTATCAAGAAGCTTGTGTCAGAAAGTCAAAGGTAAAGTGTGTCAAAAGTATGTTAAATACTAATATCGTGACTAGACCTTGAAATAAAGTGTAAACAAATTCAACTGTACGGTTTATATTTGTGTGTAATGTTTGTGACGGCGGTGACAATACACTTTGACAGGCACAAATCACACTTTATATAAATAAACTTAACTTAAAATAATTTATTTTAAACTACAGATGGAATTTGTTATTATTCTCAACTTCAAAGCATCTAACAATTTTTTCACTTGAGTGAATTATCTTTACAATCAAATGTTAATTATTTGGATGTTATTTATTTTAACTAACTTCAGTCCGGTAGAGCTTGGACTACTGGGTACGAAACTTGCAGTACCAGTCAACCAAAATAGCAATACGTTATTCCAATATCAAATTCCATCTATACTAGCTAATATTATCTAGTTCGGGACCGCGATTCCGGAATTTGATTTGTAAATCTAAAGATGAACAAGTTAATCGGTTTCCTTTACAAAGAATATTCTATATAATATAACAGATTCTAGTTCTGTGAAAATTTTCATCTTGTTTAAATTGTAATTCGCTCGGGTACTTCTATATTCAGCGAGTCTTCGGGTGATGGGGTAAGGGACCGAACCTTGCTGTAGGATACCCACGAGACGTGTAGGTTCTCGGAGAATCCTTGGTTCGACTCATCCAGGACTGCGATGTTGGTGTTGCTCCTCCGTCCTCTAGCGTGCGGCAGGAATCCGCGCTGTCACGACTCCATCCTTCAGACTATGGGCGGCGACTGGGCTGGACTGCGCGACGTTCATCCTTCCCGGGCTCGAACTGCGACTTCTCAATCTTCAACAGGATTCTTCTTTCTTCGGAATTATAAACGGCATTTAATCTTCGTACTTTCAAAGCAAATTAAAGTCATTTGGCGATCTCTTGAACATGGATTTTTGTCGACTTTTCTTCTTAAGTAATTATTTAAAATCTTGAGTTTTATCTTCGTCGATTAAAATTATTATTTTCTTCAAAAACTCAGTAATATTGGCATTAATAACCATTTCCAATCTTATATAAATATTCAATTATAAATCAATGTCAAAATCGTTGCGTTATAGCTGTTGTCTTAATCAAGTCTCAATTCGTTCTAAAAGAATATTTCCCCCGTCACTAGTAAACGATTTTCTTTAGTTTGTTGTTAAAACAAAAAAAAAATAGTAAAATTACTAACCATTACTGACGTGTTCATCTTTAAATTAATAGTGGTTTCAAAAAACACTGCTATGCTAGCCTTGGCAATATTTAAAATAAAAATTAACATAGAGTAATGCATAGACAAAACGATAACCAAAGAAATTTACAGTCTGAATTAATCATTGAGTACAAATATAACATACGGAATAAAATGTAATCAAACAAAATAAATATTAAAGGAAATTAAATATTTACTTTCTATAAAGTGTAAATATTCATATGGATAAGTGTAAGACAAGGCGGCACTCATTAAGTTCGTCACACTAAATAAGCTAATAAAATAAATAAAAAGATAGATGATTCAGTAAGTGACGTTATTGCTAGCGCGTACAAACATGTTCTGCGCCAAACTACTGCCTGACATTCAATAACTGAAGCAAAGCCGCGTGCCGCTTGTAGACACGCGTGCGCCCAGCTTACACCGGCTCTTTTTGACAGTTCTGTCCGTGAACAGCAGTGGAGTACGCGGGGGAGGAAAATATATCTTCCCCTCCCCTCCAATTATAATACAATCTATCATTCCCAACAACAAAAGAAAAGAACTTGAAAGCTAACAGCGGGCAAAGTACAACCCCCGCCCCCATTTCCACCAAAAATAAAATTCTGCTTACGCTAACGGTAAACAGTAAGGACCTTACTATCTGTCTTAGCAAAAATTCCTCTCTTTTTCCCTTCTGATTTCATGATTCAACACAGTGCAAGCAACCGAGTTTTACATAAGTAAAATTGCAACGTTATTCTATAGCAACTCGAAAATTGTGTATAAATAACTAACAGAAACTTACAAATGACGCGAGCTGTCAAGAATATAAAGGCATACACAATTTGTTGCTTTTCCTTCAAACTCCCTTCATGGTTTTGGCTAAATAAAATAATTTTTACAGTGTTTTGCAACTCTTTCGATAGTTACTGAATCTAAAGATGGCGGACAGAATTAAAAATAACGGAACCAGTTTTTTTATAAAAGTTTTTAAAAATTAAATTAAGTAATTTTTTTATAAATTTAAATTTTTCCCGATATTTTTGGATAATAACAACGGATTTTCAAGATGGCGGCCAAAATTAAAAATGGTGATATCTGTGTGCATCAAATAAATTTATTATCATCAGAACGACATCAGAAATGACAAAGTATGTAAAATTTAAGCTCTCTATCGAAAGTGGATTGTATTTAACTTGCACGATTTGAACTAAACAAACAAGCATGTAAAATTAAATGAAAGCTTATAAAAATAAGCCCAGGGCTGCTACGCTACATACTAACAGAAAAAAATCCCTAGTTTTCCCGTTCAGATTAAAAATAGATTTTAACCTTTTTATGGCATCACCTACAAGGCATGCATTCAGACATATTATTTAATAATCATACTGTCGTTATATTTGCACCAAAACAGTGCTCAAACCCCCTTAAAAGCCACGTGGACGCGAGAAAAGACGCGGGCGACTCGTCTTTTAACAAAAGGCTGCATCGGCGATCTGTGAGGAGCCTAGTAACTATTCGGAAGGTCAACGAAAATGGCTGACGTCCTTGAAAATGCACTTTTCAAGAATCCTTTGGTATAAATGGTGGTTTAAAGAGGAATTCAGACAGCCAAGTGATCTGTCGAAATTACAGTAATTTTACGGTCTTTTCAACGAAGAAAGGACCTCGAATGAACGAAGAATTCTTCGTAATTTCGGGTAAATACGTCGTATTCCGAATTCCGAGTTTTGTGTTTCGCAGTAAACAACGCAAGCACACGTGTGGCAGAAACAGGAGAGTTTTTACAAGTTGTTGATTGTTACTATATACCAAGACTGTTCTTGTTGATTCATGCCCAAAGTAAATGAACAGATACCCGTAAATCCACAAAGATAGCCATAAATTTACAAAGATCCCTGGATAATTCGTAACCAGCATACTTCGTAAATTTATGGTTAGCACTTTTAACAGTGTGAGTCCACTCCCAAAGCATTACCGACCCGACAAGAATGGCCGAATGGCTACCCAGCCCCCCCCCCTCCTATTCCACATTAGCTCTCTGCCCTCTACTGCCATCTACTGAAGGTACTAACATGCTTCGCCCATGGCGGCACCGTTTCGAAAATCGATGGAAACTCCTTCCCCCTTCTTAGCCTCGAGGATGAGCAATGACCGCTCACCTCTTCCCCGAAATGGACGTAACCAGGAAGAGATTCGCGGGATTCGGACCCCTCCCTTCCAGCATTAAATAATAAAAAATAAAAAAAACGAAGACAGAATAACACAATTGTACCAACCTAACCACATAAGGTTAAGATATTATTTTGGAATGATTATTTTAATCTTCAGTGGGCTTCAATAATGCATATCCTCCCCATTATAGCACGACATGCCTCACACCCTCAAACTCTCTCTCACACACACACACACACACACACGAAATCGGCAGGCATTGTTTTTCCAAGTAATCTAAATTTAATTTCTTCTTGCAGTCGTGCTATTGTTAGCATTTTTTTTATTCATACATACTTGACGTGAGTGTTTCGTGTATTCCACAACATTAATTTATATACATTTATTAATTGTATTAACGAATTACTCAAATGATTGACTTTCGAACACAGTATTGAAACAATGAAATAAAAACCTAAACATAAAATGTTCAATTTTCTTTTTCTCAAGCCAAATCATTTTTTTTTTTTTTTTTTTTAACTTAAGGTCCACTATTTTTGGACATTTTAGTGTGACATTAAATTTTCTTTTAAATTTCAAATAATGAAAAACTTACTTATAAAATATGACCCCTCCTTCACGAAATCCTGGCTAAGGCTTTGTTCCCGAACAGCCGCGGTACTTGCCACATGGGTACCAGCCCAACACACAACTACAGTGCTTGTGCTAGCGAGGCGGGATGATAACTGCTTCTAGCGCGGTGTCGCCTCTAAGCGCACGAGTGTCGGCCGTTTGGGTGTCGACTGTAACATTAGATGGCGTAGAAATGAAGATCAATGTGTATTGCAAGTCCCTTGACTGCATTAACGAATATCTCCTGGTGTTTCATGCCTAAAAATTATTCAGAAAAAATGCGTTTTAGCCATTTTCCCTCTCCTAAAAACACAGTTTTAAAACAAAATACGCAAACATAACTACTCATACAACCTCTGCGGTTTTTCGTAAACAGACACCGCCATGATATCTTGAACAGTTTTGAAACAACGTGGTTTTTTTTCTGAAGCTATGCACACCGAATGTGTGTCCAGGTATACCTAGTAACCTTTTTAGTACGCTGGGCTCCCGGCCACGTGCTGCAGCAAGTGGATGGGCGAAGCGAAATATCTGAGCTTATAGAGGGGAAGACAAGAAGCAAGGGGGAGGCTGAATGGGAGAATGGAGGGGAATGCTCTTTTGTCATTGTATCTGCTCGAGTCCAGTTGCTGCGTTATCTGCGAACAAGGTCATTGCCTACCGCTACGTAGGACCAAATTATCGTATCACCTTGCTTGCTTTTATTGCAAACACATTTAATTCTTGTTTAAAAGTGTCTTTTTTTAAAATTCATATACTACATTATTTAAGAGATTTATATAAATTCATTACAAAAAATGATGTCACAAAACATCAACAAATAGCTCGTGGTTTCAAAACGTCGAAGGCTACTTAATAAGGTGTATTAAATCACAAAAATTCCCCACAACGTTTTTACTTTCGAAATAATATTTAAGTGATGAATGTTTTTTCACGTAGTCACATATGTATTAAAATCTTCCGGACCACGACGAAAATCACGTCTTACTCATAGATTCTTTTCTAAAACTGAGAATAATAAGATTTTAAAAAATATGTTTATTCGTATACATAAAAAACAATTTTAAAAAATGCAATAACTAACCTACAAACAAATTTTTAACCTACTTCCTGAAGAAAAAGTGCAAGCCAAAATCACTTCCCAATTCTGGAAAGAACAAAATAATGCCGGCAAGAAAATATGCGCACCGACGAAACATTGAGAACTTTGTATTCTAGGTCTCAGATCGTGCTCAGTTAATATATTTACTGACATCATACATTACGATATTCTGGCACTTACAAGTTTACCATTAGATTTTTCAGCATATGATTAATATTCAAACTGGGATCCCGTTACGAGCTTTTATAGTGTGTGTTTTTGTGCGGTAATTATTTTTTAGATGTTGCAAAGCGGACTACAGGTGGATTCAGACGTCATGCTTATTCAGTCACGTTGAAGTCCACCTGAGTTCACATAAGATCGAAGGAGTTCGGGTGGTATGGAAGAACTCAGTGTGCACTGACTGTTGTGCTCAAGGTGTCAGTGAATATGTACGGCTGGAATTAATTTTTAGCCTAAGAACATTATTTGGTGCCGTATTTAGGCTGTCAAAAAAGGTTCAAAGGTTCAAAGATGGCTGCATTGATGTTTGATGAGAACTCCCTTTTTGTCTGAAAAAAATACATCCAGCGACACCTCTAAATATACCACTTCCATTGTTGGTTTTCTATACAAATTATCAAAACATTTCTTATTTCGTCACTGTCACTAACTGGTCTTGTATCATACGAAAAATGGTATGTTTTGTGTATTTATTAACGGCATTCAGCTAAGTGTCAAAACGTTAGACATGCATAGTCAAAAATTTTGAATTTTATTTAGAACAGATTATATGTAAGATAGAATACAGTGGCTAATTTTAACATATAAATTGGATAACGTTTTTTTGGTGCTCACAGAAGTTCATATTTTTTATTCATTTAATTAATATTATTTTTAAAAACCTGCTGAAAATTAATAAAATATTTTCTAAACATTTAAATAGCTATTTATGAGATCATACATACCCTTTCAGAAATATTTGAACGCCATTATTGCACATGTATGATTCACTTGCGACAAAATGTAATTGAACTACAGCAGCACGCCTACTGGAAATAAAACAACACAATTCACGCTTTAGTGTTGTTCATAACTACACTACACACACACACAAATTTTAATAGTCATAAAACTAAGGAATGCAGCAAAGTATTTTTAATGTATGTACGACCCCAAAAACACCTAAATAAATAAAATCTTTAATTTCTACTCAATAGGTATTTCATATTGTTACGAACTTATATTATAGGGAGAACTGGGTTGGTAAAGGATAGCCCAATTAAGTTTTATTACAGTTTTATTAATAACTAATATTTACGTTACTAATAAATAATTGTACGTACTTAGAAATGTCTGATCACCAATCACTTGCACTTAAAAATGTATGATCGCAAGTCACTCAATGGCTGTCAAGTTCCGCAGTTCTCACTCCTCACTGGAGCTAGGCTCAACAGTGGTTCGCCCCTTACCCCGCGCCTGTCCACACACACAAGTATCGCGCCACTCTGTCGCACTCTCTCGATCCCGTCGCTCCTCGTCTGCCGCTCTCGAGGGGGTCTCTCACCCTCTTCGCCGATCGCACTTCCCTTCACTCGCGGAACTCTCCGAACTCTCGGGACTCGCTAGGACTCTCGTGGAGGCCGGCGTCGCTGCTTAAGTACCTGTGGCGCCCTCCTAGAACCGACGAGAGTAGTTGTGACGAGTCGCGTCATCCCGGGCCGACCCGACGTCCAAAACATCGTGAATGGCGACGCATAATCACGCCACTCCACGCGGCGGCCTCTGTAAGCCCGGAATTCCATGGTTTTTAAGGGTAATAATATACCCGAGGCGGGATTCTCCGGGTGCTGAGAAGGAAAAAGGAAAGAGGGGGGGGGGGGGTTTATCAAGTACCCTTGTAATCCAGCCAAAGACGCGTGACGTGACTTACGTCAATGGACAGCGCGTGACGTCAGTGGCCGTGCGGGGCCGCCAGCCCGCTCCGAACATGGCGCGCGTCACGGTCCTGTCTACGTGTGTAACAGTATGCAAACCAGGACACAAATATTTTAAAAACATTTTATTAATTGAACGAGGTTAAAGCATAATTATTACTGTACAATAGAATAAAGGAATTGTACTAGTTTGTGCCCAATAAAAATTTCCAAGTATTTTCATAATAAATTTTACATCGATACACCAAAAAAATATAACAATTTGTATACATAAACATAATTTTAAAAATTCAAAACGAGCATATTATAAATATATTTAAAAAAGGTCTCAACGACATCAGGCGAGTAGCAAAGATTTTCTTTGTAACTTGTTGCAAACGTCCTATATATATTTACGCTTATCACTGACTCACTAACTCTGTAACGCCAAAGATATATGTATAACTTGAAGAAAAGCGTATCGTGAAGCACAAGTATTAGCCTACTCCATAGAGATGTGTATAAAATAGAAAATGGAAGTATAACCTTAGAGTAACTTTTGAAATACAGCTACACGGCTTAGTTATTAGATTAAAATGTTTGTTATATTTATCATGTTTCAACGGCCCCTTAGACGCCTAACAACGAAATATGTTTATAATTACTAAAGAGGCTTTTATCTCAAAGTTTAGCTCTTAATGAAAAACGGTGAAAATTTTTTCCTTTATGAAATCCAAATGTGCGTCACTGGGAATCTTTTGATGATATTTTGATTTTTGTACACATGTCCTTTCGAAAATCTTTGTTTTTATTTTTTAAAAATGCTTATATTTTTTAAGTTTATATTTTTATTATTCAAGTGTATATTTCACTTGTAACAAAATTTAATTTAACTACCACAACACGCCTACTGGAAATAATACAATACAATTCACGCTTTGCCATACCATAAATTTACGAAATATGCTGGTTACGAATTATCCAGGGATCTTCGTAAATTTATGGCTATCTTTGTGGGTTTACGGGTATCTGTTCATTTACATTGAGCATGAATCTACAAGAACAGTCTTGGTACATAGTTAGTAACGAATCATTTCAACAACTTGTAAAAGCTCCTGTTTCTGCCACAATTTATTTGTATGCCCTATATTTTCTTTATAGTTGTGCCCTTTTGAATTTTTTTATTATATTCTTTTTTTGTGGTCACTTAATTTCTTGCTGCTAAAATTATTGGTGGATAGTACAGATACACATTATGTAAGTATATATTTTTCAAATATTTATTATCATTTCATATATATTATTTTAATTTGAACAGTAATAAAGAAATTTAATTCTTAATAAAAATTCGTTTATATTAAACTAAAGTGTTTGTTGTATTAATCTTTCAACGGGCGCCTTACATCCTCCTAGTTTTAAAAATATTTATTTATTGGAGTCCCGTGACACATTCAGTTAGTGCAATGTCAAGTTAATGACATAATTAGCAAACACTATAACAACAGTCTCAAAATATTTCAATACGTTATTTAAATGATTCTTGCAATATAGAATAAGCAGTATTTAATAGTTCCTCCGAGGACAGCCTTGGGAGGATTGTCGCCGCCATCTTGGATTGTAACGTCACGGCGGCAATTTTGGATTTCTTGACTTTTGACCTTGGCCATTGACCTTGACCCCTGCGGCCTTCTTGGATTCCGCCATTCCGGCGGAGTTTGCGAATGAAAGCTCTGTTTGGTCAGCAAGAACTAGTGACGTCTGAATTAAGTTAATTAGGCGTTATAATATCCCAGGCAGAAATTGAAGAAGTAGGTACAATAAAGAGTGTCACAGTGCACGGTTAATAACCCAAATGAATCTCGTTCAAAGCTCGGCAGTGGACATTTTTTTATACTTTTTTTTTAAATTATAGATTATTGTATTGTTACGATCGCGCTTGGCTGCAGTGCTTGGCATCGCCGCACTCGTTCGGCCTGTCTGCGCCCCCTTCCACCCGCATCCTCTCCCTGGTATCTCGTGTCATACTGTCTCGCAACATCCTGACCGTCGCAGCGCGCACCTGCCTCAGATCGAGTTACTTAAAAGAGGCCGCACTGCGGAATAAAAGGATTCAGACATGTTTATCGGCGCGTTTTGTGGGAACCCGATGCTTGTTGCGTTTATCGGCGTTCTTTGAGCAGCCGCCGCGTCCTTCGAGGACTCACGACGCGTTTCTGGGCATTTCGACGGCGAAGGTCGCGCGATATCTCGGAGACATGCCCGATTGTTCTGGACGGGAACCCAAGGGCTATATAAGGAGGTTGGGCCGACCTTCGAGAGGAGTTCAGTTCAGTGGGAAGTTCTCCCGCGGCGGAGTTTCCGGGCGATAGTGCCGCGGGTGCGGCAGAGTGGCGAAGTCCCTGGACGAAGGTTCCAGGGCAGGAAGTGAGTGAGTTCAGTGGAGTCGGGAGGTTCCGGGCGATAGAGTCGCGGGCGCGGCGGAGTCCCGGGCGAAGTTGCGAGTGAGTCGTCGTGTGGGATCTCGGCGAAGGGTGTGACGGCGGTGGAGTGTGGCGACGGAGTCCCGCGGCGGAGACCCACGAGGGGTGCTGCGGCGAGAGTTGCGCCGGAAGTGCGGTCCAGCGAGGTGTGTGAAACGAGTGACTGGGGAATTGACATTTTTTACGTGTAATTAATTATCTGCCAATTTAGAAGATTATTTGTAAGTGACAAGTAGTGGTAATAAATAAAACTGTGTGTGTGATAAAAATATTTAATTGGGCTATCCTTTACGAACCCGCAGGTAAATCGTAACAGTATTTTACAAATTGTGTTTTAAACAAATATATATAAATACTTTTTATTTGTTTATTGTAAATGATATGATAATGTTACGAACGCAGACAGGACCGCAACGCGCGCCAGGTCGGAGCTGGCTGGCGGCTCCGTACGGCCACTGACGTCACGCGCCATCCACTGACGTAAGGCATGTCACGAGTGCCTGGCAGGCATGTCACGAGTGCCTGGCCGGCACGGATTGTCGCTACCACCTCCCCGCTCCTTTCCCCACACATCGTCCGGCCTCGACACCGTTATCTATCGCCGAGCGGCCTTGGGAGTTCCGTGGGCCACCAAGAGACCAAGCGACGCTATTTTAGATGTTTCGGGCGTCGGGTCAGCTCGGGACGACGCGACTCGTTACTGCTGCTCTCGTCGGTTCGAGAAGGGCGCCACAAACTACCTGGGCAGCGACGTCGGCCTCTGCGGGAGAGTTTTGGCAACAGTCCCGCAACGGTGAGTGCCGTGTGTTCCACAAGGAGTGCAGCAAGAATTCCACGAAGAGTTCCTAGCGAGTGCCGCGAGACTTCCGAGCGGATTCCGAGCGAAAGGAAGTGCGACATCGGCGAAGAGGGTGGGAGACCTCCCTCTGAGAGTGGCGCGACGCGGAGTTCGACTGGATTGCGAGAGTGCGGCGACTGAGTGGCGCGAGACTGTGTACGTGGACAGGTGCGAGGTACTGTTGAGAATAGCTTCAATGAGGAGATCGTACTGCGGAACTTGACAGACACTGGGTGACTTGAGAATAAACATTTTTAAGTGCCAGTGACTTGAGATCGGACATTTTTAAGTACAATTATTATTAATGTAATTATTAGTAATCAATAAAACTGTAATAAAACTTAATTGGGATATACCTTACTAACCCAATTCTCCTCCACATCATATATCGTAACAATATTATTAAATACATAGCTCAGTTCATTGGTTATTTCATAGTAGGTACGCCAATCCTTACTAATATTATAAATGCAAAAGTAACTCTGTCTGTCTGTCTGTCTGTCTGTCTGTCTATCTGTTTGTCTGTTTGTCTGTTTGTTTGTTACCTTTTCCCGGCTGAACGGCTGAACGGATCGTAATGAAATTTGGCAAGGAGATAGATTATATCCTGGGGATGGACATAGGCTATCTTTTGTGTAAAAAAATAAATTTTAAACGGGTTAAAAATATATATATCTTAATTTTATGTAATGTGTGTCATAGATATACAAACTGTTAGTGTCATTCCTCTATGTCTGCCGAGCAATAGCTTTCAAGCCATTACGTTACGTTTTGCTATTGTAAGGAACTAAGTAGAGAGTAAGAAAAAAATAAAGATCTTGACAGTTTGTAGTGTCGCCATATTTGTTTCAATTTTCAATACCTTTATTGTATATTACAATTTAAATTGCAGAAAAAAGTTATGTTTCATAGACACATAAATAGTGAGTGTGTGTCATTTCTCTATGTCCACGAGGTCTCGCCGCGTCAATTTTCTCCTTGGGGCGAACCCGTCCGCTTACTTAAATAAACAGCTTTTATCGTTGAATGATTTTTATGATTTATTTCATGAAAATTTGCTCTCATAAAAAAGTTAGTTTTATAGACATTCAATAGATGTCTCTCTCTCTCTCTCTCTGAAGATCAATCTATGAATCGTTACAAATTTATTTCCTTTATTTTTTTAGTTTGATTTGATACAATATGATTTCACTAAAAATCAATTTCTACCCATTCCTATTTTCATTTCCACATTACGAAGTTTCACTTCTTCCACGCGGAGGGACTCCACGCAATATTTTTGCATGCAATTAAAAACTATTTTTTAATGATGCCAAAGAAGTATAACTTCTCATGCGCGTACCTAAGTACACGCACCCTTTTTTTTATTTAATTTCTTCTATATATATTTTTTCTCCCTACCTAGGAAACTCATAATTCTTTAAAATTTCACGTGTATGTTTTCAATGTCATTCAAGTTGTAAAATTTTTTTTGTCAAATTGGTCATTATTTATACTATTTTATTTTTGGAAACATACGTATTTTAGGTATTATGACAAATAAAAAAAATAGTTTCACTTACATTCTTAGGTTTTTATTGTGTGGATAGTTTCAAGTTTAATATTATGTAGGTACATAAATTCTTAAACTTATAAATTTCTTCGAAATATATTCATTCTATTTGTCAATATTGTTATTTTTTTTACAGGACCTACTTATTTGCAAGGAGTTTGGTTTAGTGTTTATAATTTATCTGCTGAGCGTCAAGAGTCTTAGGGCTGCTGAGACCGAAGACCAGAAATATTTATCAATTATGTAATATAGTGTTGAGAAATTTGAATTTTACTATTTCCGGAAAGTTGATATTTTTTATTAATTAGAATAGTTACGTGTAATTGCCATCTACCTTTATTTCATATTAAACATTATGTTTGGTTGAGTGTGAGATAATTTTATTTATGTATGTTTTAATTTCATATAATTTCTTATATATATATATATATATATATATATATATATATTCTTACCTACCTACTTCTATTAAATTTCAGGCGGATGTTAACATTGTCATTCCAGTTGTATAATTTTTTTGTCAAATTAGTTGTTATTTATACTTTTTGTTTCATTTTGGATTATGTTTTTTTTTTTTTTTTTTTTTACTTAATTCAAAGATTTGTGGTGTGTACATGGAGTTATATCTCTATTAATTTCTATACTCCTTTGGATAAGCTGAATATTGCCACCACAGTTTTACATATAAACAGATTCTACAAATGTTTTAAACATTATGACAAATAAAAAATAGTTTCACAAACATCCTTAGTTTTTTTTGGTGTGTATAGTTTGAAGTTTAATATTATGTATGTACGTAAATTCTTAAACATACAGTTATTTATTAATTTATTTAGATAATTATTCATAGGTATGTAATACATTTCTATTTGTTAATATTGTTATTATGATAGATAGGGGTACAGTAAATGCCTACATTCTTATATTCCTTTATATCTCTTTCGATTTGGAGTGTTTCCGAGCCATTCGGGGTCCTCAATTCACCCCCTCCCTCTCCCCCCAGGTGGTTAAAGACCCCAAATTTCGAAAGTTTAAAAATTTTTAAAAATCTATCTCTTTCGATTTTAAGTGTTTTCGAGCCATTCAGGGTCCTCGAACCCCCCACCCCCCTCTGGGAACAAAGCCCCAAAATTTCGACAATTTCAGGAATTTAAAAATTCTATTCTTTCGAGATGGAGTGTTCCAAACCATTCGAAGTCCTGAACATCCACTTTCCGCAAAAGTGAAAGCCCCAAAATTTCGAAATATAAGAATATATATAATTGGATGTTGGCATGTATGACGTCGATAAACTCTTACACCGTTTGACCGATCACCATGAAAGTTGGCACATCGAAGTTTTTTTATCATGGAGAAGATTTTTATACTAACCATTTTTTTTTTTTGTAAATCGCCGCTAGATGGCGCTGTAGCGCATCAACTTCTATACCTTTCAACCGATCGCCATGGGTAAACAGAAAACCATAGGTTACAGATACACAAACAGTAATTATGTGTCATTTCTTAATGTCCACCACACTGGACATATCGCTATCCATTTTGCTGTAACTCGCGGACAATATAATATCACCCGGTGTTCAGCCCGGGCAAAGCCGGGTACTGCAGCTAGTACCTATCCTCTATTTTCTACTTAAAGTAATGTGAAATCAATTATGTTTGTTAAGAAATAATTCACAAGTTAATAAAAAATAAGACTTTATTAACAGTACAACTATCCTTTAGTACTTAATAATTTCTTGTGATCTAATGTGTGCGGAAACTATATAGTATAAACTGATTAATGAATTTTAACAATGGGAAAGAATTATAATAAAAATACTTGTTAAAAATCAGGTCCAAGGTTGTGTTTAGTATTTTTTTTCAAGTCTGTTTCGTTTTTATTGGAGACGTTTAATTATATAGTTTAACATTTCGCTCTGCAAATCTAATGATTCGATAGTCGATGTAGCTGCTCCGATAGCGAATTCCAGCGGCAGTTTCGGAACTACGTGTAAGTCGCGTTCAGAAATTTAGTGCCTGATGTTTAATAGTAGTCCATATAATTAAAAAGTGTATTTAGTGTGAATATTAGTCATGTAAATTGAGTTTATAAAATTTTTCATGTGTATTTATATAGGCTAAGTGAGGTTATATTCCCGTATGTATACCTAATTTATTTGCATTATAAATTACATTATTTAATCAATAATCAAATTAATGTATTAGAATAAAAATTCAGCATTATTATTGAGTTTCATTACTCTACTTAAAATTTTTTTTATTGTTTTACTAATTAAAATAAATAATTTATACAAATAATTATAATGAATACTGGATATTTAACTAAATTTGTTACAATAAATTTCATAATTTTTATGGTCTTAAATAAAAAAAATAAAACTTCTAACGCGCGTACATAAGTACACACCTTTTTTAAAATTATTTTTGAAAAATATATATGTATTAGGTATTGATTAGTTTTTAATTATAGCGGCCCTTATGACCGACTAAATTGCATTCGGTAAAGTTTCTGTTCATTGACACCAGTGCTCTCTAGCATAAAACGAGTGAAGCAAAATTAACGTTCGACACTAACATACACAATTTTGCTAAGGGCGTATATACAGGCATATCAAGACTAATAAAGTTCTAAAATTCAAACTTATAAAAACATTCAGAAAAATTAATCTACAAAAACCTTTTTGTTCCTTTTCCTATGGTACTATGGTAATGTTTTGTTTTTCTCTATTTCGCCATATGCTTTTTTTTGCAATAGTCTTACAATAGACTTAAGCCTACTCTTAATTGAAAACCTTACCCCGACGAATGGCTTAGTCAACAAGTAGGCAGATCTTGTAAGTATTTCTTAAACAGTCACATATATGAACTCTGGCCTGTATACACATGATTACAATCCTAGCATTGACTCTTGCTTGGACGGCTAATTTCCTGGCATCGTTGCTGCGCGGGTTGCTGTCTTTACAGGCGGTAGCGAGGAGTGAAGGGCAAATTCGTAAATGATTTAACATGTTATCAAATCAACTTACTTATGACAAATTGCACTACACACTCGAAATCAGCGAACGTTTTTATTACTTCTGTAATTCATCTGCATTTCGCACCATCAGCCACCCATTTCTACGCTGCCTATCCATTATTTACGATGGCAATCGATGTTATCGACATCAATGTTATCGTACAGGATGGGAGAAAAGGTGAGTATCGGTTTTGAAGGGGTATTAAAAAAAAAGGAGCAACTTACAGAAATGAGGTTTATTTTATTGAAATAAGTATACCCTATTTTTTTTTTTTTTAACAAGTTCTGAAGATCACATCAGGAAGATGTCATCAACAGCGATGCATTGATGAAGGCTCTGAGAAGTGACGTGGAGTGGACCACGCGCTCAATGGATTTGGGTGTTTGTGACTTCTTCCTGTGGAGTAACCTCAAGGAAAAGGTTTTCAAACATCGTCCTTGCACCTTGCAAAAACTTAATGGCCCCGCCTACCCGGACACACATACGGTATACAAACCTTCAGGAATAACAACGCGATTTCAAAACTACTCAAGATATACGAGTGGGTTCTTCTTACGAAAAGCATTTAAGAGTTCGCTGAGGGACGAAAAGTATATTTTATTTGAGATTAAATTTTTTTAAACTGTATTTTTATAAAAGTTAAAATGGCTAAAACGCATGTTTTCAGAGTAATTTTTAGGCGTAAAACAACCAGTAGATACAGGTTCTTGAAAGCACATAAGGGACTTGCATTACCCTACATCTTCATTTCTCAGCCATATAATGTTACGGTCACCGCTCAAATTTCACAGTTATCCTGTGACGACGAGAAGACTGCGGAATCGGGAGGAATCACTATACCATTTAAAGTGTGCCGAAAAGCGCCTTCATCAATTACTCCGCTTTAATAAATACCCCTTCAAAACCGATACGCACCTTAATATACATGTGTGTATGTGTGTGTTGTGTGTGATACTTGTAAAGAGCGATGGTTTCTACGTGCCCTGTCCCCACTAGTCGCTACTCACCGACGGCGACGAGCCCCCGCAGGCACTCGGCGGTCTGGGCGCCGCTGGGGCGGTAGCGCGCGCCGCCGCCGCCGCCCCCGCCGCCCCGCCCCACCAGCTTGCCCAGCACCGTGAGCAGGCTCTCTCGCAGCGAGCCGGGCCGCCTGGCGCTGCCCTCGCTGCCCTCGCGCTCCGCCCCCGCCCGCCGCCGCCGCCCCTCCGCGTCCTCCTCCATCACTTCCAGCTCCAGCGCGTCCTCTGGAGCCATCGGCCGCTACATGCCGGCCTCCGCGCCTCCCGACACACGCACACGAGTCAGCTGTCCGTGTCCTCCACGAGAATGAGCCGTTGCACATACAGCTTGAGTCCGCTACCCGATACGAGTGTTCCGATTTTAATCCATCAGCAAAAAATACATACCGCGCGGTCCTCTGAGAGGCGCCGCTTTGATTAAAACATTGTCCTGCATTTCTCACCAGTCTTTCCGAAGTTTATATTCAATTTTGATACAGCAATTCGTCCTGCATTTTTGGAGCTCTTACTCTGAGAACTTAAAAAATAATAATACAAAAGTGTGTACGCATTGCTGATATTTTATTTCTACCAGCAATTTTTTTTTAATGCAGTATACAAGAGAAACCCCACTTTCAATAACCATCAAACTAGACAAGGTTATTAAAAATGTGCTCTCATTTGATTAATTAAAACGTTCAAAATGTTTACACTCCTTTGGAAGGCGGGGACTTTGCGGATTTTTTTTTTTTTTTCGCGAGCCGCCAGCCACGTCCGGTCTGGCGCGCCGCGCCGCCGCGACGCCGCGATCAATAGCGCCGCGACGCCGCCACCTGTGGAGCGGGCGGGCGGGCCTCGGCACTGCGCGCTCGTACCGTAGTTCCGGCGCGTCTACCACTGTCGCGGTGCCGGCGCCATCGCACAGCCTCGTGCGCCATTACGATATACGCGGACGTGCTCTTGATCCAACACTTGAGTTTTTTTTTTTTAAACAACGCCGTATTTCTATGCGTACGAATCTTTTCTTATGTTTATTTCTGGTTGATACCTGCGGTAAAGCAAGAAGCAAACACGCGGAGCGAGCGCTGTCGGACGCGAGCCGGTGCAGCGCCCTGCACAATGCCGCACTGGCTCGCACTGCACTGCACTGCTGGACGCACGGCGTGCAATCACTCGCGCCGCGCGGGGGTCGACCCCACGACCCCAGGGCTCGCCCTCTCAGCCGCGCGAGCCAGGGTCGTGTCGACGCCTCGGGACCGACTGCCTGCCCGCTGCTCCCCGCTCCGCGCTGCCACGCCCCGCCGCTGAAGGCCCAGCCGAGCACAGCCGAGCACACCCGAACACGCCCGAAAAAATCGAACCACCTCGGTAGCGCCTCACACAAGAACGTTAAACATTCGAATCATTGTATGCTTCGAAAGGAAATTTTAAAAGAGAATTTGATGGAAAATTCATCGTGTCAAAACAATAATATAATTTTTACTTCTAAGGGGATAAAACCGAAAGTTTCCATCTTGGTTTGAAGTACCTTTGTCAACATTTTTTTTTTTTTTTAAGTTATACTTCTTGAGGAGCGTTATGAAAAAAAATTGTGAGCGTGAATTTTTACGATGCGCGCGCACCATGCAACGAAATTTTCACAGGATGAAAAAAAGCTACATGCAAATAAAAGATATATGTGTGCTTTTACAGCACATACTTTAGTAATTGATATTGAATACTGATCCACATAATTAAAAACATGTATTTATTACGAATATTAGTGATGTAAATTGTGTTTCTAAACTTTTTCAAGTGTATTTATATTCGTAAGGTTATTTTCCCGTATGTATTACGATGCCATGTTGCCTGTAAGCTTCCATTGTCGCTGGCAAGGAGTGTCTATGGACGGTTCAGTAGTCTCCTGGCCGTTTTCATGGGTTCACGTATATATAATTTATTTGCATTATTAATTAACAATTTTTTAAGAAATAATTAAAATTAATAACTTCTAATAAACATTTAGCATATTTATTGATCTGTATAATTAATTGAAATTCATCACGATATTTTACTAAATTAAATAATTTTATAAACGTGTTTATATTAATATTGAATGAGTATTTATTTATATTATTAATTTTTTTTAATTTATACTGTATCAACCGTATTTATAATAAATCGCCAGTCCTTTTATTATTTTATTTCTAGTAATTATAAGTAAGCAAAATTTGGATTGATTTTTTATCACGCTAAGTGGTATAACTTTTAATAACGCGCGTACATAAGTACATGCACAGGTTTTTTTTCTTTTACTTTAATATGAACATTTTTGCTCTCTTAAAACACAGCACATGAGTTATTTGAATGCCTCAAATTTATAGTGACAGCTTGCTACAAATAGTTTCTCGGATGAAATACAATTGTTGTAGAATATAAATAGATACTATATTTAAGTTTTTAAAATATCAACAAAAAAATTTAAAAATATTTTAAACTACATAAAATTTACGATGGCACACAAAATATAAATTTTTATTGTTAGTAAAGCATATGATTATCAGTGAATCGCAACTAATCTATGCCACCGTGCAAAATCACTCTAGCCATAGCCCGCGCCAATTACTCTGTACTGCAAACTTAAGAATAAGACGCTCTATAGTGGCCTTCATTAACAAGTTATATGCTGTGAATTAAATTTCCCGTAAAATATAGTCTATTTGAACATATAGTGTTAAAATAAATAAATAAATTTTATTTAAAAAAAATGTGAAAACGCGCGGAGTACAATTATTATGTTCCGGTCTTTCGGTGAAGATATATACTTTTAACCAATAAACTCAAAGATAAATTACCTAAATGTGTAGTAAATGAAAACGATGAAACAATTTCTTGTTATGTGAACCCTGAAAAAGCATGTTATGGTAAATTGAAATGAAAACTTAGCACTATACCTACGTAGGGTTAGGTCATGTTCAACATTAACGTCACAAAATATTCGACGTCGCCTAACCTTCAAGAATCTTGCATAGGCGAGAATACATAATTTCGTGGCTAGTCATAAAATATATATGTATCGGTGCTACAAGGTACATCTCCGTTAACCCACACAACGCCATTTCACGCAAGAAACGGCACGGACTCATCGGGATGGTAATTGTTAGGACGCGTGCACCCGGCCCGAGCGACGCCAGCGCGGCCCTAGTGGCGGGCCGCGGAACCTCCGCGCCTGAGTCGTGCCGGAACTACCGTGTGTGGTGTCGCGTGCCGTATATGGGGCACGCTGTCGCGTCGCTACAGGTTGTCCCATGAACAAGTGCACTTCCTTACCGAATTCGTGTGAGGCATACAGCCGTTATTATCCACACACAAATATCTTAAATAAAAAAAAAATAAGCATACTTTTTTCAAAGCCAACCACTCTACAGAATATTTTTTAAAAAATTGATAAGTTGCCTGTAAGAAAAATTCACGCATCTGTGAGGTATACTGTATGCATACTACTTACAGTAAGTAATGTACGGTACTGAGTGTAGGGGAAGTATATTACTAACAGAACATAATTTAAAGTACCAATAGCATATGAGGTGTGGAATTGTTAACAGAAGGTGAGGTATGGTACTATGGCACGGTGAAGTATGATAAGACCAACTCTAGGTGAAGTATGGTATACCAACAGCAAGTAAATGATGGTAAATAAACAACAGGTTAAGTGTTGTATACCAACAGCAGGTAAAGTACGATATTAAAAAAAAAAACGTTATGTACGTATATCAACAGCAACTGATTTATGGTACTATATAATATATGAGGTATGGTATATCTACAGAAGGTAAGATATTGTACTAAGGTAAGTGAGGTATGTTACTAAGAGTATTAACTGAGGTACAGCAGTGAGTGTAGGTGAGATATGGTATACCAACATCGGAGAGGAATGGTATACCAACAGTAGGTGAAATATAGTACTGATATTAGGTGAGGTATGGTACTAAAAATAAGATATAGTACAAAGGATCGGTAAGTTATGGTACTAAGAGTAGGTGCGATATGGTAATAAAATTATAAAAAGTATGATACCTACAGTAGGTAAGGTTTGGTACTAATAGAAGGTGAGGTACGGTATTGAAACTATAGGACAGTTATGGTGTAACAACGGTAGGAGAGATATGGTACAATAACAGTAGATGAGATATGAAACTTAAAAATTTAAGAATAATACTTACAGTAAGCGAGTATTGTACTAATAGTAAGTTGTGCTGTAATTTAGGGCACAAACACGCCCGAAAATAAATTTAATTCATAATTAAGATGTATTTTATTTTTCACTTATGAAATGGTATATATACATTTACAGTCGCTTCAAAAGTTTTTGTTCATGCCCTGCTTGAAACTATGATTATCGCCATGTAAGTAAGTTTGTTGTCATTACATGTATTTTTCAGGTGAACTGTTCGTTTAAGAAAATATGTGATTGTTTGGACTGAACATTATTAGTAATATAAACATGTTTGTGACCCGGTTAGCTAAGTGTTTATGATGTCATTACCAGCAGGACAGTTAAGTTACATTTTTGAAATGCAACGACAATGAAGAGTTCCTCCCAGGCGTCCATTTTATGTGTATGTGACGGAGACGCTCCAGTAATATCCGACAATAGTCATAGCTAGACATCCGTTACTAGAGAACGACCTAAGGATCGCCGGAAGGATTAGTTATTGTATATAGATAGATATCTAACGAGGTCTAATTCAAGTGTGAATTTAGTTATAGCACAATCGACAATCTAGGTAAGCCGTACATTATCTTGTTAACGGCAGTAAGTACTGACACCACTTAATATACAGGTTAATTCGAAAGTCTCTGGAACAAAATTTACTTTAAGGAGTTTTATGCTAAAATACTGCACCCAAACCTAATATTATATTCGTGTTTATTGTTAAAACATTACTCTTTACATCATGAAAGTCAGAAAGAACAAGAACTAAAAGTAGAGCATCCAGGCTGTACTAACTTGTGCCTTGCTAAATCATCAGTGATGTTATGTAGAAAACATTTACCAAATATCTTTGCAAAATATAATGTTTTATCACTGATATGTATTCAAAACAATAATAGTACGGAAAAGGTATTTTTTAAATTTATATATATATATATATATATATATATATATATATATATATATATATACATATAATCAAAATGCTCCGGTTTTTTAGTCCTCTCAAGACTTTTGGTTATGCTTGAAATCTCTAATACCAACAGCGATCTCCACAATTATAGTTATTTGAATTTAAACTTAAATCAGGTCATGTAATTTTGTGTGTTTTGTATTTACCTTTATATTAAAATAGTGTAACTAGGAAAGACGTATACAGAAAAACTGGATATTTTAGAATTTACTGCGACTCTTCTTTACAATATACATTTCAATATCCAGTAATCCCTTTTAGGATAACTATAACAATTCACTAATCAAAAATTTGCTTTTCAGGTTATAATAAAAGATATAAATGACTTTGAATTAAATATATCATCTCCAAGTCATTCACACATATTCCTTATACGATAGTTATCGCAGTAGCTCCATACTGACAGTGTCTCATTTTAAACTTTCTTATTTTCACCGTGTCCTGATACGTCCAAAATGTCATAATACAGCATAAACTATTATCCTTATACATGAAAAACATACTTCACGTTACCTAACCTTAATCCATAGAGTAAGTTTCCAATATCAAACAATTTAAATAGCCTATGGTCAACGCAAACAATTTGTTTATAATGAAAATATAGCACAGTTATCATGCTCTAAAAAAAAAAATACCAATCGTGGTTCTATGGTCATAGAGTCACTGACTGGTGGAACTCCTCAATGTTAATCTACCATTAAAATCCAAATTAAAATCACAGATAATAATGCAAGTACAGTTCATGCTTCTGTGACCATGTTTTGGCACAATACTATATTATTTGGATTCTCAGAGTGAAATTAAATATGTTAACATTAGTGCGAAATCAGTCCAATGCTGTTTGTCAACCGAGTGGTCTGGAACGAGAGACTGGGCATATAAATACCCTGAGATACTAGACGTGAGAAAGTTAACTTTACTTTACTAGTTGGTGACCCAAATTATACAAATATTTTACAAATTACATTGCTTTGTGCTTGAAACTTTTGAAATTTATTAGATGCGTCTACCGTGCCTCCTGTGTTTTTCCCATACCCTATACGATATAGATCAACCTAATCGTATAAGAGATATAACAACAGTAAATATATATTATGTTATCTATGCCAAGAAAAGACAGAGCTACAAGTATTCGGTTTGAATCAAGTTTGCATTGTTGACAATATTGGTCACAGGGGGTGCTAGTGACAATTATATGTATACAGTTAGTGTGTACTATTGTTTGATGCCATGTGAATGGGTATCGCAACGCAAATTTCAATAATTTAAAATTTTGCGAAATAAATGGCATAATATTTGTAGTACTGTGTAAGAGTAACAAACCTACAGAAATTAGTAATGCAAGGTAAAGTATGGTACCAAAGTAGGCGAGATATGGTACTAACAGAATGTGAGTTATGCTGCCAGGGGAGAAATTGTACTAAAAATGTGAGTTTGGGAATAAGAAAAATAGGTAAGGTATGATATATCAACGGGTGATATATGGTATAGCAATAGGAGGTGAAGTATTGTACTAACCGTAAGGTAGTCATTCGCCTGTGAGTATCGGAAGTGTTGGCATGCTAAAAATAAAAACTCCAGTTAGATTAAACGGCTCGAGCCGAGACGTAAACTGAGAGATTTGATGTGTGACACAATTGCAAACTAATCGAGAAGTAAGGCCAGATATTCTGCGCCTACTCAGAAAGGCCTCTAGGTCTACCCATACGTGCGGCGGTACGGCCAGCAGGTAATGACGTCACCGCACAGGATGTGGACTTTACATTTCATCGTCGGCGACACACGACATTAATCAGGATTATGGACAGTTAATATACTATGATTTATGCTACAACCGTGGGTTCTGATATTAAAATTTTTCACTGTTCAGTGGCTTCAAAAAGGTCAACTTTCGTTGAAGACAGAATTCGTGGCCTAGTGAAACTACTGCGTCATCAGCAGGCGCTCACGCGAAATTATCCGTAAATGTAGCGTGTTTCGCCCTTAGATTGTGCAATTTGGTAGGCATTTACTCTTTTTTCCAATGGCCGATATCTGCCATTAGCGCAGTCTTTATATCGGCGAATTCGTTTGCCAGATATACCTACAACATAGCGTACAAGACACAACTTTATAAAGTAATAAAAAAAATTTCAAAACTTATCTGAAACAATTGTATTTTTTAAGGAATATATGGAATCCGAATCTTGTAAATACGTGATTGATTTGTTGTATTTCGTCAAGAGCATAATTTGATGATATTGTTACGAGTGTGGGTACATTGGTCCGGATAGTATAGCAAAGATTAATCAATATTTTTGTTAATTAACTACTACGTACATTTTCCCCTAAATTACAACAATTGAAATGACCGTCCACAAATTAATCACACAAGTCAACTATTTACTCTCCCCACTCGACTCGACACTGGCTCTCTCTATTGTTCGTCTCTTACTACCGACCTCAGTCCCAACTCACTGCTTCGCACTGCTCACTACTCATACACTTTGTAGCTGGGGTCGCCGCAGATGGTACTGCTAGCGCGCACGTTCAGTATGCGGTGATATGGCGGGGGAAAAAAGCTACAAAAAGCGTTTTTCGTTCTCAGTTTCAACAAGTGTCTGTTACAACTGTTCAGAGTGATTTCCGTCGAAATTGCGACAGCGAACCTACTGCCGCTCAGAGCCCCGACAGTGGCGCCAGAAGTTCGAAAACACTTTTTTTTTTTGTGAAAAGTAAATAAAACTTTGTACTATAATATGTATACAAAAAACCGAAGCTTATTATAGCTAATGTAATATGCTTGTGAAAAAGTATGATTTCGAAACATTCTGTATTCGAATTACTTATAATTCGTGGTAGGTACCAAAAAATAAGGGGGCCCGCTTGGTCTGAAGTATATTTGCGTTGGTGAGACGGGGGTGCTTCATGCGCGGTATCGCCTCTGAACTGGCGCGCAGTTTTCTCGTCGTGCATAGGACAGCTAATGAAATTTGAGCGGTAACCATAACATTAGATGACAGAGAAATGAAGATAACGGTGCAATACAAGACCCTCGAGTTTTTTCAATAATCTGCAACGGGCGTTTATGCACCGGATATTTCATGTCTAAAAATTATTCTAAAAACACGTTTTGTCCGTTTTCACTCTCCTGAAATACATTCTAAACAGGAAATACGGAAACATAACCACGATGACTTGATGTAAGCTTTTGGACATACGCCATTGCTTAGCACATGTATGTCTGCAGAAGAAAACTTAAAATGACAAAAAACACAAATTAAGCAAAAAAACTGCTGTTGTCAGGATTTAACACCACACAATACTCCACAACAGGAATATGGTCAACAAACAAAGAAAAACAAATAAAAATGTACTAACAGAACGAAAAAAAAAACCACAAATGATGACAGCACGAAAATACCGAACCCAAAAAATTCAGCACAACAGTTGAAACGGGACAAAAACACAGCAAAACGAAAATACGAAAACAAACACAATAGTTTTCCAAAAACAAAAAACAAAAGAGAAACGAAAAAAAAAAAACCAAAAATGCATCAAGATAACAATCCTCTAAACTTAATTTTGTGAGGTTATGCGTACAAAGTCAATTCTTTAGTCTCACTGTAGAATATTCTTTTACAAACATGGTATTTAAAAAAATTGAATCAAGCATCGCAGGTGAGGCAGACACTTAGCAATGCATTGTACCTATCGGAATAGTCGCGAGGTTGTACCGAGTGTGATGTCATAAACTTAGGTATAACCAAGTATCGTAATAGAACAATATGGGAAACAGGCCAATCAGCATTGGCGAAGAGCGAGACACGTTGCATTACTCCAGGCTGCTATATGGCATTGCTGAAACAAGTCTCGCTCACTATAAACACACATTTACAAAAACGCAGGGACACTTCACGCCGCCAGGTTCGCTTACATCACTTAAATCACTTTTTTTTAAACAGTTTCCTATATTGTCCCTATTGCAATACGTATTTGGTATGTATCATAGACTAAGCTGCCATTGAGGTCACCATCGAACAACGACAGTGGTTTGTCATGAAAATTTTCACTTTTGGAGTGTTATATTTTCAATTTTAGTTAAGAACTCTGTTGTGTTATCTAACCAGGAATAAGAGATACCATTCGGTGACGACAATTTTCACATGGCAGAGTATAGAATATATGATTACGGGACTTTTCTATAGAATGGTTGTGTGGTGTCTTGAGTATTGCTGTAAAATAAATTAAAAAACCGCCATTTCACCAGGTTTATCTATTGATCCACTACTCCCACATATATATATATATATATATATATATATATATATATATACACACACACACACACACATACACACCATTTTAATAAAATTGCAGGAAATACGCGCTGGTTATAATCCACGAATAAAACTATAAATTATGTAGAACACCTCAGAGGTGGAAGTAATGAAACCAAGTAAACGGCTACCAACTGTTAATCAGGTCAGTAACTTGTGGATCGTAAAACTAAGAGGTGGAAAGAATTAACAGTAAATAACAACCAGGTATCCGATGGTTTGTTACTTTTTAATAACTTAGTTTTTGAAACATTTGCTGTTTTGCAAGTTACTTTGCGGTATCACAATGTCTTTGTTGTTAGGTAAATTGTTTAAGTTAATTCCATAGACTAATGATAATGTATTTTAGTGCACACTTATAACTATCAAATCTGGCCAGTTACAGTAAATGTTAAATTTTAAAATGCACTTAATGAATTACTTGCTTAGTATCCTTTGACAATAATTTTGTAAGTAAGATAGTTCTAAATGATTTTAAAATGTTCTTCAAGGTCATGCATAATTCACATTCCTTAGGGACTTGGCTGCTGCGCGCCGGCCGGTGCGAGGGCCTCAAAGCAGTGCGAGGCAACCGCGGCCGGTAGCCAAGGGGCGCATCTCAAGGAGACTCGGGAAAGCAGCCCAGAAGGGAAGAAAGCTGACGCGGAAAGAGGCTACCATTTTCTATACCGGGAGAACCTCACTGCCAAAAACCAAACCGAGCGGTGGTAGAAAACAAGTAATTTAACGAATCAACAGAAGCGGCAAAATTAGTAAAACAAGCTAGAAATTTAGGGTTTAGCATCAAGAGTAAAAAGTTCCAATTTACCGCTGTGGGGAAAATCCAGAAGATACATTGCTGGTGGGCCGAGAAAGCACTGTATCATACGCAACAAGGTGAAAGATGCTAACACCGAAAATTACTCTAAAACACTACATCTTGATATGAAATAAAAATAAAAAGGGGAATTGGCTCCCTATTTCTCTCGGGACTACATCCCTTGTTCTCTTCAGAGCGGCTTCCGACGCAGCAAAAATGCAAACAAGCAATGCGGATCCAACTATCCGTGAGGTTACCGAGACTCCCTTGGAGGAGGTGGTGGGTCGCATAGTTAAATACGGTCTCAGAGCCAGGAAAGATGTGAAGCTTAATAGTTTCAACTTGGTCGACCGAGAGGGCGTTGCGCTGGAGAGCGGCACAACGCGATTTTCAATAAATAAAACCCCTGGGCGGAGGGGGGGGGGGGGGGATAGATTAGTTAGAAGAGCTGCCGAGAGGTGATGCTGCTCCCTGGTGGCAAAATCCCGGCCTACCAGAGGCCTTAATTTAGTTCCAGGACAGTCAGACAGGTGTTGCACGGGATCCACGTAATGGGTAGTGGTCGCTAAGTCCTGTCAGTAAGAAAAAAGGGAGCAGGCGACAAGATGGCGGGCAAGACTAAGAGAGGGGGAGAGGAGAGGGAAATAATGCCGACGTCGTGGCGAGAAAAGATAAGGCGGGCGTAGGATGAGGACCATGCTAACGCAGGCCGGATGCACAGCACCGCAGTGCGTGTCTGGCGCGACAGGAACGGGAGCCGGGATGTAAGGGAAGACTCAGCGCCTGCGCCGGGCGCTTGTAGTCGTACCTGATGATAGGCGGGGAAAAGTCAACACGCTGCTAACGTGGCACTACCGACAGCATAGCACGGTACACCTAGGTGAGGGCGGACCGACTGTATAATGCTTAAATAATAAGGGTCCATTGGATTCAAAAAATATAAAGATTAAATGTAAGCACCTGGACACAGATCAAAAGTATGAATTAATAAAAACATGAGATGGTGCCGAGAAAATCACTCATTTGCGGCACACTATTTTAATGAAAATATTTATACAAATTAATGGGTAATTGTTTTTAAAACTAAAGAATACATTTTCGTCTCAATTTCATGTTGCCATGCTGGGTCATTTTCAATGAACATAGGGCCGGAATTGTTTCTCATTATCGTTAAATACCGTTACCGTATAAAATGAGAGACAATGGACCCTTGTTGTGTGGAATTGCATATGGGCATATTACACAACTACCTACTATTCTGTTATCTATTCCATTATGAACACATGTTTGATGTTCTGCACAGCAATGACTAGTATCGTGTGTTAAATCCAATCCAACGGTCAACCACTCTTGTACAAAGAGCTTCCAAAAAGGAGGGGATCCATCCTGTTTACAGTTTTACCCTCTACTAATTGGGGAAGGACCCATTCTTTCAACATACGTGACGCCGCAAGCGAGAAAACAACAAAGCAATATTCGCGCATGCACCTATCTAAAACTGAGTTACTCTGTAATTTGGACATTGAATTACAACGCTTACAGTTAATACTATAAAAATTTATTACAGGGACAATATTTTATCGACATACTGTATTTCTCTACTAATACCTAGTACGCCTATCCCTTTCTTATCCTTATAACTATAGGGTAACATGGTCTAAATCGGATCACATAATGCAAAACAATCAATTAAGAACATCGCAGTTATTACAAAATAATTTTATCAGAAGAAATTTTGATTAGTTTACTACAGTTTACACCAAACAAATTTGTTAAAAATATTTTCAAAGCAACGAGGTCATATATCAAACACAGCAAGTGACCCTATTCACCCACCCAAGGTTAAGGGCGAATCGGTTCAACAACCAACACTAGAAAATAAATATAAAAGAACAATTTACACAAACAAAAATAGATTTTTGACATAATATTCTCAACATCAACATTTTACAAAAAACAGATGCTCCAGTTAGCATTTAAAAATTACGCCAAATTCTATGGTTATGTTAATGTACAATAGTAAACAAAGACACAAAGAAAATGCGACTACAAAGAACATATTTACATTTGAAACAAATTTATTAAGTAAATATTGGTACAAAACCGTAAAAACAAATAAAATTGAAACATTGTTTCAAGTTTTCTGTGTAGCAAAAAATTGCGGATAGACTAAATGCTAATTACAACCTCATTTACAAATAAGAACACTTTTATAAGTGTAAAACTGGTCATAATAAAAGTCAAGTGTTTATAACAAAGTTAGTAAATTTAATTTTCCTTGTTTAAATTTGTTAGTTTATGTAAAACATTTGCCACAAACAAATAACTTTTTCCATGTGCTCCGACACAAAGTTCGTGATACCATTTTTTGCCTTCTTGACACTGTATCCAGCCTCCTTTTAGAGATGGATCCTGGATCTGAATACTTCCAAGTCACACAAACAGCATGTCGTATCTTCTTCACCTGCAAATTTAGAACTGCTGGGACGATAACCATCATCATCACCACGCCTGTCAATCTTTCTTTCTCTCAGTACAAGTTTTCTTCGCTTGTTGTTCATTTTAACATGCTTCACTACGTTCCACAGTCTCCTTTCTGTCCTTACCTAGACTTTGCTTCAGTAATGAATTCTGGGTTGCTCTGAATTGCTGTTCGTTTTCTTGGTTTGACTTGTTTCACTGGAGTACGCAAGAGATCACTAAAACTTGTTGTATGTCTGCTAGGACTAGGAAAGCAAACAGGACTAGCTTTGTTCGAGGTTTCCAGGCCTGCACTAGAACTTCCTTGAACTAGACACTCATATATAGCTACAGGTGCAGGCACACGTTCTGTTTGGCTTCTGTCAGTTCCCCTGATATCATTTCTGTCTGCATTTTCTTCAGGCAGTGAAACTGGCTCGCAGGCTAATATGAAAAATATGTGAAATAAAACCAACAATAAGAAAACTGTTAAATACACATACTCGTGAATTCTTACCTTCACAAAACTGAGGAAAATGGAACTGCAAACGCGCCGGTAACGTTGCACACAGTTTCACAGCATCGGTTTAGTTATGCTCTTCCAACACTAGATAGCAGCAGCGGCCTTCTCCTTTTCGTTTACTACTCACGCCGAGAACAAGAATGACCCGATTCGGTCCCTGACCCGATTCAGACCATTTTACCCTTCTTTACTTTTAACTCGCCACAAACAAGGGTAACTTTTATTAGTTCAATAAACTTTGTGAAAAACACTTTAAAGAACTGTCGAAGCTCAGCCATTTTCACTATCTTTAAAAAGAAGTAAATAGGAATGTTGATTATGTAGACCACCCTCGAACGAAAACTGTTGTCTAAACGGAAAGGAATGCGGGTATTACACGTTCATGCTGGCATCAGTTCAATACAAAATCTTGGTCGTGATTGGACTGATGACAAACTGATGATTGATGGATGCTATTACACGTTCAGTCCAAACTGAACGTGTAATAGTCTCCTGGAGAACGCAGCACGTTTTTTTTTCTCTTGAAAGTATTGAGTTGTAATAAGGAAAAAGCTTTTATTGCAATTATACTAGCATTAGCATCAATAACGAAAAGGAAATCGTTGACGAAAGCATGGCTAGAAAAGAGAGATCACTACACACATTTGAACTTGCTAAATGAAATAAAAATCACGAACGAAGATGAGGACTACGAAGATTATTACCGTATGAAAGATGCCTTTGATAAGCTGTTGGACATGGTTAAACCATACTTTCAAAACAATATACTTGCATGAGGAGGTCTATTTCTGCTCAAGAAAAACCAGTTGTAACCTTAAGATATACCTTGCTACTGGAAGGAACATTAAGGACTTAAGAATTTCAGTTATAATATCCCTAGTACGAGTCAAGCCATAATATACACATGCAATGCACTTATTACTTTACACCCTGAGGTCTTACATGAGGGTAAGTAACATTATATAAATATATTTTATTTACAAAGGCCAAGTAAAACACATATATAGTATATATAGAATAAAGCACAAATTAAAGAAAAGACAATTAAAAAGTAGCTACTAAGACCAGGGGCCTATTGCACCAATAAACTTTGCAACTTTAAAATTTGCACTTTGCACTTTGCATATAACTGAAAAGTGCAAAGTAAATGTGTTCCACCAAAATTTTTAACCTCTTTGCATTCCTACAGCCAGTCTGCAAAGTCTTTGCAATATTTTATTCATTGTTTACATTACTGTTGTCTAGTTTGTAGGTTATAGAGTGCATGATGAGTAAGAAAATAGAAGTTGTGCATAAAAAATTAGCAGTATTAGAATTTATAAAAGAAAAAAATATATTATTTGCAAGTTTCTCGAGTAGGCACAGTAACACAGAAACAAAAGGAGAAGGAATGGACTGACGTTCTTTTAATAGCACTATGAATATCATTGTTAATCATGAAAATTATTCTTAATCTGTACACATTCCTTACTGGAACTCTGTCATCTTCATCAGATTCATCACTTGAATGCAATAAAATACGCCTCCTCATTTTCCTTCTTTTACTTTTGAGGTTGTGTGTTTATGTTACTACTACCTATGTTTTCATTTCTCTCAACCACATTAAATTAAATTAAATAATTACTTAGATGCTAAATTTATAACAAACAACACTTTTAACCAACTCAAACTAATTATTTAAATAATATCACACAATAAAAAGTTAAACTGCAAAAGCAAAATGATATTTGCAAAACCTCTGAAAACTTTGCAAATATTTATAGATGAGTTATGCAGAGAGAGATTATTGTGGAACAGAAACACGTTCAAAAGTGCAAAGTATTTGCACTTTTCGCTTTGCACTTTTCAATTTTTGCTTTGCGAATTCTAATTTTCGTGGAACAGAAGTAAGAAAGAAAAGTGCAAAGTGAAAAGTTGCAAAGTTTATTGGTGGAATAGGCCCCTGATTTCAAATTATAAAATAATGAACCAGCAGTGTATATAAATTCATGGAGCTGATGATCACTGCTTACAAAATGCTGTTATGTAAGATGGCTGTCCTTAAAAGGTGTCTGCGGAGATGTGTGTGTGCGAGAAAGGAGATGGCTGTGAAGATTTAGCTGAAGTATGCGAATTGCTGGCAGAAGGAACTGGTGCATTTATTCGCACGGAATCTCTGTTTAAATTTCCTAGTTCGCTTCAAACAATATGCTTTCTTGGCATATAATCGTTGCATAGGGTCCAGTCGATCAAGAGTTGCTGCCCACTCAAAAACAATAGGGTTGATCCTTGTCTTGTGTTAGAGTAAGGTATTGTGTTAGAGTTAAGTATGCGCACGCCCGATATAATGACTCTTTTGTTTGGCAATTACACCTTTCTTAAATTTATATTAGCCAGGTGTTTCATCGATGGTGGGACTGGATTTACAGACGAAATATATGTCCTACTTTTTATTAGTGCCTTCAGGAAGTTCTAATTGTTCTGCTTCTTATTGGTTTGCCTTACCTTCAGTTGAACAATTACTCTCTTCGTCACCACTGCACTCAAGGGACTACAAGAAAATTACATTGTACATTTCTTTTGATGTTTTAACATCTTAGCCCTCGGAATATGGCATTTGGTAGGAGTAATTTCGTGAATGGAAACTAAGTCGAAGGAACCGAAATGTGGAACCACGGTGCCGAAGTCGTCCACAGTTTTGCCATGTATTTTAGATACAAAATATGTATGTAGTTAGCATGACTGTGTTACATAGTTCGGATCAGCTGGATTGCATGGTACAGGACATGGACTAAAATCTGTAGGATTTCCTGAAGGGAGGGGTGGAATAACATTTATCATTCACATTTAACAGTTACGTTTTAGCAAGCCCCAGGGATCTACACCCGCGGCACAGGGTACTCACCTCGTCTGTCGCTAGCCACCTTGGCCATGGCGAGCTGTGCTGCGGTAGGGTCGGGGGAGGGGAGGGTCTACCCAGCGGCCGGCCATGAGACTGCTTCGCCCCGCACTCGCTGCAACACAACAAACAGTCCATTCAGTGCGGAGCAGACACTCCAAGCTACTGAAACTTCGCTTCTTTTTTTTTTTTTTCATACTCTCACTGGAACAAATTTTCACAAAACAAAATAGTAAATGACAATTTCTGTAACGTTTTTACAAGGAAGCAGTAACCAAACTTCATTACAGGAACAGGAGAATTTACATACACAACATTCTAAACTGTAGTTTAAATCAGTTGCGTGTGTTGCATAAATTGGTGAATGTTACCAACAACCTTTCAATGTCTCTACATTAAGAGTCTATATGAGTTGTGGTACCAAAATTAGTTCCTACGACCATGTATTTTCTTAGTGCGCTATAAATTAATGCAAAATTGCAAAAAAAAAAAAAAAAAAACATGAAACTATTATGCCATAGTTTTAAAATACGATAAACTCACCGTAAGCCACTAAATGAGGTATGTCAGTGATAAATTATTATTATGGGTAGTTAACTGCAAACACAATTGTACACATAGAAGTCTGTATACATTGACCATTAGTTGCTGCGCCATTTTACCTTCTGGATAGATTACATGTGACAGGGTCATTTGAATTGTGTACAGTTTTTCTATAGTTTGTCCTTCAGGGTCTTTATGGTACAATGAGTACGCAAGTAAAGTGTATAATGGTATGCATCCCAGCCTCCCTCCAAGCAATATCACAGAATTCTGCGGGTCTCTGATGACGGGTCCACAGGCCCGTACGCTGGTTTGGACCTCCAGCAGACCTCGCCCGGGGAAGTGACCACTGCAAGCCTGGGGCGAGCTGGGCGAGGTGAGACTGCCATGGCTCGCCACTGCCTTCTGCAGTATGCAGGTGAAGGGACAACACATCGCCCAATCCTGGACTCAGGGAAGGCCGGGACCTTTGTCTCACCAGCCAGGAGTTCCGATCACTAAGCCAA
Source organism: Bacillus rossius redtenbacheri (assembly GCF_032445375.1). NCBI lineage: Eukaryota > Metazoa > Arthropoda > Insecta > Phasmatodea > Bacillidae > Bacillus > Bacillus rossius. Next base: position 262,673,501 of record NC_086330.1, on the reverse strand, counting down.
CCGGCCAGACCTAATTAATATATATAATATACAAATAAAAAACTTACACGCAGGTATGGAGTAAATACTAGAGGTATTTATTAATTTACTGAACTGAATATACGGCGTTGCCCGGTCTAAATCACCCTTGGGAGCCAATTTTCGGAAAACCTTGTTCTCGGTTGACTGTTATATAATTTACGGAACATCACTGCACTGTTTCAAGTCTGAAACGGGAAATTTTTGATCTCTAAAACCCCTGCAACCCGACTTGGTAGCTGGTTAAGATCTCCAAGAGAGTAAAGAATTAAAATGTAAAAGACGTCGCCAGAAGACGCAGAAGAAAATAACAATGAGTATTTCCTCCAAATTTCCAATCATAGGTTTCCCGGTTTAGGCTGTGCGTTGTCTTTTTAAGTTTGTCAGTCACGGTACTGTTTTATAGGTATCGAGGATCATTTTAAAAACATATTTACCCCTTTTTCACCCCTTAGGGATTGATTTCGCAAAATGATTTAATTATAGTTGGTAGTATTCGTATTTTTATTATAGGCACTCAATATATTATCTTCTTATGCTTTATTCTATCCGTAGATATAATGAATTATATTTAAACCATATTTACAACATTTCCACACTTTTGGGACTGAATATTGCAAAATGGTACAATGTCGTTGGTAGCTATCGTATGCTTATTCTTGGTACCTAATATCTATTCTTATGCTTGATTAGATTCTGAGATATAATTATCTTAAAACAATATTTACCCCTTGTTAACCCCTTTAAGGGTTGAATTTGTCTAAATGGTACAATTGTGGTTGGTAGCTTTTGCATGCTTATTCTTGGTACCTAATATATATTAATATGCTTTATTATATTGTGATATATATAATTATCTTTAAAACTTTCATCCTCTGTATGACCCCCTTAGGAGAAGAATTTTCAAAAATCCTTTCTTAGTGCTCACCTGCATTACATAAGGGAACTCCTGTAAAAATTAAATGTTTCTAGACCAACTGGTTTAAGCTGTGCGTTGTATGTCCGTCAGTGTTAAGAATTTTATTCAGTAGATTGAATACATTTCGTGCAGACGTTTTATGGTAGAAACCATTAAGCTACGTAACAAGTCAGTGTTACGTTGAATCACTAAGGAGTCTAAAAATCACATAGGAAAGAATACCATGATTAAATATGTTTAGAAACTGAGATAAACATTAGAAACAAAATAATATTTACGCCCACATACATTACAAAACATAACTAGGATAAGAAAATAAATAAAAAATCGAATGTCAAAATATATAAGTAGCATTCCGTCAGTGAAGGATTAAGAAATTTTTTAAATGGTGTTCAGAGGTGGGGGGAGGGGAGGGTTTTTGAAAATTAAAAATAAAAATTTTTCAAAACGTATATTCAAAAAACTTTCCATTACAAATGACATATGGGCCTACATAAGCAGCAGTAGGCGACGCGGCATCTCAGTTGAAATTGCAGTACAGACTACAGAGTATAAACCAAGCAAGGCTCCTCGGGGGAAAGAGCGCTGATTGGCTGGCACGACTGGGAGTGTGCACGGAGGGGAGGGGGAGACTCCCAATTTCCTGGAGGCGTCGCCGGGGAGAGCTCTCGCTGGGGTGATGAGCCACCCCCGGGACCCGCTCCCGCGAGGCTTCGTCGCTAGGGTTGTTCAGGCCCCCGCACGCACGCCGCAATCAGGGGTGGGCATGGTTTAATACCAGTTCTTTCAATCACACAACATGTGGGTTATTCAATAACAACTCATGGACATTTATAATGATAGCTATTTTGCATTTATTACTAGGTCTCAATTTAGGCCGCAAAGTTAACTGCGAGCTGGTATCCAAATACATAATTCCAAACAGTTACATGATTCTACGTCAATTTTTATTTGGTAAAGCTAGGTAAATATTGAATTACAGAATTTGCAACAAAATATCGAATCGTAATAAACATATTACCCTTAAAAATAGTAATGGGTATAAAATAAAATAATCAACATTTCGAGTGAGCCCGAGCTTTTTTAACACGATCTTTTATAACCCACTTGTCCCAATAAAAATAAATGTGTACTTCGTAAAGCTACGATATATAATACCACAAATGACATGTCGTTCCGAATATACAATTCAAACAATATAAGTTTATAAAATACCTGACAGTTTTTTTTTCCCCTAGTTTTTGCTATTTTTCTCAATTTTTACAGGTTCAGAGAACTATTTTTTGTGTGAAGAATACAAACTGTGACTGCGTTCTTGGTTGCTTCTACCACTTAGAAGAAAATAAACCAAAGTTTTTAATACTAAAATTAAATAAATACAGTATTTACTAACGAATAAAATACTGATAATTAAACTGTGTACCACACGTTTCATGAGCTTAGCTCATGGTAGGATTTAAATATTAATTGACCTTCGGATTTTTTAAAACTATTACATACATACTGACTGAATTGACATAATATATGAACAATGCAATGATTAAGTTAGGAATTCATTGAAAAATCACGCGCAACTCCGCGACAGTTTATCGGCGCAGGCAACGTAACGGGAGGAAGCGAACACTCGAGACGGCGCCGGCGGCTCACGCCTCCTGCATGTTTCAGCTGCGCCGGGAGTGCGCGCAGTCGAGCCGGTTAATTATTGTTGAATCAAATCGATTGTAGGAGGGGAGGGGGGAAGGTCACCCGGGAGGTCGCCACAGACTCTGCGCTCGGGCCTCGGCGATGTGGACTGCTCGTCTCTCGTCTCGAGGCACACGTATGTATAATTACTGCCCCGTGAGTTTCCGCGGTCGTTTGAGAGCATCTATTATTCTAAAGGTAGACTTTTAGAGTAGACACGCTGTTAGAAATTGCCGTAAAATCGACAAAAACATTGGTGGAAATGTACGTAAATCCACAAAACCCTGGCTCGCAATGTCGACAAACTTATCTTAAATTTGTACACTGTAAACATATTTTTATAATTTACACAACATGTATAGTTACACAAAATGTAAGTGGCACTGGTGTATTTTTAGACCTACGCGTATAAGTATAATTTACTCTTGCATTCCAGTAAAGATCATATCGCAATTGCTATGGTTTGGCAAATTTTCTATTATCTTTTATGTATTTTCATTCTGTGGTATGTAAACTAACATATTAAGTAATGCACAAGGAATTTACCACAAACGTTAATAAATATGACAACAATACTGAGTAACTGTGCACAAACTATGGTCACATCAAATTTTACTCCTGAAAAAATATTTATATGTTTATAGCTATACCCACTTGTACATTAAATCTAAATATAACTTTAACACAGACATACATAACTAAACATGCCTATAAACTAAATGAAATGGCGGACATCGAACACACAGCTTATTCCTTGCCAGTGTAACGTCTTGACTCTCAAACATCGTGCAAAATTTTAATAATAAAGTAATGGGAAAAGCACTACAACAGTATGTACATAAAATACTGTCCCAGATATAAATTCTAATAGTATCAACTGTAAGCGTTGTAGTTTTCGTTCAAGGTCACAATTAAAAAGTAACTCAAAACAGTTTTAAATAAGCGTATTGCTTTGTTGTTTTCCCGCTTGCGGCGCCACTTACGCAAAATGGCGACTCCCGAGCGTAAAACCTTTTTGTGTTCTGCAATTTGCTAAGAGTCAACGTGCGTTCTCTATTTGAATCTCTTTGTACGAGAGTGGTTGAACGTCAAAGTCCCTGACCGTTGGATTGGTCGTAATGGTCGAGACGACAGAGTTCTTTTTCGCTTGCCTCCACCTTCACGTGATATATAACGTCATGCAATTTTTTTTCTTTGGGGCTTTATAAAAAAGATCATGTCTACGTTCCGCCGCTACCTAATGATTTGCCAGCGTTGAGACACAGAATTGAAGAGGCTATTGCTTCTATTACTGCGGACGTGTTAACCAAAGTGTGGGAAGAATTGGACTTTAGGTTGGATGTGAGCCGTATAATTAAAGGTGCACATATGAACATTTGTAAGAACAACTAGGTTATTTTACCTTCAATTTGATATATGATTTTTGTAACTAGTCTAAATTTTAAATTAAACTATTATTATAAACCATTGAAACTGGGACATTCTTTTATGGACAGCTTGTATAACCATAGGACGAGGGGAGATATAACAATGTTTTCAAACAATGCCAACGAGAATTGGCAATATGCATAATGTTTCTTTTTTTGCAGATAAAAGGTCGTCGTAAATTTATCTCTGGCGTATATTACACACTTAAGTGTGTTAAAAAAATTACAACGTATTAATATCAAAATTACTAATTAAGAATGTATCATATGTGTAGTTTTGCACATATACGTTAAAATATGCAATTCAATGCTTTATTCAGTGTAATTTCAAATGTACATTCATACAATTTAATGGAAGTACAATGTAGTAGTATATTTTTTTTTCTAGAAACATTTGCGACAAACTGTCAGTAGTTTTTAAGTTAAACACGAACAAAATGTAAAATTAATATTAATTCAACTTTAAGAACTTTTTACAGAGTACGTGCAAATACGGAACTACCGGTATTTCTTGTATAGCTTAGGTACGAACATTGCCGAGGGTATACGAAGCTATAATACACCGGTGAGTCTCAAATATTTGTTCCTATTGCAGTTGATATACAATCACAGCACTTGCATACGTACCTTGAAATGTTAACATCATGAATTACAAACAAAAAAGAACATATGAATACATCTGAAAGTCCTTAACATAACAGAAAACTAATGTTCGGATTTTAATTTTAAAAAATAATAAAAAATTCCAAGTTCAAAGTATATAAGTGACGCGGGGTTATCTTTGAGTGTAGACTGACTTAAGGTATTTACTAGTTCAACAGAACCAAATGGCAAGGCGGATTGTTTGATGCAAGCTTACACAATCGTTCATTGGCTGCAAGGAAAAAAGAAAACGACATTTTAACTGATTGGCCACTTTGCGCATTAGTTAACAAAGATACCACCTCATAAAATTACTCGCTGTTCGTTGATTGGCGAATTGTGTCTGGCTATCTTAGTGGCGTGTGCAGCTGGGGCCGTCTTTCGCATTCTCAGAGAGTCCCGTGTACAAGCTTCTTGCCTTTCTGGGATCGTGGATGGTCTGTGTCTGCAAATTAACTCAAATCTGACAGTTACTAATGAACGTGACTATTTTGCGTATTCGCGAATTCAAATACGCTCATTTGAATATTTGTACATATTTGTGAATACGAGTACGCGAATATTAATATTTTACTCGTGTGAAATATTAATAACTCAGTATGCCAATGCAAATATTCGCTCGAAAATACATTCTGTAAAAAATTAATAAACAATACAGCTGTATTCGTCTTGACACCTGCTAATACGTATACACTCGTATTCGTATTCATAGAAAATAATTTTGCGAATACATTCGTAGGTATTCGTAATTACGAATGCAAATATTCCCATGACTGCCACGTGGGCCACCACTACCCTCATCACCATCTCGCTATCGCCACTGCAAGACAGCAGCTGCCACCGGCTGTCACTTATCGTGCCGAGGTCGCTGACACCACTGATGAAACCGGCGAGCCGTCGACTGTCTCCGTCACCAAGTGGTCGACACCATCACCACCGCCTACTCCGAGTTGGGTGGTCTCCTCCACACTATCCCACTGTGGGTGGGACTCGCCATCACCACCGCCTACTCCGAGTTGGGTGGTCTCCTCCACACTATCCCACTGTGGGTGGGACTCGCCATCACCACCGCCTACTCCGAGTTGGGTGGTCTCCTCCACACTATCCCACTGTGGGTAGGACTCGCCATCACCACCGCCTACTCCGAGTTGGGTGGTCTCCTCCACACTATCCCACTGTGGGTGGGACTCGCCATCACCACCGCCTACTCCGAGTTGGGTGGTCTCCTCCACACTATCCCACTGTGGGTGGGACTCGCCATCACCACCGCCTACTCCGAGTTGGGTGGTCTCCTCCACACTATCCCACTGTGGGTAGGACTCGCCATCACCACCGCCTACTCCGAGTTGGGTGGTCTCCTCCACACTATCCCACTGTGGGTAGGACTCGCCATCACCACCGCCTACTCCGAGTTGGGTGGTCTCCTCCACACTATCCCACTGTGGGTAGGACTCGCCATCACCACCGCCTACTCCGAGTTGGGTGGTCTCCTCCACACTATCCCACTGTGGGTAGGACTCGCCATCACCACCGCCTACTCCGAGTTGGGTGGTCTCCTCCACACTATCCCACTGTGGGTGGGACTCGCCATCACCACCGCCTACTCCGAGATGGACTATTCCTCAAATGTCTCTAGCCAGAAACACATGACGTTTCTTTATGAACACATTTTCAAACACCGTTGACAGAACACCAGTGGCAGAAGAATACGTAGATCAGTGGTTCGACTAAGTTACACGAGACAGACGTTATCACTAAAGACTAAAAGGCTTCAGAGACCCGAGGGGCACAACTACACCAGGAGTCATTGAGGCGGCGAAGCAGCTGTGAGGCATCGCACTCGCGGTCGGAGTACCTACTTTCAGATCACTAGAGACAATATTTTATGGTTTTATCTTCAGGCCAATTTCGTTTATAAAACAAAATATTTCGGTGTTATTTTTTTTTATTTGTAATGAAATCTGTTTATTAAAAAAATATATAGCATATTACTGAACAAATATGATTCTTAATTGTTCCAAGATTCTAATTTTTTTTCAACAAAGTGTCATTTTGACTGGTACATGATGCACTTTTTCAATATAAACATTTGTAATACTTTCGGAACAAATAAAATAAATATTTTATGTATTTCTGTGTTGTTGTTTCTTTAAATCTAAGGTCGTAATGTAAAAATGAGTAACTAATAACAGTTGGAAAATTTAAAAAGGTAAACATTGTCCATCTACTATATAAAAATAAGTCGGGTTTTCCTTCCTGACACTATAACTCCAGAACACACGAACCGATTTCCACGGTTTTGCAGTCGTTGGAAAGGTCTCGGGCTCCGTGAGGTTTATAGCAAAGAAAATTCAGGAAAAATTCAAGACAAACCAACATTTTAAGTAGATGGCGCCGGTGCGTGATACATTGTTTGACAGCTACTCATTGTTCTCTGCTCAGTTAATTTCATGTGACAAACCGGTATTGTGTTCACTGTGAAATTGTGAAAAAAAAAAAAAAAGAAAAAAAAATATGTTATTCGTTTCCTAACATTTCAATTGGAAACCATCAAATCAACTACTCATTGTTCTCTGCTCAGTTAATTTAATGTGACAAACCGGTATTGTGTTTACTGTGAAATTGTGAAAAAAAAAGAAGAAGAAAATAAGTTATTCGTTTCCTAACATTTCAATTGGAAACCATCAAATCAACTACTCATTGTTCTCTGCTCAGTTAATTTCATGTGACAAACCGGTATTGTGTTTACTGTGAAATTGTGAAAAAAAAGTAAAAAAAAAAAAACATATAACGTATATTGTGCAAATTTTTATTCAATTTCAACAGCAGGCATTTGTCTTTAAGGTCGTAAGTTGAACTGTGTAAATTATGTGGATCGTGCATTTGAGGTTAAATTCACCACTCTGCCCATAGCCCAAAATGCCTAGAGGACGACGTGCCAACATCGGCCACCGCACAAGACATGCAAGCCAGCAACAAGTGTATTCACAGAACTTAAGCAAAGAAAGACAAAATATAATAAGAGAAAATGCCCGATTGAGACAACGCGTGAGCACACGAAGATCATTGGCATCATACAATCGCTTGGCATTCCAATATGATCCCACTGCGAACTACAGTGATGATGAAAATTTAGATATTGGACCAATGATTCATTGATTTTGGCCACTATTCGATCAAGATGTGACATAGCTTTGGCGTTAGCATCATCTGGAATTGCGGCGACTCTTCTAGATGGCGGTCGTACTGCACATTCTGCGCTTAAGTTGCCACTCAATTTAAACACAATTGATACTCCAACATGCAATATTTCCCGATCCAGTGCAATGGGAAAATTGTTGATGCAATGCAAGCTCATTGTTTGGGATGAGTGCACAATGGCACATAAGAAATCAATTGAAGCACTTAACTTCACACTGAAGGATCTTCGGCGAAATAACATCATCTTTGGCGGCTTGATGATATTGTTGGCAGGCGATTTCAGGCAGACGTTGCCAGTAATTCCCCGTGGAACGCCTGCAGATGAATTGAATGCTTGCCTGAAGGCATCACCTTTATGGAATAACGTAAAAACATTATCGCTAACCACTAATATGAGAGTTCAACTTCAAAATGATCAAAGTGCTGCACAATTTTCCAAACAATTGTTAGATGTTGGAAATGGAAAAGTCCCAGTTGATGCGACATCTGGATTAATTACTCTTACCAACGACTTTTGCCGATTTGTAGACTCTCAATTAGCTCTTATTGAAAATGTTTTCCCAAACATTAGTGAGAATTATCAGAATTATGCTTGGTTAAGTCAACGAGCAATTCTTGCCGCAAAGAATAATGATGTACACGCACTGAATTTCACCATTCAATCAAAAATTTCTGGCGATTTGGTGACATACAAATCCGTTGATTCCATAACAAATCCCGATGATGTAGTAAATTATCCAACGGAGTTTTTGAACTCTCTGGAGTTACCAGGATTTCCACCACATAACTTGCTACTCAAAGTTGGTACAGTTATTATGATATTGCGTAATTTGAATCCACCGCGACTTTGCAACGGTACTCGACTTTCGGTAAAAAGACTTATGCCGAATTTGATTGAGGCAACCATTATTAACGGAAAGTACGCAGGTGAAAATGTATGTATTCCTCGAATACCAATGATTCCGACTGATCTTCCGTTTGACTTCAAACGATTGCAATTTCCAGTTCGCCTTGCGTTCGCAATGACAATTAACAAGTCGCAAGGCCAATCGCTTAGTGTTTGCGGAATAAATTTAGAAAATCATTGTTTTTCACATGGGCAGTTATACGTTGCGTGTTCACGAGTTGGGAAACCATCCGCTTTGTTTGTGTTAACGTCAGACCAAAAAACAAAAAATGTGGTTTACCAAAGAGCACTTCAATAAAACGGATAATTTGCGGACACGTATAACGCTTCGATTCAGTATTTACTTTGGATTCACTTTCATTTACTTAGAGAAGTTCAACTAAATAACACTTCATTTTTGTAATCGAAATGAATTCATTACTGTTGTGAAATGAAATAAAATTTTTCCTTTTCAAATATAAAACAAAACAAAAATTTTCTTCATCTTTTAATCACCAAACGAAATGTTACATAAAACTAAGCCATTTGGTGGCGAAACGGAGTTCGCCGGGTTTGCTAGTTGTTATTAATAAAATGTAGTACAAACGTCATGCTAAATAAATTATTTTCATTGAATTTAATATTTTAAAGATTAGGCTAGATATATGTCATTAGAGTGAAGTTTTGATTGAAAATGCTGATTACTTTAATGATTTTAATTGCAATTCGGTGCTTTGTGATGTAGGCTATTAACAAGAATTTCTGTGTTTATGGTGTACTGACGTGTTTTTCAGTGTTATTTCGGTTTTATCGGAATTCACCATATAATCTTGTCCCTACGTATGACGGTCTGGCATCCTAAGGTTTTCCTTTGCTTTCCGAGATCACTCCAGTCACACCATGCATATGTTACATCCCTAAGACCAATGTCACACTATTCCCGCAAAATGGGGCTACAACATGTACCTCTACCTGTTTGATAACGATAACAAAAAAGAAAGCGAAGCTATTAGAAACTGCAAGATCAAGAACGAATTTTTTTAATTATTGATGTAAAAATTTCATGATAAACTTAATACATGTTGTGTTGGCGTAAAATAAATAGTAAATATTAATACAAAATAACGGAGAAGTTGACTGCCTATACTAAAACAAGTAACGTGATTGTAGACACACTCGATTTTGGAGAAAGAAGGGTATGAGAGTAAAAAGGCTTAAAGTCAATAGCAGTTATCGCTATAAATTTATCTTTGATACAAATAAAACTTGTTTTTAAGCCACACAGTAAAATCTTCAATTATTTTTGTAACACGATACACGTTTTTGAATGAATGGTTACCATACTCTCCTGTATTAATGTTGTACTTGTTATAAACCAAGTTTCCAGGTGTTTTTTTTTTTTTTAACTTCTAGGTAATACATTACAAAAAAGTGAGTCCAAAAGTGTAATATTGACGTTAATTTCTGTTTTTAAAACCCTCACAATTAGTTTTTTTTCTCTATTTGTAAGAAGCTGGGTCCAGCTACTTGGAAACGGTACGGTAGTCGATGTTTTCTCAATCTTTAAACGTCCAAGATCTGTTTCATACGGTAAATTATTTTTAGTTTTGCTTAATATTAGTTAAATTTTATTTAGAAGTATATGTATATTGGCATCGGTATAACTGCGGGTTGCGGTGCATGACAGTCTTAATTAGGCTGCAGAAGTAAATTGCAAATCGTACCCTTCTAAATCCAAATTATTCCAATATTGTATTCAAGCCATATAATATAAAGAAGAATAATAAATGCTAAAGGTGTTTCATAGATTTTATCTGCATTTCATAAATATTAAAAAAGACAATCTTAACGTAGAGTATGTCTTCAAAAGTATATAAAAACCGCTGTAAGTACACACATACAAAAACAGAAAATGCATTAAATAGATTAATATGGAAGCATGCTGCATTCTCCACAACGTAGTCCGTAAATTGAACTTTGAAGGTAATAAACACATTTATAATTGTTATGTGTGTGTGTGTGTATCAGTGTGTGTAGGTGTGTGTGTGTGTGTGTGTATCAGTGTGTGTAGGTGTGTGTGTGCGTGCGTGCGTGTGTGTGTGTGTGTGTGTGTGTGTGTGTGTGAATGTTTATGATTTTGTATAATGACAGCGTGGAAGAGGTTGGTTTTAAGACCCGAGACGTCTTTTTTTTGTGTGTTATTTAGATAGACAAAAACCAAGCAGGTGAGTCAAAACAACCTCCGCGGCGATTTTGGCTGAATATTCTTTCGACTGCTTTCCCTGAAGTGTACAATACACGTCTCTAAAAAACCTACTGTGTAGATTGATTAAAATCGAAATTTTTAAAGATAGATCTAAAATAAATAACCCCGTTTAAATTGGCAACTACTCCGGTACAAACGCACAATGAAACCGCGTCCACCTGCAGTATCTTTGCTTAGTTCCTGATATCCGGTGATTCAAGGGCGCCGCAGCACAATGCGGCAGTGTCCATGTGTGACAGCTGTCATTTGAAACCACGTGATATTAGCTTAGCGATAAACAGAACAGGTTTTCCCTTAGCTGGAGAAACACGTAATGACACCAGCTTATAATATCGCCGAGTTTTTGTTGTATAATGAACCTACTATCAAGACAACGTTGTCATGACTTTCATTAAAAAACAAAAGTTAAGCTCTCCCGGAAGCGTATTTCCAAACAGGAAAGTAAGCAAAGTTTCATTTTCATGTAAAAAAAAAAAAGGGGGGGCGGGGCTACAACTTTGCCCGCTGTTTGCTTTTAAATACTTTCATTTTGTTGGTGGGATTGTTAGATTGTTATAAATATTTTTATTACTTCTCGGGGATACGTCCTATCTCTCTCCCCCCGCCCCCTCCAATCTTAACCCTGAGTACGCCCCTATTTCCAAGTCCTAAGTAGACTCGCCGACGCGTGTCTGAACTGCGCTCTAATTGACCGCACCTCTGGCGGGCGAAGGGGAGATGGCCGTGTGGGTAGACGACCCGTGCGCAGGAAGGGAAGAAGTCGGGTTCAAGGTCACTTAAAGGGGGTCGGGTTGAAGTAATCCGACGCGGCAGGAGCCGCAATATAACTTATTCATTTTAAACCCATGGATATGTGCGCTCTCAGTAACTTTATGGTTACAAGAAAGATTGTCTGGTTAGGCGTGCGGTTCAAACCTCAATAAATATTTTTAAAAAAATTTTGAAATAATTGTAAGTGCTTTATATAGATATGTCTCAAGTAGTATGTAAATGTTCCTCCTGGGAGAGGGGGAGGTGGTGGAGCTGGGAGCCGGACGCCATCTTAGATTGTGACGTAACGGCAGCCATTTTGGAAGACCTTGACATTTGAACTCTAACTTCAAATTTTGCCAATTATTGGCCAATAATTGCTAAAAATTTCCAGTTTTTGGGTGAAAAATTTGAATAAAAAATCTAAAAAAATCGAGAAAAGAAAAATTTCCCCATTTTCGAAGGAAAAATTACTTTTCAAGGTAAAATTTCCCGTCTAGTCCTCAAAAATTTCAACAGCTTGAAAATTCTTAAAAGTGGCTTAAGACTCCTACAAGCTAGCCGCCATAAGACCCCGAGGTCAATACTTCAACAATTAGGATGCCATGGTTGCTATATTGAATAGTGACGCCACCATTGCAATTTTAATGACGGCCGCCATCTTGAAACCCCGTTATTGTTAAAATTGAAACTAGAGAAAAAATTTTAAATTAATAAAAACTTAATCAAATTTTTAATAAAAATGTTACATTTTAAAATTCTGACATTATGTGCGCTATTTTGTAACTTCGTAATTATTTATCCATAAAATCGGGAAAAATTAAAATTTATAAAAGGATTATTTGAATACAATTTTAATAAGTTTTGAATTCAAAAACGCACTTACATCATGGAGATTGGAAACCTCAGTCTGAACTCGGCGAGAACAAAAAAAATTGGCGACGGAACTTTCCTTCACGGAAGCCACTAACAGACTGACCTCTCGCCACTAATGCAAAGGTAGATATTGCCAGCTATTATGACGTCACACCCACCATCTTCTTTATGTCTGCTGGATGCTACCTTCTTGGATCCGACATATTGTTTTCTTCTACTAGAGCAGCTACAGCTATGTTAGTTTAATTTTTACCCATCTGAGTGCTGGAATCAATTATTGCCAAAGCGCCCGCCATCTTGGATATCTGTATTTATTAAGCTATAAATTCGGGGAAAATTCAAAAATACATAAAGAAATTACTTATTAAAATAATGATTAATTCGATCGATATCTTTCCTCTAGAAAATCCTTAGTCAATGCAAAAAATACAAATTTAATTAAATATCATTTCAGTTTACTATAAAAGTGACAAGTTCAAGAAATAAAACAAAATTACAAATTGTAGTTTTCTTCTACAGACATACATGTGCTTAGCAATGGCGTATGTCCAAAAGTCAAGTCACAAACAAAGAGGTTGTGCTAAGAATCCTCATCTCAAAATGTTGGGCTGTGAGAAATGTCATAAGCATTTTGGCAGAAAAGATTACATGAAAATGCACTTTAAGTCATGCAGATGTCTTTCTGAACTGCAGAAAGTAAAGATTTCGCTGCAAAAACGATGCACCGCTGTGCATAAGAGTACACCGGGAATGGGTAGAACTGCAGCAACATCAGCACTGGTTTGGGTCTGAAAGTTTCGTTTTCATTGACTAGATATTTTTGCGGCTACTGCGGTATGTCGTTCGCATTTTCCCATGATGCGCAAAGACGCGAGATAAGTAAATGTACGAAGGATCCTTCTCGTATGAAGTTTCGCTGTGATGAGTGTCATGTGTGGTTTACTCGTATTGACAGTTTGACATGACACGCGTAAAACTGTTAAGGTAAAAAACATACGCCTACTGTGGAACTACCTGCAGACATTTCAACTCCTCGGTTTAGGTTGAAGACTCTTATGCGTACAAGCATACAAGCAGATGTGCCACAACCGATTGCGATGACTTTTGGATATGATACTATCACAAGACTGTGCTCGGTGCATTACACTTGGTGCAATATACATTTCGTGGAATTTTGGAAGACTACTATTATCTTAATACATTTAGTAGTGCGTCGAAAGACATTTGTCTTGACGATATTAAGCAGAACATTAAAAATCAGCTAACTGATGAAGTAGCAACATACGAACCTTTAAAAAATAACTTGTGCTTGGACTGTGTATATGGCAAACCGTATCCACATTTTAGGACAAAGAGAAGAAGTGCGCATTTAAGACAGTGAATACTCCCATTTATAATTCCAACGATGTGAAGCAGTCTGTTAAACACAGTATCGAGAAACTCTGCCGGAAAGAAAAATATATGTAGGTATCGAATCTGGCTGGTCTCTGACTTCAGTAAACCGATTTGAGCTAAGAATTAGTCAGTTAAAGTCAATGCGAAACTAAATTTTTTTAGACTGCTAACTTCAGCAAATGTTCCTGTAGTAGTGTAGGATTTATGTAATAAATTTTTTGTTTGTATTTTTGTGGTTTTATTTCTTGAACATGCCACTTTTATGGTAAATTAAAATTTTTAAAATTGAATTTGTATGTTTTGTATTGAAGAAGGATTGAACCGAGGAAGGATATAGAACGAATCAATCATAATTTTAATAAGTGATTTTTTGAGTGAATTATGGAATTTTCCCCGAACTACTAGCTTAATAAATAAAGATATCCAAAATAGCATGATTATTTCAAGATGGCGGGCGCCCTGGCAATAAATTATTCCTGCACTCAGATAGGTAAAAATTAAACTAACATGGCGGGAGCGCCCTTTAGCATACGAAAACAATATGTCGGGTACAAGATGGCAGCCTCCAGTAGACATAAACAAGATGGCGGGTGTGACGCCATACTAGCAGAAAATATATTTACCATGGAATTGGTGTAGGTAGGTCAGTCTGTCAGTGGCTTCCGTGGGGGAAGGTTCCATCGCATTTTTTTTCTCTTGTGTAGTTCGAACTGAGGACTCCAAGCTCCATGACAAAAGTATGTAATTTAAAATTTATAAAAATTTTATTTAAATATTTGTATTAATTTTAAAGAATTCAGATTTTCTAGATAAATAATTACGAATTTCCAAGATGGCGACGTGACAATTTCAAAATGACAAAACTTTTTAAATTAAAATTTTATGAATTTTTTATTTTATAATTTTTCCTTTTTTTCCATTATAATTATACAGATTATCGAGATGGTAGCCGTAACGAAAATTGTAACGATGGTGTCACAATTCAAAATGGCAGCCATGACATCTTAATGGCCAAGGTCATGACCTCGGCGGATTATGGCGGCTTTTTTTAAGGAGTCTTAAGGCACTTTTAGGAATTTTCAAGCCGTTGACATTTTTGAGGACTAAAATAGAAAATTTTCCCTCAAAATTGTAAATTTTCACTTGAAATATGAACATTTAAATTTTCCCGATTTTTGAGTCCATTTATGGCAAATTTTGAAGGTCAAATGAAAAGGTAATTCAAAATGGCTTCCATAACGTCACAATCCAATATGGCGGTCCTGCTTCACAGCGCCACCACTGGCTCCTGTCCCCGGAGGAACATTACATACTACTCTCTCAGAAAATATGTAGCAATTCTGCATTTATCTTAATTTAGTATTTTAACGAGCAATTACTCCAATTTTCAAATAATTTAATTAATGCAGGCTCCTAATCGGCCGTAAATGCTGAGGTGACTCGCCCGTGCTAGTTCCATGTCATGGTTCCATTTATGAACAGATGTGAATCTCGGTGCTTCGGAGCACACTATAACCATGAAGATTCTGATATGTTAAAACTCATTGTCAGTGCATAAAAGCATGACGCTAACCATGTAGGCCTACACTCTCACACTTAAAACAATACCACATTTTAAATTTATTACACTGAGCGGCAATTGTCATGATTATTTTTTGGAATTACAAGTAACCAATTGGTTCTGTAAGTTACTGAATAGATTTTTTACACATTAACATAAACTACTATGTACTTACACAAAATACAAATCTTGTATAAAGTATATAGACATCTCAATAGCGTGGTTGTTGCAAGTTTATGCCTGTATCCCAAATAGCACCGTTTCATATAAAGTTTATCAATAAAACGTTTCCTTTAGACCAATGCATTGCCTAAAATTGATAAAAGTCAAACTGTGATTGATAACTTGGCTCATGGGAATGACATGTGTTAGGTTGTATGCGTGCGTGTTTCTGTATGTATGTGTATGTATCTGTGCACATATCAATATTTCTTTTTATTATTTTTGTAAGATACCTATGTCTTACATTACAATAATTCCTGTCACATTTGGTGGGGAAAATGTAACTAGTTAAAAACTGCATTTGCATTGATATCTACTGCAATGTAACATGAAATTCGAAGGTAACATTCAATATTCTGACAAGAATGCCAAAATAAACCATACAAAAAAAACTATATGGATATACTGTAACATCCATTATCTATAAAAAAAATTACTTTTTCAATCATTTCTACGTAAAGTGACAGATAAAAACTAGTACTTATTTTAATCTAAGATCTTTAAAAATAGTTCAAAAATGCTAGAAACACGTGTGTTAAAATCAACCAAAAGATAACATAAACAAATCTAAAGATATAAGTTATTTTCCAAGTGTTATAATTTTCAACAACCCTATCTGTTTTGTTAATGTCAGAGAATCTCCTCACCCCAAAATTTAATTTCTTATTCCAACGACCTCCGTCGCATTTAGTTATACTAGTCCTTTCAGAACACTAAAACTTTCGCTGTTATCTTAACTGTTAATTTCGAATATGGCACCATCGAAACTTTCTGAAATAGATCCATATTTCCTAAGTATATTTCAGAATCTGTAGCAGCACACATCGCATGCTATCGCCTTTTAAGTTCTGTTTTTTTTTCAAGCCAACTCTGACTTAGTGTTCCATTGCAATCATCAAACTTCGTCAGAGCGCAACCGCCCTCCCCCCTCTCACCCGAGCCGCAACCAATCCCAGCGCGTTTCAAGCTCCAGTCGGCAAGTCAACATAGGGTTTGGAAATATGCCTCCCGAAAACTATACACCCTAGCAATATCAGCTCACCCTAAAGAAGACACACATCATGTCTTCGTACAAGTGACAAATAAAGTAGCTATAAGAATAGCTACGGCTAGGCTGAAGCTCAAGACACGTGTAGCGTAACAACCTAAATAAACAGTCGTGATCTGGGTTATCACAAAATAACGTGCTCGTTATTAAGTAGTGCCCGGTGTAAGAAATACCAATCCTAAGGGCCGTCCAGAAAAACTAAGGTCTTAGGGGTAAATAATTTTGACGGACCCCCTCTCCACAATATACAGTACAATAAAATACAGTAAGATCTTTAAAAGAACCTCTTAATTTCAAAAATTGTAAACAATACCATGGCCTTAACAGTAAATATGAACGTGTGTACTGCATAACTTGTATATCAGCAAAAAAAAAAAGTGTAATTTCGTACAACCTGCAAAATCATGCATTAAAAGAAAATTCAAACTCAACCAGGCTCTGGTGACTTTGCCCCCCCCCCCCCCCCCTAATTTTTCTTGCCGCTCTTCACAGAATCCTTGGTCATCCTACAATCTACATGGTCCAGCCAGCAGGAGAACATCCCCATTCACACGTCGTTGACAAATAACAATTTTCTGTCAGCCATACGCATAAGTTGTGTCACGCACCCTGAAAGATTGGATTGAAACAATACTGTGCACTCTCATCAGTCAGTTCACGCTGCTTAGGGCCAACAGCTGTCAGCCATCTCTCACAGCCTGTGATATTTTCCAAAGACGAAGAAAACTGTACTAATAACTGTGTGGAAACGGAATATTAGGTATCTGGAGAAGTTACACTACAGAGGACACAAATTATTCACGTTTAAAATTACTGTTTTAAGATTTAGACACGGAACAGCAACAAACAATAAAGTATACCAAGACGAAACAAAATACACTCCACATAAACCAAGAAACCACAGAACAGGTATTAAGCTTGATGCCATAACGAATCTTGAAAGGTTGACGAAAAGGAGAAAATAACCAAACAGCACACGAATCGTTCAAACAGTACCTGTCAACATTTACTGAACATTATCTATGGCGCGGTCGGATGTTTACTCACTGAAGGCAAGGATACCTTGCCGGCACTTTGAAAGCCATTGTCTTCCTTGAAAAAGACACGAAGATGCCACCACAATTTGTTTTGTGAAAAGGGGGGAGGGTTTCGAAGGGGACAGCGAGGTCAATAGATACGATAACAAGCAACTAACAGAACAGAGGTATCATGGAAGGATTCGGCCATGGCCTGGCCTGTAGTACGGAAAGATTTTGACAACGGACATAAAGATGGTCAGCCGGCATTAGAAACCCCTGTACTCCAGTATGCAAGTTCAGTGCTTTACCACTACTGCACCTCGCTCCGAGTTGTTAAAATATTAAACAAACAATTCAAAAGAAGAGGCTGTGTTTTATGCAATACCTTTATTTTTTTTTCCAACCATAACCAATCACCTCGAAGGCGCCATGAAGGAAATATATTAAAGATTAGATTTCTCGAACAGGCAATGCAGAAAAATAATCCAAGATACCAAGTGGAAACATGAACTCATTACAGAAGAAAAAAACAAGCTGAGTGCATCATTCTCTTCCGTCCGTACATATAATTACCTAATAATCTATTACAATTATGACACGAACTTGAGAAGATTACACTACTACCCAGATGGCAAAGCAAATTATTCTTTCTGTAAATACTCGTGACTCACGTTAACTGCATTTTTGTAGGGCGGCAAGTACCGTCATCCATGCTGCGATCAGAGAAAATGATCTTCACGGAAAGTTCCACTGTCCTCATGGCCACGACATAAAACAAGCAGCGATGAACAAGTGCCTGTTCAAACGACGGCATGTCCGAGTCGGACGACACGCCAAGAACGGACAGGACAGTGTTGCAAGCGACACTCAGCCGATGTGTTCACTGACGCGTGGCAACAGCAAGGACACCAACATTGCCCGTTCAACAAACATCGGACAGACAAACGTGGCAACAAACAAATAATCAAGCACACGGACCAAAAATGTATCATACTGGTTCAATGCAAAGGTCGCAGACGCAAAAATTGGTGTAAAATAACAAGTGAGCAAACTTCAAACAAATTTCCTTGCAACGTAAATATAAGATTATTTTTCCTTAAAAAAACTTTTTTTCCCCTTTAGAATTTACAAATTATTCAGCTGACGGACCCTACAGTATAATAATTCAAAATAGAACATTGTACCCGGTAGCTTTGTCGAGCAAGAAAAAAATCATTCACGTAGAAGTGACACAAACACTGATTGCGTTATCTTGAAATTAATACCTTGGTGTTTAACACATTAAAAAACTACGACCAAAACATTGCCAGTGTATAGTTTTCGTGGATTTCTTAATTTACGCCGAACTATTCACTGTATAGACAAAATGGATAAGAACCATTTTAAAGAATTAAATCTACCATGGAAATTTACTTCAACTTATTTTTTCGATGTATAATTTCGCATAAGCAATGGCAAGTAAATTTAACTTCCATACATTTCAATTCATTCTATGGTTGCCACGTTAGTTGTAAACTTATTACAGCTGTTACAACATTCAATTAATCAACTCTTGAACAAATGTTTGCACACAAAAAAGTGTATTTAGTTTTTGCTGAAGTTACGAGATTGTGGGGACGAGAATTTTTTTTTCAAATTAATTATGGTTAAGAATATTTCTTGTCAGTGCCAGCCAGCTAACAGAATAAATGTTCATGTAAACAAAAGTTCAGTCACAATTTTACATTTTAGTTGATATCTTACTGCAAGAATTACGTTCGCCCATAATATAATTAAAAAAAAAATTTTTTCAAACTAAATGAAAATTTTGTACCCAATTGGCCATCGAGCCAGGCCTTAGCTGCCTGCTAGTCAGTGGGTTTACCCGCTTGCCGCCTTCTGCCACTGTGAATATTGCTAGAACCGAGGCTGTCCTGCTGGCCTAGCCGCGGCTCCGGCGCTAGGGGAAGGGAATATTTGCAGTAGCACCCATCTTTTGTAACAGGCAGCTGACTGGCAGCTGGGCGGGTTGGCAGTGTAGTCGCCCGCCCCCCGTACCGCAACCCAGGATTGAGCAACAAATCTAGATGCGAGCCGAAAGGCCCAAGTTCCCAACCCCAACATGGTTGATTTTTCTGCCCCGCCCAACTCTTCTTACCTGGACCCTTCTTCCTCTTGTCCAGTAGTTACCTGCTTGCTTAATGCATGATATTTGATCCCCGCATGACCCGGCCCAGGGTTTTCCCTGTGTCTGTGTAGGTTTTACCTGGGTCAAATTAGCTAGCTTTAAGCTAGGGGTGTCAGCCGTGGCGACAATCGCTGCAATGATTGTCCAATAAACACCAGTAGCACAAGATACACGTGACCTTTTCTCACATG
Organism: Bacillus rossius redtenbacheri; assembly: GCF_032445375.1. Lineage (NCBI taxonomy): Eukaryota > Metazoa > Arthropoda > Insecta > Phasmatodea > Bacillidae > Bacillus > Bacillus rossius. The sequence continues at coordinate 262,653,230 of NC_086330.1, read as the reverse complement.
GTTCAAACCCAGCATGAGTCGAGTGTATACCAGCCTGAGACAAGCTTACGACCTCCCTTAACCGGGACCATCCCCACACACTTCAGATTTAACTAAGGCTAAGGGGGAAGAAAAACATGCAGCTCATAAGGCTTTCGACAAGAGGGTCGCTTCCCGGTACCCTCCCTACTAAGAGCAACCCTCTTGTGACGTTGCAACGTTGCAAGCTATTTCTTGTGACATTACAGGTCATTTATCGCAACATTACTAAATACTACCTGCAGAGCTTACAAACATCTTTGTAGAAATTCAGCATTGGTAATTTTTCCTTATTGCGTATCCAGTTGTCTTTTAAAATACAATATTGAAAGAAAGTAATTGGTTGTGTTTGGGATGCAAAGTGGTAGAACTAACAACATATATTTGATTTTGATAATATGTATTTAACGTTGAAGAACATTGTTCCCGCGAGCAACTGTTATGTTTAACACATCCCTATTTTAACGTAAAATATTAAAATAATGTAGGCAGTTAAATGTGTTTGTGATGCGAAACTGTACAATGGCCAGAATATTTTTGATTTTGCAAATATGATTTACAAAACTTTGATATAAACTGAATACGCAATAAGGAACGATTACAGAGATTTACGTCTAGACGGAAATATTCGACTACAAGTCATTAGCGCAGCCCTGTTTGCTTTGACAAGCTGGATGACTTGATTTGACATCAAATACTTATCGTACAGGACGGTTTCTACAATATATATATTGAATTTTTGATGCAATCAATCAAAATCGTGCCTATCACAAACGTAAATCACGTCCGTTTCCGTCACAACAAATTTTTAAAATGGCAAACAACACATGGGTGTTTAAAGAGGTTATACAGATGGAATAACTAAAATAAAGTTGATATGATCGTCGTTTGTGAGATAATTTTATGTGTAAAAAGGTAATTTTGTGTCTGCAACTACTCAACATTTATTTTATTATGTAAAGAGTATTATTGAGAGTTAAATTAATAGATGTTTCAAAAGTTTAAAACTGTACAAAGAGGATAAATTCAAAAATTCCACCTAATGCTACAATGCATTATTTAATTTTAAATAAGAAACAAACTGGTTATCTGTCCAAATTTATTTGATGGAGAAAATTAGAAGTCATTTTAATGAAATATTACTCTTGATTACAACAGTTGGAGGCAAGTATTTGACAGCGTAAAAGGGCCTTAAGGAACCATCCAAGCATTTCCCCGAGTGACTACGGAAAACCACGCGGAAACCAGAACCAGCAAGACCGAACCGGCGATCAAGTTCAGTGTAAAACCACTGAACTACAACGCTCCGCACCCTTAGATGTTGACTCCAACAAGTCACACGTACAAGTCTGGAAATAACACCGACAATAAATACATTTGGCCTCAGCTCAAAAAGGCTAGATTAGTTATATCTACATGTAATTCGTTCTCAATTTTTCGATCGTTTGAAAAATAAACGATAAGATAGGCATAGTTACTGCTCACTAAGTGTAGAATAGAATAATTGAACGCCGATGTTGCTAGTTTGGCCTTAGTTTATAAATGCACCATGAGTCATTTAAGACCGTCTGTTGATGATTTATATGAGGGTCTGTTTGCTGAACATGTTTGTATGCATACCTCATTTTACCTCCAAGAGAAATAGGCCTACTCATTGGCGAACATTGCATTTGTGACACCGGAATATTAATATTACCATTACTGTATCAAGTTGTGAAATATTCTTTGAAATGTATGTAGCTTATATTGACAAGAACTGTTAAAAAACTTTAATAATAATCGAACTAAGGGTGCTAGCGAAAACGAGCATTTAACTTCAATGCTATAATATATGGTTTTATTTACTAAATTGCAAGATTTTTTCGTAAAAATGACGAAACCACAACAAACTGTATGACGGCCACTTTCCAATAGTGTTCAAAATAGAGCGAGGTGATAGATGTAAACTTTCAGTATGTTAAACCTGCATTATACCACAATGTTTTTTTTTTTTTGTGTTGCTTCTATAGGTCAGACCAAATTTTCGCTAATATATACTCGACCAATAAATTATTCACAAATGCTTCTTCATCAAAATTGTTGTTTCAGCTCGTCAATTTCTTGCGATCACACCTGTCTATGATGGAAATTTTTTAACTCTACGAAAGGTCAATGGCAGTTTCCGGGTAACGAAATGCCATGCTCTACTTGAATTAAAGGCAAGCGCGCCAATTTCAAAATGAACAGACAGAATACTATGTGATCACTTGCTTTATGAATTTGCATTTTCCGGTGCGCAAAAGTTTCACGTAGACTTTAGTGTCTGGTTCGAGATTTAGCGAAAGCCCATACGCATTCTATTTACGTCCTGCAGGCTTGCTGAATATTCGCAAATAAAGTAAGGTTGTTTCGGATATTATGTTATTGTTTTCTCATGAAAACAGGTGAATAACATTCCTCTGCGGCTGCCTGCGCTGCCAACAGAGACCAAGATTTGCTTAGTACAAGATTAAACAGGTCGGCATTTTGACTAAACTAACTGCCTTTTGACTAATTGCGGCTTGCCTAACTCATTTTTGCATAAATTTTAAAATTATTGCCAAGAACGCCACATCTATATGCTCAGAAAAATAACTAGGCCTACACGTCTCCATTGTTATATCAACATATTGTTTAACATATTTAAACAAGAATTTAATAATGCAGGTCTCATTAAATAGAATAGTAGTAGCCTACACAACACTTTATTTATTTACTAAATACCAATCACCTGTAATCATAGTCACTTGCAATTTTATATTTATTACAATTAACTCTTATTTTAACTATTGAATATTCAACCAAAACTACAGGATCAACTTAATTTGTGTTTGAAATCTCTCTACTTCATCAGCACTGAAGTCTCTTTTGTGTGTATGTGTACACGGTCAGAAATTACGTAATTGGCAACAAAGACTGCGTCTAAAAAGGCTAATATTTTCTTCGTAGAAACCAACTGGAACTCCGACTTGCGCGTTCTGTAATCCGTTGTAAACAGCGCGACATGGTTGAGGAACGAAGAAGATTTTTTTTGTAAAAATTACATGTTTTCGAAGTTTTTTTTAATATAACTAAATTATTCCTGCGAGTTCGTGATCAAAGTAACTAAATCCAGTACCCACAAATTTACGAAGATATGTGTACATTATTTACGAATATATCCGTACATTTACGAAGATCCCTGAACAATTTGTAACGTGTGTTTTTCTTACAAGTAGAGGGCGCGAACTTCGGGTTGCCGATTTCGATGTCCTTTTGCGAGAGTAAAGCACTTCCCAATATCAATCTATCCTGAAAAGGAGTTAACCAAATTCTCGAATGTACCGAAATAAAAACGAACCACAACTTAATATATCCGTAATGTTGGACAGGTAATCGTTAAGGCTGCCGTCAGGAGGCAGCACGCCGTCAGTGATGTCAGCTCGCCATTAAGGACCTCAGTTCATTCGCCGTGCACTCGAGGCAGGACCTTCTCAGCAGTCAGACGCTCTAACCGCTGGGCCAAGCTGTCTTAAGGGCAAGCTTCAAGGTCGCGGTTGTGAATCACGGTCACCAGATAGTGCTGGGGTGGAGCTGAGAGCGAGAGATCGCAGACAGAGATATGACCGTGGCAGCGAGTGGGCCGCAGGGTGGAAGGGGGGCGCCGGCGGGATCACGTGTTCATCCGGTGTTGCCAGCTCTGTGTCCCACTGAGAACAGCCGCGTGCCTAGCTAGGGGCGGACCGTTAGGCGAGTCACACCCACTCAGCAGAGTTTCAGCACTAGAAGCCCCGGACAGCCTGAATCTTCATTGGGCATCGTATAGAGCAGGATTTTTTTGGAGATGAATTCTGATAATACGACATCGATAACGTTTTTTTAAATTATAATCCTACAACCAATGGTCAGTTAAACTGAAATCTATTGCATGTCACGTTCAAGGATGACGTGCACTTACACGTCCCAAAACATAAGCCCCGTCACTCTGGCGGGTTTTCCTACACACACATTTCATTTTATGAACAAACCTATTTTTTTTTAATTTAAAATATTTTAACTTATCCACATAATGTATGCGAATATTACACTTGTGACCAAATGTTTGAATTATGTTTATATATATAAACATAATTCAATATATATATATATACATACTCGAGTTATAGGGCAGGACTATTTTCATAATATTAAACAATTTGTCATTTATTAAAAAATTGAACAGTAGTCGAGATGCGTTTCTTGAAATATAGTTATTTATTTCAAGACACAAATATTTCGTAAGAAATAAAATACGATGTACATACATGCATATACTTGTTACACATTGGCAATGTAACGAAATGTAAAAAATTAGAACCTAATACAAGTATGTATTAAAACTTAAGTTTATAAAAGAATTGCCAAGTGCAAGTACAATAGGTAAATCAAGTACTCCGTATCGTTCATGGATATGTGTTCTTAGCTTGCAAACTTGTAAACTGAAGTAATCTGTTAATTAGTAGTATAAAAATAATTTAATATAATTAAATATCGTATTATTTACACAGAAAAAAAATATTTTTGGACATTTACACAAAATTCCTTTAGAAATCGGTTGCCAAGAAATATTTCGTAATATTACAAGAGAAAATATAGTAAATTTCTGCAAAACATTGTTATGGTTATTTTTGAATTTATGATTTGCGTTTTTCGAAACAAAGCTGAATATTTACTGTCGCGCTTACGAATATTGCAATATTATATTATATTATATTTTGACTTTTTTGTATAAGTTCATTTATTAACCCTTGGAAAATGTAATAATATTTAGCAATTGGACTTCATAATTGTTTATTGTGCTTTTTTATGTGCGCATTTAGTCGTGGAAAGCTATACAGGGAAAAGTTTATAAATAACTTTAACTAATTCAGGTACTGGGACAACCCAAAGCATAAATGCCCGGGCAATAATACAATCCCACATTTGCAGCGATTTGCTTTCGTGCAAATGTACAGATTTACAAATATCTGTAATTTTGTGTGCATGAACATTTCAGTTTGATTGAAAAAAAATTACAGAGTACTGTCTAAGCTTTCCAGTATAAGAATCAACAATGTTTCAGTCATATATTGGCTGTAACCACGGTAAAGTTATGCTTGACGAGCTGTCAACAACTTTGCAGATGCAGCGTTCCTAACAAACTATATAATATGTGAACATGGAAATTTTTATAGTTTGTCTTTTATGATCTACAGGCCAGTGCGGACAAGACCTACAAGCAAATGCAGACTGACAAATGACCAGATTAGACAAAACAAGGTTGGTTACCAAATCTGTTAGACCTTTTACCTGAAACAGTGACGGAAAAGTAAAAAGAGGCGAAAGAAGTATAGGAATGTATGTCCGGGCACAGGCGCCAGGCGCTGGTGCCGGTGCCGGGTCAGTGACCGACCGACCGATCTCTGACGTCACGGCGGCCATCTTGAACTTAAAAGTTCCTCAAAATGACTCAACATTCCTCAAAAATGACTCAAAATTTCTAAAACATTTCCCGTTTTTCAGGGAAAAATTCCCGTCTTGAGGGAAAATTTACCGTTTTTAGACCTTAAAAATACCAGCGGCTAGAAATATCCATATTGAGGCTTAAGCATCCATGTCTACAGCTTCCGATAAGCCTCTGACGTCATCATTGAATGTCATCATGTAATATGACGTCACCGTTGCAATTTCCGTTACGGCAGCCATCTTGAAAATCATTATTTATTATCCGATTTTAAAGAAAAAAATTAAATTTTTTATAAATATAACTTTTTTATAATTTTTTCATTAAAATCGTATAATAAATAATGATTTTCAAGATGGCTGCCGTAACGGAAATTGCAACTATGACGTCATATTACATGATGACATATTAAATTATGATGTCAGAGGCTTATCGGAAGATGTAGACATGGATGCTTAAGCCTCAATATGGATATTTCTAGTCGCTGGTATTTTTAAGATCTAAAAAGGTAAGTTTTCCCTCGAGACGGGAATTTTTCCCTGGAAAACAGGAAATTTTGAGTCATTTTGAGTCATTTTTGAGAAATGTTAAGGAATTTTTGAGTCCAAGATGGCCGCCGTGACTTCAGAGGTCGGTCGGTCGGTCACTGACCTGGCACCGGCACCAGCGCCTGGCGCCTATGTCCGGACATACATTCCTATACTCCTGGCGAATCGAATCACAGCCAGTATTATCAGTCTGGATAGGCCTATAAATAGAGATAGGTAAATTTCGCGCATTCATTTTGTCGCAAGTTAGTATGAAAACATTTATACTGTTCCACTGAGTTCATTTTTGGGCGATAGTTATTTGGCTACCCATCTGCGATGCCCAACTAGGAGAAAAAAAAAGTAAATCAGGTAGTGCTGATCAACTAGGATAAGAAATCAGCCAAAGGAAAAGCAAACATGGGTTGAGCACATGTAAGACATTTATTCTATCCTGATTCCAAATTAATTCACGAAATTTCCGAGTCCCTACATAGAAGTAACGTGAAATCAGTACGTGTGTACGAATATTCGTATTCACTTAGTCATTTTCTCAATTTTCTAGAAGTGGCCATACAAACCTCATTAAAAAATATATATTTCCTTTTAGTTTCCCATTACCAAGCAAATAATGATAAATCAGCATTTATTAATACACACAGAGATTTTCAGTAGAGTAATATTGTTCTTAATGCATGAAAATGTCTACATATGTATATATATATATATATATATATATATATATATATATATGTATATATACATATATATGTGTGTGTGTTTGTGTGTGTCATTGAAATATAACTTTACTTTGAAAACGAAGTTTTTTGCGAAACTGAGATCTCTTCAAGATAAAGAAGTTTGTTATAAGTTAGTAAGAACCACACATTAACGTATTTATATGTTTTTATCATTAATTTCAGTTAAGTGTAGGACATGCTTAGCTGAAATCGATTTACGTTTTTAATATTCAATTGCTGCAAGAAAAAAAAAACCTCATAATAATAAAACACTAATGAAACCTGCCAGAATTTGAATAATTTTCATCCACATATAACTTCACAGCTAAAGAATTACATAATAATTAAAGTTGTTTGCGTTGATTTTTAAAAATTATTTTCAGGCAATTAATATCAGCTGAGAGTGTGTCAAAATAATTACAAGAAATGTTTTATGTATTTTTGAAACATAAATATGGTTCCATACGTTTCAAAGCTGTAAATTTTACAAATATTTTTCTTTATTGATCAGTAAATGCAGCGATATGAGTTAATATTTATGAAGGATCTTATCAGAGGATGTGGCTATGACAATGCTCAAAAAATTGGTATTGTGAAAAATGTGTCTAAATCAGAACTAACACAATATTAGATTAACTTTTCTTTAAAAAATTGATGTACCCTCTGCCATATTGTTTAATGCTAATGATTGTACAACTATTGGTAACCGTGTATTAATTATTACATTTACCGGTACTACAAATAGTTATTACGTAGAATGATCACTTCTTAAGTTGTTGCGAAATGTGAACCACAGTTAAAGAAAATACATTAGGTTTGAAAATCATGTTTTATATTTCATATTTTACAAAGAATTCAAAATAATAGTGACATTAACTCATTCAGTATAATATATCATACAAATAGAAAAATGAGAAGAAAAACGATAGGCTATAACTGATAGTAGAAACACAGTTTATATCAGCATAGAGACCAAAAGACACGTATATTACTACAACATACAAAACAAATAAATAACTATAATAAAAATAAACAACTGTAATCAGTTCTTCGGAATTCATTGCAAATAATATTTTAAAAGGTATGTATCAACAGAATTAAAATATAAACTTCAGATAAAATTATAACCTTATATAAAACTCATGTACAGTTACTTCCAAAAAAATTTTTTTTGCTTTCGTTTAACTTAATGTTTTCGATGTTAGAACAAATTTGAACACAACAGAACATTTTATGGCAATCGTCTAGAGTTTCAAAGAACAAAAATATCTTACTTCAATTATATTTACATTCATTTATCCCTTTGCTTTTTCCGGGTCAGTTTTTGACGTCTTGATTGCTGTTTCTCTGCCAAGCTTCTTTCAGCTTCCAAAATGTAGTCTGGTTCTCTAATGGCTCTGTCTATGCTTTGATTTGGCACCACTATCTCAGGCAGAAAACACCTACGATAAAATCTAGTCAGTTTCGGCAACATTTCTGTTTCCCGCATGAGCTCATCTCTTTCTACTCTTTCTATTTGTAAATTCTGACGAACAACAGACATTACCATGAAGTAACAGTATTCGCGCTATGTATGTTTAAAGTCCCTTGCAGCTCATAAAAATAAAGGTGTGAACGTTTAAGAATTAAACTTCCGTTTCATTCACACGTGGAAAAAACTTTCTTTTTATTATTGCAGTTTCTTGGAGCCATTGGTCAACTGCAGAAGGCACACACTTGATTTCAACAATCACATTTTCTTCGACCACAAGTCCGTCAGGGCTAGCACTGAAATATCCGTATTAGAGATCCAAAAATAAACCACACTTCTGTACAACTAATCCGGTTTGTGCTTGAAACATCTGAATGGCAATATTCTCATTGCGACCACTGTACTCCATTGCCAGTGTCGAAAACGGGGGCGTGTAAAGTAGGTAACTGTTTAACATGATTTTAACAGGACAAAGATTCTTTCCGGCGACAAACAACGCCGAAATTACTGACTTTTAACCGCACACGTCTCATTTTGTGCCATAGCTCACAATCGGCTAGCATTTTTGTTCGTTTCACGATATTAGTTCTTTCTCCAAAAGTGACTTGCAGTGATTCGATGTAATCAACAATAATTACATAAGTAGTTTTGTCACAGAAATAATACTCCTAAATATACTAACTTGTGCACCTGTTAGATATCAGACATGCAATTATAAATATAAGACGTGTGTATAATCACAATGGCAGTCCATCGGTGAGTGGGCAAAGGCGTCACCGAAACTCAGAAATTCTAATTTATTACTACTTTTAACGTAAATTGATTTTTACATTAAATTAAAATTTTTAATAAAATGTTTGTTTTACATAGACGTATAAAATAATTATACATGGTAAAATTTAAAAATTGAGTAACATAAAGCATATTTTACAGAAATATTTCGGGATTGTTTTCTCAGTTTCTATTTTATAATCTATTGTCGCTGACAATAAGTGCCAGCACGTAAAATTGACAGCAAAGATTACAAAAAATTATAGACAAAATTGCATCCTAATAAAAATGGTTTTTATAGCTGCATATAAAAATCAAAATTGCCCCGCATGCATCCGCAATTTTACGGCTAACATTGTCACTAGAACAAATGTGTAATGTATCATTAATAAATTTTCAAACTATAGGCTTATTTTTACGCATAAAAGGAAACGTTAAATTCGTTTAAAATGTTTTTAGAGCAAATATATTTATCAACTCTTACAAATGTTAAAAATTAATTTCCAGGATTCAGTTTTCAATGTTATTTTAAAAGTTTTACAGTAGGTCACATATAAATGTCTCATATCCGTGTATGTATAATAATATATATAACACATGTACATACTTTTTATTTTTAGCAGTACCTACGTGCCAGAAGCATTTTCTTTTTTTGCGGATTTCTTTCGCTTTGATAATTGTGGCCGTTTCTTGAGACATTTTGTGCTGCCGATAATCGCACACTGCGTACCAAGACTTGATAAATTTCGTTGAATAAGTCACACGTAGTCGTGCGTCACACTAATACTAAACAAGAGAGAATGAGTGACCTCGGTGAGGCGCTGGCGCCGAACACCTTTCCCCATCCCTCCCCCTCATGCAAGGTAGTCGAGGGCGCAACTAGCCACGGGCTTCAACGCCATTAAATTTTTTTATTACAAAAAGTTCTAATTGACAGAATGTGAGTGTCGCTAGATTTTTTTTATCTACTCAGGTCTACCAATAATATCAAAGTTTGAAGCAAACCTCCATAATGTAATAGTTTGTGCGTCTTCAGAAACATTTGCATTTTCAGGAGAAGCCTAAACCTAAAGATAGCAAAAGCTATTCTATGTTATTTTTTAAACTCGTTATTAAAATCAAATTTTTTCAAGTATGTGTAGATATTCAGATAGGAATTTGAGATCTGTGTCACAATAAATGTGAAGTTAAAAATTTTAATAAACATTTGGTTTAGACAGGATTGTTTCGATGAAGCGTCGGTGTGCATAAAAGTGTGACATAAAATCCTCCTAAATTATATACGAAAAAACGACCACAGAAAAAGCTATTTAAAATAATGAACAAATTTAATTTGTGAAGACGAACTGCGCGAGCACAATTTATACTGTTTTTAATACATGCCATCGTGCTATCAGTTTTTGTTTTATTTGCTGTCCTGTAAAGAGTTTAACATTAACCACTGAAGTTGTAAATGCAGAAATGTCACTACCTCGCGCGCAAGGCGTTACAGATGACTAGTCCGTGTCCGTCTCCCTGGCTCACAGTCGCGAGGGGTGGGTGACCTTCCAGGAAGGAGCTGGCAACACGGCAGCGTGTCTCCGCCACCCGGCGCGTAATCCTCTTCCCCCTGCCGCCCCTCGTTCACAACCACGTGCTAGAGCCTCGCGGCCTCAATGTTTCCATTACAAATAACCATGCTGTGTCTTTGTTTTTAGAGATAGAGTATCAGCCCCGCTGACTTTTTTAAAGAATTCAACTCAGTCAAGGTTTCAATACAGCTGTTTAAGCGATTAAATGAATAGCCTGAAAACTATGATACTTTGAATATTATATCACATGATTTCACCATCTTGAAATAAAAAATTAAAACTTTTAAAGATATAGCGCTGTTAAGGTCTTCAAAATCTACAACATGGTTTTTGTTTGACGCCGTTATCACAAAAATTGTGGAAATCGCGCGGGAATTTGTTTTGCATGTAAATGCCTATCCCGCGGCCGGAGTGAATTTGGTTGAAGCCCGGCCTTAACGATTCCAAGTGCAACGTTACGAGTATATAAGAAATACATTCTTTAAATATTCGTTCATCGTTGTGATTTCAATAATACTTGTTTAGTTTCATAGTTGGTTCCGTCTGTCCGATATCAGCTGATTCAGTCTTATTTTCTGTGAATTTTTTTATCTTCGTGTTTTTTATTTATTTATTTTTATTTTCGGAATTTTTCCATGACAAACAGTAAAAAACTGCAATGGCGTATGTCCAAAAAACTGCATTAGATAAGTAATACCACTTTTTATCGGCTAATTCTCGAGAACAACTGAAGTCGGCTTCTCTCCTTTCCTGGGTTAACTGCTATCGGGAAGAACTAAACTCTCGCAAAGGGACGTCCCAATGTTAGATCCAGTGTGAAACTGCCCAACAGCGCACGGCCTTCGGGCGCCGGAAGAGCCCCACACTCTCGCCGCTGACATGACGTAATCCACCCAGCAGCCCGGTCCAGGCACATCTCTCCTCGCCCGGCACAGCTCGCTGTCCGCGCACGACTACTTTCACCTGCAAGGACTCTGTCGGGTCGCGCTCATCATTCCCTTCCTTGCATCTTGCAAGAGCTTCCATTTCGCAGTCGAAGCCGCACATTAAGAACAACCTAATGAAGATGGGAGTGGCATAATCTTCCGAGAAAAAACTTCAATTTAAAAGATTTCCTGGTAAGATATAAACACATATCTGTTCCGAATAGTATATATACCTTTTTCCCACAGCCAACATAGATTATACAATCATTTATTTTCTGCAAATTGGTTGGTATTGTTTTTTAAACATTTTTTCTTCTTATCAATTGGTATCATGTATCCTGTCCAACTCTCAAATGTTAAGAGAGCCATTAAGTGGTAATGAAAGACCAAATATTTGTTTCATTTGGTTCTGTTTGTATAAAATGGTTGAAAAAAAAATTGTTCATTTGTGTTAAAGTATAACTCGGAAAATTTTCCCGATAAATTACCAAAAAATTTTTCCTAACTACACTCTTCCGGAAAACTAACATTTCTAGTAATGGTTCTAGGACCAAAAAAATCTTTATATATAGAGCATCCCACTCTTAGATTGCAGTGTGAAAGTAAATGGGCGCATTCTCTCTCTCTCTAACACACGCCGATTGCCGTTAGCACTGTCCTTGTTTCTTCGTGCGTTGTTGCCAAATATCAAACGAAATTTAAAATTTTAATTTTTGGACCAAGCTTTTTTTCATATTGTATAGAATCAAAATACGCATCAGGCAATGCTTATTTTGAATACTTAACAATATTTTAAGTGTCCGAAAAAATTAAAAAACATAACTTATTCGCTGCGAACTGTTTTGAAGTATTCCGATATGTTTCACATTAAAAAAAAAAAAACCTACATGTGTATTTCATTCAGATTTTTTTTATTAGTAAATTAATGCCTTAGGACGCCACCGAACAAATGTTAAGACAAAAACTGTACAGGTTTCACTTAAATAATTTTTTTTTAATATATTGAAATGCATTTTCTCACAAACTGAAACATCAAAAAGTTGACCAGCGGAAAAATTTTTTCTATTAAAGATAGATGGGGGACGAAAGCGAGAAAAATGTTCACAATGAATTGAATTAGTTTTTAAAAGCAGCCCCATCTCAATTGCTTCTACAGTTTCCGTGGAAATAGCTGTTAAATATGTGTCTTATCAGTACAAGAGCGCGCGCTGCCGTCGTAAGAGGAAACAGGGTCGTGTGTTTAGATAAGTGGGGTTCTGTCCTACAAGCAATTTCAAATACATGGCTTCCTTAGTCAACAAAAAATATTATAATCGATTCTTGAACATAATATGTAAAATGTATGAAATAAATACGAAGGAATTCAATAGCGATCATGGTACAAAATTTTGAATTACTTTTCTATCCTTCTCAACACCAAGCATCTTATCAAACATTGTTTTAGACAAAGTTTTGGAAAATAACTATGATATTATTACAAACAATTTAAACAGATTTGATAATGTGTCTACTAAGGCAGTTACGTTTTTTTGTCCGGTGAAAATTTTTTTCGAACCCAAGCAGTTATGGCTGGTCGTATCAAAAATGTATTTAGAAAACATTTTTCGGCATTAGGTAATCCGAGTTATCATACGTTAAAACGGATTCGATATTATTCATATTATGGGAGTTGTTGCGATTTTCCTGTTTTTCAAAAAATCTTCCCCATTTCGAACCAATTGTTCAGATTTTTCCCATAACTTACTCGACCGAGAATTTCCATTACTGTATTTTATTTATCATTTTGGACATGACTTGTCCAAAAATACGGCATTTATCGGGCCCATGAAAATGTGATATATATGGGATTTTTTAGAACAGAAAAGAAAACTATAAGAAATTTTCGTCTACAATAGGTAGTTTTTATTTGAAATTTACATAAAAGTGGTATTATTACAATTTTATATGTGTAATAGTATAAAATATTATAAATTACGATATGATTTCTTAAAATGCTTCTTGTTCGATCCAAATTACAAATACACGCATCTCCCGAAATTCGTAATGTGTTAGAGATTTGGCAACAGCGCGCGCCATAAGCCGTGTACTGCAATCTAAGAGTGGGACGGGCTATACATACATACACACATCTATACTATAAGCTAGGTTGTAAGAACCATACGGTACTTGTTCCTGCTACTGATATTTGGTTACTCTCTGATTGTAACCCTGTAACATAACTGTCCTGTTCCATTGTCTCTATCTCTGCCCAGGCAACTCCACTACGCTTCCCAGTTAGGAAAAAATCTAGGTCTGGTCCCACCGGGAATCCAACTATGCTGGTCTTCGTGAGAGGCAAGTGATCTGACCTAATCAGCAACCACGCTCCCAGATAAATCTTGGATTTATCAAACTAGTAATGGCAAAAAGTAAAAGTGCCATATTTGTTTCAACAGCTTTTATAACTTTTTATAAATATTCAATACTGTTTTTTTTTTTTTTTTTTTTTTTTTAAACAGAGACCGCACATTTTTGTCTTTGTCAGGAGCCCTCAAAGAAATGATCACTAGTCAACATGAAGCTGTTGTAATGTTTTACTTGCCCCTAGTTACAATTTACTTAGTACTTCAGAAGGAAAACGAATCAAGCTCGCGGTACGGAAGAACGCGTCTGGACAAACCAAGGGAGTTAGCGAAACGGTGAAACATCCTGGAACGAATCCAGGTCCGTCCATCCTGATGCACGTATCCTGTGCGTCGCTGTACTGTCGTGTTGTCTAAGGTGGCCCAGATCAGTTGCTCATGCGGACAGCACCGTCAGCGACTTGTGCATCACCAACTGTGACATCGTCATAGCCGCTGCGAGCCTCCCTGCCCGCTTGCCGTCTAGTGGCTGGGGCTGTTTGCAGGTACTCAACTGTTCTTGTTGCAACTGTCCCGTCGTCGTGTTCGTCTGTGCTGTGATACTGTACCGACTCAATTCCTTCCACAGAATTCTGTGATGTCTTATGCGTTTAACATGTGACATCAGCTGATTCTGGCGTGTTTTATGTCTGTTTATGTATTTTTTTTTGTCTTTTATTGAGGTTTCTCTATGACATAATGTGTGAACCAGCAATGACGCAGCTGAATTTGGTGTGTTTTTTTTTGTCTGTTTATGTATTCCTTTTTTGTCTTTTATTGAGGTTTCTCTATGACATACAGTATGAACCAGCAATGACGTTATGTCAATAAAAATACATATTTCAATAAATCCTCCCCACCGCAAGAATGATTCGAAGAACGCTCTAATGACCTCTCGAAGACACGACGACGGCGCGGTCTGGTTTCTCGGGTGCACTCTGCGCCGTCTCGTTAGCAGACGCGAGCAAACAAGGGGCGCGGGCAAACATCCGGCGCAGGGCGTCTCTCGGCCTGGTTTGTTGGCACATGGGCTGGGCGTGGCCTCCAGGGGGCCGCCCGGCACACACAGTCCGCGAATCAAACACCACAACAGACACGAACCTGACACACTGTTAAGAATCGACCATGCATAATAGCACACCAAACGTTTACCCCCGTACACCTTGTGCGTCACGCCGGAAACACGTCGGAAAGTCCTTTACGACAGCGTCTTACAGCCATCCACTAAAATGTTTCCCATAAACGCAGTTTCTACCGTAGACTCTCGGTAAAACTATCGAAATAATCTAGAAACTTTATTCTACACAACTATGTCAAAATATTTAAAAGTTGAATACTAAAGAATAAATAAAAAATGATAACATTATTAATTATGGTTTTTATCAGCCATGGAAATGAAATAATTACATACATACAAATGAAGTGCCCAACGTGAAAATCTTCATAAAAGTGTTTGCTTTTTCTTAGGTTAAGACGGTGTGATTATAAAGAGTCTAGCGAAATTAGTTGGATCGCTATATAACCCATGTAAACGATGTCAAAAACGGCCTCTCGTTGCAAGAAATCCAGTAGTCGGTATTATCATCATTCCTTTTTTTTTTTTTTTGGTGCTGAATCCGAATCTGGGGTTATCCAAAAAAAAATTACAGGTGTGTTTTGAGATATTATCAATAAACAGCGAATTTTTCGTACCTTTTTTTCCCGCTTATAATTTCAACAGTATACGTGATAGCGAAACATTTACTCCCTTCCGTTTTTAAAGAAGACTAAATGTGTCACAATTTGAGCTCAACTCCAGTCATGTACGTCCCATAGTGCTCGAGATTCAACACTTAAATTTTTTTTCTTCCAAAAAGTGAAATTTTAAGTTTTGGTCTAATTTTGAGTCACATTATATAAAATTACATTACAATTTAAGTAGTATACGAATGGGCATCCTGCGCCAGGCTGCAGGCTGTGGATTGTGATTGTCTGTCCGCCATCTTGGATTGTGACGTCACGGAGGCCATCTTGGACTCAAACCTTCCTCAAAATTGACTCAAAATGACTCAAAATTTCCCGTCTTAAGAAAAAAATTCCCGTTTTCGAGGGAAAAATTCCCGATCCGAGGGAAAATTAGGATTTCGAAAAACCACAAAAGTCGTTTTACCTTAAAAACCACGAAATTCCTGATATAGGCTTAAGCATCCTTAACTACAGCCTCCGATAAGCCTCTTTTAGGATTATTACGTCACCGTTGCAATTTTAGTTACGCCCGCCATCTTTAAAATCCGTAATTTTTTTGCTAGAGATTCGGGAAAATTTTTAAAAATCATTAAAAAAATTAACTAATCGAATAAAATAATAAAAATTAAATAAAATAATACTTAAAAACCATTGTTGCACATGTCGTTATGGTCGCCATCTTGGATTATATAAATTTTACATATTTCGTTACACCCGCCATCTTGGTTGAGTACCATGTCATTCTTACACTTTGTTACGACCACCATATTGGATCCTATTAATGTTGCAATTATCGTTATGGTCGCCATCTTAAAATTTAGACGCCATCTTGAAAATCCGTAATTTTAATGCTAGAGATTCGGGAAAAATTTAAAAATCATTAAAAAAATTAATCAACCTAATTAAATAATAAAAAATCCTTCCACCGTTGCACTTTTTCGTGACGGCCGCCATCTTGAAATAACCCGCTGGAGATCACCATCTTGTTTTCGTCCACTAGAGTGTGCTGATACCATGTTAATATAATTATCTGGTCACCATACCTTTGTCCTCAACTGTTGACATAGAACTTTGACCTTGACCTTGAACTTTGACATTGAAATTTGACATTGACCTTGAACTTTGATCTTGAAATTTGACCTTGACCTTGAACTTTGACCTTGACCCTGAACTTTGACCTTGACCTTGAAATTATCTTGAACCTTTACATTGAAATTTGACCTTGACCTTGAAATTAGACCTTAAAATTTGACTTTGTCCTTGAAATTTGACTTTGTCCTTGTCGACCATCATGGATCCATCATTTTATGTTTAGTACATGCTACCAGGAGCTACCACCTGCTGGAGTACTCCATCGTGTGTGTGTGTACTCGTATTATAGAGTACATTTCCAACTGGATAATTTTATTCTAACCCGCTACAGTGCAGTAATCATTTATTACCGAGGTGCCCCCACAATCTTTAAATTCGGCCACCATCTTGAAATCATGTAATAATGTAGCTAGAAAAGCGGGAAAAAATCCAAAATTCATCAAAAAAATCACTCATTAATTTACATATTGATTCAATCGATTCCCGTCCTTGGTTCAATACTCGATCGATGCAATAATGTTTAATTTTATGTAAAAAATAACAACTTCAATAAACCATGTTCATCGTTCTTAAAGAGACTTTAAATCCTCTACTACATTCATCCTATCAAACATCAAGACCAACATATTGGTAATTCATAATTTTAATGCTAGAGATTCGGGAAAAAGTTCAAAATTCATTAAATAAATTTGTAATCTATATACTGATTGATTAGATCGACTAAGGTCCTTGGTTCGATCCCTGGTCGATACAAAACAACTTTAATTTTAAAAAAAGTACCAAAAAAGTGTAAGGTTCGAGAAATAAACCACCACAAAGTCATTTACAAACATAATATTTATTACACAATTTCTATCCTT
Source organism: Bacillus rossius redtenbacheri (assembly GCF_032445375.1). Lineage (NCBI taxonomy): Eukaryota > Metazoa > Arthropoda > Insecta > Phasmatodea > Bacillidae > Bacillus > Bacillus rossius. The sequence goes on along the minus strand of NC_086330.1, from coordinate 262,635,669 downwards.
CAGAATCACTTGCGAAAGCCAGAAATCTTATAAACATTTAGCCCTGCATAGACGTGCAACGACTACTTCTTAGCTCCAAATGCTCCAAATGCTCCAAAAGGCTCCAAATGCTACAATAGCCTCCAAATGCTCCGAAGGCTCCAAATGCTCCAAATGGCTCCAACAGCTCCAAATGCTCCAAACGGCCTCCAAATGCTTGACAGCTGCAAATGGCTCCAACAGCTCCAACAGCTTCAAATGCTCCAAACGGCCTCCAAATGCTTGACAGCTCCAAATGGCTCCAAATGCTCCAAACGGCCTCCAAATTCTTGACAGCTCCAATTGCTCCAAACGGCCTCCAAATGCTTGACAGATCCAAATGGCTCCAACAGCTCCAACAGCTTCAAATGCTCCAAACGGCCTCCAAATGCTTGACAGCTCCAAATGGCTCCAACAGATCCAAATGCTCCAAACGACTCCAACAGCTCCAAATGGCTCCAAATGCTCCAAACGGCCTCCAAATTCTTGACAGCTCCAAATGTCTCCAACAGCTCCAAATGCTCCAAATGCTTGACAGCTCAAAATGGCTCCATCAGCTCCAAATGGCTCCAAATGCTCAAAATGCTCCAAAAGGCTCCAAATGCTACAACAGCCTCCAAATGCTCCAAAGGCTCCAAATGCTCCAAAGGCTCCAAATGCTCCAAATGACTCCAACAGCTCCAAAAGGCTCCAATTGCTTCAAAAGGATCCAAATGCTCCAACAGCTCCATCTTCAATTGGTTCCAACTGATTCCAATTACTTTTCTTATCGAACTTGGCATGATTACTGACATGACTTTATTAGTATACATTTTGACTGGCAGTGGTAACGTTTTTTACACCTTTAAGTTATAAGTTTTATTTACAAATCAGATTTCGATAAATGGTAGCTTCCATCTGGAAAGAAAATATATTAATTTATCTTCAAATGTATACACATACATTTAATTTAAGCCATTATTGTATGTAGCCAGCTTCCCTCAGTTCTTTGAGTATGAAGGATATTTCTTTAATGTTCGAATAGTTTCCTGCACAAAGCGATCCATGTAGTAGTCGTAGCCTGTCAACCAATATGTTAGGATCTTCCCATGAGGTATAATCAATCTCTTCTGCTGCGTTCATCATCCTTGCATGTTATAATAAATATTATTATCTCTGGTGTCTATCGTTTTAACACCAACCACAAGGTCACTTTCGTCATCTTGCCAGTGATTATCACAAGCTTGATCAGGATAATTTATTTTATTACGACGTTTCCATCGTTTTGGTCTCAAGCCACCATCACAGTCTTCGCTCTTGCTTGCTTTTGGTGCTTCAGCACAGTACTCAATCATGTCAGCCTTAGATGTGTCAGCACAGTCTTCGTTCATGCCAGCTTCTAATGTGTCACCACAGTCTTCAATCATGTCAGCATCACAAACTTGATCAGGATAATTTATTTTATTACGTCGTTTCCATCGTTTTGGTCTCAGACCGCCATCACAGTCTTCGATCTTGCCTGCTTTAAATGCTTCAGTACAGTACTCAATCATGTCAGCCTCAGATGTGTCACCACAATCTTCAATCATGCCCGCTTCAGATGATTTATCAAAGTCTTCGACCTTGTAAGCTTCAGATGGTTCTCCATCTTTCTCATTTTCATGGAGACGACTAGATATTGGAGTAAATATCTTTTCATTTCTAATGTGGTTACAACTTCCTTCGTTTGTTTTAAATTTTAAGTTATTATCTTGATCCAGATCAGTAATTTTAGCATTAGCTTTTTCGCCTTCGTTCCTCTTCCGCGATGTTGTAGCACAGTCTTCGTTTTCTTTATTCATCTTAATTGTACAGGTCTTGTAATGTCTATCCAAGTAATATCTTCTACCAAAGGATTTCTGACACTGACTGCAATGAAATGGTTTTTGACAAGGACCCAAATTACACTCGCTTCTTTCATGTCGTTTAGCATTCTTTCTCAAGGTAAACACCTTGCTACAGTATGTACAGTGATGTCGTTTTGATACAGCAACAAATCCCGTTTCAGGATTCATATTAGTTACTGAGACTAATGCCAGATGCAAACTAAGAGTTTTAAATTAGATATATTACTTAAATATAATTTTTTAATTATTTCATCAGCGAGAATTAATTTATCTCATTCAAAGGTACTTGTTGCAAGTAGTTCTGCTTTTCAACAACAGACGTCGCCACATGTTACTTGCAGGTAAATAATATTTAGTTCTTTTATGCGGGATGCGGGATGCTGTGTATACATTTGAAGATAAATTAATATATTTTCTTTCCAGATGGAAGCTACCATTTATCGAAATCTGATTTGTAAATAAAACTTATAACTTAAAGGTGTAAAAAACGTTACCACTGCCAGTCAAAATGTATACTAATAAAGTCATGTCAGTAATCATGCCAAGTTCGATAAGAAAAGTAATTGGAATCAGTTGGAACCAATTGAAGATGGAGCTGTTGGAGCATTTGGATCCTTTTGAAGCAATTGGAGCCTTTTGGAGCTGTTGGAGTCATTTGGAGCATTTGGAGCCTTTGGAGCATTTGGAGGCTGTTGTAGCATTTGGAGCCTTTTGGAGCATTTTGAGCATTTGGAGCCATTTGGAGCTGATGGAGCCATTTTGAGCTGTCAAGAATTTGGAGCATTTGGAGCTGTTGGAGACATTTGGAGCATTTGGAGCATTTGGAGCTGTTGGAGACATTTGGAGCTGTCAAGAATTTGGAGGCCGTTTGGAGCATTTGGAGCCATTTGGAGCTGTTGGAGTCGTTTGGAGCATTTGGAGCTGTTGGAGCCATTTGGAGCTGTCAAGCATTTGGAGGCCGTTTGGAGCAATTGGAGCTGTCAAGAATTTGGAGGCCGTTTGGAGCATTTGGAGCCATTTGGAGCCATTTGGAGCTGTCAAGCATTTGGAGGCCGTTTGGAGCATTTGAAGCTGTTGGAGCTGTTGGAGCCATTTGCAGCTGTCAAGCATTTGGAGGCCGTTTGGAGCATTTGGAGCTGTTGGAGCCATTTGGAGCATTTGGAGCCTTTGGAGCATTTGGAGGCTATTGTAGCATTTGGAGCCTTTTGGAGCATTTGGAGCATTTGGAGCTAAGAAGTAGTCGTTGCACGTCTATGCAGGGCTAAATGTTTATAAGATTGCTGGCTTTCGCAAGTGATTCTGAAGGATAGAAATTGTGTAATAAATATTATGTTTGTAAAAGACTTTGTGGTGTTTTATTTCTCGAACCTTACACTTTTCTAGTACTTTTTTTAAAATTAAAGTTGTTTTGTATCGACCAGGGATCGAACCAAGGACCTTAGTCGATCTAATCAATCAGTATATAGATTACAAATTTATTTAATGAATTTTGAACTTTTTCCCGAATCTCTAGCATTAAAATTATGAATTACCAATATGTTGGTCTTGATGTTTGATAGAATGAATGTAGTAGAGGATTTAATGTCTCTTTAAGAATGATGAACATGGTTTATTGAAGTTGTTATTTTTTACATAAAATTAAACATTATTGCATCGATCGAGTATCGAACCAAGGACGGGAATCGATTGAATCAATATGTAAATTAATGAGTGATTTTTTTGATGAATTTTGGATTTTTTCCCGCTTTTCTAGCTACATTATTACATGATTTCAAGATGGCGGCCGAATTTAAAGATTGCAGGGGCACCTCGGTAATAAATGATTACTGCACTGTAGTGGGTTAGAATAAAATTATCCAGATGGAAATGTACTCTATAATACGAGTACACAAACACAAGATGGAGTACTCCAGCAGGTGGTAGCTCCTGGTAGCATGTACTAAACATAAAATGATGGATCCATGATGGTCGACAAGGACAAAGTCAAATCTCAAGGTCAAGGTCAAATTTCAAGGTCAAGGTTCAAGGTCAAAGTTCAAGGTCAAAGTTCAAGGTAATTTCAAGGTCAAGGTTCAAAGTCAAATTTCAAGGTCAAGGTCAAAGTTTAAGGTCAAATTTCAAGGTCAAGGTCATATTTCAAGGTCAAGGTTAAAGGTCAAGGTCAAAGTTCTATGTCAACAGTTGAGGACAAAGGTATGGTGACCAGATAATTATATTAACATGGTATCAGCACACTCTAGTGGACGAAAACAAGATGGTGATCTCCAGCGGGTGATTTCAAGATGGCGGCCGTCACGAAAAAGTGCAACGGTGGTTTTAAGGATTTTTTATTATTTAATTAGGTTGATTAATTTTTTTAATGATTTTTAAATTTTTTCCCGAATCTCTAGCATTAAAATTATGGATTTTCAAGATGGCGTCTAAATTTTAAGATGGCGACCATAACGATAATTGCAACATTAATAGGATCCAATATGGTGGTCGTAACAAAGTGTAAGAACGACATGGTACTCAACCAAGATGGTGGGTGTAACGAAATATGTAAAATTTATATAATCCAAGATGGCGACCATAACGATATGTGCAACAGTGGTTTTTAAGTATTATTTTATTTAATTTTTATTATTTTATTCGATTAGTTAATTTTTTTAATGATTTTTAAAAATTTTCCCGAATCTCTAGCAAAAAAATTACGGATTTTCAAGATGGCGGGCGTAACTAAAATTTCAACGGTGACGTCATAATCCTAAAAGAGGCTTATCGGAGGCAGTAGTTAAGGATGCTTAAGCCTATATCAGGAATTTCGTGGTTTTTAAGGTAAAACGACTTTTGTGGTTTTTCGAAATCCTAATTTTCCCTCGGATCGGGAATTTTTACCTCGAAAACGGGAATTTTTTTCTTAAAACGGGAAATTTTGAGTCATTTTGAGTCAATTTTGAGGAATTTTGAGGAATTTATGAGTCCAAGATGGCCGCCGTGACGTCACAATCCAAGATGGCGGACAGACAATCACAATCCACAGCCTGCAGCCTGGCGCAGGATGCCCATTCGTATACTACTAATTTAATATATTAAATTGTAATATTATAGTAAATTATAATAACCATTTAAGGTATTGTATTTACAAATATACAAATGTCAAGTCACATTCAGAGCTAAATTATAAATATATATTTTTTTTAATAATGTGACTTGTGAACAAACTCTAATTTTACTTTGCTTTACTTTACTCGTACAAAATTTTAATGAACAGGAAACTATTTTACAAATATTTTTATATGACGGTTTGAATCCACAAATGTTACACCGTCATACTGGAGTCCTTGATATTTTTAATCACGCTCGTCTAAAGATTGTTGTATTTTGCACATACCTATCTATTATATCTTAAATGATTAAATAGGATGCATAACTATGAAATAATGTGTAGCGCCTCAAATGTTAAGGTAGGTATCGGGAGACCTCAATAAACCTGTATGTTTAAATATCAACATTTATGTTATGTGAATTTTGTGTGTCCGTGTGTGTTTGATTGTAATAATTGATTATTTAAAGGCACTAGTTAATTATATTTGCGTATTTGAGGTGTTAATAAACACCACTTAAAAATAATCCACTTTGTGTACCTTGCATTAGATGGGCATTTACGTGATTTAATATCGCTAATTTAGAAGCCAAATGTGGTTATGTATGGCTTAACAACTAGGTCAACATAACATTATTAGATTAAGGCTATCAACGACTACACCTCATATATTTCATCCGCCTCGTTTAACCCAGCGCGAGCCTTCCATGGCCGTACTTCAAAAAACAAAGACATTGATGTCGAGACAGGGCCGGCGCGTCCATATAGGCGAACTAGGCGACCGCCTAGGGCGCCAAGTGGCTGGGGGCGGCGTAGCACGACACATAACAGCTGATATAATATGTTTAACGATTATTGAAACTAGATGAAAATGGATTTTTGTAACAGTTTGGAATGTTTCTATTGATATAAGTAATTATTTAAAGTCCACGGTTACCTGTTTATGATTTGTAATAAGTAAAAAAGTAAAGTTGAGAGTGATTTGGGTGGCTATGAATAGCAATATGCTTGAAAGACGATGACGGTAGTAATTCGAGCAGGAAGCGGCGCCGGAAAGCAAGGACGGGGGAAGCTATGAACTCTTGTTGCTTATTTTACTCATTTATCGTGGTAGGTATCAATTGACTGGGGCATGGTGTAACTTAGAGGATGGGCGCCAAGGAGGTCAATACCTCCAGCCTCCACCCTCCACCCCCTCACCGGTTGTGACTTTAAATGTGCTGTCCTTTGTCGCGGCAGCAGGTGTACCAGCGAGACACCCCACTACCTTTCTTTTTCACGTGTTTCTCGTGATAGAGTATCACACATTTTTATCAGAATATTGAATAACACCCTTCAAACAGTAACTGTATACGTGTTATCACTGCCCGGCTGCCAGCTGTGGCTCCTACACAAGACTCAGTCTGTATTTTGAAGTGAATGCGCATCCAGTTTTCTCAGTTGACGATGAGCTTTATTCTTCCTTAAAGATACATTTAGTTGCCACTGGTTGACCTAAGGCAATTTTGACATTCACAATGTTTTTGTTTAGGCTGTTTTCGTATTTTAGTGTGTATTAAGCCAAGATGGAAGTAGCTCTGAAGACGTGGCATTTTCGTACAGTGGAACAGGTATGGTTGGTTTAAATTTTACTCATTATGCGTGGTTGGTTAAAAAATTGTCAATTTATTGTTGCACTTGAATTTATTAATTTCTTACATAAAGGTGTGCCGTCGGTCGTGCTGGTTTTCTCGGGGATCTCCCCATTTCCCCCAACCCTTTCATTCCAGTGCTGCTCCATACTTAATCTCATGTCACATCACACCAACGCTACAGGCCTAAGGCCTGCCTCCCTCCCTCGTGCTGTTTTACACGTTGGAGGCTCAGATGCGAGGCAGCAATAAGAACCACCAGACGAGCGCGCCTAGTGTCATTTCGCCCCTATGTGCAAGGTGCTAAACTGGCACGCAGTGTTGCCATTGTATCGCTGGAAAAGCGGTCATACTATAATTTTATTGCTGGAAAATAAGTATGTACTAAAGTTCGCTGTAGGTTTAAGTTATTTCGTATCAACACGAATAAGAGATTTTGTGATATAGCTGTGCGAAAGGTAATTTTTTGTCATGTTGGAGGGCTCGGAAATAGCATTTCCAATGCCATTAAGTTTTTTCAATGTACTTAATAACCTTTCTCTGGAATGTATTTTCTTTTTATATAGAGGTACATTGAAAAAAGTATAGCAACTCTCCAAATAAACTGATATTCCTAACCAACTGCAACGCAGTTTAAAAGCAAGGAGGCAGGCCGCTTAGGCACTGACCAAAATCTGTCATTCACTCACATACTTAAATAGACTGTTTTCTAGTGGAAAATTTTTTAAATAACACATTTATTTCATTTTCTGTTACAAAGAGGGAGAGTCGGTATAATATTGTGATTTTATACAGTTTTAAGCTAACGTTAAGGTTGTTGGAACATGAAAAATGGATCATTTTAATATTGCACGTAATCGTGTTAGTAATTTAATAGTTCAACCATTGATGTACTGCCATGCCACTACCTTTACTGTGATTCTCTGGCAGTTAATATGTTATAATTTTTTTTTAATTATGAAGTTGTAAAAAAAATTACTATTTTACATTGAAGTGTGTAAATAGTATAAAGCTAAATAATAAAAAAACACAAGCCTGCTTATATTTGATTGTTGACAAAATCTTAGGCTTACGTGATGTATTTTGAGGCAAGGAATTTTTTTTTTGGGTTGGTCGGCCGGGGGGAGGGGCGGATTAAGGTTTTTCGCCTAGGGCGCCAATTTAGCTTGCACCGGCCCTGTGTCGAGATCATCTTCACAGCTGGCGAGAAATTTATAGCTGCCTTGTACAATGCAAGTGACTCTAGATGAGCTGCGGTACAAATGATATAAGTCTGCAGCTTATAAATACACTTCAAATATGGTCCCTCTCCCCCCAACCAGAGCTGCAGCACACCAACATTTTCTGCACGTTTATGGCTAGTGCAGCTCTGGATGGGCAAGCAAGTTTCATTGGGGGGAGCCGGAAAAGTTTGGGTGGAGGTGTACAAGCAACGACCTACAGCCCATTACTTCCAACCCCTTGCGCCTGACAAGCTCCTGCAACTGGTTGCATGCAAGTGCATAGAAGGGTGTGCAATGGCAATGTGCAGGTGCAAGAAGGCTGGGCTGTACTGCCCTAACACGAGTGAGATGTGCGAACCAACCTGCAGCAATGTACATTCGCTATGATCTGGAAGAGGAAGAAGATCTAGATAACAAAAATCAGTCACCTATTCAAGATAAGCTGTGTACCAGATGCATCTGCATCAACCTTTCTAATTCAACCATCTCACACTTTTGCGGCATTTCCTTCTTACAGATGTCCCAGAGGTAAGTCATACTTGTGTGGGTGAATACACATATATGAGGGGTAAAAAATACACCTACACTAGTGCAGGGGCGCAACAACAGGGGGGGGGAAGGGTATTTTGCCCCCCCCCCCCTTTTTTTGAAACCTTGAAGTGGGGTCAAACGGGGGCAAAGAAAGTGCTGTGTAATCGATTTTTAGATAATAAAACTGCTTAAATAGCACCATTTTCCACCTTGAAATACAATTTTTCCCGGGGGAGGACCCCCCCCCCCCCCCAACCCACCGCTTCAATAGGGGGATCGATGATTCTTTATAAAAAGGTATATTGCCCCCCCTTTGGAAATTTAGTTGTTGCGCCCCTGCACTAGTGCATCAGTGAAGATACCTCAACTGCCATCTAAAGCAGTGTAAAAATAAATTTATTTATTTTACAGTGTAAGCAGTATGTATTTGAAATCTAACACAGCCTGTCTTGCATAATTGTGTTCCAAGTAGCAACGTATTTCATCAAGAAGTGTATATGTCAACATTACAATGCCTAACTGCTCAGGTTAGCTGGCATGAGCTGTAGGTACTCGTAAATCCACTCGTACCTGGTAAATACAGATATACTTAAGTCACGCTGACTCAGGGCTAAACCCTAATTAATCGACTATTATGAAATTTTATATCACAATACATGTTTACTATAGTTAAAAATATAGCACTATGTAGATTTTTAAATATTATTATTTATAAATATTTTATGTAATAATGTATATTTATTTTCTTTAATATCTTACTAAATACGTTATTTCACTTTAAAGATTTCATGCTTTATTTTAAATTATTTTTATACCTGCTAGTAGTTTGTAAGTATGTTTTCATTTCCTTGGTTATGGTTTTTATTTATGTTTACTTAGTTTTTAACGTTGTTTTAAAATATATTTTACATGTGCTTTGTAAAACTTCGACGTAATTATGTTGAAGACAAGGCGGCCTAACACGGCTAAATTTGAGACCCCAGGACTTAAGTGCGTTGCTTAAAACACTAATGATAAAAGTTTACAAAATAATTTTGATGTATAGATTTTTTTTTTTGTGGGGGATATGACTTATAGTGAAAATTCGACTAAAATGCCTGGGCTAGTTACGTGTGAGCTGAGCTCTTCTTGCGACCGCGAGGCCGTGCGACACGACGACGCGTCGATATCAAAATGTTATGCATGTCGACGGATCGATGTGATTTTGGTAGACTCTGAATGAATGATAGAATGAACCTAACGTCTTTCTGATATCAGAGTCATTGGAGACGATAAAAAGGTGACTGGCACTGATGTAATGAGTGCGAGAGGGAAACAGGTATACCTCGAAAAAAAACCACATGAAACGGCGACGTCCGACACTACGCAACTTGCGGAAGATCCAGGTTCGACCCCAGCTGGAATCGAACCAGTGTCGATTGTGCGAGAGAGACGCTACTGCGGCTCACGGACTAATCCGTGAACTCGCTAAAGTGTTTCAAAAAAATTGTCTCTGGTGGGAATTGCTGTTAGAATTTTTTTTTTGTATTTCAGTTTTACGTCTCCCCAACGACGAGGAAGCTAGAGACGGACGCAATAAGATAATAGTAAAAAAACTTAAGTGTGTTAAGAAAAAATATACTGACGCGAAACATTTTCGACGAATACCGGTGTTTGTCTAATTAAAATGATGTAAGAATGTGTTGTCTCGTTTGAGGCCACTCTATGTGACAGTCGAGTAGTGATAACTGGTGGAGTGGCGGGAACGGGGCTATCGCCGGCGCGCCGTGAAAGCTGCCGTCGTGCCCACAACTGGGTCACGTGTGTCGCAACCAACGTGTTGTCTGAGGCTAGGGGTTGTGAAGGGGGGGGGGGAGTATGTTGCTGGTTGCTGGTTGCTGGTGGCTGGTTGCTGGTTGCGTGTCCGTGCACCGAGGCACGCATCGTCCTGGGCTCTCTCCCACGGCTGTCGCCAGTCCCACCCACGGCAGCGGCGGTCGACTGCTCTACTCGCATGCAGTTGACGATTGACGACACGGCGTTAAGTAGTTCAAGTCACTTTTTAACCTCGCCATCGCCGTACTGTCACGCCCGAAAACATTGCGGACCACGTCTCATGATGATTATTAAAGCCCACTCCACACGATGCCCAATTTATGCTATACTTTCTGTTACACCCGTGGGCATAGAAGTTTGTATAACAGAAGAAAAGAAATAAATCGTTTCTCTACCATGCTACTTAGAATGCTAACAGAAAATCAGTCAACGCAGTTGCCGGCCAAAGCAAGTAATTAATTTATTTTAAAAATCATGTAACTTGATGAAAGTTTTATATTTTATCTTCTATACTTCACTTGCAAAAAATTTAAAAAAAAAAGATCAGTATTTAAAAAAACAAATACAGAGCAATTTTGAAATAAACAAGATTGAATTTTCATTTTGTTAGGATAGTTTCAATATCTAGTAATATAAAATTTAAAATACATATAAAAGAGAATATGCGTGTGCTTTAATATAGTTTATGATACTTATAACATTTCATTAACCAGACAGCTCATGTAGCTAATTTACAGTATTGTAATGATTTAATTTTAATAGTTCAAAACGCTACCTATTCACATATTATATATATATATATATATATATATATATATATATATTAATTGATTACTTTCTTATTATACTACTTGAAAAATTTGTAACTAACAATTTTTGTTACCAAGAGAGACAATGAAACACGCAAAGTTTAACACCGAAGTATTTCCCATAATAATATAAAAGTGAAGGCTAACGGTTATGGCGATTCTATGAAGTGTTAGTTTATTAATTTATCATTTATGGACATTAATTTGATAATAAACATGTATGTTTTAATAAGAGAATTTTTTCTGTTTCAATTACTTGTAAACATATATTTCAATTTTCTTTTTAAAATAAAAATAAAAGATACAGGCCTACCTAGTTTGAAATCAAACAAAATAACTTAGCTATGTTTTTAATAATATTATAGCAATTAGATAAACAAATAAAATGTATTAATGCATATTTTATTAAAATACATTTTTTAGTCTCCAGTAATCCGTATAAAATAAATGTAAAAGGTTTAAACAGTGACGAGGTTTGAACCACGAACTCGACCGGTGCGCTACCAAGACCATTGAAAGTAGTGAAGGAGACTACGTGTTATCAGTAGTTAATTCCAGATGTCTTAAGCATTTTAAGACTGGTGATTACTTCTTTCTATGACTATTTTAGTTGACAAAATATATTCCAGGGTAGTTTCACTATCATAAAGTTTTAATTGGAACACTAATGCGTTTGATATGTCCCCCAATGTTAACTTAATTCACTTTATAAGGGCTTATGTGTTGTTACACGCGAGTACGCCATTGACGACTTCGGCTCGAGGGCATAGCAGAAAAATAGAACACATTCTAGTACGATTTTAGCTCCGACTTCTGGTATGAAAACTTTTATACCCAGAGCGAGACCCCATGAAAGGGTGCTGAGATGTTACCTACCCTAGAGCATGCGCGCTAACAGAAAACAGGTATGAAAACTGCTAAGGAAATGGGTATCGTGTGGGGCTGGCTTAAGTATGAATTATAATCTCCGAACAGGCCTAGTCAGGGGTGTATTTGCGCCGGTGAGACAGGATGATAAGTGCGACGCTTGCTGGTGCTTCTAGCGCGATATCTTCCGTAAGTGCAAGGCTGTTAACTGACGCGCAGTCTTCCCGCTGTGCATGGGGCAACTATGATATTTGAGTGGTAACCATAACATTATATGGCGGAGAGATTAGTATAAATGATTAATGCAAGTGTTTGAGTGCTTTCAAGGATATGTATTGGATATTTCATGTCTAAATATTACTCAATTTCACTCTTCTAAAAATATAGTCTAAAAAATAAATCCCGTAACAGAACTACTCAGCTTTCATAAGCGCATTCATAAATGATTTTCGTTAACAGACACCACTCGGAAATCTTGAGCATTTTTCAAAACGGGTGGTTTTTCCTGAAGCTCTGCACACCGTGTGTGTACCCGGGTAGGCGGGATCCTTTAAGACAGTCCACCCCCATAAAACACAGTCAACTTAAACTGTTTCCAAAATGCAAACACTACACTTCAGGCCATGTTTCGGGCGCCTATCCAACATGGCGCAGACCACGGGATGGCATCACGCGATCCTCATGCCAGCAGGCAGACGTGACACCCTGGTTCTGTCCCTCGCCGCCCGTCAGGGCACGGCGCTGTGCGGCCCGGGGGTTTCCGCCAGAAGGGAATCGTGGTGGACGTTAACTCCCCACGCAATAAGAAATCCGAAGGTTTTTTTCTGTAACATTTTAGCTCTCGGTATACGGTATTTGGTAGGAGTAATTTTCTGAATGGAGCGGAAGTCGCATGGAACGGAAATGTGCAATTACGGTGCTGCCATCTGTGGCAGATGAACCAAAGTTCACAAAGACAAAGGGAAACTTAATAGTATTAATTATTTAATGAATTTTTAACCAAATGGGCAGTATTTTATTAAAATTCACTTTCGAAAATCAGGCCAAAAGCCGGGGTTTAGTAATTGTTTCTACTCATATTCACTTTTTTCATTAAACAGCTTAAAATTTATCTCTACAAATCGAATACTTTGATAGTCAACGTAGCTTCTTCGGCAACGAATTTTGGCGGTGCGTGCGAAAACTATGTGAGATTCGCGTCCATTAATTTAGTTGAAAACACTATTTGCGTATGCGTATCACGCTCGGCATTAATTTAAAGAATTATAGGTTAAATTTCGTGTCAGAATTTCGTATTACAAGTGTATTTGCAACATGAGAACACATGACTTTGCTCGTTACTTAGGTTAGATGTTACACATCTCTGGCGAGTACTGGACTACTTGCTCCAACAAAACGTTAATTCCTGCATCACTCATTCACTGTGGATCGTCCACTGCGACACTGTGAGTGACTACCAAGTCACTACACCCTTCCCTCGCTCCATCCGTGTCGCTGAAGGAGCTCGAAATGACTACGGCGACGTCATGATCACTCTGCAGAAGGCTATCTTGAGGTAAAAACTCCTTTACAAACAATAAAAAAATGGTTTTATTATAAATTTATCGAAAAGCATGTGCAAAACCACAACATTTTAGAGTATAAAATCATTTAGGATACTACCCCCTTAAAAGGGTTACCAAGAAAGGTGGCAGACTTCGCTCCGTCATTCAGCCCATTAGGGCTGTTGTGTTTGCAATGAGGTACATCCTGTGCACGTTCTGCCTGTATCAATAAGCGACACGTCTGACTGAAACAACGACGCTCCTCTCACGTTCTAATCCTTGGAACTTATTCAGATGATTGCTACTACGCTTAGCAACAGTGGGTGAAAATATAGTTGGGTCAGTTGCTTCTCGCTAACGGTTTCAGCAGATCAATTTCCCATTCGCGGAAAAGACCAGTGCAGTATTAGGTATTAGCACTCCGTCTTTTTTTTCTCATGTGCTCTAATGAAAGGATTGGTATAACATGAACGTACCTAACATCACATGTTACGCACAACAACCACGCAGGGGTTCTTTCTGTCGACGACTGGCCAGTATAAGCCCTGTCACCCTGTCAAACCCACAGTCACATTGTCACATTGTCAAATTGTTCCACTGTTCAACTTTCCCACTGTCAAACTGTACCAAACTGTCCCAATGTCACACTATTAAAGATTTCGCGTCCAAACACCTTCCAATGAAGTTCGTCAAATAATACTGGAGTGTTACGAAAACACCGAAAAAATCACTAGCGCAGCTGTGTTTGTTTGACAAGTGAGAGGACTTGAGTTTCCATAAAATATTGTTACGAACGTGAGCAGGGCTGCGGCGCACGCAGGTTCAGAGCTGGCTGGCGTCTCCACACGGCCACTGACGTCACGTGGTCGCCGCAATGTGATGCGCCTGGTGGATTACAAGGGTTGCCGCTCCCCCTCCCTCCAGACCACCACTCCCCGCGCGGTGCTCTGTCTCGGTGGCGTTATCTGACACCTGACAGCTGTGGAGTCCCGCGAGCCGTCGACGCATGTCTCGAGTTTTCTGGCGTCGGGTCGGCACGGAATGGCGCGACTGGCCCCAGCCGCGCTCGCGACTTCTAGAAGTGGCGCCTGGGCCTAAATAAGCCCAGGAACCCGGCCTCCGAGGCAGTTGGGAGTTCAGTTCTGGGGCGAGTGTCTAGGCGATAGTACCGCGGGTGTGGCGGAGTCCCGAGCGAAGCGCCGAGTGGAACCTCGGCGAAGGTTAGTGCGACGGCGGCGGCGGAGTGCGGCGAAGGAAGTGCGACCCAGCGAGGTGTGCGGTGTGTAAAAACCGAGTGACTGGGAAATAAACATTTTTTAAGTGTAATTGATTACTAGGCATTTTTAGAAGATTATTTGTTGTGATGTAAATATTGGCAATTAATAAAACTGTGTAGTAAAATCTTTAATTGGGCTATCCATTTACGAACCCAGTAGTTTTACCATGACGATTTCTTATTTCATTTTAATAAATCGTAACAATATATTGTATGTTTGGCGAAAATCAGCCAATTACTATTACGGAAATAGTTTGAGTCACAACTAAACTTTAAAATAGCGAAGGACACATGGGCGATTACATAGGTAATGAAGATAAAATCAATTAAATACAGTTATTATTAATGTATTATGTTTATTTATCTTTAAAAAGCAAACTATGTTTCTAAGTTTTAAAGATGGCAAAACATTAATTTTTCGTGCAAAGATTATATTGTGATTTTATAAGACAAGTTTCTTCAAAGTTAGGAAATGCTCAAAAAATCATTACTAGTTAAAATTTTCTACCCGGCACTGTGATTTAAAACATGTTTGAGGTTATCTATCCAACTTATGACGGAGAAAGCGAAAGTTTTATTTAGTCTAATCTTACCCCTCTAACTGTTTTTACAAATACAGTTGCGGAGACGCAAACTCGACAGTATGGCAGGGCCTTAGGAACGCCCAGTGTAATCGTGGCTTGACTTGGAAGGCAACGACCTGAACGGCGAACGTCAGTCGCGTCGTCAGTTTGTTTTTTTCCTCCTCCGTCGTGGCGGTGACGTCAGGAGCCCGTGCGAGGGTATTTTAGTGCGGGTTTCCCTTGGCGCAGCGCCGGGGTCGGTCAGAGTGTTGACACAATTCCAGACACCGCCGTTTCAGGCCCCCTCCCTCCTTGGCCATCTTCCTCGTCCGCTCCACAACCGCTACCAATGGGCAGTTCGGTCGCAATACACGCACTGTTCGGCCTTCCGATCTGCCTTTCAGGCAAAATGACGTGTATGGGACGGTTTGAACCGTGGGAATTCCCACACGTTTCTTCATCTATAAGCAAGTAATTGGCCAGTCTTTTGGGTACACTTGCAATCCATCAACTGGTGTCACTTTCCCCAAGAAATATTTCCACGCGCGTACAATCGACCAGATCGCAAGGTGAACTTGATGATCGTGAACTGACAGTCCGAAACGTGGGCGTGTGTGAGGAAGCCAGGAGACGGGCGGAATTGTCTCCGTTCAGCCTGTCAGTTCGATCTGAAGGCAAAACTGCACGTGCATGGGGCATTTTCGGAATTGGTTTCATTGTTCTTTTCGCAGTTCCAAGTGATCACAGCTGAAGTGAAGGGTCGGTTGAGTGTGTTCCACACCAATACCGTGGGATAATTGTTCTCCTTCCCAAAAGCTAAATGCTCGCAGTAGCGCGCGCGCGGGTTTGTTGAGCGTGTATGTAACCTAGGAGGTGTGCATGTTAGGCCACCTTTCATCGTCTGCCTCGAGGCGCTGCGAAGTGTTTCATTTTTCCATATCGTTGCGATATGTGACAGAAGGAAGAATCTATGTCGATGCGTGCGATATATCGCACTTACAAAATATAAGAACACAATTTATCACTAAATAATATCAAAACAGTAACTGTTGGTACAAACATACCATCATCGCCAAATTGGCATCGCAAAATTCAACTTTCATAATATTATTATGAAACTGGAATGAACTTCATGTCGGTGACATCGAGGTGATCAAAGACGATGAAACACGATGAGATACTAACAGAGCTGCTAAGACGGAGTGCACAGCGTAGCACTGCATACATAACCTCTGTCCTCGTCTATTATCTAAAAAAAAAAATTATATTGCTATTGTTATGGATTTCACCAACAAGTACGTGTTTTCTGAGAATTAAAAAAATAAAAGATGATAGAGAAGTTAAAGGACATAATGACCTTTAGTTTAATTCTAACAGCGGTTTAACAGTTAATAGCGTTTAACTTTAGTTTCATTTAACAGCTGTTACTTACATTTTTCTTTTTTGTTATAGGCTATATGTTAAGAATTTGTTTACATGTTTCTAAGAAAATTAATCTTATGAAGTAACATTTTATTTCAATGTTTATCTAGTGTATTAGTGTACGAAAGTACGTTAGGAGCAGTTTTAGCTGTAATCTATTATTACTTTTGTCTGCTGTGATACGGGAATGATAGGCGATAGGCATTACATCACACAGTGATAAAATGAGAGAGAGAGAGAGAGAGAGAGAGAGAGAGAGAGAGAGAGAGGCAGATGAAAATGAGTTAAAGAGAGACAGAAGTGACAGCTCAGACCCGTGGTAATGAATTTACTCCAGGGAATCACCATACATTTTCTTAAAAGATGTTTAGCACCGCCAATAGGAAGACATTTTCATTCCGGAAGCCCCGACAGATGAACTTTCAAGGACTGACCATAGCCAATCAGAGAGAACGATGAGAAAGTCCCCAGACACATGTTTTTGCGAATGAAATTTTGTGTAAGTGTAACTTCAGATATGTTCAATTGAGTTCGAGGTAACTCGTCGCTTAATACTTGTAAAACGTTAAGAGTTAAAAGAAAATTCTTGTGAAATGTTTATAAAGACTTCAAAAGAAAGTCAACAGTATTTGAAAAGTACAATAAGTCTATTACAAATTTATTTGGAAGTCTGAACACTGATATTGCAGTTTGCCTCCTGCAGTGCCCCGAGGAGGAACCTACGTACGTAATCGAACCAGGATCGTTTTTATGGAATGCGAGTAATCCACCACTTTCTAAAGGCCCCCAAACAAGATCAGCCCAGCTCCTAGTTCGGACTGCTCAGTCCGAACTGACAGCTTATACTGAGCGGAAGCCTTATTCACACACGATCAGTCCTCTGGTTACTGTTGCTGTTGGATGTATCGTCTCATCATAGAATATGGAAGGAACTTTGGATGTTGCATTTGAAGTCGCACGTTTAGTTTTTTTTTTTTTAAGGAAAAGAAAAAAAATAGCAAATCAACCAAAAATGTCTGCAACGACACTTAGCTTATGGACTGATGGACTAATTTTTTGGACTGAAGTTTGAACTGGCGAGACGCGTTCCCAAACACGGCAGTCCTGACTAAGGGTTCTCGAGACCAATCAGATGTTATGTAAATCCATCAGTTTATCAGTTTATCAGTTCGTCAGTTCCGACTGATCAGTTCACCGTCCTTGCACGCACGCACGCACGCACACACACACGGCAGTTCCGACTTTTCAGTTCCAAATGATGTCTGAATTTACAGTTTGGACTGATCGTGTGTGTGAGGCCTTTAGCTGTCACTGACACTGCAGAACTCGCTCGTGAAAGCACGTTTTGGTAATCTGGTTATCAGCAAGTCGGATATCCCAAAGGCAAAGTACCCGAATATTAAACATCCAAATAACACACCTTGATCATAAACTACCATACGCAAGTATCAACATCGCTATAATTATATCTACAGAATGTTCGTGAGGCATTAAGGTAATGGGTGGCCGAAAATACCAAAACAAGTAAATTTCGTTGAGGAACATCGTGTCCTAAAATAAAACACAAATGGTAAAAAGCGCGAACAATTAAATTTGGCGGGCTTCAGGGAACCTCTCCATTGGCCGGGAGGACGCTGATTGCAGCGCAGTGGCGCTCAGACGGTCCGCCGGGCGCAGACGTCCAGTCAGACACACGCAGTATTCGTGGTGTGGAACTCTCATTTCAGGCAGTCGCTGGTTAACCCGTACTAAAGTCTCCTATTTTGTGAACGTCACTTGTGAACGCGCCTTTGGGAAATTAGCATTGCATTTTTTTTTTCGTGGCCAAATACCATCAAAATATCGGTTCTTTCTACAAATGTAAAGTTTACGTGCTATTGCCGTTTTTCAAATCTGTATTCGCAGCATCTTACTGGATTACAGGAGGAACTGTACAAATCACCTACAGCCGAACGTGTAAACTTACCACACAGTCCACAGTCCATTGTGCTGTACACAAGACAGCACGTTCCACGTGCACCTCACTAACTCTACAACTGCGATCGTGGGTCCTCTCAGCCAGTGAAGCCCGCCAAATTCAAATTTGCGCGCTACTGTTTGCTTCTGTCACTTTGCAGGATTTAGTTTCCAGACTTACATTCCTCAACACAAGTTCCTTTTTTATTCATTTCCTGACACCCATTATATTTATGCGGGTTTCTGTCATAACATAGAAACACATTAATTTAGAAACACACTATTTAGAAACCCACAATGTAGAAACCCACGACTTAGACACATACGACTTAGGCACATACAAATTAGAAATACATAACTTAGAAACACATGAAATACAATTTTATATGTTATGTCTGTTCCACGTTGTAACCTTCCGATGTTGTGGTATTTCCATGTCGTGGTATTTCCATGTCGTGGTATTTCCATGTCGTGGTATTTCCATGTCGTGGTATTTCCATGTCGTGGTATTTCCATGTCGTGGTATTTCCATGTCGTGGTCTTGCCATGTCGTGGTCTTGCCATGTCGTGGTCTTGCCATGTCGTGGTCTTGCCATGTCGTGGTCTTGCCATGTCGTGGTCTTGCCATGTCGTGGTCTTTCCATGTTGTGGTCTTGCCATGTTGTGGTCTTGCCATGTTGTGGTCTTGCCATGTTGTGGTCTTGCCATGTTGTGGTCTTGCCATGTTGTGGCAGTTCTATGTTGTGATAGTTCTAAGTTGTGTGTTTCTACGTTATGTTTCCCAGTTATGTGATTCGGCATTGTGAGTTACTAAGTTATGTGATTCGTAGTTGAGTGTTTCTAAGTTATGACATATCTAAGTTGTGTGATTCTAAGATATGATAGTTCTAAGTTGTGTGATTCTAAGTTATGACAGTTCTAAGTTATGATAGTTATAAATTATGATTCCATAAGTTACGAAGTTTTTAATTTGTGTGTTTCTGCGCTATGTGTTCCTCAGTTATGATAGTTCTAACATAGACAGTTCTAACTTAAGTGGATTTTTTTTTCTTCGAGAATTCTAGTGAAGTCTAAGTCATGTGTGTATCCCCATTATGCTCCGCAATTTGCGAACCTGCTGCATATATTCCCACCGCGTCCCACTCGCGGTATCTGAGCAGCACGGCGTATCGACTCATCGCGCCGCCACGCTGGCTCGCACGCGAGCTGCCGTGCAAGGTCACGCCACGACCACTGGCCACGCCCACACACGCCCGACCTGCCGCAGTGTCCCGGCCCCTCCGCCCGTGGGACATGTGGCTTTACTCGGGGTCCTCTCCTCTCTGAGTGTTCCCTCAAGTCCATTTGGTAAGAACACGGGTAGCTACATTATAATACACGCTCCTCCTAAAAACAGATTTTAACAAACATAAATAACAAGCAAAATCTACTATAAAATTTTTTTCATACGCAGTTTAAAGTTTTCACGCCAAAATTACATAACCAACTCTACCAATCTTAAAAAAGAAAACGAATATCTTTGATCTCACTTTAAAACAATACATATTAATTGTGAACAGGCAAAAGACATAAACGTTAGATTCTTCTTCAAAATTAACGTTGAATTAATGTTACTAAAAATTAGATACGGAATATTAACCTATCACAAATTTGTCATTGAAATGCGTACCAGTTTTCAAGACATGAAGATACTACATAGATATATCCTAGTCACGTTTCCTGTGTTTTCCTGGTTTGATAAACAACTTTTCAATTACCTGTGTTATCCCTGTTCCCCAGATTTTACCTGTCTGCGGGAACACCTAACCGCTTCAGCCTCCAGCTGACGAGGCGTTAAGCCCTCATTAATTCATACGAGAGATTTACCTCCCATCATTTTCCCACAATGCTGGCGCACTATCAACAGGCCTTATTTCCGCCGTATTGCAAAACAAAATGATTGCTATAGCGACAAGTGTTACCACTAGCGAAGGCGTGCAACCAACATGTTGCGCCCTAAATTTCGCCCTTGTGGGAAGCTTACATTAAGAGGTTTTGAGGAAAAAAACACATATGTGTTACCGAACTTCAACCTTTCGAAATGTATTCTGGTTGACCCGTACCTTAGAGAGGGCATCGTTATGTTACTTTACAAAAGGCATGAACATGCATGTCCGTGGAATGAACAACATTCCTGGTGCACGTGCCAAGTAGTTCATTGAAAAAATTAGAGTTTAGAATTAGGGTTTGTTAACAAATATGTGTGTGCTGAGAGATTTAACCTGAAATACCAAAAAACTAAAAATAAGTATCCCCTCAAAATAAGTTCATAAATGACAAAAACTACTCATGCTGAAACATTCGAGTGAAACATATTAACAATAATAATGGTTGATCAAGGAGGAGGGATTGGCAAGAGAATAAACCATATTGGTTTCAACTGTTTCATACAATAAAAATTATTCATCGCACGATATCGGAAATTAATCTTCGTTAAAGTAAAGATCAAACATTAAAGGGTATTAGGCGTCAACATTTTGGACTTTCCAATCTTATACCAATTTTGAACCATTTATATTTGGCATGTCAAAGCATAAATTATATCTCCCAGACATTTTGTACCTTGATGCAACCACATATTTACTAATAGGCTCTCTTCTGTAAGCGCCGCGTGGAAACAACTTATTATTTCACGAGGGTGACTACAACTGTAATGATAATGCCATTTCGCAAGTGTTGACTTCAACAATTAGCCAAAACTAAATTCTGCGCCATGTCAAACAAATAAAAATAGCACGAAAGCTATGCCGCAAGCTGTAAAAAATATTTTAAATTGCAAGATGGCGAGGCCTAATGACTCTTAAGATATTTTTAAAGCCATAAAATAAAAGGGTGTATTGCCAGTATTTTTAGGTGCCATTCCCGAAAATTAATCAATCAAATGTTAAACGCCAATGACTTCACAGGGGAACTATTTGCAGCAGCCAGTCACCATCTACTTAGTAGTTTCCGTTGAATTATATACAGCATGTCCATAAAAGAATGTCCCACTTATAAATTTTAGTAGTATTAACTGTAAGCGTTGTATGTTGATTCAAGTCCCCCCGCCATTGTTTCTTCACATGTTCGGGAAATGCTTTCTCATGGTCCTGAGGTTTTCAAAATGATCCAAAGTACTCACAAATTACCAGCAGTGAGGTTTTCCCCCGACGAGGACGAATTATGAATTGAGTTTGTGCAGAAGCATGCGCTATTGTATGACTTGAAAGACCCAGAGTTTAAAAACACTGGCATGGAATGAAGCTGGAAAAGCACTTTAGAAAGAAACATAATATTTAAATACAAATATAACATTATTTAAACATAATTAGTTAATATAATAAATAATTATTATTTCATATTATATAATTTCATAACTATTAAATATAATTACATAATAATGTTATAATTATTTCAAATTACTATATAATAATGATAGCGATCCATATTTATTGTTACAGTGGTGCATAAACATTGTATGTTTAACTATTTTAGGAGATGTACCTTAATTTACGGTAAAGCTTTTTCACTCTGAAGACTTGTATCGGTGTGTACTGAAGTAGTCAGTGAAGCTGCTTATCGCATGAAATCCTCCAGAGTGGGTGAAACCAGCTGTGCCAGCTAGATTATTTAGGTTTTGGGTTGGAAAATTCTCCAATTTTGGGGTTCTCTCTGCATTCTAATGATTCTTTGATATATATTCATCTCTCAACATGTTGTGTAAGTAACAGCACATAACGATAACTGAGTCAATAGTTTCAGGTTTAAAATGTATAGGAGTGAAAAAAAATTCTGAAAATTGTGTTCATGATGCCAAAAGCATTTTCAGACGTTCTCCTGGCTTTGCTGCGACAGTTGTTGAACGTTCTTTTGTCTGAATCTTGCAAAATTTGTACTCTGGAATATGGCTTCAGAATATTTTCACTTAAATTGAAAGCGTCGTCGCCAACTATTGCGTGAAGGCGGAACGTTCTTCCTGGGGGCGAAAATATAGTTCCATTGTTCACCAACATTCCCATTTTTGACTTCTCGAAAATTCCTATATCACCCTCCTTTCCATACGAACCCACATGAACAATAACAAACATGCAGTTTGCATCGGCCCTTACAAGAAACACCACAGAAAAATATCCTTTATAGTGCAAGTATAGACTTCTGGATTGGCCAGGTGCCACAATTCTCACATAACAGCTATACAGTAGGGAAACCCAGTTTCCGAAACACGTCGGCTTTCTGTTCCCAGTCTTTCTTCTCAGAAGAAGGTAAAAAATGTGGCACAAGTTTTTTTCTGTAGTGCAGCCAACAAACACCTCAGGCACCATCGGGTTTACAGCAAGATGGGGATGCGGCAAACAAATGCCAGTGATCTGTATGATTTCCCTGGGCAAGAAACCTGAAACTAATTAATAATATTGTGTAGTAATGTTGTATAACATTAACAATAGCAGTGAATTGGTGGTGGAAAAACGAAAGAAACTGTGTTTGCATGCATGATGACAATGTTGTTTTGTATATGCATCATGTATGCATGTTGCAGGAAGTAAGTGCAAGAAACGGTGGAAAATTATGAAGGATCACAAAAGGGAGAAAAAAAAGAAGAAAAAGCTGCTAAGAAGAAACGAGCTATATACTGACAATGGTTGCAATTTATGGATACCATGGAAGATGAAAGGAGCCGTTTTACTAACGTTCTGATTCCATCCAACAATAAAGCATCAAATCCAACTGCACAACCAGGCATTGCGAACTAGACGAATATGAGGCGGATGATCCAACCAAGCCAATGTCCCAGCATTCATTTGTACTTAACAAAAACTCCCGCGGAGCCCGGCGTCGCGGCTTGAGTAGTCGTGGGTCGTCTTTTAAGAACCGACGAGCGCTGTGACGAGTCGCGTCACCCCAGACCGACCCGAAGTCCGAACAGTCCAGAAAAGCAGTGTCAATCAGGGATGTTAGACAGTAGCTCAACGAAGCTGGTACAGATGTCACTAAATGCTGGTATCTGAAAAAAAAAACTGGTACACTCCAAGATCTTACATACTTATATATATATATATATATATATATATATATATAAAATCTATAAACAAAATCTACAAGATCTTTGTCAGTGTAAGATCTTCGGCATAGCGCTGTGATGAATTTCTAGAGAACTAGCATCTGAAATTATAAGATGGCCATAAAAACGTTAGCACCTATTATGAATACTTTCAATTAAATTAGCACTTAAAAATTTCTCTTAAAATGCAGTTTTATTAATAGTGTACAGATGGAATTATTAAAACGCAACTATTCGAATTATTCGTCCACGCCTAAAGTTAATTGTTAATGCATGGCGCATCGCGCATGGTCGATGTTCAAAGTTGGTATTTCTGCATACCAGCACAATTTCTACTTGGTACATGGTACAAGACCCTGGAAAATGGTATGTGTACCAAAAAGTTGGTACGTCTAACATCCCTGGTGTCAATTCGCTGTGGCGACCCACGGAATTCCACAGCGCCGAGGTAGGACGACGCGTGAATGGGGTAATGACGACCCTTGTAATCCGGCCAGGCACGCGTGGCATGCCTTACGTCAGTGGACCGCACGTGACACGGCGTGTGACGTCAGTGGCCTGGCAGGGCCGCCAGCCAGCTCTGAACCTGGCGCGTGTCGCGGTCCTGCTTGCATTCGTAACAGTAGTCTATATATTCAATAATCTATAAGTGTTTAATTAAAATACGTGGTGCATTAATACATAGTTTTTGATACGAATTCATATATGAAAGTTATTTTTATAAGTGAGTATATAAAGTGAGAATTAATTAATAAGTTATGTAATTTATATTGTAATTACACTTTAATTTTTTCAGGTTCATTCCTTTTAATGCTCTGTAATTAATATTTTTTTTAAACTGGTACCTAAATAAGGAAAATAAATCAACGAATTAATTATGAAACAAATAATTTACCGAATCGATTAGATTATGTTAATTTTTTTAATTTACAGAAATGAGTAAATCAAGAGCACAGTACATGAGAGAATACAGGCGGCGTAAACATGGTGAAAAATTGCAGGAGGAGTAGGGCCAACTCTACTCAACGTTATTGGGATTTTGCTCGTTACCGAGGTTAGATGTAACACATCACTAGCGAGTACTAAAAGACTCGCTCACCCTATTTTTAATTGTAATGTTTGTTGATTTTTTAATTATAAATTAGTGTATATTTACAGTATTTTCCGTAGTCCTAGTAATTCTAGAAAAAAAGTAGATATTTAAATACTAAATAACAATAATCATTTCACAGGAGAAACTATTAGTAGCAATCGAACACTATTAATAAACAAGGTATTCAATTAAATTATGTTCTTGCTCAAAATATCAAGAAGTTTAACTATTGCATGTTATAAAAAAAGTATTCACACAAATAACTGTACCCAAGATTGTGTCTTTCAACTAATACTCATAAGGCAAATAAAATTAATATTATTTGATTATGCTCTTGATGAAATACAGCAGAAAAATTTATTTTACTTCACAAAATACAATGTTTTAGATACATTTTAATACATTTATATAACATTACAACATTGTGTAATTTGCTGTATTGTGTATATGTAGTAACAGAGCACGTCGAGACAAGGACAGCGCTAGTGGCATTGGAAAGAGAGTAAATGCCCATTCAAATGTACACTGCGCACTAACGATGAGACGCGCTGTAGCTCGAACACTGTGGCTGTATCATAATACATAGGGATGAGTCCACAGCATACACAACCCTACCTCCCTTAGCAAATGTAGCCTCAATGTAGAGGACGTATTTCTGTGGATGGATAGTATACGAACACCTTTACTGCCAGCACCACCTTTGACATTTGATCGTTCTAATGTGCACGCAGCCATTTTGAATCGTGATATCTACGAAGATTCAGCAAAACGTAAATAACTAGGAAGAATTTTGAAAAAATTAATGTAGCGTGGATGCTACAGATGTTTGCTATCAAAATAAAATGTTTGTTATGAATAGCAAAATATTAAATACTTATATAAAAAACATTAAATTCCACTATAAGTTTAAATTTTCATTTCGGTAATTATTATTAACGTTTTTATTTCTCTCTATTTGGCTTATCACTTATGCTTACAACGTTTTATACAATTCTCATGCCAAAAAGCATAAGTAATATCATATACAAACAAAATAAAACACGATTCCGAAACTAATGGACGTAGGAGCGCATCAGTGGACACGAGTGTCCATCCCTAGAAAACTCGATTTTAGTGGACGCATGGACGGATGTATAGGCATCCCTGGCGAGAATTTGGAAGCGAAGCGAAGCAAAGCAAAGATGTTCGCGTTCACTACGGTGCACTCTTAGCTGAGGGGTCCACTAGGCTAGTATTGGGTGCAGCTCGTGTCTTGACTCGCTGATCCGCCCAGAGCACCGTCAGGCCAGGCTGCTGCTGGGGGCTGAGACTGACACCTCGCTGCATCCATGTTCACCGGTAATACTCCCATGCCCCCCTCAGGCGAGCACCGGGAATTCTTCTCAGGAGAGAATTAAAAAAAATATATTAAAAAGTCAACAAGGGGTAATGACAGTTCTCAATTATCATAGCGGTTTGTAGTTCCAGGTGTTGTAACAGCTCACCTTGCATCCCCCATAATATCACACTGCCTTCACGAAGATTTCTCATAATTTTTTTTCGTAATTAAAATTGAAAAAAAAAGTATATCCCCCCTATCATACCCCTAGCGTACGCCACTGCTATTAACAAATGGCCACAAATAAAATTTATAAGTTTTTTTTTTCAGTTGTATCAACAAAGCCTTTTTTTATTGGGTATTTAAATTAAAAGTACTATCTTTTCAACTTTTTTCATCGTAAACTTAAAACAAATGTTTTTTTTTTACTAAAATTCAATTTATTAATTACTATAAACAATAATTTTATGAGGACCTCCATATTATAAATGGTTTTTCAAAAATGTTTATTTTTTACAATATCGGTTAAATAAAACATGTATGAGAAACATTTGAAAACAATTTCGAATATAGTTAAGTTATTTCGAAAACATCATCATGCTAAAAAAAAGCGTGTTATAAAGTGAGTCACAACATGTTAGATAACATGGCTCGTGAGTCAATCGCCTTATCATTAAACCATTCTCAAACAAGATTTCTTAGTAACTGCCAACATTCCGTCAACATATTTCTACTTTTCTGATTTTGGTCTAACTCATTTGTCTAGAACAAATTTTGATAAGTCAATCCATTGTTTAAAGGGGTCGAAAAAACAGGGATAGAACTAAAAAAAAATCACAATTTCCGTAATACGTACACTATTAAATCTAATATTTTTATTGTAAAAAATTAAAATATTATTTACAGCCTTCGTCCGAAGTAATTTTTATACGACCAAACATTACTGCAGGGGGTAGAAAATAACAAAATGGACAAAAAAATTAATTACTCCCTTGGTAAGTAGGCCAACACTATCAAATCTATTGCAACTGTTTTAAACCTTATAAATATAATCTAAAATTATCCGAAACAATTTTTAATACAACCAACCACTGCTGCTAAGTGTGAAATTAACAGGGGTTAAAGGACATAAACAAATAATAACTCCTTTATTAGGTGAACTATAAAGTCTATAACAATAATTGTAATTCTTCTAAAAACTATCTCTAAATTTGTTTTGAATCCAGTTTTGATAAGAAGAACCATTACAGCAAAGTGTTAAAAACAACGGGTTGTAATAAAAAAAACTTCCGTACTGTGTATGCTACACTAGCAAATTCATTCTTATTTATTTTAAAGTTTCTAAATATTGTTTAATCGTTTGTCTTGGGTATATTATTACGTAACCAAAATAACTGGTTGAAAGACAAAAAATCATAACTTCTTTGTTAAGTATACTATCCAATCCGAATAATTTATTGCAAACATTTGGGGAAACAATTTATGATGAGACGAACTACTAACGTAAAAACAGGAGTTGAAAAAAAAAATAAAAAAATAAAACCTTTACTATCAAATTTGTTCGCATTTATTATAAACCGTCTTAATATTATCTTAAACTTTGGTCCAAAAGCAAATTTTTATAAGGCCACATGTAGTGCAAGGGATGAAAAATAGTGTTTTAAGATCAAAAATGCATAACTACCTTAGTATGCATAATATTAAATTCTTTCTAAGCTATTCAATGTTGGAAGCATTGAGTTAAAAACATTTTAAATATTTTCACTGGATTGAATATGAGAAAATGATTAATCGATCATTTTGGAATTTTGGAAAACAAATAGGATGTTATGTTATGTAAATGAAGTTCTTAAAATTTTCCTGAAGTTTATAAAAGTTTTCATAACGTTTTCAGAGGAAATAGGTACTTCAAAATCTACCTACGTGTGTAGGCTGTGCCAAAAGGGATTTTTTACAAGGATTTTTCAACTTGTGACCACGTATGGTCTAAACACAGAAAGAACGTAGGTTTAGAAAAAACCGTCAGTCTTAGACTACTTGACCAGAGCAAAGTACTTTAGCATTGTGCATTGAAGTTTGTGGCACTATGCTATTATAAAACATGTTTACCATAAAACACTCTGCTGTGGATTGGGTAGGGTTTTTCAACTAAGTATTTTCATAAAAAAATTAAAACCTGCTAATTGAGTAAACGGAGGCCAGTTCTGATTTTTTTACTTTGTATTTTAATTTCTCAAACAACCATGGCTGCTCTCGTGACGTTTGCGGTGTCATAACCATCCAACATTATTTGAACAACTGTACTGAAATAAGCTGGGAGCCTTGAAGGAAAGCACTTGCAAACAATTCTTAAGTGTTCATTTAAGCTGCTTTGGTACTAGTGAACCACCTCGCACCGTCGATAAACTCAGAGAAGACCGATAACGTAGATCTCTTTCTCGGTATTCACGTTTTTCGTTTCATTGCGACACACAGAGGCATGCACGCTTTTCCAAGACTGAGCTGCTGAACAACATTCGTGCGCACTGTGCACAAACGTGGGTGTTCCGTAACGTAATCAAGGGCTCTGGTGTAAGCGCTACGTCACTGCTTCCCACCAACTTGTTGAGTCATACACGCGTGATCTGCAGCACGAGCGCTTTGAGTGCTGACGTCATAATGCGTGGCGGAACACCCACGGAGAGCTATTCCCTTCGGTTGCTAGTTTCGTACACTGACGGTAGAGTGCAGCATAATTATTATATACAGGACATCACAGTTCGTGTACGTACAAGACCATTGGAATAGATTCTTCTACAAACACTCAAGCAAAAGCCCTCACAAGTGACAATCGCTACATAAGCCCTGTCAGGGACTGTGTTTGCACAATTATCAGAACAAGATTAGGAACCCGAGCAATAGGAATGAAGTTTATGAGTATGTTAGCAGTTATGACAGCGTAGCTTTTGATTAACCTTTTTTTGTTGATTTTCGACCCGACCCAGGCCTAGTTATTTGGCTAATAATAGTTTGAAATTAATTTTGCAATTAATTGAAAATATTTTAAAAATCACTTGAGGAGTGTTCGAATTGTGGATCGACCTCTAAAAGAGAGCAGAACACACAAACTCGTCATTTCATCTTATTCTCATTTTATTATCAGCAAAAATTGCTGTGGCAAATTCCAGGAAAAGGACTTTAGTTGTCATATTTAGCCGCAGATGATACGTTTTTCGGTAAGAAGACTAATGCTTGACAACGCAGTGATATGTTAGCACGGTGCACAGAACCTATACTAACTACATCCGTCGAGTGAATGCATGTATGTAGGCCTGTATGCAAGGTTATTCGTGACTATGTGAAACAAACGAAAGAGTACGAAGCGTTACATAAACACGGGGTGTAATCGCAACACGCATGGAGTTACGATAATGCGCTAACGGTCCCGAGCGGTCAAGTTTAAAAAAAAGATACCGTGCGTTACAGATTATTTATTCGATGTAAAAATAAAGGGTAAATATATGACGTCATGGAAATAGGCCAATGAAATGGGAATGCTCGAAGTAACGTAAATGTTGCTATAGTGATACCAATGGAAGAGAGATTAATAATGTTTGCTTGTCGTTCCCGTTAGTATCGTTGTGAAAGGTAAGGAACGGCCTTATGTCGAGTTGTAGTGAAATTAAAAAATATATAAATAGTATTAAAATAGGTAAATAATGGAATAAAACAAGTATGTGTGCGTGTTACGATGTTAGACGTGGCTCTTTATATGCAGGGTAACAACGAGTATACAGGAGTAAAACAATGTTTTCTGAAATGGTAAAAAAGGGGGTTTGTTAAAGTTTCAGTTTCATGTAACGTGTCGCATGTGTGAACGATGCAAGTAGTTGTAACACTGATTGTAAACATTGGTAGTTAATTGACAGACGACAGTATTATGTTGTTGAAATAAGTGGTTCGAGAAGTGTATAGAGAACCGATAATGTTATAAAGATGAGTGGGTACATATTATGTTTATTAATACGTGCAGTAGTCACGAGAGAAATGAAAATTCTGTTTTGTTAAGTTGTATTAATTAAATGTAATGCTGTACATGTATAATGTATGGTTGTGATTGTGATAGTTCATGTTTCACGGTAGTGATATTGCTATTTTTGGTGTAAATACAGGTAATAAGAGTAATATTGATAGTAGATGATTATTGCCATAATGCTAGGAAAGTTAAGTGGTTTATTTTGTTATGGTTTTAAACGGTTTAATTGATTAGTAGTAGGGTGGGTGTGAATTCCGTTTACTGTGTTAAGGTGAGACTGGTGTTATGTTTTATTTATGATATTTGGTCAAATATTTTTCTTACGTTAGGTGAATGACAAATTGTATTAGGTAAATTAAAAAGTCTCGTTTTCCTCGGTTAGGTTGATTTTTCGCTCTTTGAAGAAACAGCAACAAACCGAAAGGTTTGGCGAGGTTATTTAACTATACTAAAAACTATGTATAACTTTGAATCGCGATATGGTAGCAATATTGATGTAGTTATCAACAAAGCGGTACTGAAGGTATTACTAGTACCTTCTTACGGCACAAGAGCGAGAATATGGCTTTTTGGACAGCGAAGATTCACATTTTTGTATGGAAAAAAATTTTCTTGCTTGAAGAAATTACATTATGGAATGCAACATAATGTATCTTCGGTATTGTGTGCTATACTATAATAGGTAGGGCTGTGTATACAATACAAACAGAAAATTAGTTTCATTAAGAAAACGTATTTTGTACAAAACAATCATGTGAATATTCCGCACCCAAAACTCCCATATTCGCGTGCTTGTCCCGTAAGGATGTAGGGGTGATGATGTGAGCGCCGCCCTGCTGTGATGTCGTCAATATTGTTATGGTATCGGGATCTAGACAACTCCCGCGCGCGCTCGCAACACTGGCCGGTGCGGTGTTTCAGAGCACGTGCGCGGTGCAACTGATAGTCGCCTGACGGTGCTGTCAAATGCATTGGAGACTAATACATGCGAGAGTGTGAAAAATCACCTCGCGACAAGAGGTGTAACTACAAGAATATTTTAAATTAGGGTTGGCTGGTTTAAACCATGATTTAAACCAAGTGGTTTTTAATAAAAATCTAAATATTTTTTTAAATAATTCATTTTTTAAATATAAAATCTTAAATTTATTTAATGAAATGTCTGATTCCACTCTAATAGAAACAAAGTTTAGCTCATTAACTTTTCTTGTGATTCACAGGAACAAAAAATTATATACTAATAAAGATATTATCATTTGAATTATCTAATTAAGTTGTAAATTATATCCAGCTAAAAACTCCTGTAAAATTAAATTAATTAGTGAACTGTAGACACAGGTAAAAAGAGGAAATAAATAAAGTTATCATAAAAAATCTTATGTGGGAAACACCCATTATATGGAGAATACTCTTCGTGTGGGGAAATGCCCTTTCTGCGATTAAGTCACTGCCCGATATTAGTCTCTAGGGTATTTCATGTTGTCCGCACGTCTACTGACAAGGCTGATAACCATTAAAACAACATCAGTGGTCAGCTCCTTCATTTATTCCACTTCGTCACGAATGACCTTGTATAGAGCAAGTTGAGGCTTGCACGCCCACCGCGCAGGCAGGTCGGAGAGTGGCGATGCCAGCGGGTGGCTATCAAATATCCCGATATGAGTGTTTCAAATCAACACGATAGTGCTACTACAGCTAGCTAGTTCTTTTGTAATTTCGCAGAGTGCGTTAATACTTATAATTATATAATAATTTTATTGTTTATGACATAATTAAACATATGAAATGTGAGAACTAAATAATTAGTCTAAAAAATCATGTAATATTTTTTTTATTAAATGTAAGTTTTTTTATGTTAATGTGACTCCTGATCGCTTCTATAATGACTGAAGAAAATGAACCTAGCAAGTAAATGTAAAGAACTGTTTTTATAACTTAAAAAAAAAAAAACTTTCAGCTTTCTGAAATTGTATCGAGCATCCAGGAAATAAACAAGTTTTGAGGCATGTATTATTATTAATAATCTACTAATGAGAGACTGATAAATATCTAGTGCCTCCATTCGAGCTTAAAAAACCCGTTGAAAATAGATTACTTTCCAAACATTCTATCGACGCGTACTTTCGATTGCGTTACATAATTTGTAGATCCATAGATGGTGATTGTATGCGGGTGTTCCAGATCAGATCAACTGCTTAATGAAGCAACCCCAAGCATTGCTGACTGACTAACAGGGATATCATCATCGCCAGTAGCGGACCCAGGGGCCGAGCACCCGAACTTGGCATCGAACCCCGTGGCCCGCGAGGAGTCCCAGGCCGCTGAATGCGGCCTCTAACCGCCTGTTTTGTGCCTATAAATAATACGTTTTGACGGGGATTAAGAAATAACTGACTTTGAAAATTCGCTGAGAAGCTTGGTGACTACAAATGTTCTGAGTTTAATTTAATTTAATTTCGAGGAAAATGATTTTATTTTTACGTTAAACTCGTGTGTTGTCCAGCCCTCCTTGGTTTGGGGGGGGGGGGGGGGGTGATTTAATATTACGCTGAGGAGCTGGCCTTAACTGCTCTTGTTATCTTTTTTTTTTAAGTTGAGTTTGAAGGCTCGGGCTGGGCTACATGTTGTCTGTGGGCGAGTTTCCCTAGACCCTGGGCCACTGACCCCCTCCCTTTAGCGGGAGGAAGGGCTAGACCGGCGGAGGGGCCGGCTGGCTCGCTGTGTACCTGGGGCGGCTCAGTACTGCAGTTAGCATTTCTGCCAACTGTGCTCCAGATGTGTGGGCGCTGACTGCGGCGCCTTCAAGGCCAGAGCCACGCTCCCTTCACTTCTCCCCGTCTGCCGCTCCGCGCGTTGCACAACTCCGTCCTTGCCGTCCTTCCACCAGGTCACCACGAGGCCGCAGTCCGCGCTGCCACTCGCGGCCAAACACTGCGCCGCTCCTTCGCCGCCTCTTCACAGCGTCCTTTTCATTAACTCAACTAACTACATGCAAGTTGGCAAAAACCTAATGGAAATTTAAGTTCCAAGACTTTCAGCACCATTGCTGTTTATTTTAGTTACTACTACTTTTAACTTTTGTGCCCCGAAGACAACTTCACGGAACAAGGAGGGCGATATGAAAGTGCAACTCTTAACAGTGGAAACTGGAACCATGTTTCGCGTGGAATGGATGTTCTAATACTAAGTTTTAATTCCTTAGTAAAATTGATTTTAACTGTGCGAAAAATACTTAATGCTGTTTTGTAATAAAACAATACCATGTTACATATCAATGAGTAGGAGATGCAAAAATTTCTGGTATTCTACACCACAAAATATGTGGCTACCAAAACAGAGTGAATTTTCATTTTTTTTGTTTGCCTGATAATAGCTGATTCATTACTTCCCACAATAAAAGTAGCTATGTTAGCAATATATTATGAAAACTACAACCTAGCCGGCGTGCCCAAAACTACTTAAATAACTAGGTCTCGGTCTCTCCAATCAGAGTTTCTCCCCGATACACAATTAAAGTAAGATAATGTAAAATTAAACTTCTAAAACAAATATATGATTTTACAAATTTTTGTTTCACGTGAACAAAAAAAAGTAAAAAATATTAAAAACAATGAAATACATTAAATACTTTTGACCAAAACATTATGAAACTTTTTTCTTTTCGTTTTTTTCTTTTGTCGATAATAAACATTTGTCTATACCAATAATTTTTATTTTTAAGTTTCAAACATTCGTACAAAGTTAAACTAATATTAAGGTTATTTTATGACTTTATTAGCTACAGTACCCGGCGTTGCCCGGGCTGAACACAGGGTGAAGGGGACCTTTTTCGAAATCAGATGTAGACAGTAATATTGTCTTTTTCGTTTGAATGCCAAGAGTGCAAAATAATTTATATCGCTGGCAGAACCCAGTAGACGTTGTTCTGCCAGTGTTTAGTTATTTACCTTTATATATATAAAAATTGGTGGTCTGTATGTAATCTAGACTCTATAAAGCACTATAGATAAAAGCTGAAAAAATAAAAGATTACTTATATAGAAAAGATTCCATTATCTAGCTAATGCTCGGCATGCGTTGCAATGCCTCATTCAGTTTTGTTCTGTAATATGTTTGAAGTAGTTACACATATACAAATGATCTATCCATCTTTATATATATATATCTTTTTTCTATCTGCATCTATATATCTATGTATCTCTCTATCTATATTTATCTCTCTATATATACATATACATCTATACCTCCCACCATCTCTATCTCTTCTATATACCAATCACTATATAGCTCTATACATCTATATATCTCTTTATCTAACTCCATTTCGTTCCCTATACCAAGCTCTATCTCAACCTATCTCTGTCTCTCTCAATCTCACTCTATATATATCACTCTATCTGTCTCTCTTTTATATTTAATTAAATTGTCTAATGCGTGCGCACTTATACAACGAAAACTGACAAAGTGCCGCTATATAATATGAAATAAACACATTTATTGAAACGACTCTCGGTCTACCTATTAACTCACCAAAATTTCATCGCAATCGGATGAATGGTATAGGAACGCATACGGCACAAACAAAAGAAAATTCAAGACATGACAAACGCATCAAACGATGGTGCGTTTAAAATTCAAGGCAACTCTATCTATTGACGAAGTTAAGAACAAAACTGTTATAAGCGCCTATATTTTGCTAGCCGCCGCGAGCTCCACTAAGCGGGCTGGTCTCACCAAGGAGAAGGATATGAATTTGCCAGACCTTACTGTGTTTATGATCGTGTGGCAGACATAGAGAAATGAAACTCACTATTTGTATGTCTATCACCTACGATTTTTTCTGTTATAAAATGAAATTATCACACTTTCACTCCCTTAGGGATGGAATTTCACATAAATATGTAGCCTATGTGTTAATCCAGGATATAAACTATCTGTGTGCCAAATTTCAATCAAATCCGTTCAGCAGTTTTTGCGAGATTGAGTAACAAACATCCATCCATCCATACTTACAAACTTTCGCGTTTATAATATTAGTAAGATTTTGTAAGCTTCAGTTTTGAAAAACAAAATCATGAAATGTGACTATTTTTTTGTACGCAAAACAAGAGCCAAAATGGGACAAGGCATGAATATCACTCAGTATTTTGCACACGCCCTGAATAATCCCGACAGCAAGTTCGTGCTACTTTGAAGAGTATGTTGTTTACATTTCGCCTTGGCGTGATCTGCAATTCGTCCAGCCCTCGTTGTTCCATGGTTTCCCGAGATCTCGCCGAAATTACTCCAGCAAATGATGCGATGTTCCTAAGACCCCGACCGAATTCGCCTTAAGTATATGCCTATACGTACTTGACCCTGGAAGAGTCATCACGAAGGCTCACCGTACTGGGATGAAGTATGATGCATGAATATCTGCACTTCTCACGTGATTCCAAGTAAAATAGACACCATTTTGAAAGGCGTTTTGTAGGTTATATTTAATAGAGCTCTTCAGTAACTAAAAGACCCGTAAAATGATTTTCGATTTATATTTTACTAAGTTCAACTATTTAATGAAAAAATAAATATTTTCAAAGCGAAGTTTTAAAAAAATGCACATTTACCGATCGTAACTTACG
Organism: Bacillus rossius redtenbacheri; assembly: GCF_032445375.1. NCBI lineage: Eukaryota > Metazoa > Arthropoda > Insecta > Phasmatodea > Bacillidae > Bacillus > Bacillus rossius. The sequence continues at coordinate 262,599,940 of NC_086330.1, read as the reverse complement.
AAGTAAGAGTAGAACCTTACGAACACTGCCATTAATTCATGTGTTTGCATTGTGTGTAAAAATTTAAGATTATCATTCATAAGTAGTATGTGAATGTATTTACTGGATCAGGATGCAGGATGTGGTGGTGGTGTCGGCGTCCGCCATCTTGGATTCTGACGTCACGGTGGCCATCTTGGATTGTGACGTCACGGCGGCCATCTTGGATAAGCGTAACGTGACACTTTTTCGTGCGTGCAGCCGGCGTAACGGGACACAGCGTAACGGGACATAACGTAACGGGACAAGTAGATCACGGCGGCCATTTTGGATCCGCCATCTTGGATCCGCCATTCTGGATGATGACGTCACCGTTGCAATTTTCGTTACGGTCGCCATCTTGAAATTTGGACACCATCTTGAAAATCTTTAATTATTATCTGATTTTAATGAAAAAAATTCCAAAATTCATCAAAAAATTAACTTATTCGAATTCTGATTGATTATATCGATTCCCATCCTTGGTTCGATTCCCGGTGAGTGCAAACATCAGATCCTTCCTCCATGAAAGCTACCTAGACTGATCTACCACCACCAGTACCAAGGTATATATCATCAACATGTATGACGTCATGTCCGCCATCTTGTCTTCATCTGCAGGAGACCGCCATATTGTTTTCGTCTGCTAGAGTGTGCCGATACCATGTAGTATAATTATCTGGTCACAATACTTTTGTCCTCAACTGTTGACATTGACCTTGACCTTAAAATTTGACCTTGACCTTGGCCTTTGACCTTGACATTTGACCTTGACCTTGAAATTTGACCTTGACCTTGAAATTTGACCTTGACCTTGACCTTTGACCTTGACCTTGAAATTTGACCTTGACCTTGAAATTTGACCTTGACCTTGAAATTTACCCTTGACCTTGAAATTTGACTTTGTCCTTGTCGTCCATCATGGATCCGACATTTTATGTTCAGTACATGCTACCAGGAGCTACCACCTGCTGGAGTACGCCATCTTGTGTGTGTACTTGTATTATAGAGTACATTTTTACAGTGCAGTAATCATTTATTACGGAGGTGCCCCCCGCCATCTTGAAATTCGGACGCCATCTTGAAATCATGTAATAATGTAGCTAGAAAAGCGGGAAAAAATCCAAAATTCATCAAAAAAATCACTCATTAATTTACACATCGATTCGATCCGCTCCAGTCCTTGGTTCGATCCTCGATCGTTGCAATAATGTTTAATTTTATGAAAAAATAACTTCAATAAGCCACGTTCAACATTCTTAAAGAGACTTTAAAACCTCTACTACCATCATCCTATAAGCCATCAAGACCACCATATTGAAAATTCGTAATTGTAATGCTAGAGATTCGGGAAAAAGTTCAAAATTCATTAAATAAATTTGTAATCTATATACTGATTGATTAGATCGACTAATATCCTTGGTTCGATCCCTGGCCGATACAAAACAACTTTAATTAAAAAAGTACCACTAAAGTGGCAGGTTTGAGAAAATAAAAACACCGCAAGTTCTTTTAAAAAAACTTTTATTACATACATACTACACTACTACAAGTACAAAAAAACACTGACAAATTACTAAAGCCTTGTGGATTTCTCGACGTCTGCATCTGCCACCCACGAATTGAAGCGAGGTGGAAAGCCCCACCACTTGACGTAGGACAGTCCATTTCTTCGTTTTATAATCTTCTCCACCAAGTACGTATCGGGATACAACGTAGGCTGAATCTCTTCGGCATAGAAGCCGCCATGGATAGGTTTGTGGTCCAAATCTTCGAGGTAGTAGGTCCTAGGCTCTGATTCACGAACATGTGTCACACGGAAAAGTTCGGGACTTCAGTTCGCAGTGAAACCTTTCTCGAAGATACCTTTCTGCTTGGAGATTCGCACAATGTCGCCGACGTTAGCTTTACGCTTTCGTGGATCTTTCTTCTTCGTGTTGGGAAAAACTGTTTGAAGCAGGCGATTATCCTTTACGTCCTTTGGCTTCATTTTCGTGGTAGAATGCACCGTGGAATTATACTTGCTTATTAGTTTCGGCAAGATGTCAAGCCACTTGTAATTTCCGTTAGCCGTGAACTGCCGCCACATCTTGGAACGCACAGTTCTGTTAAACCTTTCGACAACGGAGGCTTTGACGTTACTAAATGTAGAGTAGTGTTTTATGCCATACTTCTTCATCAAAGCCTTGAAGGTTGCATTGTAGAATTCTTTCCCGAGGTCCGTTTGCAGGTGCGACGGTACACGTCCATCACGCAAAATATTGTTCATGGCCTTGGCTACGTCAGTTGCAGTCTTTGATTTGACAGGTCTAGCCCAAGCGAACTTGCTATAAACATCGATGACTGTCAACATGTACTTGAAACCTTTATTCAATCGGGAATACGGTATCATCTCAACAAGGTCCGCCTGGAATAAATCATCAATTCCACGAACTATGACTTTGCGACGAAGGTATTTCCGTCTAGCAGGAGCATGAAGTTCGCGAGCGATTCCGGTTCGACTCATTGTATGTAGCCGGCTTCCTTCAGTTCTTCAAGTATGGAGACTATTTCGTTGATGTGCGAATAGTTTCCTACACTAAGCGATGCATGTAGAATTCTAAGGCGATCAACTAATTCATTAGGGTCGTCCCAATATACATAGTCAAATGTCTGACCACTTTCTAGCTTTTTTAAACCTTCGCCATGTATTGTTAGTTCACTGAAGAGATTAGCGAGAATGTCGATTTTTTCATGATCTACGTCTTTATATACACCACTATCTGGATCGTTATCGCGAAAATGTGCATTGGTTAGCTCTAGCAGTTTTTTGTACTCTTGTAAGTCGTTGTGAGAATATCCTTTAGGCTCCCTGCGAAACAGCAATTCGTACAGACCCGGAGTCCCGCGCGTTTTGAACTCTGCTACGCGCACGATATTTCCTGGTAGAAAGTCTATTTCTTTAGCACCGAGGAACCACTTATTATGTTTTCTGTACACTCCGTAGGTCGTGTCATTATTCCGGCTCGTAAACGATATCAGGTATGGTCGGACCATTGCATTAACTTGATGTCCCTTTTTCGGTATTTTTTTCTTGTGCATGGACTCTGTACTTGTTAAGTCCTCTTCTCGATCCGGTTCATACTTTCTCTTCTTTACAGTCGGCATTTCATCTTCAACTTCTGTCTTCACAATGAAGGCTGGTTCTTCCTTGTTTTTAAGTTCGTCGTCGAGACGACTAGTGATTGGTTTAAATATCTCCTCATTTTCCATCTCACGTGCAAGTCTGGTTCGTCTAGCAAGTAAATATTTTTCGCGAACAGACTGTATAGCTCGATGAAGGTCACTGGCCAGGTCCGACATTGTACTGGCTGAAAACTTATTGCAAGACCTCCTTATATACTTTTTTATTCGTTCGCAGAAACTTCTTTCTTGTGTTTGGCCAAATCTGAATTTGTTGACGATTGAGATAGTGATGCTTTCAGACTACTTTGAAAAGTCCTCAGATCGTCCCGTCTTTGTGCATTCGATACTTCGATCATGTCGCGAATGCAAGAATCCGAGGCTTCCACACGCTGGTCGATGGCAACGAGATACTCAAGTAATTCCTTTTTCACACTGTCTACTTTTTGAGCCAGTAGCGAAATGTATTTGCGGATAACGTCGTCATGAGACTTGAGAGCAGTACGTAAGTCTCGACTGCTACGACCGAATTTCGAAATGCTATGACTCATGTTTGGCGATAAACTGATCGAAACCTCGTCTGTACCTGCCCTTATATAGAGGCCAGTCTTTGACTATAACTAGGAATCCGTGTTCTTCTTTCCAACACAAGCAGCACATGTCTTTGAATTCCTGGAATGTTATGTCGGTGTTTACGTGATCGTCATAAGCGTGGCGTAAATTAAGTTCGTCCATGCGAAACAAAACTATGACATTCGCGTTGTCTCGTAGGAGATGTTTGGGTATTCTACCGTATGTCTGACACAGGTAAACGCAGTCTACCTTGGCGTGTCTGCCCATGGAAAAGTACTCTTGTATTATGCCTTGTTTCTCGCACATTACATCGTCGAACACAAACACGGAATTAGGCTTTGCTTCGCTTGGAGGTACAGCATCGGCGCTATCGCTAAACGGAAAATACTCCAGACCATCCACAGATCGTAGAACAGTAGCTAGGCGCTGGTACTTTGGCTGTTGCAACGACTTGGAATACAAGTAAACGTTCTCGAACCGAAGACCGTTTGGCTCCTCCAGTAAACTCAGTAAAACACACGTCTTGCCACAGTTGGACGGACCCGCCATTATGCATCGTACGGCAGAAGGCAACAGTAAGCCATGTCGTGATTCACGCGCACTAAATACATCGTCTTGCGTAATGCGCACGGGCAAACACACGACTTGCTTGACGACCTGCATTGTACTAAAGTAATTGTATAAAAGAAGCGTATTTATACTTTCTGGTCAGTTGTGCGTAATGACTCGAAGAGGTAAGAACAAAAAACACATCGGTGCGGGACTCGTAAACTCGCTGATAAACAACCTACCATTCGAGCTACACATTCCCGGCTACAGATTTTGCGGCCCCGGCACGAAACTAGCGAAAAGGTTAGCTCGCGGTGACATGGGAATTAATTCTCTGGACGAAAAGTGCAAGCAGCACGATATCGCATATTCATTAAGCAAGGATCTGGAATCCAGGCACCGAGCCGACGAGATATTGGCACAGGAAGCCGAAGATATAAGTAAATCGTCGAACGCGGGGCTAGGAGAGAAAATCGCAGCGTGGGGCATATCTAAAATCATGAAGGCAAAGACGAAATTAGGACTGGGCGCTCGTCGAGCCGGCTCCATCAAGTCAAAGACTAACTCGCGCAAGACCAAACGCAAGACTGGTGCAGGCGTGCAAAAAGCCAAGCAAAAATTACAGACTCTCGACAAGAAGATTATAGGAGGATTTCTTCCTTTGCTTTTGCCTGCATTGGGTGCTCTCGGCGGCCTCATCGGTGCAACGAGCGGTATAGTGCGGGCAGTCAACACTTCGAAGAATGAGCGCAAGCAGTTAAAAGAAGCACAGCGACACAATGCCAGCATGGAAGCCATTGCCATCGGTAAAAAAAAACGGTGCAGGACTCTACTTGCAACCTCACAAGGCAGGTCGTGGCATGAAAAAGAAACGAGTAAAGAGAAAATCCTAAGTTCCCTGCCGAAACGACCGCTCACCAACGTAGATTTAATAAAGTACGCACGCAAACTTAAAATACCAAATTTCCGCGGCGTGTTTATGCGAGACACTTTGCCCAGCAAGCCAAAGACACGTGAGTGCGCCATAATTAATTTAGACACGTCGGCGGGTCGCGGCACGCACTGGGTGGCCTATGTAAAGACTGGAAACATGGCCGAGTACTACGATAGTTTTGGTAATTTACGCCCTCCGCCAGAACTTAGGTTGTACCTGGGCCGGTTCACTATGTTGTTTTACAATTACGAAACGGAACAGAAGCCTAATCAAACAAACTGCGGACACTTGTGTCTTCGCTTTTTAACAAACAAAAATTAGCTGACAAATAAAAATTGCTACTTAAAGGTTGTGCAGTGACGATAATTTATTAGTCATGTCGATAACACTTACCTTGACAGGTCACGCATCTGAGCTGCGGGCGGTTCATTTCCCGCCTCTGGATTTAGACGGAGAATGGTGTATCGGACTCGTAGATTTTCAAACGTATAATGCCATACCGAACATCGACGAGGAAAACTGCAAGATCTGCTTCCTGAAAAGCGATGGGACCGCTCATGAAATACAGTTACCTGTTGGCTCTTACGAAATAGATGACATTGCAAATTACATCAGGGATATGTTACCACAGGATGTAGACTTTCAACTGCGTGGAAATCCAAACACTCAAAAAAGCATTCTAACATGCAGTGAAAATGTCGACTTTACGAAACCTGGGACCATAGGTACGATGCTCGGATTCGAATCAAAGGTGTATGGTACAGGAAGAACGTACGAATCTACGCGCGCAGTAAACATTTTGCCTGTGAATGTCATAAGAATAAACTGTAATTTGGCAAGTGGAACGTATCTCAACGGAAGACTAAGCAACATGCTGCACGAGTTTTCGCCGATGGTCCCGCCAGGATATAAACTGGTAGAAGTACCGCAAAGTATCATTTACGTTCCAGTCGTCGTGAAGTGCGCACACGAAGTCGTCGTCCGAATCGTTGACCAGCGAGGACGATTGGTGAATTTTCAAGACGAGGAAATTACATTACGTCTGCACTTGAAGCGATGGGCATAAAGTTCGTAACACCGAACAATTATAAAAGAAATCGTATTGCCGTGAATAAGAACAGTTCTCTACCAGACATCGGTGCGTTAACACCTGACAACATAAAGTATCTTCTCAGTATTGGACAAGTGCCGAATAAATATGGAAGACGAAATCCTCAACGTGGAAGATCCGGTCATTTTTGATGACAGCATTACGAAAATGGAATTGCACGAGTACCAGCCTTTCCTGCTCGGACCGTACGCACTACCATCGGAAGTACGCATTGCTGTACAGCATCAGGATATTTGTACTTTACCTTCGCAGTCATTTCTACGTATAAGAGGCACGCTTACAAAAGCGGATGGTACGCATCCGACAACGACATCAATATCCTGCAATGGTATTCTTCACCTAATCGAGCGCATTACTTATGTACTCAATGGTGTCGAGGTAGACCAGACGAGAGATGTAGGCATAACATCTGCTATGAAAAATTACCTTTCGCTCACGCCAAATGAACTGTCTGCTGCAAAGATGGCCGGTTGGGCTCTCGAGGATGAATATAAGCTTCCGGTTTATGCCGAAGGGAAGTTCGAAGTTTGTGTTCCTCTGCCCATGCTTCTTGGATTCGCTGAGGACTACAAGCATATAATCATTAATTCGAAACAAGAGCTCGTACTGCTTCTAGCCAACACGCACATTAATGCAATTGTCGCCGCTGCAGAAAACCCTCAAGATGTCTCGCTAACACTACAGTCTATCGAGTGGATGCTGCCCCACATCCAAGTGAGCACTGTTGAGCGAGTCAAGATGTTGAAGAACATAGAAAATGGCAAGAACTTCGATGTGCCATTCCGATCCTGGAGCCTGGAAACTTATCCTGGCTTGCCTCATAGTCAGCGTATCAATTGGATAGTAAAGTCCAGCTTCGCTACGGAAAAACCAAGATACATCATCGTCGGACTTCAGACCAGAAGACAGCTCAATGCAGGAGTAAGTCGCTCCGTATTCGATAACTGTCAAATACGCAATGTTAAAATATTTTTAAACAGCGAAAGTTATCCGTACATTGACATGAACATGGATTTTGAAAGTGGAAGATTTCTTCTAGCATATCAAATGTACGCCAAGTTTCAGCAAGCTTACTATGGGCGGATACAGTCACCGATACTGAGTCCCGACAGTTTCAAGAACAAGGCGCCGTTAATGGTGTTTGACGTTTCCAAACAGGATGATCGAATAAATTCAAACATCATCGACTGTAGGATCGAGATAACGACTAGCGGAAATATTCCACCAAACACCTATGCTTTTTGTCTGATACTTCACGATCGGCTTGCATCATACAATTGTCGAGACAAACTTGTGAAAATTCTGACATAAATACCGTTTCGTTTTCTATGATAATTTAGTTATGACCGAGCATTGCTAGCCACAAGATGTACTGCAACCTGCAAGGTTTCCAGAGTCAAAATGGATTCGTGCTCAAGGAAATTAGCGTCACCTCCGGAGACAAGACTCGAACCCGCAGCTTCCGACCTCCGTATCCGTGGAAACTACTAGACGAAAAAAGTAAACGGTCGAATGAATGGCTATGTAAATATTATCATGGACTAGAGTGGGACGAAGGAAAAATTCCGTACCACCAAGTGAAAAACACTATTGAAGATTTACTACTGCAAAACGAAATAATCTACGTTGCCGGACCTGAACAGAAGAAATGGCTACGAGAACTGTGTGACGTCGGAGCAGCTGAAATTGTGGATATACAGACCGACTACGGCTGTCCTTCCCTGCGCAAGCTTAGTGCAATATACGCCGTGCAGCTACGTGACAAGTTTGAACGTGTCTGTGCCTGTACAAACTCGCAGTTAATGCAGAAATGGCACACTCAATGTTAGTAGGAGCCTGCATATATAAATGGCGTACCTACGTACGTGCCTTCAGTTGACGTTCGGCCTGCAAGAAGATGTTTACGTTTCATCCTGCTAACGTGTACGTGTGCGCAAGACCTAGCTTCAGCAGTGTCGAGTACAGCTACTGGGATTCCGGGTATCTACGTACATATACAGAAACCTGTGATGGAGGCGCTCAGCATTGGCGGTTTGCGCACTTTCCTGTGTCCTACGAACCGACTCAGCAGCTGGTAGCTTGTTGCGAACCTGGAAACTGTGTCGTCTATCACATGAGACCACACACAATCCTTCCTGCTAGCATCGCTGAGGTAGTCGCCTCGTCTGCATGTGCAACACCAAACATGGACGTGTTGCAACCTGTTGCGACCTGTGATGCATCTACGCAGACGTCCAAACGGTGTGCGTCTCGTCGTCGCAGTTCAGGCAGTGAATCTATCCCAACTAGCACTGAGCCAAAGCCTAGGCGTAGACATGGTCACAGACGTCATCGACCATGTCTTGTCGGAGTTGTCAACGTCACAGAAGATGGCCAGCTGGAAACCTGTGTTCCTGATCCTGTGGCCTGCGAACCAGTTGGAACCGGAGTCAACGAACCAGTTGGAACCGGAGTCGACGTGTCAGTTCGTGCGGCATTAAAGACTTTGCTTGTGAAAATGCTTGATTCCTTAACCTAATATGTATTTGTGTACTCTTTATAAATAAATGTGTAAAACTTGAACTCGTGTGTTTTTATTTCTACAATTTTTAGGTACCTAATAAAAAAATAACTTTAAATACAGACATTATTTTGACTCATGTAGTATACCAGTAGACCGCGGGTATATAAGCGAGGTTCGGACGACTGGACCCGCAGTTCACCTCTGGCCGCGGTGCAGTACGGACGTGCTCTCTCCATTAAGTATCGTGACATTTAGTTATGTCGACCGGAATAGAATGTTTACCGACAGCAGCGGGGACCTCGATGACAGCAACGATGATGGAGACGGAGATCCTGATACCGTTTGCAGAGGAGACCACGGCAGCGGAGAGCTCAATGGCTGAGGTGTCGACAGCTGTGAAGATCCCGATACCTGCTGCAGAGGAGACGACGATACGTGCTGTTCCACCATCAGCTGACGTTTCATCATCTGCATTCCAGACATCAAGTAATGAAGAGCGTACATCGCATCAATGCAAATACTGTGGTGCATCAATAACCTGCAGTAGGTCTCTGACAATCTCTCGAGAGACATATAAGTGCGGCAAATGCGGTAAGGTTTTTTCGCATTGTAACAGTCTGGATAGTCACAAGATTATGTGCATAGGAAACGAATCAAGTGATAGTATGCTTCCATACCATCAGACATCATCATTTATTGCCTTACCTGAGGCGATAGTCAACAAAAGAGCAGTAGTCAATTGCCAAAACTTCAAGGACCAGTTTTGTTTTAAATGGAGTATTTTGGCAAGATTTGTCGAGGGAAGTCATCAAAACCGTGTTGATAAGAGGTATTATGCTTTGGAGAATAAGTACAACTTCGATGGACTGTGCTATCCGCCACCGTTAAATCAGATAAAAGTTTTTGAGAAAAATAACCCTGAAGTCTCAGTTAATGTGTATGCGCTAAATGAGGATAATAAAGTGTGTCCGATTCGTGTAACCAAACAAGAAAGAAAAAATCATTTCGATTTGTTGCTTGTGACAAATGAAAGCGGTTCTGCACACTACTGCTACATCAAAAACTTCTCCCGACTTGTGAGACCTCAGGTTACAAAACATCAACAAAAGATTTATATGTGTAAGATGTGCTTTAAGTATTTCGCTAATCGACCTCGAAAATCAGGACTCACAGCTATACAGTGTCTTGAACAGCACAAGATTAAATGCGGAAATAAATCTTAACCAAGTTTTTAGTAATTTGTCAGTGTTTTTTTGTACTTGTAGTAGTGTAGTATGTATGTAATAAAAGTTTTTTTAAAAGAACTTGCGGTGTTTTTATTTTCTCAAACCTGCCACTTTAGTGGTACTTTTTTAATTAAAGTTGTTTTGTATCGGCCAGGGATCGAACCAAGGATATTAGTCGATCTAATCAATCAGTATATAGATTACAAATTTATTTAATGAATTTTGAACTTTTTCCCGAATCTCTAGCATTACAATTACGAATTTTCAATATGGTGGTCTTGATGGCTTATAGGATGATGGTAGTAGAGGTTTTAAAGTCTCTTTAAGAATGTTGAACGTGGCTTATTGAAGTTATTTTTTCATAAAATTAAACATTATTGCAACGATCGAGGATCGAACCAAGGACTGGAGCGGATCGAATCGATGTGTAAATTAATGAGTGATTTTTTTGATGAATTTTGGATTTTTTCCCGCTTTTCTAGCTACATTATTACATGATTTCAAGATGGCGTCCGAATTTCAAGATGGCGGGGGGCACCTCCGTAATAAATGATTACTGCACTGTAAAAATGTACTCTATAATACAAGTACACACACAAGATGGCGTACTCCAGCAGGTGGTAGCTCCTGGTAGCATGTACTGAACATAAAATGTCGGATCCATGATGGACGACCAGGACAAAGTCAAATTTCAAGGTCAAGGGTAAATTTCAAGGTCAAGGTCAAATTTCAAGGTCAAGGTCAAATTTCAAGGTCAAGGTCAAAGGTCAAGGTCAAATTTCAAGGTCAAGGTCAAAGGTCAAATTTCAAGGTCAAGGTCAAATGTCAAGGTCAAAGGCCAAGGTCAAATTTTAAGGTCAAGGTCAATGTCAACAGTTGAGGACAAAAGTATTGTGACCAGATAATTATACTACATGGTATCGGCACACTCTAGCAGACGAAAACAATATGGCGGTCTCCTGCAGATGAAGACAAGATGGCGGACATGACGTCATACATGTTGATGATATATACCTTGGTACTGGTGGTGGTAGATCAGTCTAGGTAGCTTTCATGGAGGAAGGATCTGATGTTTGCACTCACCGGGAATCGAACCAAGGATGGGAATCGATATAATCAATCAGAATTCGAATAAGTTAATTTTTTGATGAATTTTGGAATTTTTTTCATTAAAATCAGATAATAATTAAAGATTTTCAAGATGGTGTCCAAATTTCAAGATGGCGACCGTAACGAAAATTGCAACGGTGACGTCATCATCCAGAATGGCGGATCCAAGATGGCGGATCCAAAATGGCCGCCGTGATCTACTTGTCCCGTTACGTTATGTCCCGTTACGCTGTGTCCCGTTACGCCGGCTGCACGCACGAAAAAGTGTCACGTTACGCTTATCCAAGATGGCCGCCGTGACGTCACAATCCAAGATGGCCGCCGTGACGTCAGAATCCAAGATGGCGGACGCCGACACCACCACCACATCCTGCATCCTGATCCAGTAAATACATTCACATACTACTTTCATATTTTGCTGCAGTTATATATATATAAGAACAAATTAATCTCAACGGCCTGGTTGCAGAGGGCAAACAATATATCCGTCTGAGCCGCCAGAGCACGCCACAAGGGAAAGAATGCGGGTTCTCGGGTACATACTGAAAGGGCATTATTGTAGGCCAAATTATGTTCATTTCCCAATGTCTATGGATAGGTATTTGTACATCGCCGTATCAAATGACATCGTTGTCGAAATGTGTTAAGCACAAATAAAATATATAACTGTAACCTTCACTTGTGACATTCAGCCTCAGTAAAATAATCGCGGGTAGGTATAAACGTGGTGAAATTTTTTTCGAATAATCATATTGTATTTACTTTGACGTAAAGGTTTTTATTATATCTTTTGACGGGTGTATACCATTTGTCCGAATGTTCACTTCTCTTTTGACTTTCAGAACAAACCAAGCGAAACGACGTTGTTGAAACACGCAAGGTAAACTTTCAGAGCTAAGTATTTGCTTAAAAATGCTAAGCAACTTACGGAATGCAACTCACGGTGAGTAATGTTGCAATACACAGGATCCATGAATGGTCAATGGCCTCGGTTATTTTACAACAGTAATTTTAGACCCGCCTCATCTCGTGACGTCATGCGGATTCACCTTGGAAGCTGCTGTGTGTAATCTAAAATTAAAATATTCTGGCATGAGCTGCGATGCGTAGCAAGGAGGGAACAGGTATCGTAACAAATTCGAGAAACCAGTTCCTGCTGCGAATATTTTCCTAGTTCACCTTCACTCCATTCTTATCGTTAGATGTCTCGTAATTTAAACGTCAATACAAGTAAACTAACTGGAATCAACTTCGACGTGAGCTTTTAAATATCGGGTCCACGCAGCATGTTGATTTTTTTTTCTATTTTCTCATCATTACTATTATTGACAGGCTATGTTGTACATTTTAACACTATACCTCTGTTACATTTGTTGTTCTGTCACAAATATTTTCAACAGATGTTCACTAAGTACAATATAATCGGTGTAAAAGGTCGCGTAATTATTCGTAATTATTGTCACTTGCACGCTTCTTACACCAATTATATTTCACTTATTGAATATCTTTTGAAAATATTAGTTACAAACCAATTCTCGGGAGGAATCGTGTTAACATTTACAAAATAGCTGTTAAATAATAGAAATTACGAGAAAATTAACAATAAACAAAGTTTTTTTTAAAAAAATAAACAGACATATATATATATAACATAAGTTCACCAAAAAGCAAAAAATAAGTGTTTCATACACCAAATTAATATGTAATAGTTTTTTTTTTTCATTTATTGTAGTTAGGAAACTATTATTTATTATATAATTATTAATTTCTTTATAATTTTGAAGTCGGTGCCAAGTAACAAAACAGCGCGTGTTACTCTGTACACGTGGTAAAAGTGAAACTTCTGACATTTCAAACCTCAACTAATTATGTATCTAGTGCTATCTTCATGTATTTTCGACCTAATACCTAATCTCAGTCCTGTTCGCGTTAGAAACGTTTCACAAAAATGTTGCATTAAATATCGCCATTAATTTTTTTTCGCGCCAAAAGAAGTTTCAATTCAAAGGTACGCTATAATTGTTATTGATAGTCACTAAATTCCAACAACTGTTTAAACCATCTGTAATGCTAGTTAGGAACAACAGTCGCTAGGAGCGCGGGCGCAGTGGTTGCCATGATCTCCATACAGAGTCCGGTATTTAGCTCCGTAGTCAATGCTTTAAGTCTTTATTTATGTTGGTTGTGTTGTTGCGATAAATAATTGATGCTATATATATCAAATATTACACAAAATGTTATATAATTATTATGTTATACTAGGCAATGACTTCAAAATTATAAAACCATTAATAAATACATAATAAACAATAATTTCCTAATTACAATAAATATTAATTTGGTGTATGAAACATTTATTTATTTTTGTTTTTTACTGAAATTATGTTACTTTTGTGTATTTTGTTTATTTTTTTAACAGTTGTTTATTTTTCAATTTTTAGCAATGGGTAAAACTTGTAACGACGTTTCTCAAATGATGAAAAGGGGGCTAGTTGAAAATGAAGATGAAAGACGGAAACACTTAAAAAAATAAAAACAGAAATATTAAAATTGGACTATCCCATACAAACTCAATTCTCCCACATTATACTCTTAACATTTTAGTGTCAGAAGTGGGATAACCCTAATTAAACAATATACTAATATTTAATAGAGAATTATGGAAAAAAATTAGAGTTCAGATTTTTTGGTATTAAAATGTATTGTTAGGTAGTTTGAGTGTAGTTGTTAACATTAGTTTCCAGTAGAAGTTTAGGTCAGCTCGTAGGTCTACTTACACTGTAGATCGTAGGACAGTAGTGATTGTGACATACTGGTAGTGTATGTTGGCAAGGAAAATGGCTGCCGACAAACTTTAAAACATCATGGCTTTCTTGGCCTAGATGAATAATAAAATGGATAGTAACCAAGAGAAAATGAAGAATTAAATTGATAACAATCAAGAAGTGATGAGCGAAATGAATAAATGTCATGAAGAGATTAATAATGTAATGAAGACAGATGGAAGACATGAAGAAGAACCAAGAGGAGTTGAAGAGGGGTCAGGAAGATACGCGTAATGAATTTGTGGCTGCTCAAAAACAATTAAATAAGAAGATGGATGAAACCAATATTCAGGTGGAAGGGAAAGTGCAGTGTTTGGAGCAACAGCTAGCCGAACATGAATAAATGGTGATACAACAGCTAGCTCAGCTCAAACTGACCACCGAACGAGTAGCAGCTGTAACTGAAGAGTGCCATCGGATGATCAAGGGAGCTACATTTGCTACGAAACGGAGTAGTTCTTCCGGAGACGTGAAGGTGTAAGGCGCAACTGGTCATTAAAATTCAAGCTACCAACCTTTCATGGCCAATCGTCGTGAGCTGTCTACAGGCGACAGTTTGAGGCAGCTACTGGAGTGAATTGTTGGGACTAGGAAGAAAAGGCTACAGCACTCGTCTTGGCCCTGCGAGGATCTCCACTAGAGTTGCTGCAGACCATTCCAGTTCCCGACCAGAAAGACTATGAAATATTATTAGAGACCCTTGAACTGAGGTATGGCGACCTGCACATGAGTATCAGAGCGAGACAGGTTGTGATGGAATCTTACCACCAAGCGAATGGCAGCTCGCGTACTAGCGAAAATATTATACTCGGGACACTAACGACGCTGTTGAATGGATCGCAGTTTCGGTGGATAAGGGGGCGACAGAAGTGCTTCGTCTGCAAAGAACTAGGACACATCCGGCGCGAGTGTGCGAATCGTGGTAGGAAATCGAAGAGAAAATGACAATGCTGTGATGCAAATATTGGACAAGAGAAGAATCGACTGGTCCGACGAACAAGAGGTCTCCCACGGTGTTTCGCGTGTCGAGAAAGAGGGCATGTCCAGCATGACTGCCTGGATCGTGTGAGGAAACCGAAGAAGGAAGGACATCGATAAGAGAATGGGATTAAGGAGGGTGCCAACTCGCAGGTTAAAGTAGCAGGAAGTCGCCTACAGTATTTTGCCTGCCGACAAGGGCGTGTTCAATGGAGATGCCTGGAACAGGAATGTGCCCGAGGGGTTGCCCGATAGAAAAGGAAGCGCCACAGCAGCAAGTGAAGAAGAGCGAGACCCATAGTAATCGCAAAGCTGTCCCAAAGAGTCGGAGGACGGCCGCGATGTTACATCTGCCAAGCAGTGGGCCATATCCAGTACAATTGCCAGATGCATAGGATAGCTTTGCAGCATGGTCCACAACAGCAGTTTTACCTATTCGGGACGAACAGGCTTCGGAGGGGGCAGTGTTACGAACTGGAAAGCACAGCCGCAACGCATGCCACATACCTGAGCATGCCCTCCAGGGTTAGTCTGGTCGGGGGCATCTCACACAACTGACGTCATGCGCGCATTAGCGCGGCTCGACCTCACCATTCCTCCCCCCTATCTATACATAAACCTTCCTCGACGCTGTTATTTATCACTGAGTGGCCTGGGGAATTCCACGGGCCACCGCGCGGAGTGACATGAATAAACACCGCCTTTCCGGACTTTTTTGGCGTCAGGTCGGCCCGGGATGACGCGACACATCACCGCCGCTCTCGTCGGTTCGAGAAGGGTGCCACAGGTACTTCAGCAGCGACGCCGGCGTGTGCGGCGACAGTTCCGAGTGAGTTCAGAGAGTTGCGAGAGTTCCGCGAGTGACGGGAAGTGCGACATCGGCGAGAAGGGTACGAGACCCCCCTCGAGAGTGGCGTGACGCAGAGCGACGGGATCGAGAGAGTGGACTGAGTGGAGCGAGACTGTGTGTGCGGACAGGCGCGTGATAAGGGGCGAACCACTGTTGAGTCTAGCTCCAGTGAGGAGTGCGAACTGCGGAACTTGACAAACATTGAGTGACTTGCGGGTATACATTTTTAAGTGCGAGTGATTGGTGATAAGACATTTTTAAGTACAATCGTTTATTAGTAATGTAAATATTAGTTTAATAAAACGACAATAAAGCTTAATTGGGCTCTCATTTACGAACTCAGTTCCCCACATTATACTCGTAACAGTATTTACATAATATCCATAATAACTCAATCTACACATTCGTGCGGTTTTTCTTTAACCTTCGTAGTCCAAATCAAGTCACGTCCAGTCCAGTCCAGTCCAGCACGTCCTTGACCATAGTTAGATACCTACCTTGTTTTGAGATTGTCATAAACCTAACAATACCTCAATCACTATAAATTTCATATTTGATTTTGAGGAATTCCCTGGTGTATCTTCGAAGTATAAGGACCAATAACAATGAAATTCAAATGGGACCACCTTGGAGCTATTCTGAACGCAACGCAAAAAGAATAATTAAAATCAATTCATAAGACGTTACGAATATATATACGTCCGAATATATATAAAAAAAAACATATATACGGACGAATTGAGAACCACCTTTTTTTGGAATTCAGTTAAAAAATCAACACGATGTGTCACACATAGCTTTAAGTTTCCCGTTGAACAACGTTAAGTTGCAGTTGGAATAGTACATGGAAACTTAATTTCGTCATATCTAATGTCATTGAGATAGTAACTTCGTGAAATACGTCCACGCAAAGTTGTATTTTGTGCGCACAGAGTTTAAGAGTGTACCCAGCAAAATTCGCTAACAGAATTCCTTTGATTTTTTTTTCATGATCTCTCCAGATCTTTTATAGTTTACGATGACCAAAACCTTTAATATTTCCAATACACATTTTTGCACTACTCCCAAGCAATGCCTTAGTAACAACGTCACGAAAAGCCTAGAATGATCACATGCCTTACTCTTAGGTTAGAGACAGCTCAAAAATACTTGGTACAACATTATTACAACAGACATCAACTGAACCCAAATACAAGATGCGTGGCACAGTTAATAGGATTCGCATCTGCGTGTGCATTGCTTCTATATTCCCTGACCTAACCCGTATTCCCTTGCTATTCCAGGCTTCCTCCCTTTCCCCTGATACATGGTTCAAGGTCAAGGTTGTTGAGGACAATAACACGTCGGATGGGCGGAGTCTGAACAAAAACTGACAATGTTTCCTGTAAACTGAACAAAACTAAATGCTGTGATCAAACCAATTTGCTTTTCGACGTGGCTTCGTTTAAGAATTGTCTAATCCAGAATGGGTTTATTTTCAAATAATTAATCTTAACTGAAAATCACGAGCGAAGTTGAGTTTACTAAATATATTTTATATTAAAAAAAATCGATAGTTTAAATAATACTAACATTCACTCAAAATATATTGTCAACATTTCTATAAAAACATCACATTGATAGTATTGAAAATACCATGAAGTGTTTTTCTCACTGGAGATGGTACTAAAGAAGAACACTATTAAAATTAAATGTTAAATCTTTAACACCACCGCAAATACACTAGAGACTGGAAAAATTCGCAGGTTCCATTACTTCTGAGATATAGTAGGAGCCAATGATAAATTTTTAATATAAAAAGTACACCGAATCACAGCCAGACAGTTAAGACCAATCACCAAAAGCAGCAGCTAACGAACAGTTGACATTTGCCGTATGCAGATGACTGTGGAGTCTACGGAGTCGTTCAAACATTACATTTTTAAGAATGTTCTATAATCCCATAACGACGCGACGGAGCAGTAACAGAGGGAGCACGAATATAGAACTCGTTTGAGTTATATACTATTGCGAAATTAAGACGCGAATATTTCTTGGATATCCGAATTACTAACGCTGGAACCACGATAGCGCTGCGAGTGCAACGTGATGGCTGCCACGCGAATTAAATCATTTTCGAACCAATCACGTTCCTTCATATCCTTGATGTCAGCGCGACAAAATTCGCGGAAGCTACGTTACTGAAATGAGTCAGAACTTTGTTTTTTAATGTTAAATAAAACTGGCGACCCCCTATATTTAATATAATTTAAAGTTGAGAGGCTAAAACATCGTTCACTTTTGTTTGGTATCCACGCAAATCATTATATTCCCACCGCTAATTTTCAAGAATCTAAAAACTTCTTGAAGCTAAGCCGCGCCTATATCGCACGGCGAAGTGCCTGCCTGTATTTCCTGGATTATTGTACAGTGGTGATAATTACCACAAAGTCTACATTGTACTCACCACTAGGCCATAATGTAAACTCTAAATGTAAACAATTAGCAACTCCCGTTACACACCTGCCTGTGAACAAGCTATTGCAAGAAATTCGCTGACGTCTCGGGCATACGTCCATTTTTCTCGCGCAAAACTACACCTCTCACCTACCTTCAAGTTATTAAGATTTCCTTAAATTGGAATATAAGTAAAAGAAAATAATACTATCTTGATTCTTACAAATATTTCAACCTTAAATGTTCTAACATAAAAACAAAAGGAAACACCATATTCAAGATATCACTAATAATTCTAATCTGTTAATTCGTGAGACAGAAAAACAGGAAAAAAGAGACAAATAAAATGCCTGTTTCTTCAAGAAGAGGGTATTCGGGGGAGAAAGATTGATTTACGATGATAGTATTATCATACGTGTAAGGCCTGTTTATCTTGTAGTGGAAAAATTGAGGATACCAAAAGGAAGCAGTGGGAATAAAAAGGTTTAGGGGGGGGGGGGGAGGTGTTTGCCGTAATTACGTTTACCATTCCCGTTTCACAGTTACGAAACACAAGCGGGCACCTTAAATGAGGGACTTTTAAATGGGGCGCGCTTGCCCCTCCCCGACGGGCAATATTTACGCCACCATGCCAACACCACACGTTGATTCCCTAATCAACTGCTTTAGCCACGCTAGTACAACGTTTCTGCAGTGAGGTAATTCGAAACAGCATATAAACGACATGATCTCCTAAAAACATGGAAAACCAGAATTCTAACCCCCACCCCCCTCGAGAGATATGTCACTTCGTTCCATTTAACGTTTAAGCCCATCTCACACTATGTCCAATTTCTGCTATACCTTCTGTTATACCCATAGATTAAAAAAAAAATGTGAGTAGTATAAGAATAGCGTCTGGTGCCGGGGCGAGATGAGGTCAATGTCCGACCGATCTCACACGTCACGATGGCCATCTTGGACGACTTTGACCTTCAGAATTACTCAAAAATTACTCAAAATTACTCCAAAATTTCCCTATTTTAAGGGGGGGGGGAATCCCGTTTTAAAGGAACATTTCCCGTATTTATTCCAGAAAAATTAAAAACTTCGTAATTCAGAAAGAGACTTTTGCTTTGAAAGAATCCAAATTCCTAAAAACAGCTTAAACTGCTCATCAAGAAGCCTCCCTAAGCCACCGAGGTTACGACCTAACCCTTGACAGTAAACTCGAAATCTTTCATTTTTGACAAAAAAATTCCACATTTTTTTAAATTCAAATGTTTAGTTACCCAATCAAACCCAATTCTCGCTTAGATTCCTGGCTAGAGTAAACATGAAATGTATGTAAAAAAAACTTAATTACAATATCAATAAATTAATTTGTAATAAAAAAAGCTTATGTAAGACTCGCCATATTAAAATTCTAAAAACGTTGAAGTTTTCGTTACGTCCACCATATTGAAAATCCGGAATCATTAAGCTAGAAAATCGGAATAAAACTTTAATTCACAAAAAAAAATTAATGAAATTTTAATAAAAACTTTTGTTATCTTGAATTAAGACGTCACCGTTGCAATTTTCGTAACAGCATTCATCTTGAATGTAAGCTGAAAAATTAAAAAAAAAATATTCAAAATCATTTGATTAAATTTTAATAAAAACAACGTATTTCCATCATGGAGTCCTCGGTTCGAATCCAACGTCATTCCATTAAAAATAGCAATGGATCCTTCCTCCAGGGAAGCCACCAGCGGGCTGACCTCCCATCACTATTGCCAAGACAGATATTACGCCAGCCAGTATGACGTCATGGCTGCCATCATGGGTCCGCCATCTTCTTGTCGTCTGGTGGAGGTCGCCACCTCATTTTCGTCTGCTAGAGAGGCTGTCGCCATATTAGTTTAATTTTTACCCGTTAGAGTGCAAGAATCATTTACTACCGTGGAGCCATCTTGTCAGCCGTCTTGCCCACTATGTTGAAATTCTGCAATTTTTAAGCCAGAAATTTGGAAAGAAATTCCAAAAATCATAAAAAAAAAACACTTATTAAAATAATGATAGAATCGATCGGTTCGATTCGATCTTTGTTTGATGCTATAAAAGATAATTTAATTAAAGTTGCCAAAAAAAAGGTAAAGTTTCGAGAAATAAAACAAGTAAAAAATAAAAAGACTGAATTACAGACATTCTACAATTACAAAAAAAAATTACAACCGTTTTTCAATGACTACAGACATCTTAGAAGGCACAGTGAGTGAGACCTTTGCATGCCTTGACAAGTGTTTTCAGGACATCTCCACATGACAGTCGATTATCCAACCACGTCCAGTCGGTGTTTAGATACATCCAGTCTGCGACCAGCCACGTCTTGATGTGAGCTATTCATGTAAAGTTGGTTACCTGGCACATCAGTCAGTTGGTCAGACACGCACGACCAGTCTGTTGGAAAGGCTATCACGCCCATTTAGTGGCAAAGTACGCCAAGTCGGTAGCCTGACACGTATATTCAGTGGACAGGAACGCATGTCCATAAGGGACCAGACACATCCAGTAGGTGGTCAAACACTCCAGTCAGTAGCCAAGACGTATTTTTCGTCGATACTCGGCAATAATTTAAACAGATCATGTACAAAATCATGCGCACAGGCCAAGAGTCTCCAAGCTAAGAAGTGCTGTTCGCCGATACGCGACCATCATTTTAAACAGGTCATCTTCAACGTCAATCATGTACCCCAAACCACGAGTGCAATCAAAGGACTGGCTTCAGTCTAGTCGATGAACATTAAAAAAAAGCACATTAAAAAAAGGAAGCACAACCGGAAGAACTTTCGACAAAGAGGAAGCACAATAAATAAATAAATATAGTTTAAAAAACTAAAGAAACATGCTTTTAAAGATTATCAAACTAAAAAGTAAAAAATAATTTTAAAATTTAATTTATGACAATAGTATATAAGCAATACTAGTATAAATGAGAAAAAAGCTTGAGGCGCTTTGTGCCATATTTTTTGTATATTAAGCGCCCCATGCTTTTTTCTAATTTATACTAGTATTGCTTATATACTATTGACATAAATTAAATTTTAAAATTATTTTTTACTTTTTAGTTTGATAATCTTTAAAAGCATGTTTCTTTAGTTTTTTAAACTATATTTATTTTTAACTTTTTAGTTTGATATTCTTTAAAAGCATGTTTTTTTAGTTTTTTAAACTATCTTATATATAAAATTCTCGTGTCACAGTTTTCGTTGCCATACTCCTCCGAAACGGCTTGACCGATTTTGATGAAATTTTTTGTGCTTATCCGGTATCTATGAGAATCGGCCAACATCTATTTTTCATCCCCCTAAATGTTAGGGGTAGTCCACCCCTAAATTTTTTTTTTCAATTTTTGGACAAAAAAATTTATTTTATTTTTTTATAATGTGGCATTAAAAAATATATACAACCCTAAATTTTCTCCCTTCTATCACCAACCCCTAATTTTTAATAGAATTTTATATTTTTCAACCCCGGTCGATAGCTGATCAAATTAACACTTGATCAACCTTCCCCGCCTACAGCGAGCTCATTACCTGGATTAACACATAGACCACATATTAATATGAAATTCCATCCCTAAGGGAGTGAAAAAGTGATAATTTAATTTTATAACAGAAAAAAATCATAGGTCATAGACATACCAATAGTGAGTGAGTGTCATTTCTTTATGTATGCCACACGATCATACACATAGTAAGGTCTGGCAAATTCATATTTTTCTCCTTGGTGAGACCAGCCCGCTTAGTGGAGCTTGCAGCGGCTAGCAAAATAAAGGCGCTCATAACAGTTTTGTTCTTAACTTCATCAATAGATAGAGGTAGTTGCCTTGAATTTTAAACGCACCATCGTTTGATGCGTTTGTCATGTCTTTAATTTTCGTTTGTTTGTGCCGTATGCGTTCCTATACCATTCATCCAATTGCGATGAAATGTTGGTGAGTTGTTATGCGCATGCCCGTGAAGGTTTCTGAGACAGTATACTAACTATTTTGCAATAGTTGGAGCACATATCGTGTCAAAAAATGTGTTTATTTCATATTATATAGCGGCACTTCGTCTGTTTTTGTTGTATAAGTGCGCACGCATGACACAATTTATTTAAATATAAAAGAAAGTCAGAGATAGAGTGATATATATATATATATATAGAATGAGATAGAGATAAGTTGAGATAGAGCGAGGCATAGAGAATGAAATGGGTTAGATAAAGAGATATATAGATGTATAGAGCTATATAGAGATTTATATATAGAAGAGATAGAGAACAACGTCTGTCGGGATCTGAAAGTGATATAAATTATTTTGCACACTTGACATTCAAATTAAGAAGACAATTACTAACTACATTTGATTTCGAAAAAGGTCCCCTTCACCCTGTGTTCAGCCCGGGCAACGCCGGGTACTGCAGCTAGAAATTCCCTAGAAATAATTTATATGGCAAAACAACGTTTGCCGGGTCAGCTAGTATTTATGTATAATTATCATAGGGAAATGAGTTACCGACACTACCTATTACCATCTGAGATAACTATTTGGAGTTGCAACGTCATAAAGAAATGGACCGCTCGGCTAACGAACGTAATGAAATTGGTGGGACATTTTACAGTGATGAGCCACTCACTCTTAGTCGAAAGAGTTACAGACGGACAGACAAACAAACATACAGGTGAAGCTAATATAAAGCATGTAAAAAGGAAGTACATCCGAAAACAGGAATCAATTTAACGAAAAGAACACATATTTTCTCAAAAATTCAACTCAGTAGGATACGATCTCATCGCAGGGATACGATCTCGTAACAGAGATACGATATCTTAACAGGAATACGAACTCGATCATCAGTATGATACGATAATACAGGCTTGACTATGTACATTTAACCAAAATGATGCAAATTTTTACGAACATCAAACTCAATAGGATGTAATTGTCAATATGGTAGGGTCCAAATGTTACTGGCTCCAACAGCATTTGGCTCCAACAGCATTTGGCTCCAACAGTCTGGCTTCAAACAACATTGACTCTGTAAGTCTTTGGCTCCAACTGTCCTTGGCTAAAAGGTGGCTTAAGGGTCTTGCGTCCCACAGGGTTTCCCGTCAACCTTGTGGGATGAAGAGAGCGGACCTATGAAGTGTCGGAGTTGTAGTCGGCTCTAGTATCTGAGTGAAGCTCTCAGCAAGATCCAAAAAGGGCGTGCGATGCGAATATATAGCCTCTCCTGCTTACGGCAACCCATAGCCTTCTCGTGGCGCCAGTGTTTAAACAAATATGGGAAATGCTGGGGGTGCCCACTCCTCAGACTTCCTCGGTGTGTCGGAACGGGAATTCTGGTGGATTAGTAAGCTGTGAGTAGGTGACTACGACTTGATCCTGCAGAAAGTCCACCGGGGAGTTTTGGACCCCCAAACCCTAGGTGGTGTCTCAAAGCATTGGATTCAACGTGAAGAATCCAGGATGCATATGGAATAGCGAAGGGCGGTAGCGTGGCGGGGTTTCGCTCCCTGTCCAGGCACCCGGGCTCTGGCAAAGCTGTAACCTTCGGGCGGTGGATAGTCTAATGGATGGTAATTAAGGCAATCCTTGGTTTGGTGTTACCATACCTACCCGGGCTCTGGCAAAGCTGTAACCTTCGGGCGGGGGGATATGCTGATATTGAAGTACCCAAGGACATCCAAGTCCGGATTAGGGGGTGTTCTCCCGCTATGAGGCTGCCTGGGAAAGCACTATACCTGAAGATGAAGGGTGCCATGGGACTGATCCTTTACTGTGATAGTTCCCTGCTGAGATTTCCTCTAATGGCTAAGGTTCAGGATTGGAGTAGGAAATGTGGTGGTAGTGGTCCTCCTATGCTTGGAGGATCAGGATTGGAGTAGGAAACGTGGTGGTAGTGGTCCTCCTATGCTTGGAGAACACTCCGAAGAGTCCCCGCCCTGTTGACGAGTGGAAGTGTTGATCTACTTAAGCTCGGGTACTAGCCTGCTGAGCTAGTAGAGGTTGGATAGGCCTCAGCTGGATCACGAGTAACTGGGTGACCGAGGGGTCCCAGGGATGTGAGAGGTATGGTTCCGTGTCGTTGCTACTCAGATCCCTCAGAGGGGGCTGGCTCTGTTGGAGGTCTGGGGGTGGACAAAGGAGCTGGGGGTGTTTCGGTGGGGCCGAAGTTGGGATGGGTCTCCTCAACCTCTCGACCTAGCCGGGCACTCTCCAGTAACATGCCAAGATTGGAAATGGCGAATCTATTTCCCGGTTCTAGGAACCCATGTTAGGCTCTGGTAACAGTGTCTGGCATGTAAAAGACCCATCTTTCTCCTAACCAGGATTATGCCCTAACGGGATTACCTGCCTGGGGGAGTATTGATGCAAATTTGAGGTGTGAACCTAATGTACATGTCCTTGGCTCCAAAAGTCATTAGTTCCAAAATCTCCAAGTGCTCCAATGCTTATCGGCTAAAATTACTGTTGGAGCCAAAGACGTTTGGAGCGTACGACTGTTGGAGCACTTGGACAGTTATAGCTTGGGAGCTGATTGAAGTACTTGGGCAATTGGAGCTGCTGGAGTATTGGAGCACTTGGATATGTTGTAGCACTGAACACTTGGAGCAATAAAAGCATTGGAGCACTTGAAGCTATTGAAGCCAAGGACTTTTAAAGTAAAGGACAGTTGGAAACAAAGACTTTTGAAGCAAAATACTGTTGGAGTCAAGGACAGTTGGAGGCAAAAACCTTTTTGGATCCAATGCACGTTGGAGCCAATGACAATTTGAGTCAAAGACTGATGGAGCCAACGAATGTTGGAGCATTTGGGCAATTGGAGCTGTTGGAGCCAAAGACTGTTGGAGCCAAAGACTGTTGGAGCCAAAGACTGTTGGAGCCAAAAGACTGTTGGAGCCAAAGGCTATAGGAGCCAAAGTCTGTCGGAGCCAAAGACAGTTGGAGCCAAATAGTGTTGAAAACAAATACTGTTGGAACTAAGGACTGTTGGAGCCAAAGGCTTTTGACACCGAATACTGTTGGAGTCAAAGACAGATGAAATCTAGGTCTTTTGGTGACAATGACATTTGGAGTCTACTGTAAATTGACGATTGCATCCTATTGAATTGAATGTTCTTGAAAATGTACACCATTTTCATAAAATGTACGTAGTCAAGCCTGTTTTACCATATCATACTGATGAGATTGTATCCCTGCAATGGTATCGTATCCTTGTTTCGAGATCATATCCCTGTTTTGTGTTTCTTTGTGAGATCGTATCCCTGTAATGAGACCGTATCTTTGCATTGAATTCGTATCCCTGCGATGAGATCGTATCCTACAGAGTTGAATTTCGTACAAATGTGTTTCCTATTTGTAAATGTGCTTCCCTTTTTTTATTGTGGTTCTTTCTTTAATGTGTTTTTTATGTGCATCGACAAGACTGTAGTCAGTTTATGATTTTCCACGTGGTTCGGAGTCGACTAGTCTATACACCTACCATTGAAAATAAATTGTTTAAAATGTCGGTCGCATATTGGTGAATTGCACCTCTTGGTTCGGAGACGCTTGGCATATGCCCATGATTTTGTACATGATCTGAATGATCAAATGTTCGCCGAGTATCGGCGAAAAATACCTCTTGGCTACTGACTGGATGTGTCTGAACACCTTCTGAATGCGCCTGACTACCATCTGGATGTGGTTGGTCACCTACTGGCCATGCGGTCCTGTCTACTGAATAGATGTATTTGGCCACCAACGTGGCGTACCTTGCTACCAACTAGGGGTGGTAGCCTTTCCAACCGACTGGACGTGACGTGCGTGTCTGACCAACTGATTAATGTGCCTGGTCAACATTTTAACATGAATAGCTTACATCAAGACATGGCTGGTCACGAACTGGATGTGTCTGGCCACTGACTGGCGGTGTCTAGTCAAAAACTGGTTGTGTCTGGCTACCGATTGGATGTGCCTGGCCGCCACCTGATCGTGTCAGCCTGTCCGAAAACTGGAAGTGCCTAATCACAAACTGGTCGTGGCTGGATAATCTACTGTAATGTGGAAATTTCCTGAAAAAACATTTCAAGGCTTGCAAAGGACTTACTTTATCTTCTAAGAAGACTGTAGACATCGTGACATGGTTGTAATTTGCTTTGTTTTAATGTGTACTTTTAGAATTTCTGTAATAATTTTTTTTGTTTGAACTTTGTTTTAGTTCTCGTAAATGTATACTTTTTTTAGTAATTTTAATTAAATGATATTTTATTGCACCAAACAAAGATCGATCTGAGCCAATCAAAACAATCATTATTTTAACACGTGATTGATTATATTAATGATTTTGATAATATTTCCGGAATTTCTGGCTTAAAAATAACAGTGTTTCAATATGGTGGGCAAGACGGCTGACAAATTGGCGGACGCCACGGTAGTAAATGATTCTTGCACTCTAGCGGGTTAAAATTAAACTAATGCGGCAACAGCCCCCTTCTAGCAGATTAAAATGAGATGGCGACATCCACCAGACGACAACAAAATGGCGGACCCATGATGGCTGCCATGACGTCATACTATCTGGCGTAATATCTGTCTTGGCAATAGTGATGGGAGGTCAGACTGCCGGTGGCTTCTCTGGAGGAAGGATCCATTGCCATTTTTAATCGTATGGCCGCGTTGGATTTGAACCGAGAAGTCCATGATGCCAAGTACCCTTCTATAAAAATTTAATCAAACTAATATTTATTAGTTTTAAAATTTTTCCCATTAAAATCGGATAGTACGGATTTTCAATATGGAGGGTGTGTTGTAAGCTATCTTAAGTTATAATATATTTAAATTGTAATTAAACAATTTAAATTTTTTATACATAATTTACGTGTTTACTCTCGTCGGGAATCGAACCGAGGACCGGGATGGATTGGGAACTAAACACTTAACAATTTTATTATATTTGTTCACATTTTTTCGTAATTTTCTGGTCAAAAATTAAAGATTTCGAGTTTACGGCGGCTTAGGAGGCTTGTCGATGGGGGAATTTACGTTTTTTTTTTCTTCTTTTAGTAATTTGGGTTCTTTCAAAGACAGAAGTCTTTTGAGGCATTCAGAAAAGTCATCCAAGATGGCCATCATGACGTTAGATGTCAGTAGGTCACTGACCCAACCTCACACCGGCAACAGGCTCAGGACCACCATTTCTAAACTACATTACATAATACCCAGAATGCTAAAAAATAATAAAAATAAAAAATCCAATGTAGTTGCCGAGCAACGCAGGCATATCGGGGTCGGATAGACATGTTTCTCTCCATTTAACCAAATACTATATATATATATATATATATATATATATATATATATATATATAAATTGCCGCTCTTTTAAAAATTATGTAATCTGGTGAATGAATTCTGATATTTTATCGTCAACACTTCATTTGCAAAAAGAAAAGTTGGTTTAGTATTGAAAAAAAAAAAGAGAGAAATTTTAAACTAACGTGATTGAATTTTCCTTAGCATGCTAGTTTGAAAATATATTAACTTAAATTTAAAAGAATATAAGGGAATTTGGGTTTGCCTTAATGTAATTTATTTAAGATATATTTATATTAAATTAATCAGACAGCTTATATAGCTAATTCACAGTACTAATTATGCAAATTTTATTTTAACAGTTGAAAATTCTCCCGATTATCATATTTATATAAGTTAATTGATTGCTATTACACTATTCTGAGAAATTTTAAATAACAATTTTTGTTAATAAGTGAGAATAAATACGCATAATTTAAAACAGTAGTAGTTTCCATAATAAACTTAAAACTTTAGGGAAACCAAACCATCTGACATTTTCGTTTAGGCTAACAGTTGTGGAGTTTCTATAAAGTGTTACTTTATTCATTAATAATTTATTGACATTAATTTCCTGATTAATGTATGTGGTTCAGATAGTTAATATTTTGTTTAAATTACTTGTGAATACATAATTTTTTTAAGTAAAAATATAGGATGTAGGCACATCTAGTATGAATTAATCAAACCAATGGACTGAGCTATGTATTTAATAGTATTATAGCAATTAGATAAAATGTATTAATAATTATATGCTTAAAGAAAAATTTGTTATGATCCAGTAAACTTTTATTTTTAAAAGGTGTTTGTACTTATGTAAGCGCCTTAGAAGTTATATTTATTTTTGATTTAAGACACCGAACAATTTGAAGTTTAGTGTAACAAAAATTAAATAAAATAAATACTTAGTATTCAATATTTATATAAACACTTGTCTGAAAACTGTTATTTAGTTTATTAAAATAATCTAGATAAATTTTAATTATTAATGAATATCAATAAACATGCATAGTGTTTTTTATTTTTATTATTTATTAATAATAGTATAAAAATTTATAATTAAAAATTAATTATAAATAATACGGCAACATAACCTCCCTTATATAAATACACTTGACAAAGTTTATAAACAATTTATGGCTATAATATTCACAATGAATAAATACTTTTAAAAATATGGACTAGTATTTAACATTAATCACTAAAGTAGAATATTTAAAAGCAAATATATAATTTCTAATTGTGTGCAGCCATTTTTCATCTTGTCAGTAATTTTTTGTTAAATGCTGCACGCGCATTTTAAAAATTCACGCTCATCATTTTTTCATAACGCGCCAGTGATATAACCTGATAACGAGCAAATTCACATATTCTCATGTTGCAAATAAAATTAAGCCTATCATATGCGTTACTTGAGTTATTGCGTTTAAGAAATTTTAAACATTTATAAACGGCTCCAATTTAAGCGAAAAAGACTTGAAAAAAAATACTAATCCCCGGCTTTAGACTTGATTTGCGACAAGGAATTTTATTATAATACTATCCATATTGTATTATCTGAACAGTTAATACTATAAAGTTTTCGCACAAGTTATAAAACTAAATTATAACAAATTATTAAAGGGTAGTCGTACTATTACAAAATTTATTTTTAATACATATGCGAATTCATGGATATCCATTTCCTAATAAACGTAATTAACTTTAGTTAATTTTAAGTAAAAATAAAGGATATAGGCCGTCTATCTACAATGAAATAATTATCGATATAATATACTGAACTATGTATTTAATAATATCATAGCACTAAGATAAACAAATAAAATGTATTAATATATATTTGCTTAAAGAAATGTTCGTCAAACCCAGTAATTTGTTTTTAAGTACAATTTTTTCCCTTGGCGAGATTTGAACTACATTCTTCAAGCAGCCACCCTACAGTTTCGGTACCAAGCTCACCGAAATATGATAAGGATAATAAGCATCATATACAGTTTTCTTAGGTATTTTAAAACTTGAGATTACTTTTTACTATGACTTTTAGTTTGCCATATATATTCCAGGGTTGTTTCGCCATCAAAATGTTTCACTTGTCACACAATACGTCTGATAAGTCCCCTAATGTTTATGGATTTATGTCCATACACGTAGGTCCGCCATCTTATTGTGAAAATCTCGTTGTATGGTGCGCGCACATCGTAAAAATTCACCAATCAATTTTTCATAACTCATCTAAAGAAATTTCCAAAAAAGTTAAACTTTTTCGAGTGACGAGGTTTGAACCGTATCAGAAATTCTCCCTTGCGCTACACAACCACGCACTCTACCGCTACGCTACCGAAACTATTTGAAGTTAAGAAGGAGAATATATGTACTATAATTGTAATTCCCTTTTTCTTACGCATTTTAAAACATGTTATTACTTCTTTCTATGACTATTTGAGTTTACCCAATATATTTCAGGGTAGTTTCACTATCATAAAGTTTCGTTTGGCTCACCAATACGTTTGGTATGTCCTCAAATGTTTACGAAAGTGACTATATATGGGTTTATGTTGCTACACGTGGGTCCGCCATTGTGACGACTTCGACCCGTGCGTATGGCAGAAATATTAAAAAAAACCTTCTTTTGCCGTTTCGGCAAGGACTTCTGGTATGAAAACTTTTATACCCAGAGCCAGCCAGACCTCTTGAAAGGGAGCTGAGATGTTACCTACAGGGGAGCAGGCCTGCCAACAGAAAATAGGTATGACAACTACTAAGGTAATGGGTATCGTGTTGGGCTGGCTTTAGCGCCTCGTCAACAAGAGGAAGTGAGAGGAGTACACAGAACTCGTTAACACCTTCCAGTAGGAAAACATGCACTCAGGTCTTGAGTGTTAAATTACAGCTAGGTCATCTTTCCAAGCTTGGAAGCCATTTATTTTTCTGTTGGCCGCCGTCGGGCAATGACAATACGCCCCTCCACTCTCATTAGCGCAATTCCCAGGACGAGAGTTAGCACGGCGCCCGCCCTCGCAGCGAGTAGGCGTGCTGCAGTGCGAGCAGTGCGTGTTTACGTGCAGTTAGTGGACGTGTTCGTCATCTGTTTCCCAACGAGAAGGCTTGCTGAGAAAACAACTTACAGTCTGTTCACTTTCTGGAAATGTTAATTAGAAAGAACCTTTTTAACGGGGGTAGATTACTCCCGTGCTTTTACTCAAAAATTTTGTAGTGTTTTCTTAGGGTTAAAGGTCAAGGTTGTTCGAGAGCTAAATCAACGTACAACATAACGCCTCGGCTGAGCGAAGTCTCACGCGGAACTTACCAATAGTTTTACTGTAATCTTAACAACATTCATAACATACCCGTTTATGACATGGTTTTGGTTAGAAGACTATGTGCTATGGTTTCAATTTCAAATAGCTGAAAATCTTGCTGTAAGTACAGTGTTTTCGTAATTAAAAAAATTAATCCATCGTTACAATATTATTACTGTTAGGAGGATACTAGAGGCGAGGCAGCGAAGCAGGCTAGTGGGCCTGGCGCGTCGGCCAGAGAGGTCCAGCGGAGACCCTACCTCACAGACAGGTAGCGCCAGTCACCCCGCTACATGGTAATCCGATTACAGCGACGTCTGCCTGTCCCCATCAAGGGTTCTACAATTTCTCAAGAGTCCCTTCTGCGTGAAGTGGCGAAACTAGGACGCCATTGTTCTCGAAGCTTCGAGTGTTGAGTCGGACATTCTGACACTTAGAAGAGCTCCTAGACCTTTCTAGAGCGAGTCTGAGAGATATCCAAAAGGCGAGGTCGGTGCGAGGCAGTGAAGTGGAGAGGGTGAGTGACCACTTGGTGAGTGGTAGCGGACGACGAGCGACGTGCTTCGTGCTCGGCGACTGGTGCATCAGGATGGTGTTGTGTGCGCGGCGGAGACGAGCGTGTTGTGCGAGGCAGTGTGCGAGGCAGTGTGCAGAGTCAATGGTTCGCGGTAAGAGACGAACCGTAGAGAGAGACACTGTTGAGCCGAGCTCCAATGGAGAGAGTAAACTGTGGACTTACAAAAAAGCTATTAATGTGTGGACAGATACAACTATCTAAATTAATTGTTGTATATTAATTCTAAGTGTAAATATTAGGGAATAAATAAAGCTGCAAGTAATTAATTAAGCTATCCTTTCCGGGACTCATTCCCCACTCTTAAAAATATTAATTTTTACTTGAGCGAACAAAATTTTGGCGCAATATCAAGAACAGTATTGCAGTGATTGTATGGAAAAGACCACAGTGCTGTCTGCCTCTATATGGAACTATTTAAAATCACTCTTGTCAATTGTTTGTGATTTATTCTATTCATTAACGGAGATTTAGGGAAAGAGGTTCATGATTAATCATCATGGGAAAAATTTATGACGTTCGTACCTTAATAAACTGTGGTAAGACAAGAATTTTGAAATGTGTTAAGTCAGGAGATAAGACAACTTAGCAACCGCATTTTCATACTGTATTCCGTGTGTTATAAAAGACACGGAAAATAATGACATTGGTTTGGTTTTAGACCGAAACATCATTACTCTCGTTTAATCATATAGCACTGTATCGATTACGTTTTCTATGTAATCCAAATGAATGCTAATAAGTTTTTTTTAATATCACTCTGAGTCGCATCCGAAACCTTGTTACCATTAAATTTCAAAGAATTTGCATGACCATATTTTTGCATGACTGCAATAACATTCTGTAGTACGTTTATAGTATATTCGTGACATTTCAAAGATGTGATGTACTGCTAATTTCAGGCTACCGAAGTTTTCTTTTGCTACATATATAAAAACACTCACTGGCATATGTGGCAACTGTCGAATATTGATGTAATTTTATTTTGGAGACAAGACTCTAGCTGCAATCTGTTCAATTGCTAGTGCATTCTTTGAGTAGTAACTTGGCTATTACTGGAGACCAAAATTTAGCAGTTTTATTTAACAAGTTTACCTCCTAACACTTGCAACGTCTTCCATTGAGCCACAGTTGTTTCGATATAACCCATGGTTGTCTAAACTAATGCAAAGTTTTTACAAATATTCATTTCTCTCCAGCACACCGTATCGGCAGAAAAAATTGGACAGTAAAAATTTTATTTGGCTATAAAACAGTCCCATGAAGACATTTTGAAATGGAATGTGTGTTAAATAATAATTTGGTAGATGATGAGAAAATGTTTGTAGGAACTTCAACAAAAACACGTAGCATAACGTAGATGCAATACATAATTTTCTAAAATTTCAGGATTGTCATTTTGTATTAATTGGTTTTAACACCTTATATTTAAGGTTCACAGAAGTTGTATTTTATGGCGGCATCGACTTACATTTAGATGTTCTTGTACTTGTTAAGAAATAAAATAAATGCATTACTTAAATTAAATTTCTAAGGCATGCACGGCACTATAAATTGAATTACAGATATCCGACACTTAGCATGTATGTTAAATAGTGTAACGTGTACATATTTAGGTTGTAGGAACAATTCCCTGTTATTTTCATTTCTTAAGAGGGCGATGAACGGCTTCATTTAAAGCTGTTTTAGTGGTCAATGCGACGGCAAGTAGAGGTCAAACCAGTTAATGCAGATGAATGAGATTTTTACACATCATCGAGGAAAGGTATAATGACATCCCTGTTGTCAGAATGCGGTAAATGTTGTTATTAATAAGATAAATTAATTAGTAAAAAGATTTATACTAGCACAAATTTGACAACTTGCAGAAAATAAAGTAATTGGAATAACAAAAAAGTAAAAACTGAACGATTTACATGTAACATTATTTTATAGTATATGATTTTTGGAAATAATTATCTTCATACAATTGCGAATTACTTGCACATGCGTAAGTCACTGCACATTAATGTTTGAGCCGAAAATTTGCCACTTCACTGTTTGGAGAAAGGACACTTTTATTCCATCCCATCAGCAAGACCCGAGCGCTGTAGATAATCCTCGCAATTAGAGTGGTCGGGTTCCCGCTGTTATCTGCGCCTTGTTGACGAATGTGTGGAAGGGGTGTAGAGGAAGGTCTGGTTTTCGATAACACATGTCTTGTCGGGTTACTCTGCATTTCTCTTGTCATTGCATTCGCGTCCACCTCATTTACATTATTCTTAGAGTATTCTTTGCACATATATATTTTATAGTACAGTTTATTTACAAATATTTAACTGGATTGTGGATATACAATTATTAATTTTATTTGCTTTTAGGTTACTTGGCATACATCTTATTTTCAACCAAATAATAATAGTTGTATAAAAATTAAATGAACTAAACATACCGTGGGATATTACTTTGCAAGGCATTTA
The DNA here is from genome assembly GCF_032445375.1 of Bacillus rossius redtenbacheri. NCBI lineage: Eukaryota > Metazoa > Arthropoda > Insecta > Phasmatodea > Bacillidae > Bacillus > Bacillus rossius. Next base: position 262,565,990 of record NC_086330.1, on the reverse strand, counting down.
ATGGGGGATAAGTTTTACTACTTGCAGTTCCAACACTATAAGCACAGCACAAAATACGAATAATTACACAAAACTGTAAAGCTGATTTGTAAACAAAATACATAAGTTACAATAGTTTACCTCGCGGTTACATACAAATTGATACTATACATAAAAATATCACAAGTTCAAAGCTACCATATTTCATTACATAGCATATAAAAGTATCTCATGTTTGTATCCCATTTAACACTAAAATGTATTTTATATATAATGTATCACATATATAACACATGTATATTTCATAAATAGTAGTTACTGAAGTAAAAAGGTTTTTCCTTTATTACAAAATAAAATACACAATATAAACTATTCATAACGTAATTTCTTGCTTTTAGCATTTCCAGATGTAGTTTCTGCAATTGGCGTACTTTCTTCAGTCTTTGTGCTTTCCTTTAACCTTAAATCAAGGTAAAAAAAACACATGTTTTTATTAATAACACTGCCCGAAGCTATACACTGAAAACGACCCATGAATACTATAAATAATTTGTGTACTTACTTATTTTTCTCTCTCCAATTTGCTAGATTTTTGCCTCTATTCCGTTTTCTTCGCACAGCCAAATGCAATTTACCACGAGCATTACCTTTTACAAAACGTGGGTTTGTTTTCGCCATTTATAAATGAACATCCATTCATATATCCCGAGCTAACAGCGACAGCAAGGAAAACTAAATCCGACTGCCTCGCAGTGCCACCCCACCCCTTTCGGTCCTTATCGTGGGACTGAGAAGTGTCGCCTATCGCGAGGGACTCAGATGAATATCGGTCTAACGTACAATATCAGGCGCACATGTTACGCTTCAAGCAACTGGAATTTCTAGTAGCTCGTCAGGAGTGTATGTGTGTTAGTAAGGCGGGATGAAAAGCGCGTGCGCGACGCACGCTGGTGCTTCTAGCGCGGTGTCTCCACTCAGCGCAAGGCTCTGAACTGCCGTGCAGTCTTCTCGTCGCCACAGGATAACTGTGAAATTTAAGCGGTGACCGTAACATTATATGGCTGAGAAATGATGATAAAGGGGTGATTCAAATCCCTCAAGTGCTTTAAAGATTCTGTACTGGTTTTTTTACGCCTAAAAATTACTCTGAAAACATATTTTAGCCATTTTAACTCTTCTAAAACTACAGTTTAAACACTTAATACGAAATAAAAAGTACTTTTCAGCCCTCACCGAAATCTTAAATGCTTTTCGTAATCAGAACCCACACGGATATATTGAATAATTTTCAAATCGCGTTGTTTTTCTTGAAGTTCTGCACACCGTATGTGTGCCCGGGTAGGCGGAGCCCTTAATACTTGTTTCAAATCAGAAAACTCGCAATTAACCTTAATCAATCCTCATAGTATTATTTTATTTATAATGCAGCTTTTAGAAAATACACAAATACGGATTCCAAAGAAAGTTAAAATTAATTACGTTTAGATAAAATAAACATATTGTAGGATGTTTCATGTCTTTACTGCATTATTAAAACAGTAGAGCCTACTAGATACAAAACTTTGTAAAATGGCAAACTTAATACAAAACACTACCAAACACATCTACTAAATTTTGCGTAACTTGGCCCAGCTGTTGTAGCGGCCAGCAGCCCGTCTGCAAGTCACCTCGGTGGCGGAAGGTAAACCAGGTTGATGTGTAAAAATAAAAATCCTTCCTCTAGACGAGACGTGATAACAATACGAAATAGAGGTGATAAGCGCTAAGGGATCGCCTGTTCGAGTGGCGTCCAGTGTTGCCAACTCCAATAAATCCGAGTCACTAGGCTCAATATCTAAAGTCGCTAAAACCAGGGGCGGATCCAGGATTTCGTTCTAGAAGGGGAAAAAGAGGCCAGTGGTGGTCTCAAAGAGGGGGGAGACGTGAAAAAATAATAAAAAATTGTTGGTAAGTAATTAAATTATAATTAAATAACGCATTGTGTGCAACAACATACGTATAAAACACCCTAACATTTAATTAAGTATATTAGCATCAATGAAACAATCACATAAATTGTTGTTTGAATCACAATTGCCAAAAATACTAGAATATGCAATTGCGTTTGTAAAAAAAGGTAACAAGAATTTAAATCAGATTAAAAAAAAATATATGTCAGTTATTCATCGTCGTCACTTAATAAATCATATAATTCTTCGGTCTCACGCTCATCTGACAGCCGCAGTTGCAGTTTAAGGTTGAACGTTGCTCAAAAGCTGATGCAATTCAACGGTTTTTTTTTTTTTTTTTTTTTTTTGCAAAATATTAACTTTTGTTTGTTACAATGAGTTGCAGCACTTCCGATGGTATTTCAAAAGATGCACAATCTTTATTTTTTTTTTTCAACTGATCTCTCAACAAAATCAACGCATTAATAGTTTTTAACGACAATATATTGCGTTGTTTTGTTTTTATAATGTTCATAAAACTGAATACTCTTTCAACTTCAGCATTTGAATGTGGCAACGATAGAATAGTGATTGCCAGTTGTGAAATCATAGAAAAAATATTCTCTCCTGCGGCATCTTTATACTGCAAAACCTCATTCCAAAATCGAACAGTGTTAGTAGTGTTATTCCACTAAATGAAGTTGATATTATACTATTCTTTCAGCATATCGTCTATGAAATAGCTACTTTTAAAATGTCTTTAAAAAATGCTTTAAGTAAAATTTTTTTTAAGAATATTGTTATGAATTAATTTTTTTTAATAATTAAATTTATGTTTATTTGTAAATTTATGTTTATTTGTAAATTTATGTTTATTTGTTGAAAATTATTTAAAACTAATGGTTAAAAGCAGAGTCCTTTTATAATAAAAAAATCAATAGATTTTAAAATTTATTATTAAACTATTTTTTTTAAGTAATTGAAACCTAGATGTTAATTTGTTAAAGAAAATAACTTTATTTTAAGAATTTATTATTACAACTTTTTAATTAATATAAATATATGTTGACTTGTTGATTAATATCAAAAACTTATGGTTATACGTGGATTCATTTTATATTTAAAAAAATTAATATATTTATTTAACATTATTTAAATGTTTTATCTCACATTATTTCATTACCATCGACCGACATATACTATGTTGTTTTTTTTTTCCCCATCATTTACTTTGAGGTTTTTTTTTCCTTTAGGGTTCTTTATAAAAGATGTTGTAAAAATTGTCGCTGCTACGTAATGGTTTTCCAGAGTTGACACACAGAATTGAAGAGCGTATTGCTTCCATTACTCTAAAAAGTTTTTAACCAATGTGTTTGCTCGCGTTAGCACTATCGTTCTATATTTAGATCACTTGTTATTGTGTTTAAGCGGAGGTATTTGCCTTTTGCTCGGGGTTCGTATCCCATCCGGTGGGTATGAGTGGTTAGTTCTGTGTGTAAATGTGGCGGACGTTGCTGTGAGCCTGCGAGTGTTCTCGAGTTGCTCTCGTTTCCCTCTCAAAAGCGGAATGTAGTTGACGTTACAATGCATCGGTGTGGGGGTTATCTCTAAGTTAATTGTATCAATCGTGGAATTTCGCAACCAGCATATAGAGCGAATAAGAGAGACAAAGAGAGAGATGAAGAGAGAGGTTTTGTATGTTTTCATTAATGGTTTAACAATTGTGAGTTAGCGCAGATACTTTTTAATAGTTGTAATTAGATTTATTTTTTAAATACATTGTAATTTTAACCTCCTAATTTTGCTACACAACGATTATACACTAAAAGATTCCTGTGAGGTTAATAAAAGTATAATTTTATATATATATATATATATATCTTAATGCATGTGGCTGTAGAGATGAAATTGATGGTACTATCTTCTTTCCACCCAATGGTTCTATGATGAATATTTGTCTGTGTTCGCTAGCTTTTTTTTTTATATTAATTTTTTTCTAGTTCAATTGCGCTTACTTTCATATACAATGCTTGGGGTGTAATAGAATTTTCTGCTTCATTGGGGTTAGTATTGAAAGGGTACTTTGATAAATATGTTTTGAATTTTTGTGTCTTGTATAGTATTTATCTATCATTCATGCATATGTTCGTGTGTCATTGTATCTCGGTGAACTTATGTTTTTGTGGAATATGAGTGTTAAGTTGGCTAGTGCGATTTCTTACATTGTATGTATTTAAGGTTTAGGAATAGCTAATATTATGTTACCATGTTGTGTTCCGGCCTGTTTTCACTTAAACTATGAGACTGCTAGCCTGGTTTAACGTACATGTTTGATTTTTTAGATGCGTCTTTTACAATAATTACATATTGGTTGCGCACTTCGTCTGTGAAGGACACGTCTGGCAACTCGTGCTGGGCTGCGGTGGCCGGCAGAGTTTAAGGTCTTTATATCGATACTTTTTTCTTGGCTGCTTCATTTTTATTTCACGGATGGGTTTGTGAAAGTGATGGAGAATATTCTATTGAGTGTGTTGTGTTTAGCTACTATCGGTACTGTTGTTTATATATTACAGTTCTCGTTGTTAATCAATGTAAATTTAGATTTAAAATAAGTATAAAGGTTCCAAACATGATGGTGGAAACATCCCGGAAGTCGTGTGTGTGTGTGTGTGTTACGATCTAACCCTGTGTTTCGATACATATGTGGGACAATGTGTGCTACTGCAATGATTATCATCCTTTATCCACGAGGGAATTGGTCTTTGAAGCTTCATCTTACTGATCTATTTGCGTTTTTTCACCTTTCTGTGTTTGTAATGTCTGAACTTTGTTTACTTTTTTGAAGTGATTCCATATTAATGGTAATTTGGTTTGCTTTTTAATTGTATATTTATAACTATATGCTTCTGGATAACTTAAGTCATTGTTAAGTGTATATTTTGTAATATTTCTGTTTGTAACCACTGGATGTTTTATTATTACTTCATTATGTGTATAGGGAACTATTGGTGACATCTTTGATCATGACAGTATGGTTCTAGATATACGACATACCCGAGGATTTTTTTTAATATGTTTCGTATTTGAATTGTTATAATTGTATGGTTGGTATCTAAATATACATAATTCCGTATTTATCGTTTCTTGTCACTACATAGCACTTGAGCAAACATCAAATTTCTTACACAAATCCATTTTTTTTCTCGACTTGTTTGCGAACATACATAATTAAAATGATTTGTGCGAACAAGAGTTCGCAATTCCATTCAATATACTTAATTATAATGCGGAATCTCTCTCTTCCATATGGGTTTGTTAACTTAGGTTTCGTTTAGGTGAACAAAAAAACCTTTTTCTTTTAGATGATGAATTTAATTTATTTGGGATGTGACATTTAGTATAGGAAACGTGTTTTGTCGCACGCTTCATTATATTCATTTAGCTTAGTCCTTTAACTTTTACACGTCTTTAACGAGTGGTTGTCTCTTTAAAGTCGGTGTCTAACTCTTTCTATTTCCCATGTATGTTATTATGGGTACCATTGAACATTTTGCGAGGGGAATTGATGTCTGGTCTTTCTGAATGCGTTTTTCTTACGCTAGGTAATGTAATTTTTTTAACATATATTTCTACTTAATTGTACTCTCATGTGTATACGTCAATATTAACCTAATTTTCTGTTTAGTTTAGGCTTTTGAAATTGCTCTTTTAGTTCATTCTCCTGTCTTGTGTTTTTTGAGGCTGTGGTATTAATGTATTGTTTCTTTTATATAATACTTTCAGTTATGGCGGTTACACCTGTTCTCATTGGCATACATGTATCTTTTTAGTACAGCATCTGTAGTATGTGGAATGTAATTTCTCCTAGCCATCTCTGTGGGTTTATGAAGTGTTTGGGTTTGAGTCTTGGATTGGGCATCTAGTGGTTGTTTCGATGTAGGTTGCAATATGCCTGTAGGCGTTGTTTGGTTTTTTAGAGTTGACTTGTTATTTCTGATAACTATATTATGATAATATTAACGAATTATATATGTGGGGGTACAAATTCAAGGAACGTTTATGATGAGAATTATACAGTTTTGTTTGTGTACACGCTTCAGATACTTCAATACTTATTTATTTTAATGTAAAGATATTTTATATAGAAAAAAATTGGTTATTTTATGTCTGGTAATAAATGGATTAGCACTAGTAGGTAGTACATAGTTGGTGGGCAATGAGTATTCGTACACCATATGTAATTATTATTTCCTTCTTTACTCCTTGTCACTTGAAAGTTGTTGTCGGGCTTCGTCGTTCACGTTACTTGGTTTAAAGGCATGGGTGGCGTAATTAATAGTTTGCAAGGCAAACATATTTTAATATATTATTTTATCCAGCATTACAGCTGGGGGGGGGGGGGGGGGGGGGCGCTTGTGTTCGGAGGACGCTGCGTGTTTGTATTAAACAATACTTATTTCCGTCTGCCCTCCGGCAAGTGAAAGTTACTAGTGGTCCGCCGAGGCGTCTGTCGTGTCCTGGACCATCGTCGAAGCGGTGTTTGCTATGTCTGTAAACGAATTTTGGCTAAGTAGTTATTAATATGAATATCCTCGTGTGTTCTTTCACAAACATTACTGGTGTGTTCTATTCAGGTTTCGTCGGAATGGGATTATAGTGCTTCTTATGCTTAATGGAATGCATAGTAGTGGAATATAGATTCTTATTTAAAACTGAACCAGTAACCTTTAATTTTACGTCTTGTTATTAACGCCAGAGCTTTCTATGCTTATTGGGTGTAGTTATATATGTTATTTTTTTATTTACCCCGATATATCCTTAATTATTATTTACTAGTATGAAGTCTATAGTTGGTCTCTGTTTATTCATCTACCACTATATAGAGATTGTGTTTTATCTAGCCTTGATGGAAAGTTAACAAGAATCTTATAAGCATTTACAACATGACACATATAATATTCAGGGTGTCAACTCTCCATACTTAGATCACCACACACTATGGCATGAGCGAAAGGGAAGGATGGATAACACTTAATATTTTTTTGGTATGATTATTTAGTAACGATGGTATAACTATTTCAAATTTGTTAGCGGTATATTGGGGTCTTTATACTTGCAATAATATATAGTTTATTAGAATAACATGCTATGTTTATAGCCGGGAACTAGTTTACTTATATGAAAGATAAATTAGTCAGAACTGATGATAAGCATATGTATTACAGAGACCGTTCAAACGACTTATGTTTATATTCCTACAAAGTTTGACTATATAAACATTAACATATTTAGTTTAGGGTATAACACGTTTTACTTACCTATATTATTATTTAATAGCTATACATACACTTTATTACTATATTTAATAACGTCTTGTGGCTATATCGCTTTGTACTTCCTATTTATTGCCTACACAAATACTATAATGAATGTATACTAGCTGGGCTAGCACTAAAGACTCGTATGTGCGTCGTTTTAACAAATGGGAATAGCATGTTTTGTCTCTGGTGTTGTGCCGTTCGTTCGCGAGGTCTTATGTGGGCTGTGGTGTATTTTTCGGTTGCTTAATAGTAGGGGGTATAGACTGTTACTGGGACAAATGTAAACATTGAAATGTAAACACCGGCCCCAGTACCAGCCTGGGGGCCGCCATCTTGTCACGTGGGCGCCGCCATTGTTGTTGACATTGGTTACCAGGGCGCGCCACCGTCGCCGCCACTGGGCGCCGCCATTGTTGTTGACATTGGTTACCAGGGCGCGCCACCGTCGCCGCCACTGGGCGCCGCCATTGTTGTTGACATTGGCTACCAGGGCGCGCCGGTAGGCCGCCATCTTAGTTCAGTCTTTAGTTACCGGAGCGCGCCACCGTCGCTCCGAAGGCGGGAATTGTATACAAAAAAACCTGGGCACTGGGTGGATTCGATCCCGGGGACGCACCAACGTCGTGGTCAGGAGGCAGGCGCCTTGACCACTAGACCACAGGACCATATGAAGTATGGAGAATTAAATAATGAACATATGCTTTAAAGAAGCTATGCCTAAAAGAAGCTATGTCTTTAAAATTTCGAAAAGAACCCGCCATGTCTTTAAAAAAAATACTAGCTATGCCTATAGACCCCACCACTCCACAATCGCCGCCATGTTTAAATTTCGAAAAAGAAATAATAGCTATGCTTAAATTCGAAAAATAAAATATCGCTATGCCTATAGACCCCCACCACTCCACAACCGCCGCCATATTTAAATTTCGAAAAAAATGACTAAATACCTGGGAGAAACATAACCCCAAAAAGGCACCATACTATGTCTACCACACCCCCACCACCAGTATGCGTAAAAGCCCCGTCATACTAGCTATGACTAAAGAAACATAACCTCAAAAATCCCGCGCAGAGAGAGCGAGATGTTGTCCACTGGAGCATCACTCATAAACTGCGCAATTATATCCCCCCACATCATATTATAAGCATAATAAAGGCACCATGTTGTATGCTTAAAACCCCCGCCATACTAGCTATGCCTAAACAGTCATATTTAAATTTCGAAAAGAAATAAATCGAAAAAAAATATATATTTCTATAAACCCCCACCACTCCACAACCGCCAGAAACCTCGCTCGTGCGCCGGCGACCAGGAATGTGTTTACCTGCTGGGTGACAGCGAAAGTGATTACCACAGAGTAACAAGGGCAGGCCATCGCTGCGTACTGGAAAGGAGCAAGCACATGCTTAAAGACCCCGCCGTACTAGCTATGCCTATATACCCCACCACCCCACAATCGCCGCCATGTTTAAATTTCGAAAAATAAAATATCGCTATGCCTATAGACCCCACCACCCCACAACCACCATGTCCTTAAAAAAAAATATGCTTAAAGCAACCACCGCCATATTAGCTACGACTAAACCACTCCAACCCCCCACTACGAGTATGCTTAATCGCCATATATAAATTTCGAAAAGAAATAAAATACCGCTATATTTAAATTTAAAAAAATACCGTCATGTTCATTAAATTACCGCCATACTAGCTATACCTAAACAGGTAACTGTCGAAAACAACCCGCGATGTTTCAGTATGCTTAAAAAACACCGCCATATTAGCTATGACTAAAACAAACATAACCTCAAAAATCCCGCGCAGAGAGAGCGAGATGTAGCCTGCTGGAGCGTCACTCATAAACTGCGCAATTATAATCCCCACATCATATTATAAGCATAATAATGTCTTTAAAAAAATGCTTTAAGTAATAAGCATAGTTAAAATTTATAATATCGTAAAGATAGAAAATAAGCATAGTTAGGACAATGACTATTATCTTACATCAAGTAAAATAAATAATGTAAAAACAATGTGTAGTAATTAGCTCTCGGCCAATGTGTTAAGCATAGTGACTATTACATTACGCTGAGTACAAACACCGTGCTGTAAGCCTCGCTCGTGCGCCGGCGAGCAGGAATGTATTAAGGGACCCCTACAGGTAACACGAAGCGTTCAGTAATTAAAAATAAAACGTAGATGCGGCACGATCGACAGAAATAAACCAAATAGTGTGAAGCGACATGTACCAGCGTAAATATAATCCCCACATCATATTATAAGCAAAATAATACCTTTTAATTAATAACAGAAGCCCACTCACGAATATGCTTTAAGTAACAAGCATAGCTAAAATTTATAATATTAGGAAAACAGAAAATAAGCATAGGTAGGACCCCCCGCAGTTAACACGTAGCGTTAAGTAATTAAAAATAAAACGTAGATGCGGCACAATCGACATAAGGTACCGAGGTAATAAAAAAATAGCAAATAAGCATACATAAAATAAAAACTCATCGGAACGCACCCCAACCACCCCGGCGACGTGTAACAAATAAAAACGCAGACGAAAAGATATATTAAAAAAATATAAAATAGGTATATTACAAAGCGGGAGCGGCCCACTCACGAATATGGTTTAGTGTTATAAGCATAGTTAAAACCAAAAATAATGTAAAGCAAGTTAAGTATTAAGCATAGTTACTATTATTTTACGTCAAGTAAAAAATAAATATTATACAAACAATGTGTAGTAATCGGCTCTCGGCCATAGTAATAAACAAAATAAAAATAAAATGTAGATGCCGCACGATCGCCAGAAACAAATTACGTATGTTACCGAGATAATAAAAAAAAAAATAAACTATAGGCGCCACCCCCATTCCTAGTATGCTTAAAACACCCACCCCCAAGTATGCCTAAAAGAAACCCCAACCATACTAGCTATGCCTAAATCATTTGCAGCCATGCTTAAAAAACCCCGCCATACTAGCTAAGACTAAATGGAGTGCCACATATACACACCGCCATCTTTAATGCCACAGAGGAGAGCGAGAAACGTAACGTAAAAATGCTTGAAGTAATAAACATAGTTAAAATTTATAATATCGTAAAGACAAAAATAAGCATAGTTAAAAAACGTAGATCACCATTAATAGTACTGGACCAGATAACATATGCCATAGAGAAAGCATGAATAAGCATAGTTAGGACCCCTACAGTCAACACGTAGCGTTAAGTAATTAAAAATAAAATGTAGATGCCGCATGAACGCCAGAAATAAATTTACATAAGTTACCTAGGTAATAAAAAAAATAGCAAATAAGCATACATAAAAAAAAACTCACCGGAACGCATCCCGCCCACCCCGGCGACTTGTAACAAATAAATATAAATAAACGTTGAACAAACGACCGTGTAGGGGAGCTGTAAGCCTGTTCGCGCACCGCAAATAAGCATACATAAAGGAAAAACACACCGGAACGCACCTAATCCAACACGGTGACGTGTAATAAAAAAAAAAAACGCAGACGAAAAGATATATAAAAAATAGTAACACCTATGTACCCCGTGTAGAGTGCAACCCGCACAACCGACAGCATTTAACGATAAGTAAATTATTAAACATATTACAAAGCGGGAACACACGTCAGTACTGCGTAGACGCACTCCTCGAACTGTTGACGAATTCCTGGTACGACGAAAGCCAGCGAGAAAAGAAAGTTATTTTTCGACCCTGGCCCGCCGCGTGCTATAGTAGCTTGCAGCAGACTACACTGAACACGCCTAAGCGTGGAACACAATTAAAAAAACGTACAGCCCAGAGATACATGAAACCGCCGAATGCATGTGACAAAAAAATTACCATAAATAACAAAAAAAAACAATTAAAACATAACAAAAACAATCAAAATACACTCACAAACGCAATACAGCGCAATGCAGTGGAAACTCCCATGAAATAAAATAAAATCGCTTATCGAGACAGCATGATGCAAAGAGTAAAAATCCCTATACGTAAAATAAAACAAACGCGAAAACAAAAAATGACGTTTTAAAATAAACAAACGACAGCAAAAGCAAGAAAGGTTATAAAAATACTAATTCAGTTACACATTGAGGAAATAAATGACGGACCCCCAAATACCACTAGGCTAAACACAACCCATAAGTAAATCACAATAAACCAAAACCAGAATTTTAAAAAAATCTATCTACGAGAACAATATTATAAAACTACCACACTCTCCAACACACCAAATGGCATGACCCGATAAATGACAACACAAATAAATATCAATAACCATAAAATACCTACATAATCAAAATACGTTATTAAGCAACCGAACGAACGGCACAACACCAGAGACAAAACATGCTATTCCCATTAGTTAAAAAGACGCACATACGAGTCTGTAGTGCTAGCCCAGCTAGTATACATTGATTATGGTATTTGTGTAGGCAATAAATAGGAAGTACAAAGCGATATAGCCACAAGACGTTATTAAATATAGTAATAAAGTGTATGTATATCCATTAAATAATATACATGTAAGTAAATCGTGTTATACCCTAAACCAAATAACTGCAGGTTTAAGCTCTTATGGCCATACTTTGTAGGAATATAAACATAAGTCGTTGTAACGGTCTGCGTAATACAAATGCTTATCATCAGCTCTGAGTAATATACCATTCATAGAAGTAAACACAGCATGTTATTCTAATAAACTATGTAACATTATAAAATAGTTATACCATCGTTACTAAATAATCATTCAAAAAAATATTAACTGCTATCCATCCGTCCCTTTCGCTCATGACATAGTGTGTGGTGTTCTAAATAAGGAGTGAAAGAATATTATATGAGTCATGTTGTAAATGCTTATAAGATTAATGTTAACTTTCCATCAAGGCTAGATAAAACACAATCTCTATATAGTGGTAGAGGAATAACCAGAGACCAACTATAGTCCTCATACTAGTAAATAAAAATAATTAAGGATATATCGGGGTACATATAAGAACCTATATAACTACACCCAATAAGCATAGGAAGCTCTAACGTTAATAACAAACCGTAAAATAAAAGGTTACTGGTTCAGTTTTAAATAAAAACTATATTCTACTACTACGCATCCCATTAAGCATAAGAAGGACTATAATCCCATACCAACGAAACCTGAATAGAACACACCAGTAATGTTTGTGAAATAACACACTAGGATAACATATTAATAACCACTTAGCCAAAATCGTTTACAGACATAGCAAACACCGCTTCGACGATGGTCCAGAACACGACAGACGCCTCGGCGGACCACTAGTAACTTTCACTTGCCGGAGGGCAGACGGAAATAAGTATTGTTTAATACAAACACGCAGCGTCCTCCGAACACAAACCTCCAGCAGGATAAAATAATATATTAAAATATGTTTTGCCTTGCAAACGATTAATTACGCCACCCATACCTTTAAAACAAAGATAGTGAACGACGAGGCCCGACAACAACTTTATAGTGACAAGGAGTAAAGAAGGAAATAATAATTACATGGGGTGTACGAACACTCATTTGCCCACCAACTATGTACTACCTACGAGTGCTAATCCATTTATTGCCAGACATAAAATAACCATTTTTATCTATAGAAAACACCTTTACATTAAAATAAATAAGTATGGAAGTAACTGAAGCGTGTACACAAACAAAACTGTATACCCCAACATATATAATTCGTTAATAATAACATAATATAGTTATCAGAAATAACAAGACAACTCGAAAAAAAAAAACCAAACAACGCCTACAGGCATAGTGCAACCTACATCGAAACAACCACTAGATGCCCAATCCAAGACTCAAACCCAGACACCTCATAAACCCACAGAGATGGCCAGGAGAAATTACATTCCATATACTACAGATGCTGTACTAAAAAGACACATGTATGCCAATGAGAACAGGTGTAACCGCCATAACTGAAAGTACTATATAAAAGAAACAATACATTAATACCACAGCCTCAAAAAAAAAACACAAAACAGGAGAATGAACTAAAAGAGCAATTTCAAAAGCCTAAACTAAACAGAAAATTAGGTAAACAATGACGTATACACATGAGAGTACAATTAAGTAGAAATATATATTAAAAATAATACATTACCTAGCGTAAGAAAAACGCATTCAGAAAGACCAGACATCAATTCCCCTCGCAAAATGTTCAATGGTACCCATAAGAACATACATGTGAAATAGAAAGAGTTAAACACCAACTTTAAAGAGACAACCACTCGTTAAAGACGTGTAAAAGTTTAGATACCAACCATACAATTATAACAATTTAAATACGAAACATATAAAAAATCCTCGGGTAAGTCGTATATCTAGAACCATACTGTCACCAGTAGTTGCCTGTACACATAATGAAGTAATAATAAAACATCCAGTGGTTACAAACAGAAATATTACAAAAATATGCACTTAACAATGACTTAGGTTATCCAGAAGCATATAGTAATAAATATACAAATAAAAAGCAAACAAAATTACAAATAATATGGAATCACCTCAAAAAAAGTAAACAAAGTTCAGACATTACAAACACAGAAAGCTGAAAAAACGCAAATAGATCAGTAAGAAGAAGCTTCAAAGACCAATTCCCTCGCGGATAAAGGATGATAATCATTACAGTAGCACACATTGTCCCACATATGTATCGAAACACAAGGTTAGATCGTAACACACACACACACACACACACACACAAACCCACACGACTTCCAGGATGTTTCCACCATCATGTTTGGAACCTTTATACTTATTGTTAATCTAAATTTACATTGATTAACAACGAGAACTGTAATATATAAACAACAGCACCGATAGTAGCTAAACACAACACACTTAATAGAATATTCTCCATCACTTTCACAAACCCATCCGTGAAATAAAATATGAAGCAGCCAAGAAAAAAGTATCGATATAAAGACCTTAAACTCTGCCGTCCACCGCAACCCAGCATGAGTTGCCAGACGTGACCTTCACAGACAAAAGGGGTTGCCAGTGCGCAACCAATATGTAATTATTGTAAAAGTCTCAATTAAAAAAAAATCAAACATGGACGTTCATACAGGCTAGCTTTTTCATAGTTTAAGGGAAAACAGGCCGGAACACAACTTGGTAACATAATATTAGCTATTCCTAAACCTTAAATACACACAATGTAAGAAATCGCACTAGCCAACTTAACACTCATATTCCACAAAATATAAGTTCACCGAGATACAATGACAAACGAATATATACATGAATGATAGATAAGTACTATACAAAACACAAAAATTCAAAACATATTTATCAAAGTACACATTCAATACTAACCCCAATGAAGCAGAAAACTCTATTACACCCCAAGCATTGTATATGAAAGTAAGCACATATCACAATTGAACTAGAAAAAAATAAACATAAAAAAAAAGCTAGCAAACACAGACAAATATTCATCATAACACCATTGGGTGGAAAGAAGATAGTACCATCAATTTCAGCTCTACAACCACATGCATTAAGAAATACATATACTTTTATAAACCACACATGGATATTTTAGTGTATAATCGTTGTGTAGCAAAATTAGGAGGATAAAATTACAATGTATTTAAAAAATAAATCTAATTACAACTAATAAAAAGTATGTGCGCTAACTCACAAGTGTAAAACCATTAATGAAAACATACAAAACCTCTCTCTCTCTCTCTCTCTCTCTCTCTTTGTCTCTCTTATTCGCTCTATATACTGGTTGCGAAATTCCACGATTGATACAATTAACTTAGAGATAACCCCCACACCGATGCATTGTAACGTCAACTACATTCCGTTTTTGAGAGGGAAACGAGAGCAACTCGAGAACACTCGCAGACTCACAGCAACGTCCGCCACATTTACACACAGAACTAACCACTCATACCCACCGGATGGGATACGAACCCCGAGCAAAAGGCAAATACCTCCGCTTAAACACAATAACAAGTGATCTAAATATAGAACTATAGTGCTAACGCGAGCAAACACATTGGTTAAAAACTTTTTAGAGTAATGGAAGCAATACGCTCGTCAATTCTGTGTGTCATCTCTGGAAAATCATTACGTAGCGACGGCAATCTTTACAACATCTTTTATAAAGAACCCTAAAGGAAAAAAAATATCAAAGATAATGATGAAAACAAAAAAAAAACCTAGTATTTGTCGGTCGATGGTAGTGAAATAATGTTAAATAAATATATTATTTTTTACTATAATATGAATCCACGTATAACCATAAGTTTTTTTTTGAAAATTAATCAACAAATCAACATAGATTTAAATTAATTAAAATGTTGTAATAATAAATTCTTAAAATAAATTTATTTCCTTTAACAAATTAACATATATGTTTCAATTAATTAAAAAAAATAGTTTAATAATACTAATTTTAAAATATATTCATTTTTTATTATAAAATGACTGCTTTTAACCATTAGTTTTTGATAATTTTCAACAAATAAACATAAATATACAAATAAACATAAATTAATTATTAAAAAAATTAATTCATAACAATATTCTTAAAAAAAATTTGCGGCCGCAAATTTTTTTTAAGAATATTGTTATGAATTAATTTTTTTAATAATTAATTTATGTTTATTTGTATATTTATGTTTATTTGTTGAAAATTATCAAAAACTAATGGTTAAAAGCAGTCATTTTATAATAAAAAATGAATATATTTTAAAATTAGTATTATTAAACTATTTTTTTTAATTAATTGAAACATATATGTTAATTTGTTAAAGGAAATAAATTTATTTTAAGAATTTATTATTACAACATTTTAATTAATTTAAATCTATGTTGATTTGTTGATTAATTTTCAAAAAAAAACTTATGGTTATACGTGGATTCATATTATAGTAAAAAATAATATATTTATTTAACATTATTTCACTACCATCGACCGACAAATACTAGGTTTTTTTTTTGTTTTCATCATTATCTTTGATATTTTTTTTCCTTTAGGGTTCTTTATAAAAGATGTTGTAAAGATTGCCGTCGCTACGTAATGATTTTCCAGAGATGACACACAGAATTGACGAGCGTATTGCTTCCATTACTCTAAAAAGTTTTTAACCAATGTGTTTGCTCGCGTTAGCACTATCGTTCTATATTTAGATCACTTGTTATTGTGTTTAAGCGGAGGTATTTGCCTTTTGCTCGGGGTTCGTATCCCATCCGGTGGGTATGAGTGGTTAGTTCTGTGTGTAAATGTGGCGGACGTTGCTGTGAGTCTGCGAGTGTTCTCGAGTTGCTCTCGTTTCCCTCTCAAAAACGGAATGTAGTTGACGTTACAATGCATCGGTGTGGGGGTTATCTCTAAGTTAATTGTATCAATCGTGGAATTTCGCAACCAGTATATAGAGCGAATAAGAGAGACAAAGAGAGAGAGAGAGAGAGAGAGAGAGAGAGGTTTTGTATGTTTTCATTAATGGTTTTACACTTGTGAGTTAGCGCACATACTTTTTATTAGTTGTAATTAGATTTATTTTTTAAATACATTGTAATTTTATCCTCCTAATTTTGCTACACAACGATTATACACTAAAATATCCATGTGTGGTTTATAAAAGTATATGTATTTCTTAATGCATGTGGTTGTAGAGCTGAAATTGATGGTACTATCTTCTTTCCACCCAATGGTGTTATGATGAATATTTGTCTGTGTTTGCTAGCTTTTTTTTTATGTTTATTTTTTTCTAGTTCAATTGTGATATGTGCTTACTTTCATATACAATGCTTGGGGTGTAATAGAGTTTTCTGCTTCATTGGGGTTAGTATTGAATGTGTACTTTGATAAATATGTTTTGAATTTTTGTGTTTTGTATAGTACTTATCTATCATTCATGTATATATTCGTTTGTCATTGTATCTCGGTGAACTTATATTTTGTGGAATATGAGTGTTAAGTTGGCTAGTGCGATTTCTTACATTGTGTGTATTTAAGGTTTAGGAATAGCTAATATTATGTTACCAAGTTGTGTTCCGGCCTGTTTTCCCTTAAACTATGAAAAAGCTAGCCTGTATGAACGTCCATGTTTGATTTTTTTTTAATTGAGACTTTTACAATAATTACATATTGGTTGCGCACTGGCAACCCCTTTTGTCTGTGAAGGTCACGTCTGGCAACTCATGCTGGGTTGCGGTGGACGGCAGAGTTTAAGGTCTTTATATCGATACTTTTTTCTTGGCTGCTTCATTTTTTATTTCACGGATGGGTTTGTGAAAGTGATGGAGAATATTCTATTAAGTGTGTTGTGTTTAGCTACTATCGGTGCTGTTGTTTATATATTACAGTTCTCGTTGTTAATCAATGTAAATTTAGATTAACAATAAGTATAAAGGTTCCAAACATGATGGTGGAAACATCCTGGAAGTCGTGTGGGTTTGTGTGTGTGTGTGTGTGTGTGTGTGTTACGATCTAACCTTGTGTTTCGATACATATGTGGGACAATGTGTGCTACTGTAATGATTATCATCCTTTATCCGCGAGGGAATTGGTCTTTGAAGCTTCTTCTTACTGATCTATTTGCGTTTTTTCAGCTTTCTGTGTTTGTAATGTCTGAACTTTGTTTACTTTTTTTGAGGTGATTCCATATTATTTGTAATTTTGTTTGCTTTTTATTTGTATATTTATTACTATATGCTTCTGGATAACCTAAGTCATTGTTAAGTGCATATTTTTGTAATATTTCTGTTTGTAACCACTGGATGTTTTATTATTACTTCATTATGTGTACAGGCAACTACTGGTGACAGTATGGTTCTAGATATACGACTTACCCGAGGATTTTTTATATGTTTCGTATTTAAATTGTTATAATTGTATGGTTGGTATCTAAACTTTTACACGTCTTTAACGAGTGGTTGTCTCTTTAAAGTTGGTGTTTAACTCTTTCTATTTCACATGTATGTTCTTATGGGTACCATTGAACATTTTACGAGGGGAATTGATGTCTGGTCTTTCTGAATGCGTTTTTCTTACGCTAGGTAATGTATTATTTTTAATATATATTTCTACTTAATTGTACTCTCATGTGTATACGTCATTGTTTACCTAATTTTCTGTTTAGTTTAGGCTTTTGAAATTGCTCTTTTAGTTCATTCTCCTGTTTTGTGTTTTTTTTTTGAGGCTGTGGTATTAAGTATTGTTTCTTTTATATAGTACTTTCAGTTATGGCGGTTACACCTGTTCTCATTGCATACATGTGTCTTTTTAGTACAGCATCTGTAGTATATGGAATGTAATTTCTCCTGGCCATCTCTGTGGTTTATGAGGTGTCTGGTTTGAGTCTTGGATTGGGCATCTAGTGGTTGTTTCGATGTAGGTTGCACTATGCCTGTAGGCGTTGTTTGGTTTTTTTTTTCGAGTTGTCTTGTTATTCTGATAACTATATTATGTTATTATTAACGAATTATATATGTTGGGGTATACAGTTTTGTTTGTGTACACGCTTCAGTTACTTCCATACTTATTTATTTTAATGTAAAGGTGTTTTCTATAGATAAAAATGGTTATTTTATGTCTGGCAATAAATGGATTAGCACTCGTAGGTAGTACATAGTTGGTGGGCAAATGAGTGTTCGTACACCCCATGTAATTATTATTTCCTTCT